>NC_133422.1:5156500-5825500 GCF_049350105.2 Macaca mulatta
GTGCCTGGCACACCCTGGTTGTTCACAAAGATGAATGAAAGACCAATTACTTGATTAAAAAGGGTCATATGCATGCAACTCTCGGCCAAAATCTCCCCTGGTTTGTTTTAACAGAGATGATCTGCCTACTGTAGCAAACCTCCTCCACAGGAATTAGAGAAATGAGTCTGCCAAGTACCCGTGTATAGCAACGCTTGGACAATCTTTTTAGTTGTGGTAAAATAGGTATCACATAAAATTCACCGTCTTCAGCATGTTTAGGTGCACACTTCAGTGGCATTAAGGATCTCTGGGGTATACTGCAACCATCGCCCTCCCTCCAGCTCCAGGACACTTTTCATCTTACAAGACGGAAACTATCCATGTTCACAGTCCCTCCCCACTGCCCCCCAGCCCCTGGCAGCCCCATTCTACTTTCTGACTCTATGAATTTGAACGCTCAGATACTGAAGCTCCCCCGGCCTGACACAACCCACTGGCCTCCCCGCCTACCGCGAGCTTGTCCTTCTTCTCCACCTCAAGGCTGCGCTCTACGGCTTCTGCTCTTTTCCAGGCATCCAGTCGGAATCTTTCCATCACTTTTATTTCTTCCCTGAGGTCTGTGTTCTCTCTGACTAACATTTCTATCTGGCTTCTGAGACGACCGTGTGTACTTGACCATTTGGTTTCCTTTCTTTTCAAATCTTCCCGTAAATCTGCTATTTGCTGTTTTAAAGTCTCTCAAAAAAAAAAAAAAAAAAACAAAAAAACAAAAAACAAAAAACATTACTACATTACCAGAATTAAGACAACAGAATAGACACCCAGCAATGAAACAGAATAGCCAGCCAGAAAGGGAAGGCTTAGTCAGCAGACGACATTCTAAGACCACTGCGGTTTTCAGCAGCGAGAGGAGGGGATCAGAGTCTCACCACAGACCATCAGCAAACCTAATTCCAGAAGCCAGGAGAAAGGAAGGCAGACAGCATATGGGAGCTAACAGCAGAAAACTGCCATGACCTAGGAAAGACCTCACCTGAGCTATTAACCGAAAGGGATCCATGGGGGAGATCCGGAAAAGAAGAAATGCAACAGGAACTCATGAATAAGTGAAGGAAGAGTAGAGCTAAAGAATAAAAGATTCCAAAGTCAAAACTACCTGCCCTGAAAACTATCTGAAATTCATGAGAAGAAATAAATTTCCAAAAAATTGGTTGTTTTAGAGAGACTAAAATAAGGGGAAATGTCTAAAAGCAATTCGAGATCACGTGCAGTTGCAAGTGAAAGCGACTGACTGCAAGCCAAGGAAGGAGTAGGGCACCGAAGCCCATGAGTGGCGAGGCAGCGGGCGTGGCCCGGCCCATGACCTGCACCCAGTAACCCCTGCGGCAGCCACCCAGCGGCCTGGTGAGGATAGGGAGGACATCCGGGCCCCACCATAGAGGGCATGGACTTTGGATTGGGTGACATCAAGGTTCACGTCCGAGTTTTCTGACTTGAAAGCTTAAAACAAGGTCCACAACCTCCATGAACATCAGGTTTCCCATTTGTGAGACAGATTATGACCAATAAATGAAAACTTTCTGGTAAGCATTTTTATCATGCAGGAAGATGGATTTCATACTAAAATGGTAAAATATAAGTCTAAATGGATGCAGAATTCAAGAGCAATTAATATTTACAAAATATCTGTTATCAGGCACTGTCACAGGCCCTTGCAATACTAAGAACAAAGCTCTACCTGATGAGGCTCACTCTGCCAGAGACAGTGGGAGGGTGATGGGAGGGTGGCCGGGGCAGGTGAGGGGGTGACGGGAGAGTGGGAGGGTGGCCGGGGCAGGTCAGGGGGTGACGGGAGAGTGGGAGAGTGGGAGGGTGGCCGGGGCAGGTGAGGGGGTGACGGGAAAGTGTGGGAGGGTGGCCGGGGCAGGTGAGGGGGTGACGGGAAAGTGTGGGAGGGTGGCCGGGGCAGGTGAGGGGGTGACGGGAAAGTGTGGGAAGGTGGCTGGGGCAGGTGAGGGGGTGACGGGAGAGTGGGAGAGTGGCCGGGGCAGGTGAGGGGGTGACAGGAGAGTGGGAGAGTGGCCGGGGCAGGTGAGGGGGTGACGGGAGAGTGGGAGGGTGGCCAGGGCAGGTCAGGGGGTGATGGGAGAGAGTGGGAGGTGGCCAGGGCAGGTGAGGGGGTGACGGGAGAGTAGCCAGAGAAGGTGAGGTGACAGGGCTGTGCGGGGAGGCAGCATGACATAAGCTGGGTGTCACTGAACATAGCTGGGGGAGGCAGCGCGTGTGGGAAGCAACAGGAGGGTGCCTGGCACTATGCCAGCACTGCAAGGGACCAGCACAGGTGACAAGTCAATGGCAGGAGGACTGGCCAGGGACAGGAAGGGGAAAAGAGGCCCAATCACATAGGGACTGAGGGTCTTAGAGGAAGGCAGGCAGAGGCACACAGAGGTGTCTGAGCAGAGGGGATCCGCTGTCACCTGGAGCGACGCCACAGGGACTGGGTGAGAGCAGAGGCCAAGTCATTAACCCAGAGGTGGCAACTGGAATCTGAGTGGACTTTGTGTCAGAACAGCATGGACTGGAAGAGCAAGAGAAGCCTCGAGAATGATTCGAGGCCTGTGGCCCAAGCACAGGGGAGGATGGCAGCAGGATGGACACCGGCAGACGGCTGCCGACGAGGCCTGGGGTTCGTGGTCCGGGTGGGCACAAGGACTCGCCAGGGGCCGTGTCAGTGCCATAGAATGACCAGAGGCCATGCCGCAGGGCGTGTGGCAAAACAGCTGGTGACGTCTGGAGATCCAGGCACAGTGAATACGGGCAAGGCTTTTAAGTTTTGCTGCAAAGGAAAACACAGAGAGGGCTGCGGGGTTGGGTGACTTGTTTGAAGAAACGCCAGCAGGCAGTAAAGACGGGAAGGGTGGGGAGAACGCGTGGTGGAGACAGAAGGTGGAGGCGGAGAGTGGGCTCCGTGGGCTGGACACGGGGATGGACTGGGTGGAGGATGAGACGCCCTCGGGGTGCAGAGGGAGGGAGAGGCCGCAGCCAGCGGGCGGAGACCCTGGGGAGGGGGAGAGGAAGAGAAGGGAGCCCCTAGGCTGGGGGACTGGTGAGGGTCCAGACCCAGACAGATGGGAGACGAGCCGGGAGGAGAAAGGGGCAGCAGGAAACGACCTGTGGGGTGAAGCCAGTAGGCCTGGCTGGCGGGGGGGATCCGCGGCTGGGGAGCAGACTTCCAGCACAGCGCGAAAGCTCCGAGGCGTGGCCGGGAAATCTCGAGGTCCCCCAGCGTCATCACACCCTGCAGCGGCTCCACGTCCTGCTGGCCAGGCCCCGGTGAGCACAGCTGAGAGCCTGCGCTGTGAAAACGGGAAGAAAGGGCAGGAGCCAAGGCAGGGAAGACTCAGGGGACTCCCGACCTGCAGAAGGCCGTCAGCCTCCACAGGCTCTACACGCAGAGCGGCCCGGCTCCTGCAGCGCAGCGGATGCCAGACCAGAGCAGGTTTAAAAAAGAAAGCCAAGGCCGGGCGCGGTGGCTCAAGCCTGTAATCCCAGCACTTCGGGAGGCCAAGACGGGCGGATCACGAGGTCAGGAGATGGAGACCATCCTGGCTGACATGATGAAAGCCTGTCTCTACTAAACACACACACACACACACAGCCGGGTGCGACACACACACACACCCTGGCTGACATCATGAAACCCTGTCTCTACTAAACACACACACACACACAATTAGCCAGGCGCGGCGCGCGCACACACACACACACACACCACACACCCCTGGCTGACATCATGAAACCCTGTCTCTACTAAACACACACACACACACAATTAGCCAGGCGCGGCGCACACACACACACACACACACACACACACCCCTGGCTGACATGATGAAACCCTTTCTCTACTAAACACACAAACACACACACACAGCCGGGTGCGACACACACACACACCCTGGCTGACATGATGAAACCCTGTCTCTACTAAACACACACACACACACACACACACACACACACACACACAATTAGCCGGGCGCGGCGCACATACACACGCACAGAGCTGGGTGCGGCACACACACACACACACACACACACCCTGGCTGACATGAAACCCTGTCTCTACTAAACACAAAAACACACACACACAATTAGCCGGGCGCGGCACACACACACACACACACACACACACACACGCACACGCGCGCGCGCCGGTATTCCCAGCTACTCAAGAGGCTGAGGCAGGAGAATGTCGTGAACCCAGGAGGCAGAGCTTGCAGTGAGCCGAGATAGTGCCGCTGCATTCCACCCTGGGTGACACAGCGAAACTGTTTCAAAAAAAAAAAAGAAAAGAAAAGAAAAAGAAAAAGGAAAGAAAGAAAGCCAAAACCAAATAGTCTTAAATAACCCGTTGTTCCAGAAAGCAGTGCTCTCAAAACGCCAAGGGCAGCGCTAAGTGGCAAGGGAGCCATGGATTTAAAGGGGCTCCCCCACTGGTCAAGTTGGGACCACTTAAATATCAAAATGGAAAATTTATAATTAATTAAAATAACCTGTGTGAAAAGCTATGACTCAGTAACGATGAATGTAAATGCCAGGAGGGCAGAAATGGCTAACTCATCATCAATTCCTCAATGATTACAAGTGTCTAGTACATAAGGGGTTCTCAATAAATGTACTGAAAGAATACCCAAAATAAAATAATATTTTTTAACATAACTGTAATGTAAAGGAAGGTTAAATATGCCCTCCCCTTAATTTTGGGATGATTTAATAGAGTATCAAAAAACATAGGTTTGTTTTTCTATGAAGTATATATCTGTTTTTAAAGTATATTTTTGCACAGAAGTAGAGAGAAAGGTAAATATGGGGAGCTATGAATAAGCCAAACCGTGTAAGGAAGAAAAGGAACTGCACCAAAACCAGCAAGAAATAATGAATACCCAGGACCACACATGATAACCAGTATGAACTGGTTCCAAAACTTCAATCAACACCAGAAATCATATAAACCAACAAAGGCGAGCTCAAGAATGAGTTCCTGAAGAGGGAAGGCAACTCACCAGCCCAGCCCCTCATCACCCAACAAGCCCACTGATGGGCACAGCCCAGAGCTGCCAGCAGTGAGGATGTGCCCAGTCCTGCACGGTGCGGTGTGGCAGCCACCAGCCAGCCACAGGTGGCTACTAAGTCCTGGAAATGTAGCTAATGGGAATGAGAAGCTGACTTTTCAATTTACCTCTAATTAATTTAAATGGAAATAGCCACACAGGGATAAGAGCTAGCAGCCTGGACTGCAGAGCCTGAGAATCAGAGAACACGTCGTGTGAGGGAAAGGCACCAAGTTGCAAGAAAAGAATACTCACGGCCGGGCGCGGTGGCTCAAGCCTGTAATCCCAGCACTTTGGGAGGCCGAGACGGGGGGATCACGAGGTCAGGAGATCGAGACCATCCTGGCTAACATGGTGAAACCCTGTCTCTACTAAAAAATACAAAAAAACTAGCCAGGTGAGGGGGCGGGCACCTGTAGTCCCAGCTACTCGGGAGGCTGAGGCAGGAGAATGGCGGGAACCCGGGAGGCGGAGCTTGCAGTGAGCTGAGATCGCGCCACTGCACTCCAGCCTGGGTGACAGTGCGAGACTCCGTCTCAAAAAAAAAAAAAAGAGAAAACCCACGTTATTCACCTAACAAAGTACAACAACAAAAAGAAGTGTTTGCTCTGGTTTGAATCACCTTGAAAGAAGCAGTCAGGATCAGAGGTATGAGAAACAGGAGAAGGAAAACAATCTATCTCATAACCTTGGATCAGTGATCTAAGGAGGTTACTTATTTTTTCCCTTCGGATCTGGTAAGATTTTCATAACACAGCAAGGTATTTAAAATATCTCTAATTCTAGGAGATCCAGAAAGAAAAATGAAATGACAAACCCATCATGTATTTTAGAATAGGCTATGGTTTTTAATTCAGTTAAGTTTTCTGAGAGCAGAATTTGTTATAACTACTGTTTCAAGTATATGGCTTGTTCACCAAAAACAGCCATATTAAATTTGTAACTATAATTCAGATTGTTTAAAAGAAATTCAATTAAGTTTAATATCAATTTTTAACCTCTTACCTATCAAGCAGAGAACAAAAAACCCTCTAAGAATTGCTAGTAAAACTAAAAATTAATTAGCCAGCCATGGTGGTGGGCACCTATAATCCCAGCTACTTGAGGGGCTGAGGCAGGAGAATCGCTTGAACCTGGGAGATGGAAGTTGCAGTGAGCTGAAATTTAGCCCCTGCACTCCAGTCTGGGCTATGAAGTGTTTCAAAAAATAAAAATAAAAAATAAAACTGAACTAAAATTTGGCATGATGTTTATGGAGGGATAATCTGGCAATTTGTATCAATGTACATACCTTTAACCTCAACATCTCACTTGTAGGAATCCATCCTAGAGATATACTCCAGGACATAAGCTACATGAGGACAGGGATTGATTGGTTTTGTTCACTGCTGCATTCCCAGTACATGCCTGCTACACAGCAGGTCCTCAGTAGCCATGTGCTGAATGAATAAGTGGGAGAATGATTGTGAGAGGTCATATATGCACAAAGTTATTCAGTACAGCCCTTCTTGGATTCTTGTAAACAGAAAAAGAACTGAAATACATAGTGCTTAGGTGAGTAAATTATGGCACATACTACAATTCTATACAATAATAAAACAAATAAAGATGTTCTGTTAAGATACATCATGATTTCAGTAGACTATCATTAATGTTTTAAAAAAAACACCACGAATATATGTATGTACTTTCTAAGAATTTCTCTGGAAAGATATGAGATTGATAACACTGGCTGCCTCAAGAGAGGTGAATTACAATGCAAACAAACCAACTGTAAAGATACCAAGCAACTGGAAAATCTGAATATGGACTAAGAATTCATTGATACTATAAATTTTGTTATAGGTGTGACAAAGGTATAATTCCCCCCACCCCGCTCAGTGGACGGAGTCTCACTCTGTCACCCAGGCTGGAGTGCAGGAGCATGATCTTGGCTCACTGCAACCTCCTCCTCCTGGGTTCAAGTGGTTCTCCTGCCTCAGCCTCCCATGTACCTGGGACTACAGGCGTACCACCACACCTAATTTTTTTGTATTTTTCGTAGAGATGGAGATTTGCCATGCTGGCCAGGCTGGTCTCAAACTCCTGACCTCAAGTCATCTGCCTGCCTCGGCTCCCAGAGTGCTGGGATTATAGGAGTGAGCCACCGCCCCCAGTCAATAGTCTTATTTTTTTAAAGGTGTCTTTCTCAGAGAAACATACTAGACTATGTATAGGTGAAATGAGCAGATGTCTGGGATTTCACTTTTTAAATTCCAGATTAAAAAGCAAAAAAAAGAGTACGAGGCGAGAGAGATGAAATTAGAAAGACAAAATGATACCTTTATGTATTTTTGAAATTTTCCATAATAAAAAATTGTTTTCAAAAAACAACTGAACAGGTGGCCAGGGCAAGGGTGAGGGGGAAATTTCACCACACATCTTTTTGTAACTTTTGAATGATAATATACTTATATTACCTTTTGAAACAAAAGTTTTAATATTGCCAACATCTAACATATTAGAGTTAATAAACTAAGTATTAACCAAAACATAATAGTACGTTTCTTCCCACAAAAATTAAGAGAGAATTAAAGACCCTGAGCACCGTGCTGTTCAATAACTCAAGGTGTAGGTGTGCAGACCAGGATGGCTACACGAGACAGGAAGAAAGCAAAGGAAGGAACTCAGAAATGCTAGTAATTAAAATACAGACAGTGGAGTTTCCATTTTATGCTAGAAGCAATGGATAGCCATTTAAAATTTCTCTTTTGATAAGTCTTAACTTTGATGAAGTCCAATATATTCATTTTTTCTTTTATAGTTGTGTCTTCTCTTAGAAATCTTCGCATATGCCAATGTTGTAAGTAGATTCACCTATTTTTTTCTAGAAGGTTTATAGTTTTAACATGTCCATTTCTAACTATGAAATGAACAGGACTGATAATCTGGCCTATCAGTTTATAAGTCTTAGAATTAAAGACCTGGTTATTTACGGTCGTAAATTATGATAAATGAACAGAACTAACAGTATTTGGTGGTGTGTGGTAGGTCAAAAAGATTAACACAACATTATGCCGGTGAATTTCCAGCTCCAGGCTTGTTAATTCATCTATGATATTATCACGGTCTTTTCTAGGAAGCCTTTACTAGTAAGAAAAGAACTGTTATCTTCTACTCTTTAAAACTCAAGACTACAGAAGACATTCCTGATGCACTGTCTCAGACAGATTATTTGCTGAATGAATGAATGATGGATTGATACAGGTTTGCTATGACATAAGAAATAACTGAGATTCTTACAAGATTGTCACCTTTACTAACTTACATGAATATAACAAAGAGCTAGCATACCTGTATTTCTTCACGTTCCTTTTTATCTGGAAAAGTTCTTGCAGCTGTAGAATACTTTTCAAAAACTTTACGTTCCTTTTGTAGCTTCCTCATTTCCTCCTTTTTAAACTCTTCTATTCGAGCTAATTCTTTTGCTTTCTGTTGTTCAAAGTCTGCAATTTCTTTCCTAAAATGACCAAATTATGTTATCACCTAAGGAGACCATGTTGGTGCGGTGATGTGCAGGACCTGCTGACAGGCTAGTAACTGCTAGTCCCGGTGAATTCATCTTCAATCCAGAGGCCTGAAATAACAGCCAATCCACTTACCAAAGCATTCGTCCAACAAGCATTCACTGGGTGCCTACGATGAATCAGGCATTCTACAAGGTGGTGAGGAAACCACAGGGAAAAAAACAAACATTCTAGCTGGCACAGTGGTTTATGCCTGTAATCCCAAAACTGGGAGGCTGAGGCAGGCCTGAGTCCAGGAATTCAAGGTTGCAGTGAGCTGTGATCGCCTGGGCAACAGAGAGAGACTCTGTCTCAAAAAAAAAAAAAAAATTATTCCCATGCAGCTTCTTACATTCTAAAGGAAGACAGATGATAATAAAGAAGGTAAATAAGTACATGGAATATTAGAAGCATTAAAGAGAAATAAAGCAAGGCAGAAGTTTAGGAAATATCAGAGTGGGAGGGTGAAACTGCATGTGAGGGTTATCCTGCTGAGATAACATGAGGGGTTCTCTTGCTGAGATAACATGAAGGAAACCTGAAGAGAATGAGAGAGGCGGTCACAAGGGTGTCCACACACAGCAGTGCAGGCAGAGGGTGCGGCAAGTGCCAAAGCCCTGAGGCAGGAATGTGGCTGAGGTGTTCAAAGAACAGCCAGGAGGCCAGTGTGGCTAAAACAGAGTGAGCAAAGGATGGGTAGCAGGAGAAGGTGTCAAAAAAGGAGACAGCCCAGGCACGGTGGCTCACTCCTGTAATCCCAGCACTTTGGGAGGCCAAGGCAGGCAGATCAGGTCAGCAGCTGGACCTGAGGTCAGTTCGAGACCAGCCTGACCAACATGGAGAAACCCCCGTCTCTCCTGAAAATACAAGATTAGCCGGGCATGGTGGTGCATGCCTGTAATCCCAGCTACTCAAGAGGCTGAGGCAGGAGAATCGCTTGAACCTGGGAGGTGGAGGTTGCAGTGAGCCGAGCTCACGCCATTGCACTCCAGCCTGGGCAACAAGAGTGAAACTACATCTCCAAAAAAAAAAGGAGGTGGCCTTGATCAGATGAACTACCCAAACACAGGATGGCTATGGATGTGTGTGAAGAGCACAGACATGGGCAGCAGAGAGACCTACTAGGAAACGATTTTAATAACCAGGGAAAGCCAATGGGGCCCCTGGTCGAGAGTGGCAGCTCTGAGGCAGTGAAGCAGTCGGGTTAGAAACGGACTGAGAGAGCAAGAGAAGACTCAAGCACGACTCCAAGATTTTCCACTGGCCAAATGAAGAGCAGACTCTCATGCCGAGACAGGGAAGAAGAAGAGAAAAGTAAGTTCAGGAGGGAACGTCAGGAGCTCACTTTTTCTAAATGATCAATTTAAACATTCATCAGCTCTCCAGGTAGAGACAACAATGAGGCAGTGGGATAGGAGATGTGGGTGAGAGATCTGGATCTGGGGCATAACAGCATTTAAAGCCTCGACACTGGACAAGTCCCTCCCTGCCTCACTGGAGGGACAGCAGACAGATAAGATACTCTTACTGACTAAATATGCAAAAGGTCGACAGTGTGCACACAATCATACAGTCAAAGCAAACACTGGGGGAGGAATACTTGTGGCACATTTGAGAAAGTTTAGTATCCTGAAAAATGAGCAAAGGTCACAAAGAAAGTTACGAAATAAACACAAATGACCGCTAAATATTAAAGCATGCTCAACTTTATCAATAATTAAAGAAATGCAAACTTCAGCAGGTGAAAAATGGTATAATTACCAGGTTGGCAAGATGTGAAAGACTGCTAACGCTCAACTCCAGTGATGGGGAAAGGGGTGAGAAGAAGCCTCAGATGCTGACTGGGGCAACAGACATTCTAAAAATTTATCACAAGGAAGTATATTTTTAAATAGAAAGTGCCTCATACATACGATGATATTCCCCACAGAATGATTTGTAATAGTGAAAAATTCTAAACAAGCTAAATTTCCACTAACAGATTAGTCACAGTAGCATTAATACAATACAGTCATTTCAAGGATACAGAAGACTAGGGTGTGCTAATAGGGTAAGATGTCTATTACGTTGTTAAAATAAAAAGCAGGGCTGGACATGGTGGCTCATGCCTGTAATCTCAGAAATTTAGGAGCCCAAGGCGGGAGGATCACTTGAGCCCAGGAGTTCAAGACCAGCCTGGGGAACATGGCAAAACTCCGTACCTAAAAAAATACAAAAATTATCTGGGCGTGGTGGCGCGTGCCTGTCAGGAGGCTGAGGTGGAGGATGGGTTGAGCCCAGGAGGCAGAGGTTGCAGTGAGCCAAGATTGTACCACTGCACTCCAATTTGGGTGACAAAGCCAGATGCTGTCTCAAAAAAATAAAAATAAAATAAAAAGCAGATTAAAGACCCCATACAGCAGAGTCCAGGGCTCTACTGAACCGCACTGCCTAGGCTGCCACTGAGGCTCTGTCACTAAGGAGGTAAACTTAAAAAACTTTCTTCTCAGTGCATCAGTTTCCTCGTCTGTAAGTTGGGAAGAATAACACAATGTCTAAATTTGAGGACTGAATTTTTCTTGGAACAAAGCAAAACTGACATAGGCAAAATGCTTAAAAAACACACACAAAAAAACAAAAAAACCCAGCCATTATCTTATGATTTAAATGTTCTTTAAAAGAAAAAGGTCCATTTTGAAATAATGAAGTAGAGACTTTTTTTTTGTTGTTTTTTTTGAGACAGAGTCTCGCTCCGTCGCCCAGGCTGGAGTGCAGTGGCCGGATCTCAGCTCACTGCAAGCTCCGCCTCCCAGGTTCACACCATTCTCCTGCCTCAGCCTCCCGAGTAGCTGGGACTACAGGCGCCGCCACCTCACCCGGCTAGTTTTTTGTATTTTTTTAGTAGAGACGGGGTTTCACCATGTTAGCCAGGGTGGTCTCGATCTCCTGACCTCGTGATCCGCCCGTCTCGGCCTCCCAAAGTAGAGACATTTATTTAAAAGTCATCTTGGGTGGAGAAGGGATTGGAATAAGTTCCACGTTTTACCCATCACTACTATAATAAGTATATATTTACAGTATGTATCAGCAGAAAAACAAAGATGTTTCAATTAAAAAATAATAAATTTTCAGAATTTGATTTTTAAGCATAGTGCAGAATACAGTATAGTAACTGAATTTCCTTTTTAAGTGGATTAATAGCTCCCTATAACCCTTTATCTGGAACTTATGGGCCAGGTGTGCTTTAGAATTCCTATTTTTCAGGTTTTTAGAGAAGAAACACGGAAGAGATGTCAAGGAAGACGGTGGAGTAGGAAGCTCCAAGAATCACTCCCTCCACCAAAGCCACTATTGAACTAGCAGCACCTGTGAGAACCAACCGCTTGGGAACTCTGGACACTAACGAAAGCCCTGCAGCGTCCTGGCGAGTGCTAAAGAAGAAAGAGGCTGGGAAATCTGGGCGAATGTCAGCATTTGCATAGCAGCTACCATCTCCTAGATCCAATCCCGCAGCAGGCAGCCATGGGAACTACAGTTGAATGAATTTCTCCTCAAACGTTAAAGTAACAAAACCAAAAAACAAAGAAATACAGTGTGCATGTGACATATAATATCCCCAACAAGACCCAGAGCAACATCTGGAATAAAAAGTATTGGTGTTTCTGCAATAGAACTTAGTACTATTCACAAGTACAATTTAAAAATGCCTACATAAAATGTATATATGTAATAGAAATAATAAATATATATAAATAGTCTCATGTAAGTTCAGTTCAAGTTTCGCTAACCAATAAGGTCGGGTGAGATCATGACCTAGGGTAGGAAACGATATGTCCTACTATTGACTGCTGTAGGTGGAGCTGTGTCCTCGAAAATAATATGTTGAAGTCCTAATCCCTGTGAAGGTGACCTTATTGGAAATAGGGCCTTTGGAGATATAAGTAAGATGCCAGTTAAGATGAGGTTATACTGGAGTAGGGTGGGCCCTTAATCCAGTATGACCCTATCCTTAAAAGAGGCACCAAGACAGACACACACACCGACGGGAATGCCATGTGAAGACACGGACAGAGGGAAGACGGCTGTGTGACCACAGAGGCGGAGACTGGCGTGATGTAGCCGCAATCCAAGAAATACCAAGGAGTGCCCCAAACCACCAGAAGCTGGACGAGCCAGCACGGCCCGCCTGGCTGGTGCATGGACTTTGGACTTACAGCCTCCAGAACCACAGGAAAATACATTTCTGTTGTTTAAAACCACCTAGGTGGGAGTACTTTGTTACAGCAGCCCAGAGAAACCAACACACTAACTAGGGAAGGTACCACAGCTCCAAACTGCTTTTCAAATTTTAATATATGCTCTCTCCACTAAGAAAATTCCCCTTCGTACACATCATTGACTACACTGGGTCATTTTATTCAGTAAAAAAACGTATATGATAACAGATTTCGCCTCCTTTTCAGTTACATTTGCTGGATTGATTTAAAATGTTTCAGACTGTTTACAGATGGTCTTAAAGGTATAACTGAATCACTGAGTATTTTTTCCCAACTTACAGACCCAAACGTACCTGAGTTTTTCCAAGGCACTTTCTCGTTCAATGCGAAGTTTAGCTAAAGATGCGTTCTCGGCTTTAAACTTTTCTATTTCTGTTTCCAATTCAATAATTTTCTCTCTCAAAACCTGGGATCGAGCATTGTCACCTATGAAATAGGCCATAAATACTGAACTTCACAAAAGGCCTTACTGCAGCAAAAACACCAACTAGCTAGTAACACTAAGAACCAAGAATATGGCAAACATCTGTGCCATTAAAATGCATTAGAAACAATGCTTCAAATATGAAAAGGAAAAATATTAAACCTAACTTTCCTGAGGAAATCAGTGTGTATTTATGAATTAATCTACCTGAAAAGAGTATTGACCTGATAAGGAATCAACATGATACACAAAAAGAAATCATTCAAATCCATTTTTAAAAGACCGATATATATAAATAGCTTAAGAACATGAATAAGTAATCAACAAAAGATCTAAAGAGCTAATCAACACCAAAATCAGTTTACCCCCTACTACTAATCAAATAAATGCAAATTAAAATTTTTTCCCTTTATCAAATTTGCTATTTAAAATGTAAAATAGCCAGTGCTTCTGTCCTTCAATTCAAAGAAGCATTTCATCAGTTAGTACTTTTTTAGAAAAGAAATGTGATCCACAAGGCTAAAGGAATGAGGCAAGTCATAAACTCCGTCATATTAAAACTACATAGAAAAAATGACTGGAAGGAAATATCCCAAAATGGCATAGCAGTCACTTTTGGGTAGTTAAGTTGTAAATATTTTTGCTTCTATATTTTTTAAGCTTCTAAACTTTGTACAAAAAAAATTACTTTTAAAATCAGAGTTTTTGAAAAATAACGTTATAATTTCTATTTTAAAGCACCTATGCTCTGCTAGGCAGTCAGAGTTTATAATACAATATAATGGAAAGGAATCTTTCAGCGTGAGTTTAAAAAGTTTGTTACATCAACAGAAACACTACACATCTATTAAATGGAATGAGGAAGATGTGTATATGCGTTAGAACAATCTTAAAAATTTATCATAAGCAAGGTGCAGGACAGTACGCAAAAAGCATATTTTCATTTGTATAGAAAGGTAATTATACACAAACTGACACATATGCTTTTTTATGCATGGACTCTTTAGAATACACACATGAAATGGTAATACTGGTACCTCTAGAAGGGGGACTTGAACCAGGTCTGGGGAAGAATGGAAACGTAGAAGCTTTGATGTTATCTCACTTTATTAAAAAGTAATTAATTTTAAAGCATTATATCGACCCACAAAATAAATCAAATTTTTACAATCACCCATTAATTTGACTTCTATTGAGCAATAAGGAAAGTTAGGATTTTAAGTATTCTGACAGCATACCGATAAATGTTAACTTTCTAACATTCCGATACATATTTTATAATGCTCTGACTCACCAGGTGGTTGGTCTTGACTTATGTTTAACTTGGGTTCGGTTCCCAAGTGTGAATCTGACTTCGGTTTTGGTTTCAAAGCAGGAAAGAATTTCATCATCAGCTCCGATGTAGGAGGAGGACTTCCGCTCCTCCTGGACTTGCTCAAGTCTTCTCCCCTCTTGACTGGTGCAATCTTCCTTTTTATTGTTTTGTCCAGGACACCTGTTTCATTATTAGGGTAGCATGTCTGCGGCGTCCCGTAAGTGGATTCATTCCCAAGAGTAACGTCATGATTACACATGTTCTCTTCAAGGTCAGTCCAAGTTCTCTCATCATCAAAGTCCATTTTACTCATACTTAGGGATGAGGGTCTTGCAGGCTCGGATGCTTTGTGTTTTACGCTTTCTATGACAGACTCATCGCTACTGTCATCTTTATCAGACAAATCCAGATCGACGTCTCTCCTTTTATCTTCTTGGGCCCCGGTGTCCTTAAAAGGCCCCTTACCATCACAGCTGTGTGGGCTGTCCTCTCTGCTGCTGAAGCCCCTTCCTCTATCCTCAGTTGAGGGTTTTATGGTAATATCAAGCTGTTCCTCAGAGTCACTGCTACTGTCACTGTTCAGAACACCTTCATCGTCACCTGCATTCCATTCCGTTTGATTTTCAGAAGTGCTCTTTTGGACGGCTTTCCTACTGACTTTACAAGGCTGTTCCCTCGATTCATCAGCTGAGGACAGTGAACGGAGTTGTCTGGGTGTGACTTCACACTCACTGTCCTCCTCACGTGCAGTGTGGTCCAAACCCTCACCGCGGCTACACTGACTAACGGGATCTGCCGGATTTGTCTTCTGTGGCGCAGCTTTGACAGGGGTGGAAGACATCCGGTGACCTTTGCAGATCTGTTGATCCCTTTCTAAGATTTTCAGTACAAATGAGGAATTACTAGAAAATGATATTTCATCAGCAGCTTGTTCTAAAAACAAAAATTCATCTAATTCCAAATTTTCCTTTTCCTTTTCTCGTTCCCAAGTCTCTAACGTTTTCTGAAGAGAAACATCAAGAGAAGATTCAGACTCTTTCATGGTCTCCCTCATGGGGCTCTTGGAAGCCAGGCGGCTGGCCGGCCCCGCTGAAAGAGGAGGTCCGTCTTTACCTGGTGTCTTATTCCACCCTGTGCAGCCAGTATCGCAAGGTTTTCGACTCTCAGGCACATTTTCTTTATTATTAGATGCGACTCTTTTATCAAATTTGATCTGGTCTCTACATTGCCCATCGCATTTCTTCCCTGTGTGTATTTTCAGTCCTGATGGAGAAAGACTTTTCCTGTCACTACACTTCAGCACTTTCGGCTTCTGACTGAGGGCGACAGAACCACTCTTGGTTCCAGCTTTACTCTCCTTTTTAAGGGCAGGGTTGTCTGCACACGGCTCCTTATTTATGAGAGCGGTTTTCCGCTGGAGTTGCTGTCTATCCATTTTAAATAGTGGCTGGTCCTCGGAAGTGCTCTGGTTAGTCACTAGTTTACTTTCTTTCCCTTTTTGAAACTTAGATTTAGCATTAGTAAATCTGGCTAAACCTTCTCCTCGTTTTAAAAATGGTTTTTTTGGTTTTGCTTTGATTGGCAGTGGTCCTTCTGCTTCCTAAAATATAAAATAATAATATTTGAATTAATTTTGGTATATCCAAGTCATCTCAAAGTTATTTTTAAGGCAAATTATAGATAAATCTCTAAAGCCTTAGAACGATTTAATCAGAAGAGCACAATTGCTCACCCTCAGCTGTTTTTGCTTCAGTTCTTGCTCTTCCAATCGAATTTGTTCTTCTAAGTAGTCTTCAAAGGTCTGTTTCCTTTCTCTAATAGCAGCTTTAATGGGCCTAGTTAGAAACACAAAGTTATTTAACATGCAAATCATAATGTGTGAATATTTTACACTTAGTGTCCCTGGTATAGAAAACCTTGACAACACGGAGAACTAACTTTTCCCAAAATCAGCGCCTCCCTTTGAGAAGCTAACAAAAGCCACAATCCCTCTCCACCCCTTAAAATACAGAAACACACAACACTCTTCACATGACTCTGGAGTCCTAAGAACCCTTCTGAAGTCCATCTATCGACTACAGATTAACACATGGAGTAACACATTCAGCAAATAACTTTAAAATGTATTTCAAAAATAGATCACTAAACATGCATTTTTTTAATTAAGAAAGGCCCTTAATGTGAGTGAAGTAATAATCAGAAAAGTCATTTTGTCCATATCATTATATTCAAAAATGTTGAAATAAATTTTTTAAATAACTTACTTAAATGATAAAATACTTTATCTTTGCCATATTTTAAAATTCTGTAACTGATTATGCAATTATAATTAATAAGTGACACCAAATGGGAGATGCCAATACTTAATTTTTCCCTTCTCCAAAAATAGGATTTAACTATTTGAGAGAAAATTGATTTTATCCAGATGTTTCTCTTAAGTGAAAAAGCTTTGACAACACAATGTCAAAGCAGCTTTAACTGACATATCTCCCAACCTCCTTTGCTGTTGACAGTACATAAGAGGTTGTATATTTAACCTGATACTTTAAAGCATCGTCAAGCAGAAACAAGAAAAGTACAGATCTTTCAAACAAGTGTTCAATAACAAAGGCTGTTTACTAAATAGTCACATTTCTCACTTTCCACATGAACAATACCTTTCTTCAATATTAGCCACTTCTGAGGAATCATCATGTTTTTTTAAGTTCTTAACATTAGCTTCCTGAATTTGTTCTGTCATTTTCTCCCAACATAAAATACTTTCTCCTGAGATAAAAATTAGGAACAATTTAGCTCAAGAAAAGCATATTAATGTCTTAAAACATGAAAATTTTACAAGTTACTATGCTAAAAAAATTTTTAATTAAAAGTGATGTATGTCAAAGATTTTACAACACTCAAGGAATTCTTTAATATAATTACAAGAAACTACAAAACTGCAATTAAGACACCTGAGGTCGGGTGTGGTGGATCACACCTGTAATCCTAGCACTTTGGCCAAGGCGGGAGAATAGCTTGAGGCCAGGAATTTGAGACCAGCCTGGTCAACACAGCAAAACCCCACCTCTACAAAAAAAAAAAAAAAAAATTAGCCAGGTGTGGTGGCACATGCCTGTAATCCCAGCTACTTGGGAGGCTGAGAGCAAGCAGAGGTTGCAATAAGCCAAGATGGTGCCACTGTACTCCAACCGAGGTGACACAGCAAGACCTTGTCTCAAAAATAAAATAAAGACACTTGACATTCTTCATAAGGTTAATGTCACGAGGAAAAAAAGTGTGGGCTTTTCTAGAGATTAAAAAGACTAGGCCAGGTGAGGTGGCTCAAGCCTGTAATCCCAGCACTTCGGGAGGCCGGGACGGGCGGATCACGAGGTCAGAAGATCGAGACCATCCTGGCTAACACAGTGAAACCCCGTCTCTACTAAAAACTACAAAAAACTAGCCGGACGAGGTGGCAGGCGTCTGTAGTCCCAGCTACTCGGGAGGCTGAGGCAGGAGAATGGCGTAAACCCAGGAGGCGGAGCTTGCAGTGAGCTGAGATCCGCGCCACTGCACTCCAGCCTGGGCGACAGAGCGAAACTCCGTCTCAAAAAAAAAAAAAAGACTAAAGAGTTATAAGAATCAAGCATAATACATGAACTTGACTGGATATGCATGAATCTGATTGGATCCTTTAAAAAAAAAAAAGCACCTTTAAAAGGCATTTTGGGATAACTGTGGGAATTCCAAAACGAACTTGAATATTAAGGAATTATCATTAATTTCTTTAGATATAGTAATAGCACTGTGGTTAAACAGATGTCCTAATTTTTACTTGATGCATACTGAAATATTTGGAATGAAGTAACAAGATACCTGCATATTATTTTCACTGAAATGGTTCAGCAAATTATACACAAATAGAGGTAAAGATAAGGATATACATATAGAAGATATATACACACACATACATACATTGATAGAGTAAATACAGCAAAATATTAACCGCTGTATCCAGGTGGTGGGTATATCAGTAATCACTGCAGTGGTCTTTCAACTTTTTTAGATGTTTGAAATTTTCCAAAACAAAAGGCTAGGGAAGCATGTTGTGTAAAAAAGAAGAAAAACATATGTGAGCTTTCCACACCGATGAATTAACTCTAAATTAGGAACAAGGCATGAAGGCTGGGTGCAGTAGCTCAGATCTGTAATCCCAGCACTTTGGGAGGCCAAGGCAGGCAGATCACTTGAGGCCAGGAGTTTGAGACTAGCCTGGCCAACACGGTGAAACCCCATCTCTACTAAAAACACACAAAATTATCTGGGCATGGTGGCGCATACTTGTAATCCCAGCTACTTGGGAGGCTGAGACACGAGAATCACTTGAACCCTAGAGGCAGAGGTTGCAGTGAGCCGAAATTGTGCCACTGCACTCCAGCCTGGGTGACAGAGTGAGACTCTGAATCAAAAAAAAAAAAAAAACACGCCACAGGGGACAAGAAAAAAATAACCACACAGAGCTATCAGGGTAGCATGTGCCTATAGTCCCAGCTACCTCAGGGGCTGATTGGGGAGGATTACTTGTGCTTAGGAGTCTGAGTCCAGCCTGAGCAACACGGCCAAGACTCCATCTTTGAAAAAGTAATTTTTAAAGAAAAACCACGGAAAGGCTTGATCTTAGGACAAGTTAGTAACACTGTAAGTACAGAAGAGGGAAACACAAGTAGCTCACCTGTAGGATGGTTACGGTTTTCTTCTTTTAAATTACTTTTTTCCACAGGTGCTTCTTGACACTGTGCCTCAGAAAATAAATTAGGAGAAGCACGTTTTGAAGTTAAGACAAAATCTCCACGAGCAGTTCTACAGAAGTTACTTTGCTCATGGGATAAAATGTTGGAAGCGCATGTTTCTTCCTGGGTTGGGTCTGGGTAGACATACGATGGGAAGCAGCGTGTGGCGCTCTCTCCAGTGGTGGCATTTCCTGGAGATCTGTGCTTCTGGCTCTGATCATCAGGCAGTACACTCAAACCTTGCAATTAAGAAAAGCAACAAAGCTGATGACTTCCTTCAACATTTTCTTTTCTCCCCAGTAGTGACCCCACCCACAAAGGCTTCTCCGCAGTGATAAAAGTATCTTTTCCCTTTATTAGGAAATGGTGATTAACAAAACCATTGATTGATTGAGACAGTCTCGCTCTGTCACCCAGGCTGAAGTGCAGTGGTGCGATCTCAGCTCACTGCAACCTCAGGTCACTGCAACCTCCACCTCTTGGGTTCAAGTGATTCTCGTGCCTCAGCCTTCCGAGTAGCTGGGATTACAGGCGTGTGCTACCACGCACAGCTAATTTTTTATATTTTTAATACAGAGGGTGTTTCACCATGTTGGCCAGGCTGGTCTTGAACTCCAGACCTCAGGTGATCCGCTGACCCTGGCCTCCCAAAGTGCTGGGATTACAGGCGTGAGCCACCATGTCTAGCCTGTTTTAATCTCTAATACAGTAAAAGTTATTGATAAATACAGCCCATATAACAAAAGTTATTTGGGGCTCTCAAACATTTAAGAATCCTAAGGGGTCCCGAGACCAAAATATTTGAAAACCACTGCCCCAAAGCAAACTGCTCCGTGACTGAATGAGGCTAGTTCTTACATAAGTAACTTTGAAATCAGCTTTCCTGTCATTCTGTCATAGTGCTGGTTCTACCTTTAAAAGTATCATAGCTGTTATTTACGTGATCTTGATTATTCTTTGTATGTATTCCATAAAGAAACCCTAAGCCATTCAACTATTTTAAGGCAATGTTTTCTATATTCTCTGAGGTAAACATCCAAATTCCCTAAACCATTGTTCATGTGCTACAATTCTCACAACCAAGCCCCACCCTACCCCTGCACCCAGCCTCACTCACTTGCCAAGTCTTCTTTTTCTTGTATTCTCAATGCCCAGCACAATCTCTGAGCAGAACAGGTGCTTTCCTGGGTCAGTAAAGTGTATTTCTTAAAAGTAGCACCAAGAAGCAAAGCAAACACATGGCTCCAACCTCAGTTTTTTTCAAACTGTGGGACACAATCTATAATTCTGTCATCAGATGTAGCATTTTTAAAAATGATGTAGAATTAGAATAAACAAGATAGAAAATGTCCTCACTACCTGCCAGGAACACCAATAAGGACTGATGACATGAAATTGCTGTCATTATGAGTCATGGTTTTAAACATTTTTACCACTCCAGAGTGTGGTCAAGACACTTTCAAACCACTGCTCCAGGTCACATTTCCAGTTTTCTTTCCTGATTGGCACATGATGCTTTCCGTTAACTGACAGGTCACACAACGGGATACTGTCATCTCTACCCCAGAAAATATCTTTGGTGTGGTTCTTCAGGTGAACAGAGTGGCTTCTACATATGTTTACCTTTATGACACCCAACAGCTTTCATTCATCAGGCAGGGGTTGGATACCAGTAGTAGCTCTAGACCAAATCTGACTTTTCTTACATTGGACCGTTTTTGGGGGGGCAGGGTCTCACTCTGTTGCCCAACTGGAATGCAGTGGTGCCATTATAGCTCACTGCTACAGCCTCAAATTCCTGGGCTTAAGCAATCCTCCCACCTCAGTCTCCAGAGTAGCTAGGACTGCAGGCATGGACCACCACACCCAGCTCATTTTTTTTTTTTTTTAATGAATAAACATGAATGCCTGAAAGCAGGGCAGGCACACACCAGAATGCCGCAGCTCCTTCTTGTTCCAGTTATATTACAACTCTACCATTTCACATTTATCTGCTTGGCCCTTGAAGAAACTAGAGTTTACAACACGTGATACAGGAACAATAGAAATAACCTGTCAAACAACCACAGGTCGGAAATGTGCGCTGTACGGGGGCTCCGTGCAGGCAAAGCATACCTGGAAGTGCGCACTGCCCAGACGCCACGGCGAGCAGCTTCTCTCGTGCTTCCATGAGTCTCTGGAGTTGCTCCAACTGTTGCCTCTTCAATTGCTCCTGCTTCTTCTGTTGAACTTCTTTCAGCTTTTTTCATACAAAATTAATTTTATTAAATCAACTTTACATTTCTTCGTGGACGCCTTGTTCCCTTAATTCCTCCCATCTCCCTCCTCCCATCTTTCCTGGTAAGAAGCTTTAGACAGGGATCCCTAGGTAACTAAATCAGCCACCAAAAATCTAAAACTCAAATCCTTACGAAGGAAATCACATCAACTATCTCAACTAAGAGACCGAAACAGTCATATAAATCCTCTGATTGTTAAAATAGGATGGGCTTCAGCAGATCATCCCAATGATGTACTGTTTTTTTCCCCAATACTTGAACAACCATTTCTTACTTTTTGCCAAATGAGGTAACAACTTAAAGTTATCGTAAGTGCTATAATTATATTTTACATATGAAACACACTTTAATGTTTCACATTAGACAAAGGGCCAAATCTGGTATTCTGAGGATTTCGGAGTGAAGGGGAAAAACAAGAAGACCTGGAACAGATGACTTTATTACATAAACAGAAACCTGCAATGACAAACCCACAGTAGCCCAAACCCTATTGTACCTGTTCAAGTTTTTTAAAAAGTGGGTCTTTATAAGCCCCTTCTTTGAATTCACTCGCAAGATCTGGGATGAAGTCATTTTTGTTCTCTTCCTGGTGTCCAGGAGCATCGTGACATGCCACTATCTGTGGTCCCTTTGTAATGCGAGGAAAGCCTGTATGGGTTTCAGATTTATCTGACTGTGGTTTGTAAGGGCTGTTTGACTCCAACTTCTGTTCTTCATGAAGTGAATCTTCTTCATTTATAAAGCTGAAGCTATCAGAACAATGTGTGCCTTTAACAGGAAAGCTGGTAGAAGTGTCCACAGCTGCTTGCTTCTCTTTGTCTGCTTCCAAAACAGGAAATCCACGATTTAATATGACCCCAGCCCGAGAAGGATTGGTCATCCACTGGGTTAGGAAGTTCTGCCCACTGTTTAACTCTGAAGAGGTTGGCATCAGGAACATCTTAGTCCAATGACACTATTTAAACAATGCAAAGGCTAGAAGAGCTACTGATTTCCAATACCTGTAGACAAAGATAGCCAACAAAATGTATTAGGTAAAGCCATTAGATGTCCTACTCAAAATAAGCCCAAATCTCAACCCAGCATAAAAATGTCCTCAATATTTCATATACAAAAGACCTGAACTAGCGAAGCAACCGGGCATTGAGCTACATTTTTTTTTTTTAAGTCTTAAAAATAACCAAATTGAGTAGATCAAAAACCTAAGATCCTTTTTGACCTAAACATTCAATTACTAATGATTTTATACAAGTACTAGATTAGTTGAACTAAACTATGGAAGATAAAATACCTTAAGTTATTCACTTAAGAAAAAAAAAAAAGCCGCTATCAGATATTACCCACAATAAGCACTTTCTTGCTTCTGGCCCTTGTTTAACATTGTTTCTTTGCCCAACTGGTGAACCTGTTTTCTCCCTAGTTCTAGAACAAAAGTTACCACCAGCACCTGTGGCTTTACCTGGCACTGTTACACCTGTCCCTTCCTCTCTCATCTCCCTACTAACACCTCACCCACCAGATAGCCCCTTCATCTGTATTCCTAGAGGTAAAATAGTGACGTCACTCTTCTAGCAATCATCTCATTAGTGGTGTTTTGCTTTCACCTTCATTACCAATCCGTGAAGTTCCTTGAAGGTATCTATATATTCACTACTGCCAAGCACCATGTCTGCCAGGTAGGAGAAATGTAATTCTTATGGCATGAGCCAATAAAAATTACATTGGCTCATGCTAGAACTCTGTATGAGTTATCAGACTTTAAAATTAACCAAATTGCTAGTGTAACTTTGTCACCATGTGATAGATATACTTAACCAGGACATCAAAGAAGACAAGCCTTGCCTCTGTGTGTGTCTGATTTTACTCAGCTAACATTTACTGGGTTCTTACTCTGTGCCAGATACTGTTTTTGGCCCTGGGTACACAGCAGTTCATAAATCAAAGTCTAGTGGGGAAGACACACACACACTCACACACACACACACTATACAGTATGTTAAACAGAAATAAGTGCAAAGGGGAAAAATAAAAGCCATGTGGGAAAAGGAGGTTGTAAGTTTAGACAGGGTGGACAGGGTCCTCATTTAGAAGGGAAAATTAGGGACCAAGGGAAGGAGAAGGTGCAAGTTGTGCAGCTATCAGGGGCAGGGTAAGACCCCGCCCCCCAGCCTTCCTAACCTTCACCTGCAGGACATTCCCGCTGATACCCTATTCCTCCAGAAACCCCCATCACCATTATCTACCTATTTAAACCTATTACATCACTCACCACTGGAAGCCCTGAGACCCAGAGCCAGGCTTCACTTCTTACACACTAATCCCCACACCTCACTCTGCTCCATCTCCCAAACATCCGAGCCCCAAACACCCACAGTCCATCATCAGCAAAATCCTCATTATCCTCAACCTCTTGTCTGAGCACTCCCTCACCTTCCTGAGAACAGCTGTTTCTATGGAGTCCATACTCCAGTACCACTGAGCCTTGAGACAAAACATATATTCTTATTCCTCTTCTCCTTCCAGACTACACTCCTTTTCTAGACCATAAAAAGCAATTTTACTTGGGAGTTCTGAGGTGGCAGGATCGCCTGAGCCTAGGAGATCGAGGCTGCTGTAAGCAGCACTCCAACCTGGGCAAGAGAGCAAAACCTTATCTCAAAAAATAAATAGGCTGGGCGCGGTGGCTCACGCCTGTAATCCCAGCATTTTGGGAGGCCAAGGCAACCGAATCACGTGAAGTTAGGAGTTTGAGACCAGCCTGGCCAACATGGTGAAACCCCGTTTCTAACAAAAATACAAAAAAATTAGCCGGGTGTCAGGGTGCATGCCTGTAATCCCAGCTACTCAGGAGGCTGAGGTGGGAGAATCGCTTGAACCTGGGAGGCAAAGGCTGCAGTGAACCAAGGTCACACCACTGCACTCCAGCCTAGGCAACAGAGTGAGACCCTATCTCAAAAAACAATAAAGAAATAATAAATTAACAAGCAATTCTGACTCTCATATGACCAAACTACACAATCTACTACCCCTCCTTTATTGTCTACCAACCTCCAGAGATCAATGCCATCTTCTCCCTCATTTCCTAACATTTCCTGGCTGAGCACCTGAAGAACAGATTTGCCATTTACTGAAAGGGGGAAGATGGAGGACGAAACAGGTTTGGGGGAATCAGAGACCAAGAGTTGAATTTAGGACATTTTAAGATGCCTATGAGACATGCAAGTAGAGACACCATGTCAGCAGCAGCTGGATGCACCAGAATGCAACTCATCAAAGAGGCCAAGGCTGTGAAGCATAGATTTGGACATCCTCAGCATAAAGATGGTATTTAAAGCCTTGACACTGGATGAGATCACTGAGGGATTGGGGGTAGTCAAAAAGAGAGGAGGCGGCCAGGTGCAGTGGTTCACGCCTGTAATCCCAGCACTTTGGGAAGCTGAGGTTGGTGGATTACCTAAGGTCAGGAGTTCGAGACTAGCCTGGCCAACATGGTGAAACCCCATCTCTACTAAAAATACAAAAAATTAGCTAGGTGTGGTGACGGGAGCCTCTAATCCCAGCTACTCAGGTGGCTGAGACAGGAGAATTGCTTGAACCGAGGAGGCAGAGGTTGCAATAAGCCGAGATTGCGCTATTGCACTCCAGCCTGGGTGACAAGTGCAAGACTCCATCTCAAAACAAAACAAAACAAAACAAAAAAACAGGTAAGAAGCAAAAAGTGTAGCGTGCTTGAGGCTAAGTGATGAAAGTGTTTTGAGAAGGAAAGAGCTATGCTAAATGCTGTGCACACATGAAGGGTAAGGAGAACTGAGAACTGAACTCTGAATTTGGCAAAGCAAAGGTCATGAGAACTTCAGTGAGAGCAGTTGGGGACAGGGAGAGCAAAAGCTTGAGTGGAGAGGATGCATGACAGAATAAGAAATTGAAGACAGTAGACAGCTAACACCAGGAGTTCTGTTATAAAAAGAAGGAAATACATAGGAGAAATAAAAGCATGTTCGTAGGCTGAAGATGGAGAAAGGGGAGAATTGCTACAGTCATGTTCTGGAGAAGATGGGAAGAGTCTAGTCCCAAAGTGGAATGACATCTCACATTACTTTCCAGACACAATTCTAGACTTTATAAAAAGGGCAATGTGGAGGCAAACAAACATGTATGTCATTTCATACTTGGTGTCTAAAAAACAGAAACATATGAAAAGTATAAACAGAAAAATACCGATGCTGAAACATTAAAATGGCACATTGTCACTCCACTGAAGACATGGAAATGAAAACAGTAACGACATTACCATTTTTTCTTGCCCTCGGTGGGCAAAGACTGAAAACTGGTTATACCAGTATGAGAAACAGAAACTCTTTTTGGCTTTTGTTTGTTTCTTATCATTTAACTTGAAGAAACTCTGAGCGATTCTCATCATTTAACTTGAAGAAACGCTGAGGATTCACTGAGCGAATGAACTGGGACAACATTTTGAAGAACAATACGACAATATCTAGCCAACTGTAAATTCAGAGGAACTTTGACTCAGCAACTTCACATCTAGGCATTTTGTCCCACAGTTATACTGGCATAAACTCACATTTGCAATAAACTGAAAGTAAATGTCCATTAACAGGAGATCTAATAATCATGGTAATCATATTACACAACTGTTAAAAAGAACAAGTAAGCTCTTCACTGATACAGAAGTAATGAATATATCCAAGATACGTTGCTAGTTACAAAGTGCACAGCAGTGGGTATTATAAGAAATAAAGACAAAAAAATACAATTACATGGACCTATGCATCTAGTACAGTTAGTCACGTGGCTACTGAGCATTTGAAATGTGGCTAATGTGACCGAAGAACTGAATTTTCCATTTTAATTAAAGTTAATTAAATTTAAAAGTGAAGTACAAAATATTTTTCTCTTAAACACTTTATTCTCTTGGTATGACTACATTTCACTTTAACCACTGCATGGTGTAAGATGCTGCTGTACTGAAGCCCGTGTCAGTGTGCATTACCCCCCCAGATTGCAAAGAAACATGTCTGCAATCTCATCAGTGTCAATGGACTGACTCTGTTTGAATAATTTGTTTTCAACACACGGCCATAACACTGTTAAGTGTTTATTTGAATAGTTTCTGAAAACAGTGCAAGTTACCGTGATCTGTTTAAATTGTAATTGGTAATTATCTTGGTCCATTGTCTGCTGCTGTAACAGAATACCAGAGAAGAGACTAGGTAATATATAAAGAAATTTATTTCTCACAGTTCTGGGGCTGCGAAGAACAAGAGCATGGCATTGGCAACTGGCAAGGGTTATCCCCATGGGGGAAGAGTAGAGAGGCAAAAAAACAGCCTGTGAGGGAGAGGCTGTCTTTTATAACAAAGCTACCCCTGAAATCAGTAACCTACTTCTGAGATAACAGCATTAATCCACTCATTACGGTAGAGCCCTCATGACCTAATCACCTGTTACATTTCCCACCTCTCAACACTGTTGCACTGGGAATTAACATTCCAACATGAGTTTTGGGGCAGACATTCAAGTCACAGCAGTAATTAAGTTGAAATATTTAGTATTTTAATTACAGCATAATTATTTTTCTAGTTTGAAAAATAAGTATGAACAATTTTTAAAATTTAAAACAAAGGTACACTTAGATTTTCAGTTGCGTGGGGAGTTCTAAGTGTAACTCTGACTTCTCCAAAACTTAACCGCCAACAGCCTACTGTTGACTGGAGGCCTTATTGACAACAGGTAAAACATATTTTGTATGTTATGTATATTATATACAGTATTTTTACAATAGTGTAAGCTGGAGAAAAAATGATAAGAAAATAATAAAAAATACATATTTATTGGTTAAGTGGAAATGAATCATCATAAAGGTGTTGACTTCATACTTGGTGTCTAAAAAACATAAACATATAAAAGATACGCAGGGAGACCTTCATGATGATCCGCTTCCACTTAATAGTAAAGGTCTTCGTGTCACCAGCCCTCACATTGGACTAGGACGAGGAGTAGAAAGGGCTGGTTTCGCTGTCTCAAGGGTGACAGAAGTGGAAGAAAATCCAGGCATAAGCGAACCCACAAAGTTGAAACTCACGTTGTTCGAGAGTCAACTGTAATTAGTCACCTGTATCAGGACTAAATATCTAACAAAAAAATGTTTTATGATTTTGAACAGAATCTGAGCTTTAGCTTTGGCCAGTTATAAAAAAGCCTGGAAAGAAAGAGGCTGAGGAAAGAGAAAGAGAAATGAAAAGAAAAAAGAAAATTATTTTCAGATGAAGAGAAGGTAAACAGGTTATCTGAGTTGAGGAAATTGTTAGACTATTGTGCGATTTAAAAAGATATTTTAGGCTGGGCGCAGTGGCTCAAGCCTGTAATCCCAGCACTTTGGGAGGCCGAGACGGGTGGATCACGAGGTCAGGAGATTGAGACCATCCTGGCTAACATGGTGAAACCCCGTCTCTACTAAAAAATACAAAAAACTAGCCAGGCGAGGTGGCGGGCGCCTGTAGTCCCAGCTACTCGGGAAGCTGAGGCAGGAGAATGGCGTGAACCCGGGAGGCGGAGCTTGCAGTGAGCTGAGATCCGGCCACTGCACTCCAGCCTGGGTGACAGAGTGAAACTCCGTCTCAAAAAAAAAAAATATTTTAATTAAAAGGTTATAGATGTTTTCCAAAAAGTGAAAAATTTTCAACTAAGTGACCAACCAATTGTCCACAGACCCTTCTACTAGTATCCAGGTTCAAAGCTGTAAAAAATTACAAGCACTTGCCTTTAGCTTTATCTGTGTAATGCAATGAGAGACTGACCAATCACCAATTTAGGTGTGTTTTATCTCAAAGATTACCCGAATTTACAAAGAGATATCAATTCAAAGCCTTAAAACTGAACCTGTGGCATGGATGTTTTTTAACTTTTTTTTTTTTTTTGAGATAGGGTCTCTGTCACCTAAGCTGGAGTGCAGTGGCATGATCACGGCTCAGTGCAGCCTGTACCACCCAGGCCCCAGTGATCCTCCCACCTCAAGCCTCCGGAGTAGCTGGGACCAACAGGCATATGCCACCACACCCAGTTAATCTAATTTTTTGTAAAGAGTGGTCCCCATATGTTGCCCATGCTGGTCTCGAACTCCCGGGCTCAAGCCATTCTCCCACCTTGGCTTCCCAAACTGCTGGGATTACAGGCGTGAGCCCCTGCGCCCCAGTATTTTATGTCTGACAGAAGAATTTCAGCTAGATATGAAAACATTAGTTTTTTGGTTTTTTTTCCCTGAGACAGGGTCTCACAATGTTGCCCAGGCTGAAGTGCAGTGGCACAATCACGGCTCACTGCAGCTTCAACCTCCCGTGCTTAGGTGATTCTTCCATCTCAGCCTCCAGAGCAGCTGGGACTACAGGTGTGTGTCACCATGCCCAGCTAATTTTCTTTTTTTGTAGTAACGGGGTGCCCCTACGTTGCCCAGGCTGATCTTGAACTCCTAGGCTCAAGCCGTCCTCCTGCTTCGGCCTCCCAAACTGCTGGTATTACAGGTGTGAGTCACTGTGCCCAGCCTAAAAATCAGTTTCTATCATGACAGATTGTGTCATTTTATAAGGCAAAAAATCTGAATGTAATGGGATTTTACAACAAGAGACTGCTATTTCCCTCACTGATTCATTCCCCTGTATAACACACATTGAAAATTCTTGTGTTCGGTTTTCTGAAGCATAATCCATGAATAGTATCATAAATATAATTGTTAAAATTGTTCAGTATGTACAAATGCTATCAACTGCCAGTTCAGAGAACTGTTAAAAGAAACAGCAGACAGTGAACGTAATGATGCCGTGTTTTTGCCACTGCTCCCTGGTTGAGTTGTAGAAGAGTTGTATAAAGGCTTATGTACTATTAATTGCAACTGAAGATTTTCTTGGAACAAGATGATTGCCTGCCAACCATTTAATAACCAAAAACAAAAATGCCAATGTGATGTACATTTTTTCACCGTATCACACTTTGAGAACCACAGCTATTCAGGCATTTATAAAAACAAAAACAAAAATTGCTGCCACAGCCAGTAACAAAAATAATGATGTGTAAACATCAGACAAATGTATATGTTTCCTTTTTTTTTTTGAGATGGAGTCTCACTCTGTCGCCCAGGTTGGAGTGCAGTAGTGTGATCTTGGCTCACTGCAACCTCAGCCTCCCGGGTTCAAGCGATTCACCCGCTTCAGCCTCCAGAGTAGCTGGGACTACAGGCATGCACCCCCATACCTGGCTATATATATATGCTATTTTATATATATATATATAACTTTATATATATATATTACTTTATATATATATATAATTTTTTAGTAGAGATGGGGTTTTACCATGTTAGTCAGGTGGTTCTCAAACTCCTGACCTCAAGTGATCCACCTAGCTCGGCCTCCCAATTTGCTGGGATTACAGGCATGAGCCACCGCGCCTGGCCCGTGTTTCCATAGATATGAAGCTGAAGAACAGGCAAAATATACCCATAGTTATAAAGGGCATACTGCCCGTTATCCAGGAAAATGGAGGCTGTCCTGACTGTGTGAAAGCTGATCATACGAATTGGGTCACTCTTGTCATATCCAACTAAACAATCAAGAAGGGAAGAGGGAAAGGCACTCAGGACACATAAGTTTGCTCCTAGAATGGAATTCTCTGCCAGTCGGTATGCTGAAACTGCCGGTGGTAACCTGAGACCAGTCTGATCCACAGATGCTGGGGTAGCTTGTTGCAATTCTAGGATTAATTTTGCCCATCACCATGGCCCACTCCGTAGGACCTGCTGCCTCCCCAGAACCTTAGGAGAACCAATGAACTTTCTCAAAGAGCGACACATACAACAATTCTCTTTTTTTATAAAACCTCCAGCTTTCTCTTTGCTCTTTGGACATACAGAAGGCCACCTGGTCTGTACGCCTGTAACTGCCATTCTTTCTTCCCAAATAAATTGGCAAATTTAGAGATTCATCTCCAAATTTTTATTTTGACTTCAACAACTGGGAAGGTTAATACAGGGGGTGGATACATTTGGGCTGTACACTTAAGATTAGCGCACTTTACTGGATATCTGTTATTCCTGAATAATTTGTAAAAACTTTTTCTAAGCAAATTGATTGTTTTTCAGTAGGACACCAATCTAAAAAAAAAATGACTTTTTTTTTCCTCAAAATCAACCACGTTAACTTTGCTTAATTTCAATGACTTAGCAGAAAATCTTTTGAAAGCCAAATTCAGAAGAGACAGACTACAAGGTCATTTCATAATACGGAAAACTAGAAAAATTCCCTACTAGACTGACAAGTGCAAGGAGTCTTGAGATGCAGCACCCAGACATCTGCATCTCCCCCTCCAACTCCGACCAAAAACACCCTCTATACCTCCACTTCAATTTCATGACCGTGATCTTAAAAACATATTTAATGTCAGCATGAAGTATAAAAACAGTTTAACCAAAACCTGCTATTACTGATAGTGAGGTCTCGGTAAACGAAGCATTGATAATATGCCGAGATAGGATTAGTATGTGGATTCAGACTTCACAGATACCAAAATCTAAAGGACACGGGTGCACATGTATGTCAAACTCATTAAATGGAATGCATTTAAACATGTGCCATTTTTGTTGTATAGCAATTATACCTAAATAAAACTTTTTAAAAACATAACAAATTGACAGCCTTGAAACCTCCAGAGAGCGCTATGTAAACATTCTTTAAAGCAAAAAAAAAAAAAAAAAAAAAATCTCTGCACGGTGAGGGAGGAGAGTGGATACAAACAGCAAATTCAAAGCCACTCTTAGACCGTAAAAAGTTGGCTAGTTCGTTTGGGAAGCGATTTAGCAGTCCCCTAAAATACAACACGTCCTCGAAAGCCACGAGTCCACACGAAGCTTCAAGAGAGAAGCCCTTGACAAAGCCGGGCCAGACCGGCCCTGAGGACAGCCAGCAACCCTACTTCACCGCCCTGCTCCACGGGACTGCGGCGGCCGCGCTGCCCACAGGAACGCAAGTCCCGCCACAGCCAGGACAGACAGACACCCCAGAGAAGTCGGCTTCCCCCGCTCTGCGAACAAAGCAGCGCAAACGGGCGAAGCCACTGAACTGCCGTGAACCACAGTGCGCCCCAGCGCCCCGCTCCCTCCACGCCCCGCCGAGCCAAACCCGAGGGCCGAGCGGAGCCCTGCCAGCCCACCGCCGTCCCTCCCCGGCGCGGGGCCACGGACAAAGAGCTCCTCCGCTCCTTTCGCCCACAAATTACCGCTCCGTGAAGGCCGGGCCGCTCAGTAGCAGGAACCGACGCCTGAATCTCCGCAGCATTTACAAATCAGCCGCCACAATCACCGCCTCCGTCGGAGCCCCGCCCCCGTGCCGAGGGCCTGTGGGAAGTGAGGTTCTCACCCGCGTCTCTGGGCTAAAGCGCAGGCACCGCTGAGCCCAGGGAAACTACAACTCCCAGTGACGCCACAGCGATGGGCGTTGCCCGGCGGGGGACGGACGGCTTGCCGGCTTCCGACTAGCAGCGGGCCAGTGGTGGCGTAGGCGGGCGGCGCGGCGGGACGGAAAACCGTTTCCGGGAAACACCTTCCGTGGTGGACGTCGCTCCGGGCGCCGACGCTTAGAAAACTAAAGGGAGCGCCTAAGGGAGCGATGGATCTGCCTGTTCCCAGCAAAGCAGGGAGCACAGAGGCTCAACACTAACCTAGAGCCCGACGCTTTAGGAGGTGTTTTGGGGTTTTGTTTTGTTTTTTTCTATTTGCGTATGGTCTATTTTGTCGTTTTTTTTGGTTTGGTTTTTTTCTTTGGTTTTTTTCTTTGTTTTCCACTTTGGCTGAGTGTGACTTAGTAAAGGAGAAAAGGGGCAGTCACTACACCATTTCATAAGACGAAGATAACCCCGTAAGAATTCACTCCAAGATAGGCATCGCTCCTCAAATGCCTGACCGGTGCTTTGGCAGAGTGTGTCCCTTAGATTCGGAAACTAGTTTGAATACTGACAGTGCAGAATTAAAGAAATTTGTTTTGTTGTAACTGCCACGGCCCTTTCATCTAGGAAGTTACAGCACGGTGAGTTACCGCAGTTCTACATACCTGGCTTCTGTGTCTGATTAAACAGGGCCCAGTAAAATGTTTAATCAAAAAAAAAAAAAAAAAAATCAAATGAAGTGCCATTTATAACCGTTACAACTGAAACAAAGACCGCGAGTTAAAGACAATATTTCACAGAAATGTGGCCCTTCAAAATTTGTTTTGCTTTCTACTTCAAAAAGAGTCTACTTCTCTAAATCAAGATTTTGGTTTTGCTTTTTTTCCATTTTTCTTTTTAATTTTCATTGCGGGTGAGGAAGCTAAAGCCGGAGACTTCCAAGATCACACAACTACTTAAGATGCCAGACAAGGCCCCGATCTTCCTTTTCATTTAGGATAGCTCTTTGGCTTGAAAGCATACCCAAAAGGTCATCATTCTTCCTAAATGTGTTTCTTTAAGGATAGTCACAATAGCCTTCTTTGTGCCTGTATTTTATTCTTATGTTTTTATTTTAATATAGTATGTAATGCCACATGGTTTGTTGACTGAATAAATAAATGAATCTTTTACCACACTCAAGTCTTAACTGGTTGTTAAATTAAGGTTCTGATATGTAAGTTTTCACCTGTAGCCCATGTAATTCTCAAGACTGCCCACTAAGCTTGAAGGGTCCAAATCCCTTACAAGGTGGAAAGGCTAGTGGGGAGGAACTTCCAGCTTCTACTCTGCCAGACAAGAAAAAGTTCTGCCTTATCAGTGGTTCCTATCTTTGTTGCATCTTCAGATGGTGCTGTAGAGAAAAATTAGACCAACAGTTGCGGCACAGGGGTTTTCATGCCAGATGACCCATTCTGACAGTTCTTTATGACATCACAGGAGTCAAGCGAGCACTCCTGTGTCATGGTTAAGAGACCAGGATTTGGAGTCAGGCAGACCTGGGATCAAATCCTAGCTTGATAACTTACAAACAGCTTTGTAGTCTTCAGCACTCAACTTTTCTGAAACCAGTCTTCTCATCTACAAAACAGAGGTGGATAATAATGAGACCTTCATAGGACTGTCAAGAAGATTACATGAAAAGAATATATGAAAACGTAGTATAAAACCTCCACGTAGTAAAAAGTCAATGAACAGGAGGTGTCATCTTTAACGTGAATTTAACTGTTGGTGAACGCTTGACTACCAAAGCCTAGCTCTGTGGGTCATGTCAAATGCTGTGCAAGATAGAGTAATACGGTATTCCCAAATTATTAGGAAATAATTCTTTTTAATTATTTATTTTTGTGGAGACAGGGTCTCACTCTGTTGCCCAGGTTGGTCTCTAACTCCTGGGGTCAAGCGGTCTTCCCACCTTGGCCTCTGAAAGTGCTAAAATTACAGGCAAGAGTCACTGTCCTGGCTGGTAATAATTATTTTAATCAAAGCTGATCTGAATGACAAAGAGTTGACAGCTTTTCATTGCTGGTCTGATGGTAGCAAGTGTCCACTGTATCCAGAGAGGTCATGTCAAGTACAGTGGCTCACACCTGTAATCCCAGAACTTTGGGAGACTGAAGCAGATCATTTGAGCCAATATTTGAACATTAGCCAGGCATAATGGCATACACATATAGCCCTAGCTACTTGGGAGGCTGAGGCAGGAGAATCACTTGAGCCCAGGAGTTTAAGGTTATGATCACACCACTAGACTACAACCTGGGCAACAGAGTGAAACCCCCAACTCTTCAAAAGAAAAAGAGTGGGGGAGGATGTCAGGCCTTGAGCCCAAGCATCACATCCCCTGTGACTTGCACTTAATACGCCCAGATGGCCTGAAGTAACTGAAGAATCACAAAAGAAGTGCAAATGCCCTGCCTTGCCTTAAGGGATGATATTATCTTGTGAAATTCCCTTTCCTGCCTTATCCTGGCTCAAAAAGCTCCCCCACTGAGCACCTTGTGACCCCCACTCCTGCCCACCAGAGAACCCCCCTTTGACTGTAATTTTCCTTTACCTACCCAAATCCTATAAAACGGCCCGATCCTTATCTCCCTTCGCAGACTCTTTGGACTCAGCCCACCTGCACCCAGGTGAAATAAACAGCCATGTTGCTCACCCAAAGCCTGTTTGGTGGTCTCTCCACATGGACGCGCATGACATTTTGGTGCCGTGACTCGGATCAGGGGACCTCCCTTGGCAGATCAATCCCCTGTCCTCCTGCTCTTTGCTCCGTGAGAAAGATCCACCTACGACCTCTAGTCCTCAAACCAACCAGCCCAAGGAACATCTCACCAATTTTAAATGGGGTAAGAGGCCTCTTTACTCTCTTCTCCAACCTCTCTCACTATCCCTCGACCTCTTTCTCCTTTCAGTCTTGGCGCCACCCTTCAAGCTCTCCCTTCTCTTAATTTCAATTCCTTTCATTTTCTGGTAGAGACAAAGGAGACAGGTTTTATCCGTGGAACCCAAAACGCCGGCGCCGGTCACGGACTGGGGAAGGCAGCCTTCCCTTGGTGTTTAATCATTGCAGGGACGCCTCTGATTACTCACCCACGTTTCAGGGGTGTCTGACCACACTGCGGGGACGCCTGCCTTGGTCCTTCACCCTAAGTGGCAAGTCCCGCTTTTCTGGGGGAGGGGCAAGAACGCCGACCTCTTATTTTTGCGACCCAACCTCTTATTTTTGCTCCCTGACCTTATTTTTGTGACCCAACCTCCTATTTTTGTGCCCCAATACCTTATTTCTGCTCCCCGACCCCTTTCTTGCTTTTCTGGAGGGCAAAAACCCACAAACTCTTTCTGTGTCTTTACTCTCTCTTCTCTGGGCTTCCCTCCTTCATTCACGATGGGCAACCTTCCACCCTCCATTCCTCCTTCTTCTCCGTAGCCTGTGTTCTCAAGAACTTAAAACCTCTTCAACTCACACCTGATCGAAAACCTAAATGCCTTATTTTCTTCTACAATGCCGCTTGACCCCAATACAAACTCGACAGTAGTTCCAAACAGCCAGAAAACGGCACTTTCAATTTTTCCATCCTATAAGATCTAAATAATTGTCGTAAAATGGGCCACTGGTCTGAGGTGCCTGACGTCCAGGCATTCTTTTACACATCGGTCCCTCCCTAGTCTCTGTTCCCAATGCAACTCGTCCCAAATCTTCCTTCTTTCCCTCCCGCCTGTCCCCTCAGTCCCAACGCCAAGCGTCGCTGAGTCTTTCCAGTCCTCCTTTTCTACAGACCCCTCTGACCTCTGTCCTCCTCGCCATTTTTCCTGTCTCTGCTCCCCCACTCTATAATCCTCCTACCACCTCCCCGCCTCACACCTGGTCTGGCTTACAGTTTCATTCCTCGACTAGCCCTCCCCCACCCGCCCAGAAATTTCCTCTTAAAAAGTGGCTAGAGCTAAAGGCCTAGTCAAGGTTAATGTTACTTTTTCTTTATCCGACCTCTCCCACATCAGTTAGTGTTGAGGCTCTTTTTCATCAAATATGAAAAACTTAGCCCAGTTCGTGACCTGTTTAGCAGCAACCCTGAGATGCTTTTCAGCCCTAGACCCTGAAAGGTCAGAAGGCCGTCTTATTCTCAATATGCATTTTATTTTATTACCCAATCTGCTCCCGACATTAAATAAACCCCCCAAATTAAATTCCAGCCCTCAAAACCCACAACAGGACATAATGAACCTTACCTTCAAGGTGTACAATAATAGAGTAGAGGCAGCCAAGTAGCAGGTTATCTCTGAGTTGCAATTCCTTGCCTCCACTGTGAGACAAGCCCCAGCCACATCTCCAGCACACAATTCCGAATGCCTGAACCGCAGCTGCCACGGGTTCCTCCAGAACCTCCTCCCACAGGAGCTTGCTACAAGTGCCGGAAAGCTGACCTCTGGGCCAAGGAATGCCCGCAGCCTGGGATTCCTCCTAAGCCGTGTCCCATCTGAGCGTGTCCCATCTGAGCGTGTCCCATCTGAGCGTGTCCCATCTGAGCGGGACCCCACTGGAAATCGGACTGTCCAACTCGCCCAGCAGCCACTCTCAGAGCCCTGGAGCTCTGGCCCAAGGCTCTCTGACTGACTCCTTCCCAGATCTTCTCGGCTTAGCAGCTGAAGACTGACGCTGCCCCATCGCCTTGGAAGCCTCCTGGATCATCACAGATGCTTTGAGTAACTCTTAAGTCCTTACCCTTCTTAATCAATACGGAGGCTACCCAATCCACATTACCTTCTTCTCAAGGGCCCGTTTCCCTTGCCTCCATAACTGTTGTGGGTATTGATGGTCAGGCTTCTAAACTTCTTAAAACTCCCCAACTCTGGTGCCAACTTGGACAACATTCTTTTATGCACTCCTTTTTAGTTATCCCCACCTGCCCAGCTCCCTTATTAGGTCGAGACATTTTAACTAAATTATCTGCTTCCCTGACTATTCCTAGGCTACAGCCACACCTCATTGCCACCTTTTCCCCCAGTTCAAAGCCTCCTTCACATCCTCCTCTTGTACTCCCCCACCTTAACCCACAAGCATAGGATACCTCTACTCTCTCCTTGGTGACTGATCGTGCACCCCTTACCATCTCATTAAACCCAATCACCCTTACCCCACTCAACACCAATATCCCATCCCGCAGCACGCTTTAAAAGGATTAAAGCCTGTTATCACCTGCTTGCTACAGCATGGCCTTTTAAAGCCTGTAAACTCCCCTTAGAATTCCCCCATTTTACCTGTCCCAAAACCAGACAAGCCTTACAGCCTTACAAGATCCACACCTTATCAACCAAATTGCCTTACTTACCCACCCCGTGGTGCCAAACCCACATACTCTATCCTCAATACCTCCCTCCACAACCCAGTATTCTGTTCTGGATCTCAAACATACTTTCTTTACTATTCCTTTACACCCTTCATCCCAGCCTCTCTTCGCTTTCACTTGGACTGACCCTGACACCCATCAGGTTCAGCAAATTACCTGGGCTGTACTGCTGCAAGGCCTCACGGACAGCCCACGTTCAGTCAGGCCCAAATTTCTTCCTCATCTGTTACGTATCTCGGCATAATTATCATAAAAACACGTGTGCTCTTCCTGCTGATCGTGTCCGGCTAATCTCCCAAACCCCAATCCCTTCTACAAAACAACTCCTTTCCTTTCTAGGCATGGTTAGTGCAGACAGAATTCTTACACAAGAGCCGGGACCGCGTCACGTAGCCTTTCTGTCCGAACAACTTAACTTTACTGTTTCAGCCTAGCCCTCATGTCTGCGCGCAGCGGCTGCCACCGCTTTAATACTGTTAGAGGCCCTAAAAATCACAAACTATGCTCAACTCTCTACAGTTCTCATAACTTACAAAATGTATTTTCTTCCCCCAACCATCGCTCAGGACAATGCTTATGCTGATAAATTAGCTAAAAAAGCAGCCATCAAAAGGCATCAGATCCCATGGCTCAGGACAATGCTTATGCTGATAAATTAGCGAAAAAAGCAGCTAGCATTCAAACTTCTATCCCTCACGGCAGTTTTCCTCCTTCACATCGGCCACTCCCACCTCCTCCCCTGCTGAAACTTCCACCTATCAATCTCTTCCCACACAAGGCAAATGGTTCTTTGACCAAGGAAAATATCTCCTTCCAGCCTCACAGGCCCATTCTATTCTGTGGTCATTTCATAACCTCTTCCATGTAAGTTACAAGCCGCTAGCCCGTCTCTTAGAACCTCTCATGTCCTTTCCATCATGGAAATCTATCCTCAAGGAGATCCCTTCTCAGTGTTCCATCTGCTGTTCTACTGCCCCTCAGGGACTGTGCAGGCCCCCTCCCTTCCCTGCACATCAAGCTCGAGGATTTGCCCCTGCCCAGGACTGGCAAATTGACTTTACTCACATGCCCCAACTCAGAAAACAAATATCTCTTAGTCTGGGTAGACACTTTCACTGGATGGGTAGAGGCCTTTCCCACAGGGTCTGAGAAGGCCACCGCGGTCATTTCAGACATAATTCCTCAGTTTGGCCTTCACACCTCTATACGGTCTGATAACCGACCAGCCTTTACTAGTCAAATCACCCAAGCGGTTTCTCAGGCTCTTGGTATTCAGTGAAACCTTTATATCTTTTACCGTGCTCAGTCTTCAGGAAAGGCAGAACAGACTAATGGTCCTTTAAAAACACACCTCACCAAGCTCAGTCACCAGCTTAAAAAGGACTAGACAATACTTTTACCACTTTCCCTTCTCAGAATTCAGGCCTGTCCTCGGAATGCTACAGGTTACAGCCCATTTGAGCTCCTGTGTGGACACTCCTTTTTATTAAGTCCCAGTCTCATTCCAGACACCAGACCAACTTGGACTGCACCCCAAAAAACTTTCATCCCTACTGTCTTCTGTCTAGTCATACTCCTATTCACCACATTCTCAACTACTCATAAATGCCCTGCTCGTGTTTACACTGTTTCTCCAAGCCATCACAGCTGGTATCTCCTAGTCCTTGGGCACTCTCTAATTAGATGTCCTAGGTCCTCCCAATTCCTTCAATACCAGTTTTTTCTCCTTCTCTTACCTTGTGTCTTCCATTTAGTTTTTCAATTCATATAAAACCGTACCCAGGCCATCACCAATACAAATGTTTCTTCTAACGACCCCACAGTATCATCCCTTACCACAAAATCTTCCTTCAGCTTAATCTCTCCCACTCTAGGTTCCTACGCCACCCCAATCCCGCTTGAAGCAGCCCTGAGAAACATCGCCCATTCTTTCTCCATACTACCCCCCAAAAAATGTTCGCCCCCCAACACTTCACACTATTTTGTTTTATTTTTCTTATTAACATAAGGCAGGAATGTCAGGCCTCTGAGCCCAAGCCCAGCCATCGCATCCCCTGTGACTTGCACGTGTATGCCCAAATGGCCTGAAGTAACTGAAGAATCACAAGAGAAGTGCAAATGCCCTGCCCCGCCTTAACCGATGACATTCCACCACAAAAGAAGTGAAAATGGCTGGTCCTTGCCTTACGCGATATTATCTTGTGAAATTCCTTTTCCTGGCTCATCCTGGCTCAAAAAGCTCCCCCACTGAGCACCTTGTGACCCCCCACTCCTGCCTGCCAGAGAACAACCCCCCTTGACTGTAATTTTCCTTTACCTACCCAAATCCTATAAAACGGCCCCACCCTTATCTCCCATCTCTGACTCTTTTTGGACTCAGCCCGCCTGCACCCAGGTGAAATAAACAGCCATGTTGCTCACACAAAACCTGTTTGGTGGTCTCTTCACACGGACACGCGTGACAGAGGACATCAGGGCTAGCCTCGCCAAGGGATGATCCCTGTAGGAGATTGGTCAGAGTGGTGGGAGAAACTATAGGGAAAGGAGCAGGCCTTCTGAGAAGTCGGAAGGCACTGCATAGGTTTGGAGAATAAGCTGAAGGCAGCTGTTCTCCCACCCTGAGGCAGAGGCAAGGAGTAGGTACCAGGAAGCACGGGGGAATTTATCCTAAACAGGCTTGTTTACTTACATTGACCAGCAGCTGACCTTTGATCATCCAGGGGAACAATAACGTTAATTGCCTGCAGATTGTGTTTGCTCCAGGCTTTCAGCATTATATCTGTACTGAATAAAAGCAAGCAGCTCCAGCTGTTCCCCTGGTCGCTCTCTGGCCACTAGTGCGGAGCAGTCCCCTAGCTGCTGTTATACTGCATACCTGCGTCTGAGGACTCGTTTCATCCATCGCTCGGCCAGGGTCTGTGGGACAGACCCGGTAGCCGGTGCCCTGTGTGAGGAATGCTGCCACGGATCCCGACGGTGAAGAGATAGCGCGGTAATTGGTGCCTGCTCAGGATTTCCAAGTTTGAGGGAATTTTCAACCTAGGCTTTCATCTTGCGACAACAGTTATCAGCTCAACAGCAACACTAAATGTAAGTATTGAAACAGCTGCTTAAAGCTAGCGGAGCCTCGGTCTTGGAGGCTCAATTAAGGGGCCTAATACAAACTTGTTTGCAATAACCCATGGTTCCTGGAAGAAGGCATGTTAGACCAAGAGCTCTGGGAGCAAGTGGGGGGAAATCTTAAACGACATCACGCACAAGGGCAACGGGTCCCAGTAACATCTGTAACGTTATGGGCCTTAGTCAGGGCTGCTCTGGCCCCACTCTACACAGAAGAGCCTAAAAAGGAAAGGGAAGAGGAACCATCACCTACCTTCCCACCTCCTCCTCCCTCAGCCCCACTGGCACTGGGTAAAGGTGCCACGGAGGAGACAGAGGTTCCCTGAGCGCCCTCCCCCAATACATTGGAATAAAAGACAAGGGATACACGGCAGTTATGGGACCCTGTCTTAGGCAAGCGGCATTAGAAGGGGAGCTCTTGGCCTGCCTTGTGATGCAAGATCCACAAGGCAATCAGGTATATGAGCCCATCACTTTCTTTTTTTTTTTTTTTTTGAGACGGAGTCTCGCTCTGTCGCCCAGGCTGGAGTGCAGTGGCCGGATCTCAGCTCACTGCAAGCTCCGCCTCCCAGGTTTACGCCATTCTCCTGCCTCAGCCTCCCGAGTAGCTGGGACTACAGGCACCCGCCACCTCGCCCGGCTAGTTTTTTGTATTTTTTAGTAGAGACGGGGTTTCACGGTGTTCGCCAGGATGGTCTCGATCTCCTGACCTCGTGATCCACCCGTCTCGGCCTCCCAAAGTGCTGGGATTACAGGCTTGAGCCACCGTGCCCGGCGAGCCCATCACTTTCAACACCTATAAAGAGATAAGAAAAACCATTAGAGGAAACAGCTGCTAGCCTATTTACAAAGGGTTAATTGAGGCCATAGCAGACAACGTCCATATGACCCCATGGGTCTGGTCAGTGCTCGCTCAAACAACTACAGAGGCCAGTCAGTACCTCCTCTGGAGGGCAGAATATGATGAGTTTTGTGAACGACAAGCCAACCAGAATCAATTGGCTGGGCAAAACACATGGGTCACTCAGAAACAAAATTGTTGGCGCTGGAGAAGTGCACCTAGCCAAGCAGAGTGCACGCTCTCTAACATGTCGCAATTTGGAGGGAAGAAAAGCAACTATACAACCTCTAATCATGCCCATCCCTGTTCATCTTTGGGAATGGCTATTAGCCCAATCGGAGGGGGGGGGGTGGGGGTCACTATGCAGAGCCCTCTCTAATAGTGGCCACTGTTGTAATTCCTGCCCTACCCCTCACATGACTGTCTCAAGATCCTATTCAGGTAGAACCGTGACCTTTCAAAGGGAGAGAAATTACAACAAACCCATGTATTAATTGAGGAACAATTAAAAGCTGACCATATAGAACCAGCAAACAGCCCTTGGAATTCACCCATTTTCGTCATTCCCAAAAAGTCTGGTAAAGGGAGACTTTTGCATGACTTACATGCTATCAATGCTAATTTGCAACCTGTGGGGCCCCTTCAACAGGGGCGCCCTTCCCCGCAGTGATTCCTCGAGTTTGGCCTGTAGTCATTATTGACTTAAAAGACTGCTTTTATGCTATTCTCGCAAAACAGGACAGATAAAAATTTACGTTTACAATACCAGCTATCAAAAATGAAAGGCCAGCTCCCCAATTTCACTGGAAAGTACTTCCTCAAGGAATACTGAACAGTCCTACCATGTGTCAGTATCATGTAAATCAGGCTTTGCTCCCCAGTAGAAAAGAATTTCCTAACTGCAAGATCATCCATTATGTGGATGACAGCTTACTGGCAGCCCCGACAGAGCCAATACTTTTGAATTTATATGCCTCTGTCAAAAAGAATACACAGTTAAGAGGCTTAATCATAGCACTTGAAAAGGTACAGCTGTCCTCTCCTTGGAAATATCTTGGATATGTACTAACATCCCAGTCAGTAAGACCTCAGAAGTTTAAACTGAATAATAACCACAGGTTTGTTTACTTATGTTGACCAGGAGCTGACTGTTGATCATTCACGCAGGTGACCCTTCCCTGAAGGGGGAACAATGTTAATTACCTGCAGATCGTGTTTCCTCCAGGCTTTCAGCATGATGTCTGTACTGAATAAAAACAAGCAGCACCAGCTGTTTGAGACCACGCACTCTTTGGCCACTAGTGCCCAGCGGTCCCCTAGCTGCTCTTAAACACTGCATACCTGAGTACTCCTTTCAGCTGTTGCTCAGCCAGAGTCTGCAGGACAGCCCCGGCAGATCCCCAAGCCCAGGTGATCCGGGCTAGAAAGGGGAACTCCAGCAGGTTGGGGAGATGCATGTGTCTGGCTTCTAGGCAAACCCAAGAAAACCTACACCCTGCTTCACCTGCAGGAAGAGTGAAGGAATTCTTCACCAAGGCCAGAAACAGATTTCTAGAATGACTTCAGTAAAGAAGTTTCTTATTTTTGAGACGGAGTTTCGCTCTTGTTGCCCAGGCTGGAGTCCAGTGGTGCGATCTCAGCTCATTGCAAACTTTACTTCCCGAGTTCAAGTGATTCTCCTGCCTGAGCCTCCCGAGTAGCTGGGACTACAGGCGCCCACCACCATGCCCAGCTAATTTTGTATTTTTAGTAGAGATAGGGTTTCTCCATGTTGGTCAGGCTGGTCTTGAATTCCTGACCTTGTGTGATCTGCCCACCTCGGCCTCCCAAAGTGCTGGGATTACAGGCATGAGCCACCACCCCTGGCCAGTAAAGAAGTTTCTAACAACAATGTTGGGTGCAAAGAGACTTTAAAAAAAAATCTTGGCATTTTGATGTAGGTAAATCTATTGCTGGTGCATTGAACTTACAACAAAAGATCCTGGAAACCTAATGGGTCTATACAACAAAGAGATTATCACATCTTCTACATTCTAGAATGCCTGACCAATGATGTTGAATAGATAGTAAAGGATTTCTAGCTTGAATCTTTGATGTGATAACAGCGGAGTAATACCATAATAGTTTTCACACTTGCATTTTTGGTTTCTTTAAAAACAGCAATAATTACATAGTAGTTTGATGGTTTTTCAAGCGTTCTATAGGTTTTTATTACACTTTTTTTTTAAGATGTGATGACTCTATCACCCAGGCTGGAGGGCAGTGGCACAATCACAACTCACTGTAGCCTCAACTTCCAGGGCTCAAGTGTTCCTCCTGCCTCAGCCTCCCAGGAAGCTGGGACCACAGGTGTGTGCCACCACACCCAGCTAATTTTTGTTTTTTTTTTTTTTTTGTAGAGATGGGGTTTTGCCATGTTGCCCAGGCTGTTGTTGAACTCCTGAGCTCAAGCAATCCACCTGCCTCAGCCTTCCAAAATGCTGGGATTACAGGCATGAGTCACTGTGCCTGGCATCTCCATCATTTCTGCAGGATAGTTTTGACAGATATAGAATTCATGGTTGCCAGTTATCTTGTTTTCTTTCAGCACTTTATATCATCCCACTGCCTTCTGGCTTCCGTGGTAATAAATTGGCTGTTAATCTTACAGAAGGTCCTTTGTATGTAGTGATCATTTCTGTCTAGCTGCTTTTAAGCTTCTCTGTCTTTGGCTTTCAACAGTTTGAATATTAATATAATGCTATTGTGAACTCCTTGAGTATATCATACTTAAAGTTCATTGAGCTTATTGGAAATGTTACATTATGTCTTTTATCAAATTGGGACTTTGGGGCCACTGTTTATTCAGTCACTCTGAACACTCTGCAAACACTCTGCGTTCTTTTTACCCTCTTATTTCTGGGACTCCCATTATCCATGTGCTGGTACACTTGATGGTGTCTATAACTCTTTTGGACTTTGTTCTTCATTCTTTTACTTTCTACTCCTTAGACTTAATAATTTCCATTGTTTTCTTTTTTTTTTTTTTTTTTTTGAGACGGAGTCTCCCTCTGTAGCCCAGGCTGGAGTGCAGTGGCCGGATCTCAGCTCACTGCAAGCTCCGCCTCCCAGGTTCACGCCATTCTCCGGCCTCAGCCTCCCGAGTAGCTGGGACTACAGGCGCCCGCCACCTCGCCCGGCTAATTTTTTGTATTTCTTAGTAGAGACGGGGTTTCACCGTGTTATCCAGGATGGTCTCGATCTTCTGACCTCGTGATCCACCCGTCTCGGCCTCCCAAAGTGCTGGGATTACAGGCTTGAGCCACCGCGCCCGGCCAATTTCCATTGTTTTCAAGTTTGCTCATTCTTTCTTTCACCTGCTCAAATCTGTTGTGCATCACTTGTGAATTTTTCATTTAAGTTATTGTACTTTTTAAACTTTTCTTTTTTTTTTTTTAAGAGACAAGGTGTTGCTCTGTCACCCAGGCTGGAGTGCACGAGTGTGATCATAGCTCACTGCAGCCATGGACTCCTGGCCTCAAGTGATCCTCCTGCCTTAGCCTCCTGGGTAGCTAGGGTCACAGGCATGTGCCACCATGCCCAGTTAATTTAATTTTTTTGTAGAGATGGGGTCTTGCTATGTTGCCAAGGCAAACGCTAAGCCTCAAGTGCTCCTCCTGCCTTGGTCTCCCAAGATGGTAGGTTTACAGGCATGAGCCACCATGCCTCATCCTATTGTACTTTTTAACTATACAATTTTGTTGGTTCTTTTCAGTTCCAAAATTTCTGTTTGGTTCCTTTTATAATTTCTATCTCTTTATTAATCTTTATCTTTAAAATAATTTCAACTTTTATTTTAGATTCAGAGGGTGCATGTGCAGGTTTGTTACTTAGGTATAATTTGTGGTGCTGAGGTTTGGGGTATGATTGAGCCCCTCACCCAGATACTGAGCATTGTACCCAATAGTTTTTTCAACCCTTGCCCCTTTCCCTCCCTCCTCATCTAGTAGTCCGCAGTGTCTATTGTTGCCATCCTTATATCCATGGGTACCCAGTGTTTAGCTCCCATTTACAAATTTGAACATGCGGTATTTGGTTTTTCTGTTCCTTTATTAATTCACTTAGGATAGTGGCCTCCAGTTGCGTCCATGTTGCTGCAAAAGACATGATTTCATTCTTTTTATGACTTCATAGTATCCCATGGTGCATATGTACCACATTTTCTTTATCCAGTCCATTGTCGATGGGCACCTGAGTTGATTCCGTGTCTTTGGTATTGTGAATAGTGCTGTGATGAACATACTAGTGCATGTGTCTTTTTGGCAGAATGAGTTTTCTTTTGGATGTGTACCCAGTAATGGGATAGCTGGGTCGAATGGCAGTTCTGTTTTCAGCACTTCGAGAAATCTCCAAACTGCTTTCCACAGTGGTTCAACTAATTTACATTCCCACTGATAGTGTATAAGCATTTCCTTTTCAGTACAGCCTTGCCAGCATCTGTTGTTCCTTGACTTTTTAATAATAACCATTCTGACAGGTGTAAGATGGGATCTCATTGTAGTTTTTTCACTTCTCTGATGATTAGTGATGTTGAGCTTTTTTTCATGTTTGTTGACCATTTGCATGTCTTCTATTGCATATTCTCTATTTATTGAGACCTTGTTCTCCTGGTTCTTTCAGTTATTTTTCTATGTTTCCCTTCACTTTTTGTCAATGTTTAAGACAGTTTAAAGTATTTGTCTAATAATTCCTATGTCTGTGCTTCCTTGGCTCAGGGACAATTTCTGTTCATTTCTTTTTTCCTTTGGCCATTTTTTAACTTTATTTTTTTGCATGCCTCATAGTTTTTTGTTGAAGATTGGACATTGTGAACATTATGATGTGGTAACTCTAGGAATCAGTCTCTCTCCTCCCCTAGAATCTCTGGTTTCTTGGACAACCCTATAGAGTAGGTTGTAATGATGAAACTTGGTAAATTACCTTGTCCCCAAGCCCCTCCGTAATAAATTGTGGAGTCAGGATTCAACGCCATACCCTTTCCACTCTATTCTCTACGCTATCCTTTCTATTCTCATTTTATTCAGTATCCTAAAAATCTGAATCTTCCGCATTGCTTTATTCCCATTTCAGTGAATCTCAGATCTGTATCTCCAGCCCCCGCCTCTCTTGAATGGCGGATAAATATATTTCCAACTGCTTACAAACACTATCACGAATTTCAAACTCAGGAAGGCTTAAACTAAATGTATTATCTTATTCTCCTGTTTGCCCAAACTTTCCCGAAATTTTTTTCTTTCCTACCCTTGTGAATCCCTTCCATTTCTCAGTTAAAGGACAGCACCATCCACCCACCTCTCCCAAAGCCGAGCTCTGTATTAATCCTCATTGGCCAAATCCCTCCTGAAATAGGAAACTGAAACAAAGCCCTGAACCCTCCGGCTGATTTTGGAAGAGAAACCCCGCCAGAGGCCGGGTCCCGCTCCCCACCGGGCGGACCCGATTCCAGGCGCGTTCTGGTGACTGTCCCTGCGTGGGACGCTGCGCTGGCCTGATGCGGGGCGGGGTTCCGGCGCAGTGGCGCCCGCCCAGCCCCGGGGCAGGGAGAGCCTAGAATCCGGAAGCACAGAGTGCCAGGAGCGGAATCGGAGCGCCGGGAGCCGGCGGGATCCTCTGGCAGGTGCGTGGGCGCGGCGGGGTCGGGGGCTGCCCAAGGTCCCTGCAGTCCTGGCCAGGAAGTGGCCCGTGTGCTCTGCGCGGCGCCTTCTCCGCCAGTGGCTGCGCCCTTGTCCTGCGCGGCGTCGGCGCTGGGGGCCTGATGGCGCTGTGAGGCCCGGGGCGGACGAGCTAGTGCAGCCAGCGCGCTCGGGAGGGATGTTGCGGTCGTTCCGCTCAGCCCCGCAGCGCAGCCCGGGTGACGAGAAACTGGGTGCGGTGGGGGGCGCCCACCGGAGCCGGCACTCACACCAAGTCTCCGGACCCCGGGCGGTGTGGTTCGCAGTAGAATGTGGTGTTTCTTGTTTCCTTTATGCCAAATGGCCTTCTTTCCTAAAGTTAGGTTTCAAATTGTGCAAAAGTAAGGGGGTTTGGTGAGTAATCAGGAAGTCCCATCTGACCCCGTATTGGGAACACCGTGGTAGAAACAATGTGTTTGTTGAGGTCCAAAGTTGAAAACCTCTAACTCAGTCAAGTAATTGGTGGGAGGGCCAAATGATTCACCCAGGGGTCGAGTTGGTAGATCTCAGCTTCTAGAAAACCAAGGCGCTGCTAAATATTCAAGCCCAAGCACTTTCGATTCTGGACTGCTGCATGACAACAATTATATGACAATGTCCAAGCATAGTGCTTTGATAAAGGGGAAATTCGCTCTGAGTATGTGCGTGTTGCAGATTATTTCATTACATCTGACTTGATCATTTGTTGAGTAAACATTAGGTCCTGTGTGCGTAGAGCTACTGTAAGTCATAGGAGTGGAAATAAAAGTAGTACGTTTGTTGTTTAAGGGTTTAATAATCCCATTAGGAAGGTGCATTACTGATGCCATTTGGGTCCAAAATGCGAAAAGTGTCAGAAGGCTTTTCTGTAATCCTGGGCTTTAATGGATGCGTGTGAGAGTTTTTAGTAAGCAAGCTTTTATTGAATGCCCACTGTATATCAAAAGTGATCTTAGCGTGCGGTGACTCACACACTTTGGAAGGCGGAAGCTCTAGAATCAAGGCTACCCAGAAAGGGACTCCTTGCGGTTTTGCCAGTGCTAAAGACAAAGACCTGTGAAGCAGGAAGCCCCTTGATTCCACCTACACCAATGGTTTGTGGATAGAGCAGCCAGGAGTTTGTGAGCAGGCGTGCTGAGGGTTTCTTAGGAACCGGGGCTTTGCCCTGCTGTCTTTGGACGGAAGACACTCTGTGAATGCTATATTTAAGAAGCTGGGAAGAGGGACAGGCTGGAGTGACTGCAGATTTGCCTTAGAGAATAACCAGCCCCTAGCTCGGTGTCTGCCACATCTCATGTCTGCATAATCAGCGCTGATGAAAACATGAACTAACTCTGTGTTTAGAGAACATTTTGAAACAAGGAAGAACTGGTGGCGCATGTCGGTTAGGAGCTGTTAACCCAGAAGAGGCCTGGCTTTTTAGAGAGACTAGAGATGAATCTGTGGAAAGAGAGAAGTCAAGGCCTGACTTGAGATTTCACGAAACCCAAAGTGTGCCTTTCCATACCTTCCATGCAGCCACAGGTGCTAAGAGCACACTGCAGATTTATGTTTAGTATGTTTTTACTCTGGGCCGGGCATGACAGCTCACACCTATAACCCCAGCACTCTGGGAGGCTGAGGCAGGAGGATCGCCTGAGCCCAGGACTCTGTGACCAGCCTGGGCAACATAGTAAGACCTGACTCCAAAAATAAGCTGGGCATGGTGGTGCAGGCCTGGGGTCCCAGCTACTAAGGAGCCCGGGGTGAAAGGATTGCTGGGAAGGGAGGTTGAGGTTGCAGTGAGCTGTGACAGTGACTGCACCACTGCACTCCAGCCAGGGATACACAGCCACACCCTGCCTCCAGTAAAATAAAATGTTTATACTTTGATTTCACAACTGTGTGTATGTATTTAATGCCACTGAACTGTACACTTAAAATGGTTAAGATGGTAAATTTTATCTTCTGCATGTTTTACCACAATGTTTAAAAGGCTAAAAAATGTTTATACTCCTTGATTCACTAATTCCACTTCTGGCCATCAACTCTAGGGAAACTATGACAGAGATGTGGCCAAAAAATATATGTACAAACATTTTAATTAAAGTGTATTTCAAATAGTGAACACTTAAGTAACCAAGTATCTGATGACTTGGGGAAGGATGAAATAAATGCAAAGCTTATGTAACCACTAAAAACACCTTCAAAGAATATTTACTGACATAGGGAGAATATCACCGAAAGCTAAATAAGCTGTGAAGGTGAAAGTCCTATTTAAAAAGTAAAATAAGAGCAACTGGCTATAACATTGAATATAGAATATTAATAATTTAGAAAATACAATGATACAAGAAAGAATAATACCAGAAAAAATATTAAAATATCAACAGTGGGGGCCAGGTGCGGCGGCTCATGACTGTAATCCTAGCACTTTGGGAGGCAGAGGTGGGTGGATCACTTGAGCCAGGAGTTTGAGACCAGCTTGGCCAACGTGGCGAAACCCCCATCTCTACTAAAAATACAACAATTAGGTGGGCATGGTGGCGCGTGCCTGTAGTCCCAGCTACTTGGAGGCTGAGGCACAAGAATTACTTGAACCTGGGAGGCAGAGGTTGCAGTGAGCTGAGATCGTGCCACTGCACTCCAGCCTGGGTGACAGAGCGAGACTGGCTCAAAATACAAAATCAACAGTGGGGTTATTTCTGGATGGAGGGATCAGGTGCTTTTTTAAAAACAACTTTATTGATATGTACAACTATTATATATCCAAAAAGTACTATTTAAAAATGTATTGGGGTACAATTTACATACCATTAAATTTACTCATTTTAATTGTACAATTCAATAATTTTTTTATAATTTTTTTTTTTTTTTTTTTTGAGATAGGGTCTCTGTCACCCAGGCTGGAGTGCAGTGGCGTGATCACAGCTCACTGCAACCTTGACCTCCCAGGCTTAAGTGATCCTCCCACCTAAGTCTCCTGAGTAGCTGGGACCATAGGCATGTACCACCATGCACAGCTAAGTTTTGTACTTTTTGTAGAGAGAAGGTTTTGCCATGTTGGCCAGGCTACTCTCAAACTCCTGGTCTCAAGCGATCTGCTCCACTTAGTCTCCTGAAGTGCTAGGTTTACAGGCATGAGCCACATTGCCTGGCCCAATTCAATAATGTTTAATAATTTAGCAAGTTGTGTACCATCACCGCAGTCTAGTTTTGAGCATTCCCATCATATTAGGTGCTTTTTATTTTTTCTTCATAGTGATTAACTTTTAACACAAAAAAATTGTTCAAACTTTGATTCAATAGTTCTAGTTAAGTATTATTTTCTAAGATGGCTGTTGGAGATGGAAACAAGGATTTGCACATAAGGATGTTCATCACAGCTTTTTATGATACCAAAAATTAGAAATGATTTAATTTTCCAACAATAACTCATTTACAGTCCATATCTGATAGTCTCCATTAAAAATGTTTTCCAATAATATTTAATGACAAAATGCTCAAGATGCTGACTGGTAACAGCGAGATAGGTCGTGTAATTTCAGTTTTGATAAAAAATATAGTCTGCAGCTGGGCGCGGTGGCTCATGCTTGTAATCTCAGCACTTTGGGAGGCTGAGGCGTGTGGATCACTTGAGGTTGGGAGTTCGAGACCACACTGGCCAACATGGTGAAACCCCATCTCTCCTAATAATACAAAAATTAGCCAGGCATGGTGGCAGGCGCCTATAATCCCAGCTACTTGGGAGGCTGAAGCAGAAGAATCGCTTGAACCCGGGAGGCAGAGGTTGCAGTGAGCCGAGATCTCACCACTGCACTTCCATCTAAGTGACAAGAGCGAGAATGTCTCAAAAAAAACAAAGTGTTAATAATACATAGACCTAGAAAAAAGCCCAGAAGAAAAATGCAAAACAAGATGCTAACGTAGCCTTAGGTTTTGAGATTTGTTTTGTTTTGCTGTTATACAATTCTGTATTTTTCATATTTTCGACAGTGACCATGAATCACTTTTCCAGGAAACACTTTTTAAACAGGTCAGAGGATTTTACACATCCAGGACCCATCAATGTCCTGGAAATTATTAAAGAGTCATTAAAGGCTTTTAGTGGTTTTTGTGTGTGTTGTTTTTAATTGTCAGAGATTACATTGACTAGCATAGATTAACCTAAATAATGTGGTGTAATCTTCTCTTTTTTTTTTGAGATGCAGTCTCGCTCTGTCACCCAGGCTGCAGTGCAGTGGCCAGATCTCAGCTCACTGCAAGCTCCGCCTCCCGGGTTTACGCCATTCTCCTGCCTCAGCCTCCCGAGTAGCTGGGACTACAGGCGCCGCCACCTCGCCCGGCTAGTTTTTTGTATTTTTTTCAGTAGAGACGGGGTTTCACCGTGTTAGCCAGGATGGTCTCGATCTCCTGACCTTGTGATCTGCCCGTCTCGGCCTCCCAAAGTGCTGGGATTACAGGCGTGAGCCACCGCGCCTGGCCCGGTGTAATCTCTTTTACGGTACCCCTCATTTCATCCCTCCTATCTCTGCACAGATGCTAATTATTGAATGTAAGAGGCAGTCAGCAAATGAAACTTTTACATACTAATGTTATGGAAAGGCAGAATTACATCAAGAGACTTCAGTTTAACTGGACCTCAAAAGAAAGATTTAAAAATATGAATCCTTAATATGTTCATTCATTGTGTCCTGGATGGGGGAGACAGCATGGGGTGAGGAAGGGCTGGGGGCCCCAGGGAGAAGAACTATAAGATATAACAGCATGTGTCAAGACTTGGAGGACCAAGCTGTGGGTTTCTTCCTCCTGAAGAAAAGGCCAGTGTGGCCAGGAGGGAATGAGATAGCTGCTGGCCTTGAACCATGATAAGCAATTTGTATTTTATCTGAAATGTAATTTAAAACCAAAAACCAAGATTCCTCAAGCTGCAGCGTGGAGAAGAGATTGAACCGCAGGCGCAACAGAAGTGGGAGCCGGTCAGGATGAGAGGGCGTGGGCCAGGGTGGCAGCAGGAGGGACAAGTTCTATAGATTGGGGCTGTATCGGGGGCTGTGATGGAAGAGGTACAACTGGCAGAAGGAGATGGGGCTGCAAGGAGTCAAGAATAGCACCCAGTAGTTGTCTCCAGCCAAGAGGGGAGGAGGAGGCCTGGGCTGGGGATGTGGCGCCTCTGTGGTACCAAGGAGACCCAGAAGTGAGGTGTCACGGAGGCACTGGCATTGTGTCCTCAATTGGGAGCCCAGGGAATGGGCTCCAACACACACAGGGCAAAGGGCCTAGGTAGGGCGGGGCCTCCGGCCTGTGGGAGCAGGAGGTAAAAGGGCAGGCAGAGTAAAGGAGAAATGCGGAGCCCAACCGCGGTGCAGGGCTGTGGCCTTGCAGCGACTCAGCTTAGTCCCAAGACGCGCGGGGCCGCAGCAGAGAGCCTGCCCTGCCTACCCAAACTAACACAGGACCTGCAACCGCGATCCTCAAACTAGCACAGAACTTGGGAACCGCTTTGCCAAACTGCAGCTTACTTTGGGGGAGCCTGTTAGACGTGACTCCTTGCTTTTAAAAATTGACAAATACTGGTCTGGGCAACGTGGTGAAACCCTGTCTCTACTAAAAATAGAAAAAATTAGCCGGGCATGGTGGTGGCGGGCGCCTGTAGTCCCAGCTACTCGGGAGGCTGAGGCAGGAGAATTGCTTGAACCCGGCGTTAGCACAAACTGTAACATTTTGTAAGCTTCCCGCTGTTTTGCAGACCTTGGTCAAGGTGAAACAGTTCTCCCAGGTTGGGGTGGTGAGAAACATCCTTCCCAGCCACCTGACCACAAGGCCAACAAAGACTCATCTAAAGAAACATCGCTCTCATCTCTTGCTGGGCAAAGGTCCAAGGAACACCACGATAACATCCCGCCTGAATAAGGGCCAGAACCCTTATTCCGGGTTACAAATCAATACAAATCATGCGAACATCTTATTGATATCCTGCGGGGCAACAAGCCATACTACCCAGACTCTTCCCGCCCATACCTATACGTACTGTCAGCCTGTAGGCAGCAGTGGGCTCTGGCATTAGGCTGCTCCCCTACTTCTGTAGGTTTTATGCTGGACATAAAGCCTGCATTTGCAATCTCAGTCTCTCAATCTTTCAATCTCTCTCTCTTGCTCTCTCGCTCTCTCTCTCTCGCCCCTCTGTGTATGCGTGTGTGTGTGTGTGTCTGTCTGTCTGTCTTTCTTTAACCCTCACCTTTCCTTCCCGGAAGGCAGAGATTGCAGTGGGCAGAGATTGCAGTGAGCTGAGATCTGCCACTGTACTCCAGCCTGGGCAACAGAGTGATACCCTGTCTTTAAAAAAAAAAAAAAAAGAGCCAGGCGCGGTGGCTCACACCTGTAATCCCAGATTTTTGGGAGGCCAAGGTGGGCAGATCGCTTGAGGTCAGAAGTTCAAGACCAGCCTGGCCAACATGGTGAAACCCCCGACTCTACTAAAAATACGAAAATTAGCCAGGTGTCTTGGTGGACACCTGTAATGTCAGCTACTTGGGAGACTGAGGCAGGAGAATTGATTGAATCCAGGGGGTGGAGGTTGCAGTGAGCCAAAATTGCACCAGTGTACTCCAGCCTGGGTGACAGAGTGAGATTCTGTCTCAAAAAAAAAAAAAAAAAAAAAAATTTACAAATAGTGGAAATTAAACCCAATTTTTCACCATGTATTAATTTATTGTTAAATACACATTTCAATACAAAATTGAGAATGCATGGCATAGTAAATGAATTAAATTAATCCAGGCTGGGTGTGGTGCCTCACATTTGTAATCCCAGCACTTTGGGAGGCTGGGTTTGAGCCCAGCCTGGTCAACATGGTGAAACCTCCTCTCTACTAAAAATACACAAATTAGCCACGTGTGGTGGTGCGCACATGTAGTCCCAGCTACTTGGGAGGCTGAGGCAGGAGGAGGCTGAGGCAGGGGAATCACTTGAACCAGGGAGGCGGAGGTTGCAGTGAGCTGAGGTCACACCACTGCGCTCCAGCCTGGGTGACAGAGTGAGATTCTGTCTCCAAAAAAAAAAAAAATTAACCCAAATGCAGAATATATATGTGTGAATACGTACACATACATATTCCATTTAAACATAGTTGTATATTTTTATTACCAGTTGTTCAGTTTTTCCCCAGAATGGCCTAACAGAAACCCACATAAAGAGTCTCTTTGAATGCCTAGAATTAAGTATAAAAAACTCAGGGTTTCACTATCAAATAATGTTAATTTTTAATTTAGAAGTGAATGGTTCCGTGTTCTGGAGTCCCACACTTGATGTGTAACTGAAATCTGTCATGTTTTTATTCAGATGTATATTATGAGCCTGTACAAAGGGATTTTTGGTGTTGTAATATCAATCGTAAAAGCTAGAAGTGATTCTTAAACCAGCACACATGTTGCAAGCTAGGATATTATTCAGCTTTTGCAATGTTCAATTGATAACATGATTACAATATCTTTCTTAAGATAATGCCCAATTTTCCCACAGTTTGCTTGTATAATCTAAATTCACTGTCAATTATATTTACTTAAGAGAGAGTCCTTAAAAACTTTTTTCCTACAGGATGATGATGGGAATCTTTGCAAATTGTATCTTCTGTCTGAAAGTGAAGTACTTACCTCGGCAGCAGAAGAAAAAGCTACAAACTGACATTAAGGAAAACGGTGGAAAGTTTTCCTTTTCATTAAATCCTCAGGTATTTCCAAATGTCATAAACTACAGTGTGATAAAATATCGCGCATTTGGGGATCGGGGTCTTGGTTAGAAGAGGAAGCAGAGATTAGCAGCAGGAGACAGTGAGCTACTCGAAGTTCATCAGGAGAGGCTGTGACATGGCCCATCGGGAGGCTGGGCCCCGAGAGGCAGAGGAGGCCCAGCCCTGTCCTCTCTCTCTTCCTTGAACTGCAGGACAGTCCCACATGTCCTATGAAATAGGATATTACTAGAGCACAGCCAAATATGAAAATAGAATTTCAGACCAGCCATATCTATTCTTGAAGGAGAAAAGTCATAGTGCACAGGATTTGCAAAAAGTGCACTGTCGTCACTCACCAGTCTGTCAACGCTGGAGTGATCCACTGGTGAGCCAGGTTCCTGGGGGCAGAAAGAAAGACATGCAGTGCAGACTCATCTTCGCAGTGTAGCTTCTGCTGTTTGTTTTGTTCATTTAAAGGCTGCAGGAATCTACTTTCTGCCTCTTGAACTTGTAAGCCTGGCAGTTCAGAATAATAGGATTTTACAGCTGGATGAAATCTTGGAAATAATTCAGTCTAACCTCCTCTTTTTTAAACCACCTCACTGTAAGAAGTAAAAATAGAAATCCAAAGGCTCTAGGTGCCAGACCGGCCTGTCCCTGTCCTCTGCTGTTCCCTCTGCTGACGGATTGATGAGCTGACTCAGCCTGCCCCTCCCTGGGCCTCAGCTCTGGGGCTTGGCCATAGTGAGCCTCATCTGTTCTGTGAAGCGTGTTCAACTCCAGCTGAATACCAGAAATGCAGTGTCCCTGTTTACTTCCAATTCAGGTAGAATTGTATATACTTCGCTTATACGGCTTCCCACACCGAGCTGTCTCACCATATCTGTGGACAGATGAATAATTCATGCCTGCTCTCCCTTCTCAGTTTGTCTTCTGTGTGGAGAACTGCCAACCTGGTCTCTCCTCTTTAGAAACTCACATACTGTGAGTGCAACCTTGTGGAAGTCAATGTACATAAACATGTGAAATGTGCATCCCAGCTCCTGTAGAGAAGGAGGCAGCTCTATATGTAATGATGAGGAACAACTGCCAAGATAAATTCAGTGGAAAAGCCAGCACGGAAGAGGCTGAGTAGCACGCTGCCATGTGTCTATGCACAGTGTAGCTCCACAGGATTTGTGAGGAGCAAGTGACAGCAGGTGCCTCTGCAGAGAGGAACTGGGAACAACAGTGAGGATGAAGTTAACATGTCATCATTTTTATTTTATTTTTTAGATATTCTACAATGTGAATTTACTGTTTATTAAAAAATAAATAATAGTATAAGCTGGGCATAGTGGCTCATGCCTGTAAACCCAGCTGAGATGGGAGAATCACTTGAGGCTGAGAGTTCAAGACCGGCCTGGTCAACATAGCAAGACCCCATCTCTACAAAAAAAGAAGATTTTTTTAAATTACAAATTAAAATAATGAATAACCTCTGAACCTCCGTTTCCACTACTAAGAAAATAATTGACCAAGTGCACAAAGATGTGTACATGAGGATAGTCATCACAGCATTGTTTACAATAATGAAAATTTAGAAATAACCTCCAGGGTTCATCAATTATGGTACATTTGTATCCATATTCTTTAAAAACAGTTGAGTTTTAAAATGTTTGTGTAACTAGAAACTTTGTTATTTATAGAGGTTTTTAGAAATTTGAGAAAAATTATCACAAACTACCTTAAAACGAGACTTTTTAAGGGTGAAGATTACAGATACAAAAAACTTACTGAAATGTTGTTTTTCCTGATGCATAATGGATTGACTCTTTTTTTCCTTAGTGCACACATGTAATCTTAGACAATGCTGACGTTCTGAGTCAGTACCAGCTGAATTCTATCCAAAAGAACCACGTTCATATTGCAAACCCAGATTTTATATGGGAATCTATCAGAGAAAAGAAACTCTTGGATGTAAAGAATTATGATCCTAATAAGCCCCTGGACATCACACCACCTCCTGATCAGAAGGCGAGCGGTCCTGGTAGGTATCTCACAGCAAGCGTTTAATGTATCATAGGTACTATAGGACACACTTGGGTTTGTCAAAGATGATATAGACAGAGAATTGACCAGAAATACTACAAAAACAGACTTCTCTTACCTCAGCAAATGGACAGAAAAATAACAAAGGACAAAAGACTACTTTAGCAATGGAAACAGATTTCTTGATATCCAGCCTAGTACGGTCAGATTCAAAATGGCCACAAAACACTGATCATCTCAGAAAGCCTGACTGTGATTTTAACTAGGGGAGGGAAAAGCCTTGGTGTTAGACAGTGGTTACTACAACCTAATGACTGGAAATGTGACGACCAGCATTTTGCTAAAGAAATTCTTTCCAAACAAAAGATTGTTTCCCCAACAGAAACATATTTTCTTTATAAACCCAGATTTTATTTTGGAAACTGGCCAAGAAGAAAGCCTTTGGACATGAGAAATGCACTCTTCCTAGTCACATCAAAAATCGAACGGTTCTGATAAATACTAACTTACAGTAAGCACATGGTATGTGTTAGATACCGTAAGGACTTGGCAGGGTAGAGCCTCCTTAGACAATCGTCCAGAAGGGCTGCTGCAGTCCCAGCACATGTCCCAGCAAATGATAGTTACAACAGAAATAGACAAAATAGTAAACTCCTTTCACATTGAAAACATATTGTATGACAGCCAGCATAATTTACTCAGATTCCAAATTACTACAAATACACTGATGATCTTTGGAATCTTGACAGTATAAATAAAACTGGAAAGAAGTCCTCACATGAAGAGTTATTCCTATATATCACAGTGCTCTAGATGGTGTTACTGTTTCTCTGTACAAAAAGTATGAAGCAAAAGCTCATGTAGAGCCCCTGACTTTCCCTCTTCTAAGCTAGAACATCTCCAGCTCCTTCGCTCGTGATGTGCCGACTCTCGGGAACTCATTCTGATCCTGTGCACTTTGTACTCTTCAAGAGGAAAGTGCCCATTGAAAATTGTACGGCTCTCTGTGAGTTTCAAATAATAACAGATGAGAATTCTCCTGATATGCCTGTTAAGATAGAATTAGAGGATGTTCTCACTATCTTGTAATGTTATACTTTCCTCTTACAATGTATACCTTCCTCTTATAATAGTATACCTTCCTCTTTTCCCACCGGGTTATCCTTAGATCACCAAAATTGTAACGAATTTAAGGATATATTTATGAATCTTAACAATTCCAGCACTTAGGTTAAGGAAATAGAATAAGCCTTTGGGCAGTAAACAAGTGTGCTGTTTGCTTTAATTCTAGAAGTGAAAGCAGAAGGTCTGTGCCTGGACAGTGCCACAGAGGAGGAAGACACTGTGGAACTCACTGAGTAATTTTCTTCTTTCTGATTCCTGGGACTCTACAGAGTTTGCAAAATCTTGTGTAAACCTCAAGCACAGTATTAAAATTCTGTTTGTAGACTTTTTCATATTTTATTTTGTGTATATAACTCTTCAGTGATTTTTTATTTGAGTCTTTTTCTTCAACTAGTATAGTGATCATTATTTTAAATTCTCAGTATTAAATGAGATTGGGTGCAATTATTAGATTAAAAAAAAAAAACTATTTTCATCCTATTACTTTCCTGAGCAGCCTTTAGAGTAAAGACAGTTTGTTACTTTTGCCTGATATTTTCAAAAATGGAAATAGCAACAGCCTTCCTCAAATGGAGTACGGGAGTCTAAAGTTCTATATGGCTTCTTAAAGCACACGCAAAACATTGGGTTAACTAGGCATCGCATTCAATCTTGTTGTATTTGTTAATAATAGTGTTTAAAGAGAAGAAAATACAAAATGAAAAGTACAGATTATGAGAAGTTCTGACTCCTTCATTTTAGAGAGGAATGGACTGTGGTCTGGAGAGGAGTGACATAGCTTCTAAGGGTCAGATCCAAAGCAGACACAAGTAGCCCATTCCCAGAGTGTGTGGCCCACTTCTTTCTGCCTCTGCCTGTGCTGCGTGGACACCGTCTTCCCGTGCAGTCGCTACAGTACTGGGTATCTGAGCTGGAGAATTATGCAGAGGAGGCATCCAGCTCATTTCAAATGATCTTTTAACAATTTCTGGAACAGCTAAGGAGGCCTTAGGGACTTACCATGTATTTTGTAAGGAATCTATCATATATTTTGTAAAGATGTACAAGAAAAATTTTATGAAATTCTGTTTAACCTAAAATCCATTTAATGTTAAAATTTTAATTATATGCTGTACAAATTTCAGGTTTGGTACAGAGAATGTTGAAATTCCTCATCTTCCTCAAGATTTTGAAGTTGCAAAATATAACACCTTGGAGAAAGTAAGAATCTGGTTTCCAGTTAGCCAAAAAAAAAAAAACCTGTTTGAATGTCTTCTGATTGTTTTTCCTATTCAATCATTTTCTCAGTTTTGAAAAATTAGGCATATCCTGAATATCATATATTCCTTAAAATATGAGTTGATTTTATTTATTTATATATTTATTTATTTATTTTTGTGGAGACAAAGTCTCACTATGTTGCTGGTCTCGAACTCCTGGGCTCAAGCCATCCTCCCTCTTTTGCCTCCCAAAGTGCTAGGAATACAGGCATGAGCCACTGCATCTGGACCTGATTTTTAATAGTCAAGAAAATGTTTATGTTTATAAATTAATGTTTAAATTTTTAGTATTATAAAAGTAATGCATGTTCATAGCAAAAATTTTAAACAGTATAAAATATCAATACAGCATTAAAATAAAAGTCCTCTTCCCTGTTATTAACAGTTTCTTGTATCTGGAAAGGGAAGGTTTGACACTAAGTATTTACACTATGTTGCATTTCCATCCCTTTTGTGTTACAAAAACAAAATCTTTTTTTTTTCCCCCCACAAAGTCATGCAAATGAAAATCAACACTAGTGTCTGGTGTGGCATCACTTGCCTACAGTCCCAGCTACTTAGAGGGCTGAGGCAGGTGGATCTCTTGAGCCCAGGAGTTTGAGGCTACCCTGGGCAACATGGCAAGACCTTTGTTTCTAAAATATACGTATAGATAGAAGGTATATAGACACTACCCTTCAAAGTGATGTTCCATTTGTATTTTGAGATATGTTAATAAAATGTAACTTGAAAATAACATTTCCCTCTTTGATAAAGAAAACATGAAAAACGGTATGGTGTAAACATATACAGATCTATTTATGGGATGGTAAAAACACAGGAGGGAAACATAACAAAATATTAATACTGATTGTATTGCTGTCATAGGATTTTAGGAGATTTTAATTTTCTTCTTGATACTTTTCTGTATTTTCTAAATTATATCTCTAAATGAGCATATTTTATAATTATAATCAACATTTTCAAATGGCACATGTAGTTTGGTGTTTCCCGAGTGCAGCTTCTGAAAGCACATCCTGTTTTCCAGGTGGGAATGGAGGGAGGCCAGGAATCTGTGGTTGTGGAACTGCAGAGTTCGCGGGACTCCAGGGACTGTCCTTTCCTGATATCCTCACACTTCCTCCTGGCTGATGGCATGCAGGTAATGCTGTTTATGTTGATTCCTATGTGTTTATTGACCTCTGTTCATAACTCATTTCAATGAACCAGCCCGCCTCCCAACCTTTTTTTTCTTACCTGGTGTCTTAGCTCAGGCTGCTGTTAATAAATGCAACAGGCTAGGGAGCTTAAACAACAGACATTTATTTCTCACAGTGCTGAAGGCTGGAAGTCCAAGGTCAAAGTGCGGCAGGGTTGATTTCTTCTGGGGTTAGTCCCATTGTTGAGGTCCTGGGAGTTAGGACTTCGGGATATGCATTTTGTAGGGGTATAGTTCAGCCATAACACCTGGTAAGTAATTTTGTGAAGGGGAAATGTGTTCTCTTTTGGAGTGTGGGAGGGGAGGACCTCACCCCCTGAGTAGATCAGCACAGGGTCCCACTAGAAGGGAATGTTTACTGGGTGCAGGGTGTATAGCATTTTTGTTCTTGTTCCACATCACTTCTGGGATATTTTCCTGATATTTACACCTCTGAAAGCATTCCACTGATACACTTCATTAAGCACCTGCTATGTACCAAGCAATCGACTAGGGCTGACACTCAAAGATAAAAATAGCTTCACAGCCTGGCCCTCAGAAATCACTGCCTAGAAAGAAAAACACTCATCGTTACAATCCACTGTGACAATTCCAGTCCTGAATATATATATATATGAGGTATTGAGGGCTCCAGGTCACAGAGCCCTGGGAAAAACAAGGGAGGCCCAGCAGAGGCCATAACCTTTGCCCTAGGTCAGTATCAGGTCAAGAGCACAGTTCCAATCTAAAGCAATCATGAAACAAAAATAAATTTAGAATTAATGCCTGAAGTTCAAATAAAATGCTGCAACACCCACCAGGATGCCTTCTCAAGTAGACATTCAGAGTTACAGATCTATCTTTTTATTTTCTTTTTCCCTGAGACAGAGTCTAGCTCTGGTGCCCATGCTGGAGTGCAGTGGTGTCGGCTCACTGCAACCTCCGCCTCCTAGGTTTAAGCGATTCTCATGCCTCAGCCTCCCAACTAGCTGGGATTACAGGCATGCGCCACCATGCCCGGCTAACTTTTGTGTTTTTAGTAAAGACGGGGTTTCACCATGTTGGCCAGGCTGTTCTAACTCCTGACCTCACAATCCGCCTGCCTTGGCCTCCCAAAGTGCTGGGATTACAGGCATGAGCCACAGCATCCTGCCTACAGATCTGTCTTGGGCCAGGAAACAGTCACTTCTCCGTGGGAGTGGCCCTCACAGAGGTCCACACAGTCTCCAGGAGCTTTTCCCTTTGTTCCCACTCTGAGTGTCAGCTCAGGTACAAGAGAAAGAGACTCGCATCAGGTGGATGTGAGATCCACTTGGCTTGGAAGCCCCACCCCACAAGAGCCCAGAGCTCTTTTAACATTGTCATAGGTTCCATATGCCCTTGAGGGACATACCCAGTTATACGAGTCACTGCTCTCTGACACGCCCAAAGCTTGGGTTTCCCACCATGGAACCCGCAGTCTCAATGCAATTTATCAATGAGAGGCCACAATTCCATACACAATTTTGCCTACTATTACAGCTGACATGCCGTCTTTATCAGATTTCCACGGGAACAGAGCTAGAAAGCGAATCTATGGTCAAATATGTCCAAGAAGGAGAAGGGGTTTTGTTAACCTCGCACCCTGAAATGTATACTGTATTTTGTGAAGGATTCAGTTGTTTGGGTAAGAAGTAAGTAAAAATGAAGGTGAAAAACATGATAGAATGTGTTACTGTTTTCTTCATTGAGAAAGAAAACTGTAGCATTGTATAGGCCAGGACATCCCTCAGGGTGCCTTCCTCCCTTAGCAAGCCCATGTCTGTGTAGAGCACCCCTTGGGAGAGCCTGGTTTGCTGAGCACAGAAGCCTGTCCACCTTGATAACAGTGTGCCTTAGCCTGCCGTTCTGCTGAAGAGGATTTTCCAGCTTGCCCTTCTGATTAATAAAACCATTTTGATGGGAAGCTTCCAAAATTACGTTAAACTCTACCTTCTTCAATGGAGTGACTTCAACAGGCCCTTCTTTTTTCCAGGTTTCAGAGGCGTCCTGCAGCCCCCCATCTGGGAGGGTGGCTTATGGGTATCCTGAGTAGTGTGGCTTCCCAGGGGGCCACACCCCCAAGCCAGGGGCTCAGCCAACACCTACAAGGACACCAGGGCTGTGAGCTGGGGCAAGTTCTCCCAGATTCTCCTGGGATTAATGTTAGCATCACTGCCCACTACAGGAGCAGGAGTTTCCCAGAAAAGCAGAAAGTGCCGCCTCCATGGGCAGTTTGGGATGAGGGAGGAGCTGGAGCCTTTAACACATGCGCGACTTAGTAACTTTCCTGCCTGTCCGCTGACTGTGATTTCATTTTCACTGGTTGCCTGTCTCTAACAGTTCTTCCTTTCTGAAGTATTTTTCTTTTCCTCTCCTCCCCTGATTTTTTTTTCTCATTTCCAAAAAACTGGAAAGCCAGATTTCAAAGCTAATCAGAATGTTTGTAAAGAGTCTATAGACTTGGAAGGAAGTTTTGAGTGACTTTCCAGTGAAACAAACGATCTTTTCTGTCTGCTGTGCGTTCTCAAGCTTTTTGCCATTACCTCCAGGTTTTAGGCTATTAAGAGTTTAAAATTTTGGTAATTCTGGCCAGGCACGGTGGCTTACGCCTGTAATCCTAGCACTTCGGGAGGCCAAGGCGGGCAGATTGCTTGAGGTCAGGAGTTATTCAGGCCCACCTGGTTGAAACTCCGTCTCTACCAAAAAAACACAAAACAAATTAGCCAGGCGTGATGGCGCCTGCCTGTGGTCCCAGCTACTCAGGAGGCTGAGGCAGAAGAATTGCTTGAACCCAGGAGGTTGCAGTGAGTCGAGGTCGTGCCACTGCACTCCAGTCTGGGCAACAGAGCGAGACCCTGTCTCAAAAAAGAAAAGAAAAAGAATTTAAAATTTAAGTAATTCTTTGAAAAAAACTAATTTCTAAGCTTCTTCATGTCAAGGACCTAATGCTTTATTTATGTTCAATAAAACTAGATATGTAAATAATTACTGTACTTTTGCTATACACCATAATTTACAGACTAGAAGACAGTTTGCTATAAAGAAAACCTCTGAAGATGCAAGTGAATACTATGAAAATTACATCGAAGAACTGAAGAAACAAGGATTTCTACTAAGAGAACATTTCACACCTGAAGCAACCCAATTAGCATCTGAACAATTGCAAGCAGTAAGATTGATTTATAGTTTTTTAATTATTATATTTTTAATAGAAATGTTTTCTCTATTACAAATAAAAAACTGGGCCAGGCTTGGTGGCTCACGCTTGTATCCCAGCACTTTGGCAGGCCAAGGCAGGAGGATCACTTGAGGCCAGGAGTTCAAGACCAGCCTTGGTAACATGGAGAGACCCATTTCTACATAAACTGAAGAACATTAGCCAGGAATGGGGGCGTGCCTATAGTCTTAGCTACTCATGAGGCTGAAGCAGGAGGATCACTTGAATCCAGCAGTTTGAGGTTACAGCGAGCTATGATCATGCCACTGCACCCCAACCTGGGCGATACAAGACGACCCTGTCTCAAATAAATAAATAACTGGCAGGAGGGAAGAGGAGGAGTTCAGAAAAGGAAATGTGATCTCATAGAAAGGCATGGAAGTTGAGTGGCGAATGCGTTTTAGGACAAGCCAGGAGACTTATTGCCTATTTCAGCAGCAGACGCTCCCAGCTTTTGCGAGACTTCTTTACAACCTAGGCCATGAGTCAAGGGTCCTTAACCCCGACTGCATGTGTTGAATACCACTGACGGGCCTAGAGCTTACAGGGTGAAGGAAAAAATAGAACAGGAAGAAAAGGGGGTAGGAAGGAATCAGAGAAGAGAGAATGGAGGGAGACAGAGGGTGGATCCAGTAGAGAGAGGATTTAGTTACCTGGCTGGGGATGACTCTCCTGGGCTGTGATTAATTATGTCTCCTCACACCTCTGTCCGTTGGCCCATGTGAGTTCTACACAAACTCACACATGATGACTTTTTGGTGGCGTTTCTATTTTCTTGTTGCAGTTGCTTTTGGAGGAAGCCATGACTTCAAGCACTCTGAGCCAAGAGGTGAGCGATTTAGTAGAGATGATTTGGGCAGAGGCGCTGGGCCACCTGGAACACACGCTTCTCAAGCCAGTGAACAGGATTAGCCTCAACGATGTAAGTCGGTGTGTCGCTGAAACAGAATGTGAGAAATCTGCCTCCTGGTTGATTGGTTTCAGCAATAACACGTGTGTTTGCATGCTGGTCTGACTGCTCTGGCATTCATTCCTAAATGTTCTTTCCTTGTACCCTGATGAAAGGGACCACTAACAGCACTAAGGAGAAAACCTTCTGAGAAACCTAGACATCGCTGTCTGTAAAATGTCAGCCTCAAGAGCTGATCGAAGGCAGGCTTCTGGTGCTGGCCAATTAGGAGGACTGATCCTCTGTGCCAAGAGGTTTGCAGGAAGCTGAAGGGATATGGGTGGTCTTGGTCCCCAGTCAGATGCCCAGACCCCAACCCATTTCCTAGTGACTCCACAGTCTCCCACCTTCTGACCATCTGAGGAAAGGCAGGCATGCCTCCAGATCACCAGAAAATGTTCTTCCCTTCTTCATTAAGCATAACTGCGTGGAAAGAGCAGACAAAATAAGATATTCCCAATGGTACAACTTGTGCAACTGCATTGTTGTATTGAAATAATATGGTCAGTTTTCCTCTGTGGAATTAAACTAATTTATCTCAAGGAGAAAATGGCTAACTGGGGTAAAGCCCATGAAGTACTTGTGTAATTAGAAACATGTTCAGGAGGTTTATATCCCTGGTCTGATTCTGACAGCTTTCTAAATGTCTCATGTGAAAAGCTAGTCTATCACAGTTGCGTTAGTGTTTCTCTCTCTGTTTATATGTATGTAGATGTATCCACATATGTATAGAAATATAGGACTCTGGTTCTTTTCTCTAGTAAAACCGAGCCCAGTTTTGCAATAATCCTCATGGCATCATTACCACAACTAGAGGCGTCTCCAATAAAGATGAGCATTTGCTTTGTGATGGCTGTCCAGTAGAAAATGGAGAGTCTTGACATGTCCAACAATTATTCGTATAGTTTTGTGCGTGCTCCTTAATTTCTGTATGAAGATTTCATTTCATTAAGCACGTATGATCTTCTTTTGAAAGGTGAGCAAGGCAGAGGGGATTCTCCTTCTAGTAAAGGCAGCACTGAAAAATGGAGAAACGGCAGAGCAATTGCAAAAGATGATGACAGAGTTTTACAGACTGATACCTCACAAAGGCACAACGCCCAAAGAAGTGAACCTGGGACTATTGGCTAAGAAAGCAGACCTCTGCCAGGTAAACCTCTGAAATATAGAATTCAGTTTATTATAAAATATGTTGAGGGTGGGGGTCTTTAAAAATCATAAAATTGTCTCCAGAGTTGTGCTAGAAAATAAATTGTTGAACCATTTTAGAAAGCCCTGGATCCTCATGAAAGTTACTTAAACCATATTTTCAAATGTGAATATGTTGGCACAGTGACATAAATGCAGAAATAGGTTTAGAATTGCTATCTTGTAAACTAACTTTTCAGACCTTGGTATGAGTTCGGATCCTCTCTGCAGAAGAAATGGGAAACTGCAATTGACTGAAACAATGAGGACATTTACGACCTCGGACAATTAGAAGTCCAGCTGTGGGCTGCCTCCTGGCCCAGGTCACCCCGAGACTCAGTGTGTCAGTGTCATCATCAGGGTCTCAGCCTCCTTCCATCCCTCTGTAGTTCCTGTAGAATGACGGCTCTGCTCTCAGCCCAGCTCCCTCATGATCCACATATGGCTGCAGTAGTTCGTAGTATCCCATCTGTAACAGTTCTTTTTGTGTCACGTAGAGGAAGCCCCTGGCAGACTTATAGTTCTCTGGTCAGAATGGAGTCGTGTGCACAATCTCAGGCCAGTCACTGGCGAGGAGATTGGAGCCACTGTGGCTGCTCAGAAATGGGCCACCTCCTCTGAGCTGCCAGGAGAGAAAGCAGGCTCAGTGAGTAGGGGAAGGCAGCCACAGCAGCCAACCCTGCCCTAGACAAGGCCGAAGTCACTCTCTTGGTCCGTGTTGCCTCATCTGGGCATGCAGGGATTGGGCCAAGATCAGAGATTCGTGTCCTAGACTTCAGAGGAGTTTATAGATGTGAAATTTTGCATGTTTGGGAAATAATCACTTTCAACAGATTCCCAGAGGAATCAGTAATCCAAAATACGGAAAGAACCGATCAATGAGAAAATATAAGACCCTTCCAAATTTAAAAATCTATGATTTACCTAATATCAAACATAAAGAATCTCAGTCGGCCAGTCGTGGTGGCTCACGCCTGTAAGCCCAGCACGTTGAGAGGCCAAGGCAGATGGATCACCAGTCAGGAGTTCGAGACCAGCCTGGCCAACATGGTGAAACCCTATCTCTATTAAAAATACAAAAAATTAGCTGGATGTGGTGGCATGCACCTGTAATCCCAGTTACTCAGGAGGCTGAGGCAGGAGAATTGCTTGAACCCAGGAGGCAGAGGTTGCAGTGAGTCAAGATCGTGCCACTGCACTCCAGCCTAGGCAACAAGAGCAAAACTCCATCTTTAAAAAAAAAAAACTCAATCATCAGTGTTGCTAAGAGTGAACGTATGGTGCCCATTCAAATGCAATTCAGGAGGCTAAGGTAGGAGGATCGCTTGAACCCAGGAGGTTGAGGCTGCAGTGAGCTATGGTCATGCCACTACACTCCAGTGTGGGTGAGAGCAAGACCCACTTTTCCCGTCTTTTTGAGAAAGTGTTAATGTAATATAAATATTAATTTTGATATGTGGTGATTCTGACATCTGTCTATTATTTCCACCTACAGCTAATAAGAGACATGGTTAATGTCTGTGAAACGAATTTGTCCAAACCCAACCCACCATCCCTGGCCAAGTACCGAGCTTTGAGATGCAAAATTGAGCATGTTGAACAGAATACTGAAGAATTTCTCAGGGTTAGAAAAGAGGTTTTGCAGAATCATCACAGGTAAGCATAAAGGAAATATCTCAGGATCTGTTATGATATAATGCTCTTTGAGACTCTGTTAAGAGCTGATTACAGTAATTACCTACATAATTTAATCTTCAGCAACAAGCCACAGTAGCAGTGGTATGATGACAAATTACTTTTTTCTCTGTTCGTAATGGTGCCTGAGGCAGTCTTCTGTGCTTGAAAATACTCTCTGTATTCCACTCTGATTTCAAGGTTACCTAATCTTGTTGAGGGTTAAATTTAAAAATTTTAAATCGAAAGGTGTTTGAGTTTGTATGTTGTAGGTTATTACAGAGAAAAAGCCACTTACACTAAGATTTAAACGCGCAGGAATATGGGTATGGCGTCTTCTAACGTGGCCTCTCTGTGGCATGAAAAACTGCACCTGAAAACCTGGAAAACACGTTCCTAAATACCAGTTACACTTGCGCCCTCACTCACTGTGCATGCCCGGGGTCCTGTGCTGATGGGCATTCTCCAGTAACACAAACATGATGGACCACCTGCTCAGACGAGCCCTCACTGGGTATCAGCACCCGAGGGTCACTGCGGCTGAGTCTGTGCCCAGCTGCTCGGTTGGGAAACTCCATTGTGTGCTTACTCTCGAGCATGGGACTGACTCTTGTTGACCTGGTGGTTCATTCCATTGCAGCAGCTCCTCTTCATCAGCTTGGCACAGCCCTTACAACGCATGGCGGTGAGTTGTAGCCGCATATACCAGCTTATGAGAGCCAGTTGTCAACATTTAAGAGATGTGGTGAGCTGGTTGTTAAACCATGGGTAGCTTGAAATTGGACACGGGGAGGATTTGCACCATGGAAATCAGCAAATGCTGCAAATCAGGGCTGTGTGGGGCGTTGCTGCTGCTGTTTAGAGGGCTGGTTTTCCAGAGCCCCACTAAAGCCACACCCAGCCACCCTTACCTTATGGCCTGACTCAGACCCGTCTACAATTATGTTCTACTTTCCTTGATCGTCCTCGAAATCCATTCCCCAAACCACTTCACATCTACTAAGATGGCTATGATTTCTTTTTAATGGAAAATTCTAAGTGTTGGTGAGGATAGAGAGAGACTGAAAGCCTCACACATTGATGATGAGAGGGAAAAATGATGCAGCCTCTGTTTGATGATTCCTCAACAAATTAAACATATGATTATGATAAGTCCCAGCAATTCCACTTCTAGTTCTATACTCAAAGGACTTGAAAGCAAGTACTTAAATAGGTACTTGTACATGAATATTCATAGCAACACTATTCATAACAGCCAAAAGGTGGAAATAACCCAAATGTTCATCAACAGGGAAGTGGATAAACAAAATACGATATGTAATAGAATATTATTCAGCCATGAAAAAGGAATGAAGTACTGACACATACTACAAATGAGTGAACCTCAAAAATATTATGCTGAGTGAAAGAAGCCACATATTGTACGATTCTGTTTTTATGAAATATCTAGAATAGATAAATCCACGGAGATAGCAAATTGCATAGTACCATGAGAGGGAGGGATGGGGACTGACAGCCGAAAGGTACGGGTTTTCTTTTGGGCAAATAAAAATTTTGGAACTGAAGGTGTTGATTACATGACATTTTGAATGTTCTGTACTAAATACTACCGAATTGTACACTTAATAGTTAATTTTATCTTTTTTAAATTTCACTTTAATTTTTTAAAAATCTGGACTGGGCTTGGTGGCTCATGCCTGTAATTCCAGCACTTTGGGAGGTCGAGGTGGGCAGATCACTTGAGGTCAAGAGTGTGAGACCAGCCTGGGCAACATGGTGAAACCCTGTCTCTACTAAAAATACAAAAATCAGCCAGGCGTGGTGGCACACGTTTGTGGTCCCAGTTACTCCAGGGGCTGAGGCACAAGAATCGCTTGAACCCGGGAGGTGGAGGTTGCAGTGAGCCAGGATTGCGCCATTGCACTCCAGCCTGGGAGACAGAAAAAGACTCTGTCTCAAAAACATTCATTCCTAGAGACCTTCTCCAGATTTTGTTTTTATACGTAATCAAATTCTTTTGGTTTGACTTTTGACCCTCCCCTAGGTGTCTGCTGAGATCTCTACTAATTAAGAATCCCCTGACATGGAAGGTAGAATCGGGAGGGCAATAAACTTTCTCCAGGAAGACAGGAAGAGCCACGTCAAGCCGCGGGAGTGGCAGCTGCAGTTCAGCCCTCCAGGGCTACCTGAGCAAGCCCGTGGCCAGCCACCGCACCCCCTAAGTACAAAAGCAGTCACACTACTAAAGTGGGCTTCTTCCTAGGGAAAGATCCTGCTGCTGTGAAAAGTTAGATTTTCTTCATTTCATTTCACTAATCATGATTTCTTTATATTACTTTTTTTCTAGTTATAAAACTCATGGTCTTTGATAAAAGCTTAGAAAATATCTAAAAATATGAAGACGATTAAAAAGCACTCAACATCTCACCACCCAGAGACAACCCAGAGATAATATAACCACTGTTTTTTTTTTGTTTGTTTGTTTTGTTTTTTTGAGACGGAGTCTTGCTCTGTCGCCCAGGCTGGAGTGCAGTGGCCGGATCTCAGCTCACTGCAAGCTCCGCCTCCCGGGTTCACGCCATTCTCCTGCCTCAGCCTCCCGAGTAGCTGGGACCACAGGCGCCGCCACCTCGCCCGGCTAGTTTTTTTTTTTTTTTTTTTGTATTTTTTAGTAGAGACGGGGTTTCACCGTGTTAGCCAGGATGGTCTCGATCTCCTGACCTCGTGATCCACCCGCCTCCGCCTCCCAAAGTGCTGGGATTACAGGCTTGAGCCACCGCTCCCGGCCATTTTTATTTTTATTTTTTGCAGAGAGCAGATAACCAGCAATAACTTAATTTGCCTGATGATGTTCCTTTTTCTTTTTTCTTTTTTTTTTTTTTGAGACGGAGTCTTGCTCTGTCGCCCAGGCTGGAGTGCAGTGGCCGGATCTCAGCTCACTGCAAGCTCCGCCTCCCGGGTTTACGCCATTCTCCTGCCTCAGCCTCCCGAGTAGCTGGGATTACAGGCGCCGCCACCTCACCCGGCTAGTTTTTTGTATTTTTTTAGCAGAGACGGGGTTTCACCGTGTTAGCCAGGATAGTCTCGATCCCCTGATCTCATGATCCGCCCGCCTCCGCCTCCCAAAGTGCTGGGATTACAGGCTTGAGCCACCGCGCCCGGCCAACCACTGTTAACATTTGGGTGTAGAACATAACCCAGCCTGAATCACCCCGATGCTGCTCACCCCGGGGGTGTGCTGAGCCAGCTCTGTGAAGGAAGAGCCCTGGTCTGGAATATTTGCTGAGTTCTGGGAAGCAAATACTCCCACCATAGCTAATGTCAAGGTACTGACCTGAGGCCACTGGACATGGGGTTGGGAGATGTGCCCTTCCTCCCACCACAGCTGCCCTGAGCCGTACCCCAGTCTCCCCCCACCACTGCCCCATCTTAGCTACCCACTCAGAGCCAGTGTGGGGTCTCTCTGTCCCTCATCCCCACATACCCGTGTTCTGTCAATTCTGCCTTCAAAGTGTCCTTCATCCGTCGGGTCACTTCCGTTCACCTCGCCGCCATCTTTAATCCGGGTCACGTTATCCCGTCTACAACGTCCTTCCGGATGTTCTCTCCACTCCTGACCCGTCCACCCCGTAACAGCCAGTGAGGGCTTCAAATAGACATTTTATGGCGCCACATTCCAATACATGTCACCTCCCAAGAGAGGCCTTTCTTGATAGCCCTCTCTCCAAACCTGGTTGGTTTTTCTAAACAGCACTTAAAAATAAGGTCTTTGATAACTTTTTTTTTTTTTTCTTTTTCTGAGACGGAGTCTTGCTTTGTCGCCAGGCTGGAGTGCACAATGGCGCGATTTTGGCTCACTGCAACCTCCGCCTCCCAGCTTCAAGCAGTTCTCCTGCCTCAGCCTCCTCAGTAGCTGGGACTACAGGTGTGCACCACCACGCCCCACTAATTTTTGTATTTTTAGTAGAAATGGGGTTTCACCATGTTGGCCAGGATGGTCTTGATCTCCTGACCTTGTGATCTGCCTGCCTCGGCCTCCCAAAGTGCTGGGGTTATAGGCGTGAGCCACCATACCCGGCCGATAACTTTGTTTTCTTTGAGACAGAGTCTCGTTCTGTCACCCAGGCTGGAGTGTGGTGGCATGATCTCGGCTCACTGCAACCTCTACACCACCCCCTGCCCCGGGTTCAAGTGATTCTCCTTTCTCAGCCTCCTGAGTAGCTGAGACTACAGGTGTGCACCACCATGCCCTGCTAATTTTTGTATTTTTAGGAGAGATGGGGTTTCACCATGTTGCCCAGGCTGGTCTTAAACTTCCAGGCTCAAGTGATCCAACTGTCTTGGCCTCCCAAAGTGTTGGGATTATAGACCTGAGCCACCACGCCCAGCCAGAAGTTGCATTCTTTTTTTTTTTTTTTTTTGTTAAGAGACATGGTGTGGGCCGGGCACGGTGGCTCAAGCCTGTAATCCCAGCACTTTGGGAGGCCGAGACGGGCGGATCACGAGGTCAGGAGATTGAGACCATCCTGGCTAACACTGTGAAACCCCGTCTCTACTAAAAATACAAAAAACTAGCCGGGAGAGGTGGCGGGCGCCTGTAGTCCCAGCTATTTGGGAGGCTGAGGCAGGAGAATGGCGTAAACCTGGGAGGCAGAGCTTGTAGTGAGCTGAGATCCGGCCACTGCACTCCAGCCTGGGTGACAGAGCGAGACTCTGTCTCAAAAAAAAAAAAAAAAGAGACATGGTGTGGCTCTGTTGCCCAGAACAAGAATTATACATTCCATATACTATTATATATTTGACAAAATTGGGATCATACTATGTATAAAGTTTTGTAATCTACTTTTAAATTTTATATTTTACTGTATGCTTTACTACATATCCTTATTTGTTTAAAGAATTTGATTTTTTTAATACCTGCATAATACTTCTAAGATATGTTGTGTTGTGACTCATTGAATCGGTTTCCTGATAATGGACATTTGGACTCTTTTGGGATTTCTTCTGCTATAATGACTTTTTGTTTTGTTTCCAATTATGTAATCTAAAGGCTTTTCTTCTAATTTTTACAGTAAGAGTCCAGTGGATATCTTGCAGATATTTAGAGTTGGCAGAGTGATTGAAACCACAGAGTTTCTGAGCAAACTTGGCAACGTGAGGCCCTTGTTGCATGGTTCTCCTGTACGAAACATCGTAGGAATCTTGTGTCGGTAAGAGTAGCCATCTTTATTTTTCAAAAATTTCAGCCTCACAAACGTAAAGTGTTTTACTTTTTTTTTTTTTCCTACTTTTTTTCTATATTACATGGGTCTTTTCAGTTAAAATCAGCTAGCTTACTGCATTCTGGAGAGAATTGCACAGTTTATAGTGAAGTGGGTGATGTAAATTACATATTTATGGCTGGGCATGGTGGGTCACACCTGTAATCCTAGCACTTTGGGAGGCTGAGGCAAAAGAATCACTTGAGGCCAGGGGTTCAAGACCAGCCTGGAAAACCAGCAAGACCTCATCTCTATTTTGAAAAATTATGTATTTATCATTTTTAAAATGTAGTACATAGGTATGAATTGCTTCTTGCAGACTGTATCATAAGAAGAAAAGTGATTCTATATTCATGACTCTTCCGTGTGTATCTAATCTAGGGATAGCCCAATATTTAAAGAGTCCAGAAATTAGAGTGCTCACCAGACAACATGAGCTGTTTATTTGAAACTTAACTCTAAGATTCTGTTTGCTTTGAATTACTACTTAATATTAGGGCTGAAACAAGTCACAGGAGCAGGAGAAAATATAATTAAATGTAGATCCATTAATTACTCAGAAGAAACTTAAAAAGAAACATACAAGATCTACCTGGGGAAAAAAAAGAAAAAACAAAAACCCATTAAACTGCTACTGAGGGACCCAGAAGACAACTTGCGTTAATCAGAAGGATGCCAGTTTTTCTTGGATTAATCTATAGATTTAGTGCTATCATGATAAAATTACCAAAAAGATTTTTTTAAAGAAGTGAAAAGCTGATTCTACAACACATTTTTTTAAATTTTGAAATTACCAGAATAATTCTGGAAAAGAAGCATAATGAGGGTGACATTAATATTAAACACAAGTGAACTCAAAAACACAGAAGATTTAGGATATGATACAAGTAGATCTTATCTCTGTGGAAGAAAGACAAGTTCTTCAATACTATCTATAGAGATGAATGGGTAACCACAAGGAAAAAATATAAAGTTGGACCCTTACCTCATTTCTCATACTTAAACTCCAGATAGAGCATATATTTAAATATTTAAAATTAAACCATAAAAGTATACTAAATGAAAAATGGGAGAATCTTTTAAAAATAATCTTTACATAGGTATGAACTTTTTAAGTAGGACCAAAACCCAAAAGCTGTTCTACGAAATTCATTCAATCTCCTAATATGAAATTCAAACAAGCCGGGCGCGGTGGCTCACGCCTGTAATCCCAGCACTTTGGGAGACTGAGGGGGGCGGATCACAAGGTTGGGAGATCGAGACTATCCTGGCTAACACGGTGAAACCCCGTCTCTACTAAAAATACCACAAATTAGCCGGGCGTGGTGGCGGGCGCTTGTAGTCCCAACTACTCGGGAGGCTGAGGCAGGAGAATGTTGTGAACCCGGGAGGTGGAGCTTGCAGTGAGCTGAGGTCGCATCACTGCACTCCTGTCTGGACGACACAGCGAGACTCCATCTCAAAAAAAAAAAAAAAAAAAATTCAAACAATAGATGTTTATATAATAAAAGGCAGAAATCTCCCTTTACTTGTGTTCCTAGAAACAACTATGGTTTCACCCTGATTGCAGAGTTATCTGAATGCCAGAAGTTCAGTAGGAACCTGCCAAAGTTCTGAGCGAGGCAGAGATGCAGTCAGCGTTGGGCTTACACCTTATCCTGCCCTTCTCTTTTCAGAGGGTTGCTTTTACCCAAAGTAGTGGAAGATCATGGTGTGCAAAGAACAGACGTCGGAAACCTTGGAAGTGGGATTTATTTCAGTGATTCGCTCAGGTATGTTCGATCCTTAATCACAGAATCGTTACTACTTGCTGTGTGTTTTCTTTTGTCTCTCCTTGGTGAGGGAGTTTCTCAACAAAACACAGATTTATCTATTATATATGACCTCAATATGCCTGGAATACTATTTCACCTTCAACATCCTTGATAATGTTTAAATCTGCCTTTGGGTCAGACATGGTGGCTCACGCCTATAATCCCAGCTCTTTGGGAGGCCAGGGCAGGAGGATCGCTTGAGGCCAGGAGTTTAAAACCAGTCTAGGCAACATAGCGAGACCCAATCTCTACAAAAAATTTAAAAAATTAGCTGTGCGTGGTGGCGCTAATAGAACCTATAGTTCTAGCTACTGGAGGGGGCTGAGGCAGGAGGATCACTTGAGTCCAGGAGTTGAAGGCTGGAATGAGCTATGATTATGCCACTGCAGTCCAGCGTGGGCAACACAGTGAGAAGAACTCCAGGTACATCATCTGCCAACCTCATAATTGGTATTGTGACATCATTTCATGCGAGGAAACAGACTCAGGGAGATCAGGGAACTTGCCTAAGGTTGCAGAGCTAATTAAAGGGTGGAGACTGAGTTCAGGCCCAGGACAAAGGATGATGATCCAAGATATTTAAAAGAGTTCCTACAAATCAATAAGGAAAAGATAAGCAGCCCTGTAAGCAGATGTGCAAAAGACTTGAATAGAAACTTAATAGCAAAGAAAACGAGCTGGGGCCAGGTGCAGTGGTTCATGCCTATAATCCCAGCACTTTGGGAGGCCAAGGCAGGTAGATCACTTGAGGCCAGGAGTTTGAGACCAGCCTGGCCGATGTGGCGAAACCCCATCTCTACTAAAAATACACAAATTAGCTGGGCGTGGTGGCGTGCACCTGTAGTCCCAGCTACTCAAGAGGGTGAGACAGGAGAATCACTTGAACCCAGGAAGCAGCGATTGCAGTGAGCTAAGATCACACCACTGCACTCCAGCCTGGGTGACAGAGCAAGACTGTGTCTCAAAAAACGAGCTGAGTGCAGTGACACACACCTGTAGTGCCAGCTACTGAGGACTTTGAGGCAGAAAGATTGCTCAACTCCAGGAGTTTGAGATTAGCCTGGGCAACACAGCAAGAACTCATCTCTAAAAAAACTTTTTAAAATTAGCCAGGCATTGTGTCATGCACCTGTAGTCCAAACTACTCAGGAGGCTGAGGCAGGAGGATTGCTTGAGTCCAGCAGTCCAAGGCCACAGTGAGATATGACTGAACCACTACCACCAGCTTGGGAGACAAAGTGAGACCCAGTCTCTCAAGACAAAAAAAAAAGGAAAAGAAAAAGAGAGCACGGTAATAACAGAACACTGGAAATCATGCAGATGTCCATCGACAGTGGAATGGAGCTGTACGTTTTGGTGGAGTCCCACATGAAGTCCTATCCTGCAGTTTAAACAAGTGGACTGTGGCTACACATGTCAAATGGATGAGCCTTAAGACCTTAGTGGAGCAAACGTTACTAGATGATTCTATATACAGGCATACCTTGGAGATATTGAGGGTTTGATTCCACACTACTGCAATATAGCAAATATTGCAGTAAAGTGAGTCACACAGTTTTGGTTTCCCAATGAGTATAAAAGGTTTACACTTTAGTCTATTAAGTGTGCAATAGCATTGTGTTTTAAAAAAACAAATGTACATACCTTAATTTTAACATACTTTTTTTTTTTTATTTTTTATTTTTTTGGAGACGGAGTCTCGCTCTGTCGCCCAGGCTGGAGTGCAGTGGCCGGATCTCAGCTCACTGCAAGCTCCGCCTCCCGGGTTTACGCCATTCTCCTGCCTCAGCCTCCCGAGTAGCTGGGACTACAGGCGCCCGCCACCTCTCCCGGCTAGTTTTTTGTATTTTTTAGTAGAGACGGGGTTTCACCGTGTTCGCCAGGATGGTCTCGATCTCCTGACCTCGTGATCCGCCTGCCTCGGCCTCCCAAAGTGCTGGGATTACAGGCGTGAGCCACCGCGCCCGGCCGAAGGTTTTCAATTTACTTTGTCCAGATCCATCGAAAGAATCACTGTCTATGGCAGCTATGGCCTTACAAAATGTATTCTTTTCTTTTTAGAGTTGGGGTCTTGCTCCATCATTGCCCAGGTGAGAGTACAGTAAGATGTAAACATAGCTCCCTGGAACCTCAAACTGCTGAACTCAAGTGATCATCCCACCTCAGACTCCTGGGATTACAGGCATACGTGGCCAACATGTATTTCTTTTCTTTTTTTTTTTTTTTGAGACGGAGTCTCGCTCTGTCGCCCAGGCTGGAGTGCAGTGGCGCGATCTCGGCTCACTGCAAGCTCCGCCTCCCGGGTTCACGCCATTCTCCTGCCTCAGCCTCCCGAGTAGCTGGGACTACAGGCGCCCGCCACCTTGCCCGGCTAATTTTTTTGTATTTTTAGTAGAGACGGGGTTTCATTGTGTTAGCCAGGATGGTCTCCATCTCCTGACCCCGTGATCCGCCCGTCTCGGCCTCCCAAAGTGCTGGGACCACAGGCTTGAGCCACCGCGCCCGGCCTTCTTTTCTCTTTTTTTTGAGATGGAGTTTGCTCTTGTTGCTCAGGCTGGAGTGCAATGGCATGATCTCGGCTCACTGCAACCTCTGCCTCCCGGGTTCAAGTGATTCTCCTGTCTCAGCCTCCTGAGTAGCTGGGATTACAGGTGCATGCCACCACGCCCGGCTAATTTTTGTATTTTTAGTAGAGACGGGGTTTCCTCATATTGGGCAGGCTGGTCTCGAACTCCTGAGCTCAGGTGATCTGCCTGCCTTGGCCTCCCAAAGTGCTGGGATTATAGGCGTGAGCCACTCCGCCCAGCCCAAAATGTATTTCTTAAATAATAAGACTTGAAAGGTGAAATTAGTCCTTGATCCATGGCTGCAGAATGGAAATTGCGTTAGCAGGCACGAAAACAACACGCTCCTTGTACCTCTCCCTCAGAGCTCTTGGATGACTGGGCGCTTTGCCAGTGAGCAGTTGTATTTTGAAAAGAACCGTTTTTCTTGAGCAGTAGATCTCTATATTGGGCTTAAAATTCAATAAGCCGTTCTGTAAACAGATGTGCTGTCATCCAGGTTTTGTTGTTCCATTCATAGAGCACCGAAAGAGTAGATTCAGCACAATTCTTAAGGGCCCTGAGGTTTTTGGAATGGTAGGTGAGCACTGGCTTCAGCTTACAGTCACCAGCTGCATTAGCCCCTGACAAGAGTTATCCTGTCGTCTGAAGCCTTGAAGCCAGCCATTGACTTCTCTAGCTGTGGAAGTCCTAGATGGCATTTTCTTCCAATAGAAGGCTATTTTGTCTACATGGAAAATCTGTTGTTTAGTGAAGTCACCTGCATCAGTGATCTTAGCTAGATCTTCTGGAGAACTTGCTACAGCTTCTACATTGGCTTTGGCTGGTTCACCTTGCATTGTTATGTTATGGAGATGGCTTCTTTCCTTACACCTCAGACAACCTCTGCTAGCTTCAAGCCTTCCTTCTGTGGTTTCCTCGCCTCTCTGAGCCTTCATAGAATTGAACAGAGTTGGGGCCTTGCTCTGGATTAGGCTTTGGCTTAGGAGAATGCTGTGGCTGGTGTGATCTTCTATGCAGACCATTAGAATTTTCTTCACATCAGCAATAAGGCTGTTTTGCTTTCTTATCATTCCTATGTTCACTGGAGCAGCACTTTTAATTTCCTTCAAAAATTGTTTCTTTACATTTACCGCTTGGATAACTATTTGCCACAAGAGGCCTAGCTTTCAGCCTGTCTTGGTTTTCAACATGCCTTCCTCACCAAGCTTAATCATTTCTAGCTTTCGATTTACAGTGAAAGATGTACAACCCTTTCTTTCACTTGAACACTTAGAGGCCACTGTAGGGTTATTGTTAATTGGCCTAATTTCAATATTGTTGTGTCTCAGAGAAGAAGGAGAGAGATGAGGAAACCAGTGGTCAGTGGAGTAGTCAGAACACACAAAACATTTACCAAGCTCGCCACCTTATGTGGGTACAGTTCGTTGTACCCAAAACAATTTCAATAGTAGCATCACAGATCATTGATCACATATCGCCATTACAACTATAATAAAAATGAAAAGGTTTGAAACATTGGGAGAATTACCAAAATGAGACACAGAGACACAAAGGAAGCACATGCTGTTAAAAAAAAAAAAATGGCACCAGTAGACCTGCTCAACATGGAGTTGCCACAAATCTTCAATTTGTAAAAAAAAAAAAAAAAAAAAAGAATATCTGCAAAGTGCAATAAAACGAGGTATGCCTGTATGTGCAAGGCTCGAAAACAAGCAGAAGTATACATTACATTGCTGAGAGACATAAATCTTTGCATTAATACTATGAAAGCAAATAGGCCAGGCACAGTGCCTCCAGCCAGTAATCCTAACCCTTTGGGAGACCAAGGTGGAAGAATTGCTTGGGGCCAAGAGTTCAAGACCAGCCTGGGCAACACAGTGAGACCCCATAGCTACAAAAATGTTTTTAAAAATTAGCCAGGCACAGTGGTGCACACCAGTAGGCCCACCCTCAGGAGACTGAGGTGGGAGGATTGCCTGAGGCTGCAGAGAGCTGTGATTGTGCCACTGCACTCTATGATTGCACCACTGCAGCTTGGGTGAAAGAGTGCAAGACCCTGTCTCAAAACACACACACACAAAGGAGAAAACTGTTATAAAAAGGAACACAGTAAAACCTCTCCAACCTACCCAGGATCCCCTCTGTGGCTCCTTATGGAATAAATTCCACATGGGAAAAAAAGAGAAAATAATATACACAAAAATCAAGATAGTGATCAAATGACCTCTGGGTGGGAGAGAAGGTGAGCTGTGAGTTGAGCCCAGGAGTTTGAGACTGCAGTGAGCTATGATCGTGCCGCTGCACTCTAGCCTGAGTAACAGAGCAAGATTCTGTCTAAAAATAGAAGAAATATTAAATAAATAAGTGCATAATAAAGTTCTAAATTGAGTCGTTGGAGATATTTCAATAACAGGAAAATTTAGAACAGTTTACCAGGAAAGTCTTTTCAATAATATTTCCTGTTTATGCAATAATATGTTATTAACAAGTCACTGTAAGCTATAAATATGTGTTTATTTCCTTTCGCATTCAGTACAAGTATCAAGTACTCACACCCGGGAGAGACAGATGGCACCAGACTCCTGCTCATTTGTGACGTAGCCCTCGGAAAGTGTATGGACTTACACAAGAAGGACTTTTCCTTAACTGAAGCACCACCAGGCTACGACAGTGTGCATGGAGTTTCACAAACAGCCTCTGTCACCACAGACTTTGAGGTATTTTTATATTAAGGAACAAGCAAAGAGGGTCTTGAATGCTCTAAGAAGAGCCTCAGTTTTTTGCTCCTGTTTTCATTAAATATGCTTAAGTTTAAATAATTGTTAAATATTTACTGTATGAATTCAACATTTTCTAAATTAGCAAACATGCTTTTATGAAAACATCTGCCAATACAGGTTTTTTGTCACTATTGTTGTTAATCACCTACTGATTTCTGTTTGCTCTAGGATGATGAATTTGTTGTCTATAAAACCAATCAGGTTAAAATGAAATATATTATTAAATTTTCCATGCCTGGAGATCAAATAAAGGACTTTCATCCTACTAATCATACTGAATTAGAGGAATACAGACCTGAGTTTTCAGATTTTTCAAAGGTTGAAGGTAGGACAATTTTCTTGAATGCTGTTTTATGTTATTATGTTTATAGACCTCAAATGTTATATTTTCAATGGAATGTATATTTGCATTTGTTATATCTATGACCTCATCCATAAGTATTTCATTTCCTTTCAGTCTCAAAATAAGTTTCCCACAAATTTCTCTCAGTGTTAACATCAGTCAAACTCCTCTGCCTAATATAAAAATAAAGCACTTAATTTTAAAATATATGTATTTCTTTTTTTTCTTTCCTTTTCTTTTTTTTTCTGAGACAAAGTCTCACTCTGTCCCCCAGGCTGGAGTACAGTGTGTGATCAAAGCGCACTGCAGCCTCAAACTCCTGAGTTCAAATGATCCTCCTGACTCAACCTAGACAAGGTCTCACTGTGTTGCCTGGGCTGGCCTGAAATTCCTGGCCTCAAGCGATCCTCCTGCCTTGGTATCCCAAAGTGCTGGGATTACAGATATCAGTCACCATGGCCAGCCTCATTTCCTTTTTTATCTTGTATACATGAAAACCAGGATGCTTGAGAAAGGTTAAGCGATCTCAAAATTCCATGTGACTTCATTAACACACTGAAGTTGAGCTTATTCCCTTCAGGAATAGCCAAGGCTAAAACCTGCGGAACCTTGCTAAGATGTCAAGGTGCAGAAAGTGTGATGGGGTGGGTAGAACACACAGCAGAGCCGCTGTGGAGTCAGGAAGCCCGGGGTTTCAGTGTGGCCCTGCCGCCCTGCAGTCTTGAAACTGCATGACCTTTTGCGGTCCACCTTCTCTCCGATGGGAATGAGAGCAGTACCCGCATGACAGAATTGCTGTAAGGGCGGAAGGGGAAACTGGAGGCACTGAGTAAATTGTCATGTGTGGTGTACGTGTTAGCCGTAGTAGTGCCAGCATAAACAGGATATTCACTTCTCAGAGTATCATGAGCCCAAACAATTACAGTGTTAATTAGTAGGACTGTAAGAACACATTAACATTTTTGACCGTGCTCAAATTATTTGTTGTCAGAAACGCGTGTGTGTTCAGAGGTGGCTCCAGTTTTTTCTCTGGGAGTCATTAAGTGAAACTTCTGGCAAGACACTATGTATTTTTATTTCCTAACCTTATCTGTGTGTTTGTACCACTTTAGAATAGGATGTGAACGTTTTTCAATATGCGCCGTAGGAGTTGATTCAGTCTTCCTTGGATTGAAAATCTACGTTGTTTCATGCCATCCCAAAATGCTCGTGTGGCACCATAAATAATAGTGACTGAGCCCTTCCACACTACAAGCCAGGGAGTGCAGACACCTGGATTCAGGCTTCAGCCACACTTGAGACAGTCTGAAGACCTCTGTGTATTTGTGTGTATGTTTAAATGTATGTCAAGTAATGCTGTGTTTTCAATAGGACACCCCAAAGTCTCTACATTCAAAAGGCAGAAGAGCACATGCCTGTAGTCCCAGATACTTGAGAGGTGGAGGCAGGAGGATTACTTGAGCATAAGGGTTCAGAACCAGCCTGGGCACCATAGTGAGACTCCCATCTCTATCAAAAAAAGAAAAGAAGAAAAAAAAATTTAAGCAGAAGGGTCTTTAAAAAAAAAAAAAAAAAAAAGGCAGGCCATGTATGGTGGCTCACACCCACAGTCCCAGCACTTTGGGAGGTCAAGGCAGGCAGATCCCTTAAGTCCGGGAGTTCGAGACCAGCCTGGGCAACATGGCTAAACCTCATCTCTATAAAACATACCAAAAATTTAGCTGGGCATGGTGGTGCATGCCCGTAGTCCCAGCTACTCAGGAGGCTGAGATGGGAGGATCACCAGAGCCGGAGAGGATGAGTCTACTGTGAGCAGAGATTGTGCCACTGCACTTCCACCTGGGTAACAGAGTGAGACGCTGTCTCAAAAAAAAAAAAGAAGGCACTTCCCATTTTTCTAATGTGGGTTCACTTGCTTTTCAGAATTGGCTATTGAAAATCATAAAATCCTATTTGTCCAATTTCCCTAAAATATAATGCATGAAGGCATGGAAAAGGAATAAAGATCAAGACAACAAACATAGACAGGGATGGTTTTGAAAGCTAATGGTAACATTTTTAACGTTTAGATTACCAGTTACCAGATGCCAAAACTTCCAGCAGCACCAAGGCCGGCCTCCAGGACGCCTCTGGGAACTTGGTTCCTCTGGAGGATGTCAACATCAAGGGGAGAATCATAGACACTGTAGCCCAGGTATGTTTTCTGTGGCTTTATGACACTTAAACTACATGGATATAAACCATACATGCGAATTTGATAGCAGTTACATGAGCTAAAGGGAATAGATACATTTCTAAAATTCATTTATTCAAAAGCTATTCACTGAGCACTCCATGCCAGGGAGTAGCTAGGCTCTGAGCATCCAGCAATGCACAGTACCAAAGCTCCGCCCTTGTGGAGCACACACTGTTTGGGGGAATAGGCAGTCACCATGATGAAAGAGTGAAACACATGACACGTTAGATGGTGACGGGTGCTGAAGAGAAAAATGAAAGCAGGAGGGGATAGGAGCTGTGAAAGACGGGGCCTTTGAACCTGTAAACAGAATGGCTGAGGAGGCCTCCCTGAGAAGGTGACACCTGCATACAGACCTGAAGGAAGTGGCGGCTAAACCGTGTGGACGTCGGAGGATGCTTATTCCAGGCAGCGGCAACATCACATGCCAAGGCTCTGAGGTGGGAAGGAGGAGGATCTGGTCCAGGCATGCCAAGGAGACGCACTGTGGCTGCAGTGGGGTGGAAAGGGGAGAGTGCATGAGGACTGAGTCAGAGAGGTGAGGGGCTCTCACATCAGCACACAGGTCATGCTGTCCTTGACTGTGAGTGAAATGGAAGCTTCTAGATGTTTGGCAGAGGAATGACATGAACAGACCTGTTTTAACTGGCTCACTCCGGCCACCATGTTAGGAACAGTAGGAAGAGGACCAGTGGAAGAAATATTAGGTCACGTTCCCTGGAAAGCAGACTCTGGATGGAATTTGTTTTCAGGAAGCCTGTGGGACTGTGCCTGTGGGAGCTGCACCTGTGAGGGAGTGAGGGAGGCAGGACGTGGCCAAGGAGACAACAGACTCCTCAGATGATCTTGGGGGAAGCTCTGGGCCAGAGTGGTCCTTGAGAGAAGGTCTGAATCAAGGCAAGGGGGCCGGGCTTTGTAGCCCCACTGGGGCCAGTCCTGGGATATAGGCTGCTCCAGGGAGGGGTCAGAACCTTGGCTAAGGCAGTTTGTCTTTGGCTGAGGATGGTTCCTGGGGAGACGCCCCACAGGTGACACTCCTAGCAGTCTCAGTCCTGAAGGGGACACAGCGGGCGCAACGTCACATCACGTAGAGGAGATGATTGACAGAATTCAGTTAAGGGACCTGGTGATGTGGAGAATAATGTGTGCAGTGGGGGTGTAGGAAGTGATGGAGTCTGCCAAGGCCTGAGGGAGACCCTGTCTCAAAACAACCAACCAACCAAAAAAACCAGGTTGTTGAAAGAGAAGGAACAAACCCTACCTTATTAAATTATCTGCACTAAAGCTCACAAAGAGCATGAAATACCAAGTGAGTAAGAACTGGTCAAAGCAAAAAGACAAGCATCGCAGGAGGGTTATTTAATGCAGGTGCTGGGGCCACAGCCAGGAGCTCGCAGCAGGTTCATCATCCACAGTCACAGGATGGAAGGCAGTGCCAGGGGTGCCAGGTGGCCAGATGCAGTGGTAGAGCTTTCTCTCGTGTCCCGTCCCCATCAGCAAATCTGACTGGCTCTGCCCTCCCGCCTTTTCCTGAATGAAGGAGTGATGAAAACAGTCTGTGGAAAGATTAATTAGATAATACAGACAACAGAGAGGAGTAGAGAAGACTTGATTCTGGAAGAACCAAGGCACAGAGAGATGAGGAGCTAGATGAGGGCTGTGTGGAGAGGGGGAAAGCCACAGAGAGGTCCCCAGGAGGAAATGCCAAGTCCTGAGAGCCGACAGGATAGAAGGACTATTCTGGAATCGTTTCCAGCCAACATGGCACTAAGGAGGTATCAAAGCCCACAACTCAAAAGGGGCAATTTTCCAGCTGTCTTAACAAGAGCTCTATCGCCTGTGCTAAGTCAGTGTTGGTAAGACAGACTTCAAGTGGCTTCTGTTCCAGTCGGACATGTATGAACCACCTAACCGTGGGACTGGTACCTTTTATCACATGACACTGGCTCTCCATTGCAGAAGTGAAGCCAGGGTTGGGACGTGATACAAATTCAAGGAAATTCAAATAAATATGCAAAATCATTTTCATTCGTCCTTGTTCCTGCACATGTAGTCCATGTGGTCTCATCAGATGTATGGCTTTTTTTTCTTCTTCAGGTCATTGTTTTTCAGACATACACAAATAAAAGTCATGTGCCCATTGAGGCAAAATACATCTTTCCTTTGGATGACAAGGCCGCTGTGTGTGGCTTCGAAGCCTTCATCAATGGGAAGCACATAGTTGGAGAGGTAAGGCGAGAAGATGCATTGTGCCCGCTGTCTGCTTTCAAAGTCAGCTTCCATTTCCCAGAACCTTTGTTTTCGGAGTCCCCATGGCTATAAGGTTGAGTAGCAGCCTTGTCATAAAACAAGAATATTCTTTGAAGAACCAATTCTTGCACAGTGAGCCTCCCTCAAACATCCCTCCCTGATGAAGGGTTTCTACCCTCATCTGTCCAATCTTCATCATCAGTGTCTTGCACATTCTTTGCCTTGGCACTGTAAGAGTGATTTCAGCATGAAAAGTTTAAGAGGGCTGGGTGCGGTGGCTCATACTTGTAATCCCAGCACTTCGGGAGGCTGAGGCAGGTGGATCACTTGAGGTCAGGGGTTCGAGCTGAAATGAAAGCTATTATAACTTTCTAAAAAATATAAACAACAGGCCGGGCGCGGTGGCTCAAGCCTGTAATCCCAGCACTTTGGGAGGCCGAGGCGGGCGGATCACGAGGTCAGGAGATCGAGACCATCCTGGCTAACCCGGTGAAACCCCGTCTCTACTAAAAAAATACAAAAAACTAGCCGGGCGAGGTGGCGGCGCCTGTAGTCCCAGCTACTCAGGAGGCTGAGGCAGGAGAATGGCGTGAACCCGGGGGGCGGAGCTTGCAGTGAGCTGAGATCCGGCCACTGCACTCCAGCCTGGGCGACAGAGCGAGACTCCGTCTCAGAAAAAAAAAAATAAATAAATAAAATAAACAGCAGTTGATTAATTCTTTGTTTATTGTAAGGATTAGTGCACAGTTACACTTATAAACTACAGTTTCCCAAATTTAAAGTAATTATGTTTTGTTCCACATAAACTCCCAACCAAAAACAATTTTTCCACTATTGATTCTGAAATATTCTGATCGCAACTGAAAGAGACTCCTCTTCAGTTGACCTTTCCTGGTTCAAGTTCTTACCAGATAAGTACATTTCGATGATCACTTTATTTACGTTTCCATTCACCTTAGACTCGGTTTTTAGTTTTTGCCTGAGTTTTAATAAACATTGATGTTGTTTTCTTCATTAAAGTCTGAAGGAATGATTTAAAAATCATCTTTTCCAGATTAAAGAGAAGGAAGAAGCCCAGCGAGAGTACCGAGAAGCCGTGACCCAGGGCCATGGCGCTTACCTGATGAGTCAGGATGCTCCGGTATGGCTTGGTGTGCGCGCCACGTGCGTACAGGAGAGGGAAAGAGAGTTAGAACAGGATTTGAACTATGAAATCCATGCTAGAGGCTGAGATAATTTACACTGTTGTAGGCCCCAGAGTTTCACTTGCTCTAAGTAAGGGGAAGCCACACCAGTCAGACCCATTTGACTTATCTGAACCAAGGAGGAAATGGCGTCAGTAATTCCAGACAAACAGGAAGAGCTAGGCCTGTCATTGGGAACCGAGTTTTCCAGAAGGAATGACGGAGAAAACGATAACATTTGAGGTATATAACTTTCATCTGCTGCTAAGAGTGTGATACATTGGCTGGGCGCAATGGCTCACGCCTTAATCCCAGCACTTAGAGAGGCTGAGGTGGGCGGATCACCTGAGGGCAGGAATTCGAGACCACCCTGGCCAACTTGGTGAAACCCCATCTTACTAAAAATATAAAAATTAGCTGGGCGTGGTGGCAGGCACCTGTAGTCCCAGCTACTGGAGAGGCTGCAGCAGGAGAATTGCTTGAACCCGTGGGGCGGAGGTTGCAGTGAGCCAAAATTGTGCCATTGCACTCCAGCCTGGGCGACAAGAGCGAAACTCCACCTCAAAAAAAATGAAGAGTGTGATGTATTTACAGTTTTCCTGGAAGTAAGCTCACCCAGCAGATGGTCCAATCATAAAGCAGGGAGGCATTTCTGCCGGGTCCTACTTGGGCTCAGTTCCTGTGCTTTTAGGTGATTCACTTTAGCAGGGACGTGACCTGGACAGCGTGGAAGTGGGAACAGCTGGCAGGTCCACTGGACTACTTTCCTTAAATATCAGGTGTTTCACGAGGCCTCTGGCAGGTGCTAGATTGCGTGTAGTCAGTGTCTAACTCTAGTGCAGGTATTTTAGTTGTTTTTGCAGATGGGGCCATATGTTTGAGTATCACCTCTGAGGGTGACACATGGCCATGGTGTTCTGAAAATTTAACATTTGCTGGGGCTAGGGGCACATTCAAGATTAATATAGCTCTAAGGGGTAAATTATTGGTCTTGACATCTAAGATATCCACTTGCAGGATGGGAATAGGCAATGAAGAGGTGATTATTGAACAGTTAACAATGCTAGCTCTATATATGGCCAAACTGTGTGTATAGAAGCCCGGGGTTCATTTGAGAGGCTGCCACTTAATATCAGGGTGTCTTCCTATGTGAGTTGGTAAATGTTTCCTCCTAAATACTTACATATTTCCCTAGGAATATAGTCCACAAGAAAACAGTCTTCACAAGAGATATTACCTGTGGGTAAAGTCTGATCAGAACTATTGCTAACCCAAGCCTTCAGGTCTCCCAGAATGTGTTTGACATCTTGTGACTATAATGTTCTCATATCATATGGTATTCATGTGTTGTTATATAAATACCATATATGCCAGGTGTATAACAATACCATGTGTTGTTATATAAATACCTGTAATCCCAGCACTTTGGGAGGCCAAGGCGGGAGGATCACTTGAACCCAGGAGTTTGAGGCTGCAGTGAGCTGTGTTAACAACACTACACACCAACCTGGGCAACAGAGCAAGATCCTGTCTCTAAACAAACAAACAAATCTTAGCTTAGGAATCCCTCCATCTAAGCTTTTCCTGCCTTCCCCCAGGAAAGACCCGTGGTTTCATTTTCCCATGGCCACCTGGACATATTTGTCTTATAACTCTTAATATACTGTTTGTAAAGATAGAGGTCTAGCTTGTAATCCCCAATATTTAAGTGTGGAAGTAACAGAAAAGGATACTTAATGGTAAAATAAAGAGAAAATTGTGGTGCTGAAACCAAGGATGAAGACAGTGCCCGCCTAGGATGACTTGTGTCCTCCTCATTGCCAGATTAAATGGCAATGTGTCCAAGACTTCAATTTATGTGACTATTTGATGATTTTCTCCTTTTCAAAACATCTAGACTGACTTGTCACCATAACCCTATACTATCTAGATAGCATACTATTGAATTTTGCTACTTTATCCAATCTGATAGTTTCTGCACTTTGTATTGTTTAGGTCATTTTTATTTAATACAATTACTAATCTGGTCGGATTTATATCTACGATCTTGCTAGTTGTTTTCTATTTGTACCATTTGTTCTTTGTTCCTTTCCCTCTCTCTTCCTACTTTCTCTTGTATTGTTTTTTAAATGATTCCATTGTATCTCCATTATTGGCTTATTAATTCCATCTTTTATTTATTTATTTATTTATTTTTTGAGACAGAGTCTCACTCTCACCCAGGCTGGAGTGCAGTGGCGTGATTTTGGCTCACTGCAACCTCTGCCTCCCAGTTTGAGCGATTTTCCTGCCCCAGCCTCCCAAGTAGCTGGGACTACAGGCACACACCACGACACCCAGCTAATTTTTGTATTTTTAGTAGAGATAGGGTTTCACCACATTGGCCAGGCTGGTCTCAAACCCCTAACCTCAAGTGATCCTCCTGCCTCTGCCTCCCAAAGTGCTGGGATTACAGACATGAGCCACCATGCCCGGCCAGTTATATCTCTCTTAAAAAGTTTTGATTGTTGGCCAGGTGTGGTTGCTCATGCCTGTAATCCCAACACTTTGGGAGGCTGAGATAGATGGATCACTTGAGCCCAGGAGTTCAAGACCAGCTTGGGCGACATGGTGAAACCCCAAATCTACAAAAAATACAAAAATTAGCTGGGTGTGGTGATGCATGCCTGTAGTCCCAGCTACTTAAGGGGATGAGGTGGGAGGATTACTTGAGCCTGAGAAGTCGAGGCCACAATGAGCCACAATGGTGCCACTGCACAGCCTGAGCAACAAAGTGAGATCCTGTCCCAAAAAATAAAAAAATTAAAGTTTTGATTGTTGCTCCAAAGCCACATGTTAAATATATGTTAAATATGGTAACCACTTATTGTATGTGGATATTTACATTTAAGTATAAAATAAAATGTTTCATGTGGCCAGTGGCTATCTTATTACTTAGTGCATAGATAGAATATTTTTATCATCATAGAAAGTTACATTGGTCAGCACTGCTTTAGGGTTTACTACTATATACATCTTTAACTTACCACATACAGCCTACAATATTATACTACTACATACGTAAGAACCTTACAACCAGAATACATTACATTACAACCAGTATACGTTCATTTCTTTTTTCCCATATCCTTTGTGATATTGTCGTCATGTATTTTATTTCTTCATATATTGTAAATCCTACAATGTGTTGTTTATATATTCAACTATTCTTTTTTTTTAAGTTGTGGGATACATGTGCAGGACATGCAGGTTTGTTACATAGGTAAACGTGTGCCATGGAGGTTTGCTGCACCTGTCAACCCCTCACCCAGGTATTAAGCCCCACATGCATTAGCTGTTTATCCTGATGCTCTCCCTCCCCCAGCCCCCCAACAAGCCCCAGTGTGTATTGTTCCCCTCCCTGTGTCCATGTGTTCTCATTGTTCAGCTCCCACTTATAAGTAAGAACATCCTGCGTTTAGTTTTCTGTTCCTGTGTTAGTTTGTGAGGATAATGGCTTCCAGTTTCATCCATGTTCCTGCAGAGGACATGGTCTCATTCCTTTTTATGGCTGCATGGTATTCCATGGTACATAGGTACCACATTTTCTTTATCCAGTCTATCATTGATGGGCATTTGGGTTGATTCCATGTCTTTGCTTTTGTGAATAGTGCTGCAATGAATATACACGTGCATGTATCTTTATAATGGAATGATTTATATTCCTCTGGGTATATACCCATTAGTAATGGGATTGGTGGGTCAAATGGTATTTCTGGTTCTAGGTCTTTGAGGAAGACCACGCTGTCTTCCACAATGGTTGAACTAATTTACATTCCCACCAATAGACTAAAAGCATTCCTATTTCTCCACAGCCTTGCCAGCATCTGTTATTTCTTAATTTTTTTAACAATTGCCATTCTGACTGGCATGAGATGGTATCTCATTGTGGTTTTGATTTGCATTTCTCTAATGATTAGTGATGTTGAGTTTTTTTTCTTATGTTTTTTTGGCCACATAAATGTGTTCTTTTGAGAAGTGTCTGTTCATGTCCTTTGCCCACTTTTTAATGGGGTTGTTTTTTTTCTTGTAAATTTGTTTAAGTTCCCTGTAGATTCTGGATATTAGACTTTTGTCAGATAGATAGATTGCAAAGATTTTCTCTCATTCTGTAGGTTGTCTCGTCACTCTGATGATAGTTTGTTTTGCTGTGCAGAAGCTCTTTAGTTTAATTAGATCCCATTTGTCAGTTTTTTGCTTTTGCTGCAATTGCTTTTGATGTTTTCCTCATAAAATCTTTGACCGTGCCTATGTCCTGAATGGTATTGCCTAGATTTTCTTCTAGAATTTTTAGAGTTTTTGGTTTATATTTAAGTCTTTAATCCATGTTGAATTATTTTTTGTGTAAGTTTAAGGAAGGGGTCCAGTTTTAATTTTCTGCATATGGCTAGCCAGTTTTCCCAGCACCATTCATTAAATAGGGAATCCTTTCCCCATTGCTTGTTTTTGTCAGGTTTGTTGAAGATCAGACAGTTGTAGATGTGTGGTGTTACTTCTGAGATTTCTATTCTGTTCCGTTGGTCTATGTGTCTATTTTTGTACTTGTACCATGCTGTTTTGTTTACTGTAGGCTTAGAGTATAGTGTGAAGTCTGGTAGTGTGATGCCTCCAGCTTTGTTCTTTTTGCTTAGGATTGTCTTGGCTATACAGGCTCTTTTTTGGTTCTGTATGAATTTTAACCTAGTGTTTTCTAATTCTGTGAAGAATGTCAGTGGTAGTTTAATGGGAGTAGCATTGAAGCTATACATTACTTTGGGCAGTACGGGCATTTTTATGATGTTTATTCTTCCTATCCATGAGCATGGATGTTTTTCCATTTGTTTGTGTCCTCTCTGATTGCCTTGAGCAGTGGTTTGTAGTTCTCCTTGAAGAGGTCCTTCACTTCCCTTGTTAGCTGTATTACTATGTGTTTTATTCTCTTTGTAGCAATTGTGAATGGGAGTTCATTCATGATTTGCTTCTCTGCTTGTCTGTTGTTGGTGTATAGGAATGCTTGTGACTTTTGCACATTGATTTTGTATCCTGAGATTTTGCTGAAGTTGCTTATCAGCTTAAGAAGCTTTTGGGCTCAGACAATGGGGTTTTCTAGATATGCGATCTTGTCATCTGCAAACAGAGGTAGTTTGACTTCCTCTCTTCCTATTTGAATAATCTTTATTTTCTTTATCTTGGCTGATTGCCCTGGCCAGAACTGTGAATACTATATTGAATAGGAGTGGTGAGAGAAGGCATCCTTGTGTTATGCTGGTTTTCAAGGGGAATGCTTCCAGCTTTTGACCAGTCACTATGATATTGGCTGTGGGTTTGTCATTAATGGCTCTTATTATTTTGAGATATGTTCCATGAATACCTAGTTAACTGAGAGTTTTTAACATAAAGGGATGTTGAATTGTACAAAGACCTTTTCTGTGTCTAGTGAGGTAATCATGTGGCTTTTGTCTTTAGTTCTGTTTATGTGATGATCAACTATATTTTAAAGCAATTAAAAATAAGGGGAAATGTCTCTACGTTTATTCTCATTTTTACCGTTTCTGGTGCTCTTCATTTCTTCGTACAGATACAAAGAAATATTCCTTCCGTTTGAAGAGTTTTCTTTATTTTCTTTTTCTAATGCAAGTGTGCTAGCGAGGAGTGCGCTCCTCTTTTATCTCACAAAATCTTTCACCTTCATTTTTGAAAAATATTTTTTTGCTGAGTATGGGATTCTAGGTGACAGTTTATTTGTTTTCCTTTCAGCATTTTAAATATGTTGCTTTATTTTCTTCTGGCTTATATGGTTTCTAACCAGAAGTCAGCTCTAATTCTTGTGTTGTTCTTCTATATGTGAAGGTATCTTTTTTCTCAAGCTATCTTCAATATTCTCTTTATCTTTGGTTTTCAGTAGTTTGACTATGATGTGTTTATGTTATTTTTAAAATGTATTGCTTATTTTGCTTGGATTTCTCTGAGTTTGGATTGTCTCACATTCATTTTGGGACAGTCTTGACCCTTATCTATTGAAATATTTCTTCTCCCTCATTCTGTCTGTCTCTTTCTCCTTCTGAGACTTCAATACATATATGTTAGACCATATTTGATATTGCACCACAGCTTTTGGAGCTCTGTGTTTTCACTTTTATTTCTTGTTGCATTTTATTTTGGATAATTTCTATTGACCTAGCTTCAAGTTCATTCATTCTTTTCTCAGCTATTGTCAGTCAGCTGATAGGCTTGTCAAATCCTTCAACTTTGATAGTGTATTTGTTTCTAGCATTTTTGACATTTAAAAATATAATTCAGTCTCTCTAATGAAAGGTTCCATCTGTTCATATGTATTCCTCACGTTTTCTGTATGTTTTTTCATATATTAATCATAGTCCTGTCTGTGGCAGTGTCACGGTTATCTCTGGATCTGCCTGTCATTTTTTCCTTGCTTTTTAAAAAGTGTGTATTTTGGAATTTGTGATTGAATGTTGGACATTGTGCGTAAAAGAAGAAGAGAGACTGAAATAAATGGCATTTATGCCCAGAAATGGCAACTCCTATTCTTTCAGACTAGTGTAGGGGTTGAAGAGCTGAAGGGGTTGAAGAGCTGAGTTTGAGTTCTGCTGTTGTTATCAGTACTCTCTGTTGTTATTATTCCTCTCGGTCTCAAATTCCTCTAGTGGTGGACTGCCACTACCTTGTGCCTCTTGGGTCCTGGATCCAGAACTATTCTCATTGAGGCTCATTCTCTGCCCCCAGCTTTCAGCAGACCCTGCACACTGTCCGACAGAGGTGGTTACAGCCACCTTCCCCTCGCCCAGTGCTAGGCTGCCGTTGCTTGATGTGCTGTACTAGGCTCCTGGTGGGGCAGGGGCATTCTTCTGGTTCAGCCTCAGTCTTAGGCAGGGCCTGCAGTCCTGGACCTTAGGGTGGGAACTTCTTAGCACTCCTGTTCGTTGTCCTACCTTAGTGGCAGCCAAATTCTGCCTTGTGTCTGTTAAGAGTTGTTTGGGGGACAGTTTCCTGCCTTTCCTCCAGTTGTAGCAACCCCTGCTTTGTACTAGCGCAGGGTCCTGGGCCTAGGAGGGTGTCATCCCCTGCCCCATGGGGAGGTGGCTGTTCCTCTCTGAAGCAGTGGAACAGAAAAAGAAAATAAAGAAAACTCTTCAAACACCTGGGCACGGGGCTAGTAAGGAAGGCTTCTGATCGATCCCTGGTTTATTTCTGCCCCTTCCCCGCAGCTCTGGAAGTGAGAGTTTGCTGCCCCTCCTCCAGCAGCTGGAGGCTTTTGTTTCATGTGGGGTAGGGATCCAGGGAAGTGGCCCCAGCACCTCCCACACACCTCCTCCACTGAGAGGTGCTCCACCTTGGTCTCCTGTCCTGCCCAGCCTTTCCAGTGGGCCCAGTGGAAGGCTGTGGGGATGTGGGGAAATGCCTGTGAGAGAATGCAAACTCCCCTTGGGTCAGGAGCTCCCAATTATTCTAAACCAGCAAGCTCACCCACCCTCAGCCGGGAGGAGTTCACACAGTTCCTGTGTCCCATCTGTCCCCTCTTTGGAATTCAGTTCTCTTGGTTGATGAGTTCAAGACAAGTTATGATTGTGTAGATTGCCTGGTGTGTTACAACAGAAGTAACATTATCTGCATCCATCTATATCCTACCCAGAAACAGAACTGCAATCCCACTCTATTTAAAGTGGCAGTCTCTCAAATGAACCCCAGGTGTTTATACATACATTTCTTTTAAGGGCTAGCACTATTAAGTATTTAATAATCACCTCTTTATTATTTAATTCCATCCTGTAAATGGATGTCTTTGATGTCAAAAGTAACAATTTAACCTTTAAGCCTAAATTAATCCTAATCTAAATAAAGAAAATTTTCATGATAGTGTGGTCAATTAGAATGGTGAACATAGTTGGGGATGTTGAGAGGATCTCTGCGTAGTTATCCGAAAAAAATGTATCTAGCCTCTTTTTTCTGCACTAGCTAGTCATGGGGTTGCCGCCTTGTATAGTGATTATCAACATCCCAATAAAAGAAAGCTGAAGACTTTTTATTTAAAAATAACATGATAGTCTGGGTGTGGTAGCTCACACCTGTAATCCCAGCACTTTGGGAGCACAAGGTGGGTCACTTGAGGCCTGGAGTTTGAGACCAGCCTGGGCAACCCCATCTGTACAAAACTATTTAAAAATCAGCCAGGCATGGTGGTGCGTGTCTGTAGTCCCAGCTACTTAGGAGGATGGCTTAGACCTGGGGTTTCAAGGCTACATTAAGCTATGACTGCACCACTGCCCTCCAGCCTGGATGACAGAGCAAGATCCTGTCTCTAAAAAATAAATAAATAAAAATAAAAATAACATGAGAAATTACCACAGGGTAAAATAATTAAGCAAGGGCCAAGCTTAGAAAAAACTGCCCTGTTCTACAGCTGCTGGCGAAAGTGGTGTTGGGTGCCGTGGAGATCAGGGAGGGTCTTCGAGAAAGGGCTTTGTGGAGGCTGTCTGTGCAGCAGGGCCCACCCGTGCAGGGAGCTCACACGTCGGAGCCCCCGGGGCAGAGTCCGTGAGTGCCTCTTCCCAGTTCAGCTGCCAAGGGGGCCCCTCTCCGTCTGCCTGCCGCGGACATCACCCTGTTCCCATCACTGGTGAATGGCTCCAGGATTCTCCGCTAGCCTCATCAATGTGTCTTTTAGGTTTTATTACTGTTTTTCTGAGGAAGAATTTGGCAGGTTGTCGTTCAAGTTCCTTAAGAAGTACATGGAGTCAGCTGGCATATAATGGGTAGGCTTTCAAGTTGCACGCTAAGTCATATGTTTCTGTTTCAGGACGTTTTTACTGTAAGTGTTGGAAACTTACCCCCTAAGGCTAAGGTTCTTATAAAAATTACCTACATCACAGAACTCAGCATCCTGGGCACTGTTGGTGTCTTTTTCATGCCCGCCACCGTAGCGCCCTGGCAACAGGACAAGGCTTTGAATGAAAACCTTCAGGTTTGTACGCATAAGATTTGAAGAAGCATTTTGGCGGCAGTGGAGGGGGAGTGGTGGAGGGCTGTGGAGGAATTTATGCATGGGGAGAAAAACATGTAAAATAATCTTTTAGGCATAAAGTCAATTTTACTGACATTTATGCATTTAGATCCATTATGTGTATAAAATGAAAAGAATAAAAGATACAGATATGATCAGTAAGCATATTGTTATTCTGCTTAATCACTCAAAACATGTTATATCTGTAGTGCATGTTCATCACGAAGAACTAGGTAAGCACAGAGAATACAAATAAGCCAAAATAAGAAAATTAAAACCATCCTTTATCCCATCGCCCAGAGATAGCTACTAGTTAATGCTTTGGTATATCCCTCCAAACTTCCTACTTTGTAGGCACAGCACATGTATAAAATGTGTGTGTGTGTATATACACACAGACATATGTAGAGTTTAAAATCTCTGTCAAAATGGTCAGTTGTATTTTAGAAGTTCCTGTCATTCCATGAGCAAACTTTCTGTGTTTCTCTACTTGAAAGTGAAACCAGCTGTCTTGCTGACAGTTGTGGCCTTGCCAAGATTACATTCAGTTTAGAGTCTCATTGTGAAACTTAATATATGCTTAGTTATACAAATATGTTTTTCTTTTAACAGGATACAGTAGAGAAGATTTGTATAAAAGAAATAGGAACAAAGCAAAGGTTAGTACCTAAAATATAAAACCTGTCAATTAATCATTCAATGTATATTAGTTTTCTGGTTTAAATTTCCATTTAGAATTGTTTGAAATAATTTCAGATAGAAATTTAAGATCGTAGACTGAGACAACTTTCTCTTCATTTTTGGTAGCTTCTCTTTGACTATGTCTATTGAGATGCCGTATGTGATTGAATTCATTTTCAGTGATACACATGAACTGAAACAAAAGGTTAGTGCATCTTTGATTTGTTAAGAGCTCTTATTTTAACACTACTTTTATCTTATCAAAGCAATGCATGCATGTGGTTTCAAAGTGAAATAATGCTAACAAAAGCTTCTAACAAGAAACAGCAGTCCTGCCCCTGATTCTCCCCAGACCAGTTTCCAGAGACAGTGAATCACTTGGAATATTTGAGGTGTTTCTTTGATTTTGCCTCCAATTTTTAAATATTATTTTTAAATGATTTTTCTTGATTCACCTGTTTCAGAAATTATCTTTTGACTTCCTGTTATGGAAGTTGGATGTGTAGCTCTTGCCCCCTCCACCCACCTCACTCCCTACTTTTCCTCTCCCCTTTATTCCAAAAGACCTGTTTCACGATAGTCAGTGTTTATTATGTAAATGATGTTAACCACTGAGCCAAGAAATGTATAATATTATGATGAGTTTTCTTGTTTGTTTTGTTTTTTGAGACAGGGTCTTGTATCTGTCACCCAGACTAGAGTACAGTGGTGCAGTCATGGCTCACTTCATCCTTGACCTCCTTGGCTCAAACAATCCTCCTGCTTCAGGCTCCTGAGTAGCTAGGGCTACAGGCCTGTGCCACCACACCTGGCTAACAAAAAGAAAAAAAAGATTGTAGAGACAGGGTCTCACCATGTTGCCCAGGCTTATCTCAAAACTCCTGGGCTCAAGGGATCCTCATCTGATGTGCCATCTGCTATACCCAGATAAGTCTAACTGAATGGGCAGATCTATAATCTTTGGATCCGGGGTTTGAGACTGTTTCACACGTACCTAAATTTGACTATGTGAATCAACCTTAGGATTGCAGAAGGGTGACTAATATGCTCATGGTCTTCTAAAACCTGCATTTTGTTATTTTGGTTTCTTTGTTTTGTTTTGTATGTGTGTGTTTTTTTTTTTTAGATGGAGTTTTGCTCTTGTTACCCAGGCTGGAGTGCAGTGGTGCGATCTTGGCTCATTGCAACCTCCACCTCCTGGGTTCAAGCGATTCTCCTACCTCAGCCTCCTGAGTAGCTGGAATTACAGGCTCCCGCCACCACGCCCGGCTAATTTTTTGTATTTTTAGTAGAGACAGGGTTTCGCCAGGCTGGCCTCAAACTCCTGACCTCAGGTGATCCACCCGCCTCGGCCTCCCAAAACACTGAGATTACAGGCATGAGCCACCGCACCCAGCCTACATTTCATTATTTTGGAATTTACTACTACTTTGTTGATTCTTAATAGAGTTATGTAAGCTATGCAAGGGTTTGCTCCGTGACAGGTAAGTGCAGACTCCATTACTCACCTTGTTGTGGTGGTGTTTGTTTTGCAGCGCACAGACTGCAAAGCTGTCATCAGCACCATGGAAGGCAGCTCGTTAGACAGCAGTGGATTTTCTCTCCACATCGGTTTGTCTGATGCCTATCTCCCAAGAATGTGGGTTGAAAAACATCCAGAAAAAGAAAGCGAGGTATACTCCTTTTTACTTAGAAATAGGAGACGCTATTGAAAAAATGTTTCAGAATAAGTTGGTTAAACTTGCAAATTATTGTCTTGAAAAACTAGCATTACAAAATGAACTCTCACACCCCAAGATTCTACAACTAAAAATATTTATGATATCAAGTATTCCAAACTTCTGACGTTTCATCCAAAACCCTTATGTGGATGATTTGCCTGTACATATTGGCATTTTTACCTTAAGCTCCACCAAAAGAACATGTTCTATCAGACATTACGTTGGGTATTCTGTATACTTTTAAAATACTGATACTGGAAAAACAAATAAGCAATTACTTGTGGTTGGTAATAAGATCATTTTGTGTGGCTGTGACAGAGTCTCTTCCTAAGTTAAAATGAAAATAGAAACTTAGGCCAGGTGCAGTGGCTCACACCTGTAATCCCAGCACTTTGGGAGGCCAAGGCAGGTGGATCACTTGAGCCCAGGAGTTTGAAGCCAGGCTGGGAAACATAGTGAGACCTTGTCTCTATAAAAAATTAAGAAAAAAAATTAGCCAGGTGTGGTCACACACACCTGTGGTTTCAGCTTCTCAGGAGGCTGAGGCAGGGCGATCACTTGAGTCCAGGAGGTTGAGGTTAAAGTGAACTGTGATCGTGCCACTGCACACCAGCCTGGACAACAGAGGGAGACCCTGTCTCAAAAAAAAAAAAAGGAAACTTATGTGATAGTACTTAAGTACTGGTTAATTAATGGAACAAAAGTTATGTGTGTGTATTTTAGTAATCACAATGGCATGTATATTCCTCTTAGAATAGTGTGTATGATATATACATAAATATATATATATTTGTTTTATAATGTTGATGCTATATGATTTTTCAGATGTTAACTCTTGACCTCTCAGAAGTTTATGTCTTCTCCATTGGAAACTCCCAGTTCTAACATTCTACTTTTGCCTGGAACTCCTAGTAGGCCATCTTGTTGTTAATTACATCTCATTCTTTCTGTTTTTATAGCATTAGTTTACCTCATTAGAAAGTTTTGGAGTTTTCTAAGTAGACCTTTTCCAGTTGAAGTGACAAGAAGCTCCAGTCCAGCACCTTCTTTCTCCTTTCAGGCTTGCATGCTTGTCTTTCAACCCGATCTTGATGTCCACCTCCCTGACCTAGCCAATGAGAGCGAAGTGATTATTTGTCTCGACTGCTCCAGTTCCATGGAGGGTGTGACATTTTTGCAAGCCAAGCAAATTGCCTTGCATGCGCTGTCCTTGGTGGGTGAGAAGCACAAAGTAAACATTATCCAGTTCGGCACAGGTGAGTGCGCTTTGGCCCTGGTCCTGCGTGTGCTTCCCCCACATGTGAATCACACTCTGTAGAACTGACAGCTGTGGGTGCCTGACCCCGCCTGTGCAGTGAGGAGCAGCCTAGTATGAAACTGAAGAACAAGAGCTCTGGAGCTGGACCCCCTAGGTCCAGATTCCAGCTGTTCCACTCACAGGCTCTGTGTGTCACCTTGGGTGTGCTACTTGAACTTCTGGTGCCTCCGTTTCCTCATCTGCCATCTGAGGATAATTGTCCCTAACTCACAGTGTTGCTGTGAGGAGGACTGAGCTAATATATGTAAAGGATTTTTAAACTGTGCCTGTTCCACAGTAAGTGAGATATAAATGCTACTATTGCATTAGCAACTGAACCAAATGCAAAACCCTTGGTCTGTTGAGTAGGAGGTCCCACGTCTAAGGACAAAACATTTGCCATCAACACAGTCATAGAAAATCTGTAAGGAATGGTCTCAGGAAGCATCCAGCCAGCACCGCTAGAAGGGAGGTAGTGCCACCCTCCAGGTGGGGCCCAGGGACATCTCAGCCACCAGAAGGCAGCACCTCGGGGATGAGAGGTGCGTAGAGTGGACTGAGGGGACAGTCCTGTCCTATTGATTCTCATCCTCTGCGCTATCCAGCAGAAGGCCCAGCCCCTTTTCCCCAGAGGTGCGGTCTTCTGCTGCTGCTGGGACCGAGGTCGGATAAGCATGGGGAGTGCAAAGGGCATGAGCAGAGACTGTGGCCTTCCAGGGGCCAAGCTGCTCAGGCCATCGCAATGCCCTGCACCTTTGCACAAGCGATCTGCATGTACACATGGAATTCGACTCAACATTTTGCATAGTAAAGCACCACAGTTTGAATGCTCTATGATGTATTATTTAGAAAAACAGTGTGGCGATTTTTTTTTTTTTGAGACAGAGTCTTGCTTTGTTGCCCAGGCTGGAATGCGGTGGTGCAATCTCAGCTCACTGCAACCTCTGCCTCCTGGTCTTAGCCTCCCCACTGGCTGGGATTACAGGTGCCCACCACCACACCCAGCTAATTTTTGTATTTTTAGCAGACACAGAGTTTCACCATGTTGACCAGGGCTGGTCTTGAACTCCTGACCTCAGGTGATCCACCCACGTCGGCCTCCCAAAGTGCTGGGATTGCAGGCATGAGCCACCATGCCTGGCCTGTGGTGAATCTTTTGTATGTTAAAATTATCAAACAGTTTTCTAAAAAGGAAGATGCACACATAAATATATAACATCCTTTACGACAGCCGTGATGGTATGAAGTAACATGATTGTTTGTTAGTGGTCAAGCAAGTGAACGTGTGGAAGCAGCACCTCATGCTGATCTTATTACACAGGTTACAAGGAGTTATTTTCGTATCCTAAGCATATCACAAGCAATATCGTGGCAACAGAGTTCATCATGGTGAGTGCAAGAGGCTTCCTGTGTCTCTTGGGTCTTTTCCTACCACGCTTTAGGGGGACCTCCAGGGTTTAGGCCCCTCAGACCACCATCAGAGCACCCCTAGTCCTGTGCTTTTTGTATATTGGTGGGGTCTTTATTTCATTAATTAAAATGATAATAAACTCATTAAGGAAAAATTGGAAATTAAAAAGAACAGAAAGAAAAAATCCACCCATGCCCTACCACCCTAATGCAACTAGCATTAACAGCTTTGAGAAGTTTTCTTCTGTCCTTTGTTTTTTTTCCTCTTGAAATGCAGCCAGCTTCATCTAAATGAGTTAAGGTTTAAAAAAAAAAAGAAAGAAAGAGAAAAGAAATGCTGGGTGTGTTGGCTCACACCTGTAATCTCAGCACTTTGGGAGGCCAAGGTGGGTGGATCACCTGAGGTCAGGAATTCGAGACCAACCTGGGCAACATGGTGAAACCTCATTTCTACTTACAATACAAAAAATTAGCCAGATGTGGTGGCAGACACCTGTAATCCCAGCTACTTGGGAGGCTGAGGCAGGAGAATCATGTGAACCCAGGAAGTGGAGGTTGCAGTGAGCCAAGATTGCGCCACTGCACTCCAGCCTGGGCAATGACGGAGTGAGACTCCATCTCAAAGAAAAAAAAAAAAGGAAGAAAATAAAATAATAATAAAATCAAGCAAACTGAGACTGACCAGCTGCCTCAGCCAGGCTGGCAAATCCAGGGCTGATTGGATGGGACATTTCTTCCCGTAGACGTCATAGTCCTCTGGAAACTGTAAAAAATCAAATAAGCATGAGGTGATAATATTATAGTTGGGAGGCCGAGACGGGTGGATCACGAGGTCAGGAGATCGAGACCATCCTGGCTAACACGGTGAAACCCCGTCTCTACTAAAAAATACAAAAAACTAGCCGGGCGAGGTGGCGGGCGCCTGTAGTCCCAGCTACTCAGGAGGCTGAGGCAGGAGAATGGCGTAAACCCGGGAGGCGGAGCTTGTAGTGAGCCGAGATCCGGCCACTGCACTCCAGCCTGGGCGACAGAGCGAGACTCCGTCTCAAAAAAAAAAAAAAAAAAAAAAAAAAAAAAAGTTACTGCGTGACATCAAATAAACTAAAAGGACATAAGTTTAGTTGTTTCACAAGTGTATAATTAGGGAAAGAAAATATTTTCAGTGTCACTATCTCTCTACACTGTCCTTAGATGTGTCAGTGATGACAGCAAATGGTGACTGTATCCAACAAGGAGAACATAATCTTTCACTTCATTTCCTCCAGTCGGCCACACCTACCATGGGGAACACAGACTTCTGGAAAACGCTCCGATATCTTAGCTTATTGTACCCTGCTCGAGGGTCACGGAACATTCTCCTGGTATCTGATGGGCACCTCCAGGACGAGAGCCTGACGTTGCAGCTGGTGAAGAGGAGCCGCCCCCACACCAGGTTATTCGCCTGCGGTATCGGGTGAGTCTCAGAGAGCTGGTCACACAGTCCAGACCCATGGGGAGGTCTTCTTGTTGGCCTGCACAGAACTTTTGCAAGCTTGGAAGTTGACACTAGAATACGGAAGCCTTACAGCACAGAGGGATGGGGCTCTGGGCTCCCGGCCAGACTGCCTGAGTCTCAGAACCTGGGCTGGCCACTCATTAGCTGTGTGACCTGGGGCAAGTTCCTTAACCTCTCATCTGTAAAACCAAGATGATCATGAAAATACCTACGTCCTAGGGTTGCTGAGGAATAAATGAACTCATACATAGAAAGCACTCAGAACTGACCCAAAAAGCACCAAATCGATATTAGATGTTATTATTTAGCATAAGAATCCATATCTAGGCCGGGCGCAGTGGCTCAAGCCTGTAATCCCAGCACTTTGGGAGGCCGAGACGGGCGGATCACGAGGTCAGGAGATCGAGACCATCCTGGCTAACACAGTGAAACCCCATCTCTACTAAAAAAAATACAAAAAATTAGCCGGGCGAGGTGGTGGGCGCCTGTGGTCCCAGCTACTCGGGAGGCTGAGGCAGGAGAATGGCGTGAACTCAGTGAGCTGAGATCCGGCCACTGCACTCCAGCCTGGGCGACAGAGCCCGACTCCGTCTCAAAAAAAAAGAATCCGTATCTCTAGCTTGTCCCACTGGCCTGGGCGCACCTCCTCACTGGCTGTGCTGGACTCGTGCTGAGAGCACATGACCTCCAGGCAGACCTCACTGGGCTGCTAACGGACGGAAGCTGTAGCTACCAGTAACCCACGTTAAGGATCTTCTAGTCAATGTTATGATCATCACCAGTTAATATGGGGGGTAAAGACAAATCCAGTCTTTATCCATAGGTTGAAAAACATCTTGGAAATTATTTTCATAAGCTCTTTTTCTGAAAAATAATTGATCTTTTCTTTAATATTTCAGGAGGAACTCCTCTAAGCAAGGAGTTCTTGATAGTTGTAGAACTGTTTTTTTTTTTTGAGACGAGTCTCGCTCTGTCGCCCAGGCTGGAGTACAGTGGCCGGATCTCAGCTCACTGCAAGCTCCGCCTCCCAGGTTCACGCCATTCTCCTGCCTCAGCCTCCCGAGTAGCTGGGACTACAGGCGCCCGCCACCTCGCCCGGCTAGTTTTTTTGTATTTTTTAGTAGAGACGGGGTTTCACTGTGCTAGCCAGGATGGTCTCGATCTCCTGACCTCGTGATCCGCCCGTCTCGGCCTCCCAAAGTGCTGGGATTACAGGCGTGAGCCACCGCGCCCAGCCAGTTGTAGAACTGTTGTAGAGAGAAAAGTAATCGGGCACTTGTCATTTAAATGGCAGAGATGCCCTTTGCTGGAGTGCGAGTTGCTTCTTTATGCCTTTTGCTATGTTGATGTGTATCAGATTTTAAGAGGTAGACTTTATTCACTCTTTGCCAGCTCTAGGCCTTTGGGATCAGATTCAGGCAATATTGTTATTGATGGAAATTAAGTTGATATCTTTGTCAACATTCTGATATCTTATAGGGTTGTTTTTAGAGTCATCTGCTCCCTCCCTCAGTGAATTGGAAGTGAAGAATTTCAACTTTTTTTCTGTTTGAAGGACAAGTCAGTCCTCTGATAGATGGGAGCTTAAATTAGCCAGACTTTCAGATGTTTCCTCCTATTACCTCTTTCTCTGTTTAACCTCAGCTACACACGAGTACATTTCTTCCCCACGTCACGTCTCTCCTATTGAGCTGTGAGCTTTCTCAACACTGTTAACATGTACTTCAAAAATATTTCTCCAATGTCTTAAAAATTAAAACATGTGAAATGTAATCAGTCCTACAGCAAATCGTCACATCCTAAGGATTTTGTCCCAGTGTGGTGCCGGAGTATTTGAATATTTTAATGCAAAATCCAAGCACAGTTGGAGAAAACAGGTATGTTTTTTAAACATCTGGTGTTATATTTACATTTGGAAATCTCACATTCTTCCAAGGCTGAGAAATAGGAACATCTGTGTTTCCTTGAGTGAGAAGGGAGCCATAAAGAGGCAAGTGCTGCCGCAGGTGTGAGCCCTGCCTCAGGACGGCACTAGCGGGAACTCAGGAGTTCCTCAGCAGGTCATTCTCCCAGCTCATAGTTTGATTTCTGCCTTAAAAATGATGGACTGATTTTTTAAAGTGAATTATTAAATATGTTTTGCTGAAATTAATTTTCCTTATGATAAAATTTAGCATTTTAAACTTTTTTTTTTTTTTTTTGAGACAGAGTCTCGCTCTGTCACCCAGGCTGCAGTGCAGTGGCGCCATCTCGGCTCACTGCAAGCTCCGCTTCCCAGGTTCGCGCCATTCTCCTGCCTTAGCCTCCCGACTAGTTGGGACTACAGGTGCCCGCCACCAACCCCGGCTAATTTTTTTGTATTTTTAGTAGAGAAGGGGTTTCACCGTGTTAGCCAGGATGGTCTCGATCTCCTGACCTCGTGATCTGCCCACCTCGACCTCCCAAAGTGCTGGGATTATAGGCATGAGCCAGCGTGCCCAGTCATTTTAACCATTTTTAAGTGTACAATTTAGTGGTATTAGCTACATTCACAATGCTGTGCAACCATCACTGTCTTCGAACTATTTCATCAGCCCAAACAGAAACTACATACTCATTAAACAGTAACTCCACATTCCCTCCTACACCCAGCGCCTGCTAACCACGACTGAATGTTCTGTCTCTATGACTTTGCCTATTCTGAGTATCTCATATAAGTGGAGTCATAGGACATTGTTCTTTTATGTCTGGCTTATTTCACTTAGCATGATGTTTTTAACATCTGTCTATGTTGTAGCATGTGTCAGAATTTCCCTTCTTTTTCAAGCTGAATAATATTCCATTGTATGGAGAGACCACATTTTGCTTATCCGTTCACCTATCAGTGGCCACTGGGGTTGTGTCTGTCCTTTGGCTATTGTGAATAATGCTGCTATGACCATGGGTATACAAGTGTCTGTGTGAGTCTGCTTTCGATTCTGGATACGTGCGTAGTGTGGGATTGCTGGATCCTATGGTCGTTCTGTGTTTTGTTTTTTGGGGAATTGCCATGCTATCTTCCATAGCAGCTGCATCATTTTACATTCCCACCACCAGTGCACCAGGATTCCAGTTCTTCCACATCCTCACCAACACTCATCATTCCTTTCTTTTCCATATTGACTGAAATCAATCAGCTTTTCTTTGGTTTGTTTTGGTTTTTGAGACACAGTGTTGCTCGGTCATCTAGGCTGGAGTGCAGTGATGCAATCCTAGCTCGCCACAGCCTTGACTTCCTGAGCTCAAGTGATCCTCCCACCTCAGCCTCCAGAGTAACTGGGACTACAGACATATGCCACCACTTTTTTTCTATTGCTTTTTATTTGTTTGTTTGTTTTTTGTTCGTTGGTGTTTTTTGAGACAGGGTATCACTTTGTCACTCAGGCTGGAATGCAGTGGTGCAACCTTGGCTCACTGCAGCCCTGACATCCTGGTGTCAAGCCATCTTCTTCCCTCACCCCCGAAGTAGGTGGGACTACAGGCCCACACCACCACACCTGGCTAATTTTTTGTATTTTTTGTAGAGACAGGGTTTCGCCATGGGCCCAGGCTGGTCTCGAATCCCAAGCTCAAGCAGTTTTGTGTGCCTTGGCCTCCCAAAGTGCTGAGATTACAGGCATGAGCCACTCTGCCCAGCCAGCACTTTAATAACAGCTATCCCACTGGGTGTGAAATGGAATCTCACTGTGGTTCTGATTTGCACTTCCCTTATGACTAGTGATGCAAGCATCTTTTCATGTACTTGTTGGCTTTTGTGTATCTTCTTTGGAGAAATAGCTATTCCAGTACTGGAATCTACTCTTACCAAGGTTGCATATTAGTAATTAGCTAATGGAATAATTTCAGGATGCTTTGTAAATGTAAAGGTTGTGATCATGCTATTATTTAAAATTCTAGCTGGGCATGGTGGCTCATGCCTATAACCCCAGCACTTTGGGAGGCTAAGGTGGATCACCTGAGGTAAGGAATTCGAGACCAACCTGGGCAACATGGTGAAACGCCATCTCTACTAAAAATACAAAAATTAGTTGGGTGTGGTGGCACCGACTAATGCTGGGGGCAGGAAAATCACTTGAACCTGGGAGGCAGAGGTTGCAGTGAGCCAAGATTGTGCCACTGCACTCCAGTCTAGGTGACAGAGCAAGACTCCATCTCAAAATAAAATAATTAAAATAAAATAAAATAATGTTTAAAATCTTTTCGGGAAAGTGCCCTGTAGCAGGAGGGAGAGAAAGTACTGAAGAGTTATACAATTCCCAAAGAATAGAAGGTATACTTTGTTTTTAATGTGAAGTAACTATTTGCTGGATGGAGCATTGAAAGAGAAATAATTCCTCTTTTATAAATAGATAGAAGACCAAATGACTAGGCTATGTTCTCCAAGCTGCCACTCTGTCTCGGTCAAATGGCAGCAACTCAACCCAGATGCGCCTGAGGCCCTGCAGGCCCCAGCCCAGGTGCCGTCCTTGTTTCGCAATGATCGACTCCTTGTCTACGGATTCATTCCTCACTGCACACAGGTAAGAAGGCACAGAGTTTGTTATTCTATGGGAGACCAATGTATTTTGCTATATTTTTTCTGTCTTCTTCCCTCCCCTTCTCACCAGCAGATTTTCTTCTTCTGGGAACATAGCTGGTGGTTAGCCAGGGCTTTGGGGAGGCTTCTAACTTTCATTGAAAGGGGAGAGGAAATCACCAAAAGAATTTCTGTTAAACCAAGACACTGCAGAGTGGAAAGGCTAATGAGGAATTTATTTTTTTTCCCATTTCAGGCAACTCTGTGCGCACTAATTCAAGAGAAAGAATTTTGTACAATGGTGTCGACTACTGAGCTTCAGAAGACAACTGGAACTGTAAGATTCAAAACCTAAACTATCGACCCATTGTTTGAAAGTTATGATGTTATATTTCCATATATGATGCTCTATGTCAAGCTTGTCCAACCCACGGCCCAGGGCAGCTTTGAATGCAGTCCAACACAAATTCGTAAACTTTCTTTTTTTTTTAATTATATTTTAAGTTCTAGGGTACACGTGCACAACGTGCAGGTTTGTTACATATGTATACATGTGCCATGTTGGTGTGCTGCACCCATTAACTCGTCATTTACATTAGGTATATCTCCTAATGCTATCCCTCCCCACTACCCCCTCCCCACAATAGGCCCCAGTGTGTGATGTTCCCCTTCCTGTATCCAAGTGATCTCATTGTTCAATTCCCACCTATGAGTGAGAACATGTGGGGTTTGGTTTTCTGTTCTTGCGATAGTTTGCTGAGAATGATGGTTTCCAGCTGCATCCATGTCCCTACAAAGGACACAAACTCATCCTTTTTTATGGCTGCATAGTATTCCATGGTGTATATGTGCCACATTTTCTTAATCCAGTCTGTCACTGTTGGACATTTGGGTTGATTCCAAGTCTTTGCTATTGTGAATAGTGCCACAATAAACATACGTGTGCATGTGTCTTTAGAGCAGCATGACTTCTAATCCTTTGGGTATATCCCCAGTAATGCGATGGCTGGGTCAAATGGTATTTCTAGTTCCAGGTCCTTGAAGAATTACCACACTGTCTTCCACAATGGTTGAACTAGTTTACAGTCCCACCAACGGTGTAAAAGTGTTACTATTTCTCCACATCCTCTCCAGCACCTGTTGTTTCCTGATTTTTTAATGATTGCCATTCTAACTGGTGTGAGATGGTATCTCATTGTGGTTTTGATTTGCATTTCTCTGATGGCCAGTGATGATGAGCATTTTTTCATGTGTCTGTTGGCTGTATGAATGTCTTCTTCTGAGAAGTGTCTGTTCATATCCTTTGCCCACTTTTTGATGAGGTTGTGTCTTTTTTTCTTGTAAATTTGTTTGAGTTCTTTGTAGGTTCTGGATATTAGCCCTTTGTCAGATGAGTAGATTGCAAAAATTTTCTCCCATTCTGTAGGTTGCCTGTTCACTCTGATGGTAGTTTCTTTTGTTGTGCAGAAGCTCTTTAGTTTAATTAAATCCCATTTGTCAATTTTGGCTTTTGTTGCTGTTGCTTTTGGTGTTTTAGACATGAAGTCCTTGCCCATGCCTGTGTCCTGAATAGTATTGCCTAGGTTTTCTTCTAGGATTTTTATGGTTTTAGGTCTAACATTTAAGTCTTTAAACCATCTTGAATTAATTTTTGTATGAGGAGTAAGGAAAGGATTCAGTTTCAGCTTTCTACTTATGGCTAGCCAATTTTACCAGCACCATTTATTAAATAGGGAATCCTTTCCCCATTTCTTGTTTTTGTCAGGTTTGTCAAAGATCAGATGGCTGTAGATGTATGGTATTATTCCTGAGGGCTCTGTTCTGTTCCATTGGTCTATATCTCTGTTTTGGTACCAGTACCATGCTGTTTTGGTTACTGTAGCCTTGTAGTACAGTTTGAAGTCAGGTAGCGTGATGCCTCCAGCTTTGTTCTTTTGGCTTAGGATTGTCTTGGCAATGCAGGCTCTTTTTTGGTTCCATATGAACTTTAAAGCAGTTTTTTCCAATTCTGTGAAGAAACTCATTGGTAGCTTAATGGGGATGGCATTGAATCTATAAATTACCTTCGGCAGTATGGCCATTTTCACAATATTGATTCTTCCTATCCATGAGCATGGTATGTTCTTCCATTTGTTTGTGTCCTCTTTTATTTCACTGAGCAGTGGTTTGTAGTTCTCCTTGAAGAGGTCCTTCACATCCCTTGTAAGTTGGATTCCTAGGTATTTTATTATCTTTGGAGCTATTGTGAATGGGAGTTCATTTGTGATTTGACTCTCTATTTGTCTCTTACTGGTGTGTAAGAATGCTTGTGATTTTTGCACATTGATTTTGTATCCTGAGACTTTGCTGAAGTTGCTTATCAGCTTAAGGAGATTTTGGGCTGAGACAATGGGGTTTTCTAAATATACAATCATGTCATCTGCAAACAGGGACAATTTGACTTCTTCTTTTCCTGAGTACCCTTTCTTTCTTTCTCTTGCCTGATTGCCCTAGCCAGAACTTCCAACACTATGTTGAATAGGAGTGGTGAGAGAGGGCATCCCTGTCTTGTGCCAGTTTTCAAAGGGAATGCTTCCAGTTTTTGCCCATTCAGTATGATATTGGCTGTGGGTTTGTCATAAATAGCTCTTATTATTTTGAGATACGTTTCATCAATACCGAGTTTATTGAGTTTTTAGCATGAAGGCTGTTGAATTTTGTCAAAGGCCTTTTCTTCATCTATTGAGATAATCATGTGGTTTTTGTCTTTGGTTCTGTTTATGTGCTGGATTATGTTTGTTGATTTGCGTATGTTGAACTAGCCTTGCATCCCAGGGATGAAGCCCACTTGATCATGGTGGATAAGCTTTTTGATGTGCTGCTGGATTCGGTTTGCCAGTATTTTATTGAGGATTTTTGCATCGATGTTCATCAGGGATATTGGTCTAAAATTCTCTTTGTTTGTTGTGTCTGTGCCAGGCTTTGGTATCAGGATGATGTTGGCCTCGTAAAATGAGTTAGGGAGGATTCCCTCTTTTTCTATTGATTGGAATAGATTCAGAAGGAATGGTACCAACTCCTCCTTGTACCTCCGGTAGAATTCGGCTGTGAATCTGTCTGGTCCTGGACTTTTTTTGGCTGGTTGGCTATTAATTATTGCCTCAATTTCAGAGCCTGCTATTGGTCTATTCAGGGATTCAACTTCTTCCTGGTTTAGTCTTGGGAGAGTGTAAGTGTCCAGGTAATTGTCCATTTCTTCTAGGTTTTCTAGTTTATTAGCGTAGAGGTGTTTATAGTATTCTCTGATGGTAGTTTGTATTTCTGTGGGGTCGGTGGAGATATCCCCTTTATCATTTTTTTATTGTGTCGATTTGATTCTTCTCTCTTTTCTTCTTTATTAGTCTTGCTAGCAGTCTATCAATTTTGTTGATCTTTTCAAAAAACCAGCTCCTGGATTCATTGATTTTTTGGAGGGTTTTTTGTATCTCTATCTCCTTCAGTTCTGCTTTGATCTTAGTTATTTCTTGCCTTCTGCTAGCTTTTGAATGTGTTTGCTCTTGCTTCTCTAGTTTTTTTAATTGTGATGTTAGGGTGTCAATTTTAGATCTTTCCTGCTTTCTTTTGTGGGCATTTAGTGCTATACATTTCCCTCTACACACTGCTTTAAATGTGTCCCAGAGATTCTGGTATGTTGTATCTTTGTTCTCATTGGTTTCAAAGAACATCTTTATTTCTGCCTTCATTTCGTTATGTACCCAGTAGTCATTCAGGAGCAGGTTATTCAGTCTCCATGTAGTTGAGCGGTTTTGATTGAGTTTCTTAGTCCTGAGTTCTAGTTTGATGGCACTGTGGTCTGAGAGACAGTTTGTTATAATTTCTGTTCTTGTACATTTGCTGAGGAGTGCTTTACTTCCAACTATGTGGTCAATTTTGGAATAAATGCAATGTGGTGCTGAGAAGAATGTATATTCTGTTGATTTGGGGTGGAGAGTTCTGTAGATGTCTATTAGGTCCGCTTGGTGCAGAGTTGAGTTCATTTCCTGGATATCCTTGTTAACTTTCTGTCTCGTTGATCTGTCTAATGTTGACAGTGGGGTGTTAAAGTCTCCCATTATTATTGTATGGGAGTCTAAGTCTCTTTGTAAGTCTCTAAGGACTTGCTTTATGAATCTGGGTGCTCATGTATTGGGTGCATATATATTTAGGATAGTTAGCTCTTCCTGATGAATTGATCCTTTTACCATTATGTAATGGCCTTCTTTGTCTCTTTTGATCTTTGATGGTTTAAAGTCTGTTTTATCAGAGACTAGAATTGCAACCCCTGCTTTTTTTTGTTTTCCATTTTCTTGGTAGATCTTCCTCCATACGTTTATTTTGAGCCTATGTGTGTCTCTGCAAGTGAGATGAGTCTCGTGAATAAAGCAAACTGATGGGTCTTGACTCTTTATCAAATTTGCCAGTCTGTGTCTTTTAATTGGACCATTTCGTCCATTTACATTTAAGGTTAATATTGTTATGTGTGAACTTGATCCTGTCATTGTGATATTAGCTGGTTATTTTGCTCGTTAGTTGATGGAGTTTCTTCCTAGCATCGATGGTCTTTACATTTTGGCATGTTTTTGCAGTGGCCGGTACTGGTTGTTCCTTTCTATGTTTAGTGCTTCCTTCAGGATCTCTTGTAGGGCAGGCCTGGTGGTGACAAAATCTCTAAGCATTTGCTTGTCTGTAAAGGATTTTATTTCTCCTTCACTTATGAAACTTAGTTTGGCTGGATAGGAAATTCTGGGTTGAAAATTCTTTTCTTTAAGAATGTTGAATATTGGCCCCCACTCTCTTCTGGCTTGTAGAGTTTCTGCCGGGAGGTCTGCTGTTAGTCTGATAGGCTTCCCTTTGTGGGTAACCCAACCTTTCTCTCTGGCTGCCCTTAACATTTTTTCCTTCATTTCAACTTTGGTGAATCTGCCAATTATGTGTCTTGGAGTTGCTCTTCTCGAGGATTATCTTTGTGGTGTTCTCTGTATTTCCTGAATTTGAATGTTGACCTGCCTTGCTAGGTTGGGGAAGTTCTCCTGGATGATATCCTGCAGAGTGTTTTCCAACTTGGTTCCATTTTCCCCCTCACTTTCAGGCACACCAATCAGACGTAGATTTGGTTTTTTCACATAGTCCCATATTTCTTGGAGGCTTTGTTCACTTCTTTTTACTCTTTTTTCTCTACACTTCTCTTCTCGCTTCATTTCATTCATTTGATCTTCAATTGCTGATACTCTTTCTTCCAGTTGATCGAGTCAGTTACTGAAGCTTGTGCATTTGTCATGTAGTTCTCGTGTTATGGTTTTCATCTCTATCAGTTCTTCTAAGGACTTCTCTACATTGGTTATTCTAGTTAGCCATTCGTCACATCTTTTTTCAAGGTTTTTATTTTCTTTGCACTGGTTACATAGTTCCTCCTTTAGCTCTGAGAAGTTTGATCGACTGAAGCCGTCTTCTCTCAGCTCGTCAAAGTCATTGCCCATCCAGCTTTGTTCGGTTGCTGGTGATGAGCTGTGTTCCTTTGAGGGGGAGATGCGCTCTGATTTTTTGAATTTCCATCTTTTCTGCACTGCTTTTTCCATATCTTTGTGGTTTTCTCTGCCTTTGGTCTTTGATGATGGTGACTTACTGATGGGGTTTTGGTGTGGGTGTCCTTTCTGTTTGATAGTTTTCCTTCTAACAGTCAGGACCCTCAGCTGCAGGTCTGTTGGAGTTTGCTTGAGGTCCACTCTAGACCCTGTTTGCCGGGGTATCAGCAGCGGAGGCTGCAGAAGATAAAATATTGCTGAACAGTGAGTGTTGCTGTCTGATTCTTGCTCTGGAAGCTTCGTCTCAGAGGTGCACCCAGCCATGTGAAGTGTGGGGTGTCGGTCTGGGGGATGTCCCCCAGTTAAGCTACTCAGGGGTCAGGGACCCACTTGAGCAGGCAGTCTGTCTGTTCTCAGATCTAAACCTCTGTGCTGGGAGATCCACTGCTCTCTTTCAAAGCTGTCAGACAGGGACATTTACCTCTGCTGAGGTTTCTGCTGCTTTTTGTTTAGCTCTGCCCTGTCCCCAGACCTGGAGTCTACAGAGGCAGACGGGCCTTCTTGAGCTGTGGTGGGCTCCACCCAGTTCGAGCTTCCAGGCAGCTTTGTTTACCTACTTAAGCCTCAGCAATGGCAGGCACCTCTCCCCCAGCCTCGCTGCCGCCTTGCAGTTAGATCTCAGACTGCTGTGCTAGCAATGAGGGAGGCTCTGTGGGCCTGGGAGGCTCTGTGGGCATGAGATCCTCCGGGCCAGGTGTGGGATATAATCTCCTGGTGTGCCGTTTGCTAAGACCTTTGGTAAAGCGCAGTATTAGGGTGAGAGTTATCCAGTTTTCCAGGTGTTGTGTGTCTCAATTTCCTTTGGCTAGGAAAAGGAATTCCCTTCCCCCTTGTGCTTGCCAGGTGAGGCGATACCTCGCCCTGCTTCACCTCTCACTAGTTGGGCGGCACCCGCGGACCAGCACCAACTGTCCGACACGCCCCAGTGAGATGAACCCGGTACCTCAGTTGAAAATGCCGAAATCACCCGTCTTCTGTGTGGCTCACGCCGGGAGCTGGAGGCTGGAGCTGTTCCTATTCGGCCATCTTGCCATAAACTTTCTTAAAACTTTATGAAATTTTTTTGCAAGTTTTTTTTTCCAGCTCATCAGCTATCATTATTGTATTTTATGTGTCACACAAGACAATTCTTCTTCTTCCATTGTGGCCCAAGGAAGCCAAAAGATTGGATACCCCTGCTGTCTGTACTTCCTGTGTTGTTTTCCTGTGTTGAAATTTCATTACACAACATGGAGATGGGCTGTATGTACAAATGAGTATACTTTCCTTCAGTTTCTAACACAGCCCTTCTTCATCTGGGGTAGTTGGGTCTAGGTGTGTCTATATGGGCATCAGTGGGTGGCAGTAACTGCAATAAAATATGCCATTTATGCATGGAAATTTTGCTAGAGAGGTTCGCAAAGATGTTCATGACTCAATAAAAGTTACATGCCACTGGCCTACTGATGCTATTTAGAAATATTGGTTATAATATTTCTATTATATTATAGAATAGATATAATTCTATAATATAATAGAAATTATAATATATATATAAATGGACTAAGGGTAGATCATATTGTATATTGAGGATGTGGGTTATTTTCCTTTTTTGATTAAAGCAACTGAATTATGAAAGAAAAAATTCCTGTTTCCCCAATACTCACACCATTTCTGGTTTCCAGATATGTGTTTTTCTCAACCAATTCTCTGACACCAGTTGCATGTCCTACAATTTAATTCAATTCTGACACTAGCCACCTGGGGTTGGCACAGACCTCACAGGTCTCACGGGGTGAGGGCTCAGTCCCACAAGACTGGTCCCCACTCCAGACACCAGTAGCAAGTAGCGGGTCCCCAGGTTACCCACATTTCTGGTCAGCTCCAAGTCAGTGTTTCCACAACCCTTTCTCAGGTTCACTAATTTGTGTAACAGCTCACAGAACTCAGGAAATGTTTACCTTAGTATTACTCATGTATTACAAAGAATATTATAAAGGATACAAATTAACAGCCAGACGAAGAGGTATATAGGGTGAGGCCCAGAATAGTCCAAGCACAGGAGCTTCTGTCTAACATACAGTTGGGGTGCACCATCCTCCTGGCACATGAGTGCCGACCCAGAAGCTCCCTGAACCCCTTTAGGTGGGATTTTTAAGGCAGGTTTTGTTACAAAGACCTGGTTGATTAAATCATTGGCCATTGGTGATTAACTGTGCCCTCTCTGGAGGTTGGGGAGTGGGGCTGAAAGTTCCAGTCCTCTAATCATATGGTTAGTTCCCCAGCAACCAGCCCTCATCCTAGGGCCTTTTAAAAGGTCACCTCATAACATAAACTCAGGTGTGGTTGAAGGGTCCTGTTAGGAATAACAAATATATATATTTCTTATGTCTGTAGGGAAGTTCAAACTTTCCCTCTGAAGTTTCCATGTTTGGTCTATAAAATAATCCAACAATAGATGAACAGGGGAAAAGACATGCAGATTTCGTTATATGTGCAAGAGCCACATGAGACTCAAAGAAGGGCCAGATGAGTGAAGTTTTATACTGTACAGAGGCGGGTAGGTGGGGACAGGTTGTAGGAGGAATAGGGGAGGAAACACATGGTGAGCAAAGGCTTCCTTGTGATGCAGATGAAGTCTGGCAGGCAGCAGCTCTCAGAGAGAATAGAAGCACCTCTGGTAACAGTTTCTCTATGATCCCTTTAAAGTATCAGACTTTAGCCTCTTATTCCTGGGAGTTCATCTTTCCTAAATCTGGATAAGGCAGATAAGGGGGTCTCAGAGAAAGCCTGTTTGCATCTGCTGTTTACTTCACTGACATAGGATTCCTCTGCAGATGCAAATATTCCCTACAAAAGGACTGCTTTCCAGAGCTACTCCTGTGTCTGCTGTCCCTCTGAATAACATCTCAAAATATGCCAAAGAAAGTATCTTTTTGGGGTGGCCTATTTTAGCTTTTTTTGCATATCACAGTATCACAAATTATTACCAAGAAGTTTGCGATGTTTGCCCTGGTACTGAATCCACTATAGTTTGGCCTTGAAATTTCCTAGCCTATATATGCTATCTATGTAGTTTTTTCTTCAAAGGAGTGTTAATGTAACCAGATAAATAATTTCCTAGACATTGCTGGTTTTTTTGTCAAAAATGTATTGCTTACTTTTCAGCATTAAATCGGTATCACTGACTTATTAGTTGCCAGTGACTTATGTATAGAACTTAAGCTCAATATTGCTTTAAAAATTAGATCTTTGTGGGTAACGATAAGGGAGAATAAATTAAAAGAGTATTTTTAGAAGTTAGATCTAAGGGGGAAAGAAGGTAAAATAATTTTACCTGGGAAGAGGTCATTTTCCATAAAGGCACAGCAAGTTGTTCTTCCTCTGTGAGAAGCAGCCTTATCAATGACAAAATTACAAGAGTTGGAATTAAGGAAAGTTCCGTCTCTCAGTTGTTGGAGAGGAAGCACCTGGTGGGGCAGTCCTCCCCCTGCAGAGTGCAGACCATGTTCATGAATGGGCATCCCAGCACCAAGGCAGTTCTTCCTATGGTAGAAAAGAAGTTTTGAATTTTTTAAATAAAATGAATCAGCAAAATGGCCTTTTATAGAAAAAGCAAAACTCTAGGGACAGAAAAGAGATGCGGAGCTGCCAGGGCTGGAGGAAGCTACACAGGGGCACACAGGAACTTTTCAGGGTAAAGAGAATGTTCTGGGCCTTCACTCCAACAGTGGTCACACAACTGTATACATCCCCTAAGACTCATCAAACTGTATATTTAAAAGGAGTGCATTTTACTGTATGCAGGTTATACCTCGATTTTTAAAATGATGTTCTTTGCACGTCTTTTATTAGAAGCCATATGAATCTTTTTTTTTTTTTTTTTTTTTTGCCTTTGCTGCTTAAACACAGATGATCCACAAGCTGGCAGCCCGAGCTCTAATCAGAGATTACGAAGATGGCATTCTTCACGAAAATGAAACCAGTCATGAGGTTTGTTCTTTCCATTGTAAAAACGATTAGACATTCTTCTTGAGCATTCTTACATTGATTTATCTGTGGAAATGGAAAGTGAGGTCAGCTGTGTGCAGACTGTGGCGTCAGGGCATTCATCACCATATCTGTGACACTGTGCCCGGGATGTGGGGTGTGTGGTAAATGTTTGTGGAATGAATTAACAGAATAGTGGATGGCAGTGGTTTCCGGAAAATTCTGTCATGTTTTACTCATCAGAAAAAGTCCGAGGAGGGCTCAGAGAACACTCGCTGAGCGCCTGTAGTGGACGTCACCTCAGATCTCTCGTGTGGTAGCGTTAGTGTTCCCGTCTTACTGAGGAGAGGCCTGCGTGTGAAATGCTGAGTGACCTGCCAAAGTCCACCCGACCCCCCCGTGCTGTGCAGACCAGAGCCTCAGCAGAGGGGCCCTCAGCCAGGCCTCCGGGACTGCCCGCTGTTCTCTCAGGGATGAGACCTTCAACAAGGCTGCACGCGTTAGTCCTCAACGCCATCCCCACAAGAAGGTGCCAGCGTGACAGCAGGCCTTAGAGACCCCCACAGTCAGTTCTGGTGACAGACAGTCACCTGGTGGTCTCCCTATTCCCCTCAGATGCCCCTGGCTTGGCAGCTTCTGTGTGCTGTTTTGTTTAAGGCCCCTTTGTCCTGAACAAGTCATTGCGTCTTTCCAATTCCTCAGCTTTAAATTGGGAGCCACAGATGGTGAAAGAATGAAGAAGGCCACGGCCTGCGAGAGCTCTCTGTGAACTACGGGGAGCTGAATAATGGAGAGTGACAGTTTCTATGACTAAGTCGGTGCATCTCATTTTAAAGGAAATATTGAGCCACCGATTGAGATGGGACCTGCAATTCAATATTCAGTCTGAAATATATGAATCTTAAGATGATTTATTGACATAGCTAAATAAAAACAAAACAGGACATGACTTATGTTTTATTCTATCCTAGATGAAGAAACAAACCTTGAAATCTCTGATTATTAAACTCAGTAAAGAAAACTCTCTCATAACACAATTTACAAGCTTTGTGGCAGTTGAGAAAAGGGTATGTATTATTGTTAATTCGAGATTAAATTATTTTATTTATATTTTCACATTAAGAGAGTTACCCTTGCTTTGATGGTGAATGACGACCCCCACGCCCTGGGCCTGTGAAGCGTGGGGTGCAGACAGGCCAGCAGACCCCACAAGTCCCAGCCTCCTAGTCATGGGGGGCTTCGGTGTTGGGACTTAGGGTGATCTTTCTAAATGACTTGAGTATGTTATCATTTTTAATGTTACAATCATTAATAGTTAGCTAATGTGTATTTTTCAGATATACTATAATTTTGTTACAGTTTTGGCACTGATCGTCTTTTATTAATCCAAGACCCTCAAAAAATAGAAAAGGCCTGGATTCCCTGAGAGCCCCTTCCCCCTTCATAAGTTTAAGGAAAAATTCACCTAACGTGCCCAGCACAGTGGCCAGCACCTGCCAGCGCTCCGTGAAGAGGAAAGCCACTCCAGCTCCCCACTTTCCCTCACGCTTGTGGCGCATGGCACACGCCCCAGTCCCACACACCAGCGTATCCCACACCAACACCCACAGGCTTTAGAGTGTGTAATCATCATTTAATTGGTTAACGTCTGTTTGATTTAATCTATTTGTGATTCAATATAGGATGAGAATGAGTCGCCTTTTCCTGATATTCCAAAAGTTTCTGAACTTATTGCCAAAGAAGATGTAGACTTCCTGCCCTACATGAGCTGGCAGGGGGAGCCCCAAGAAGCCGTCACGAACCAGGTAAACGCTGATCACCAAATAAGTTGATATTGTGCTTTTGTTTGTTCACGAAGATGAAGGGAACCCTTTGCTAAAATGGCTCCCTTAATACCTATACATGAAGAAGTTGTTGTATCCCTGATGATGGAAAATATTCACGCATTTATAAAATGTTGAATGACATCATGTTGCATTACAGAGACTTCACAATGTATGAATGGAGCTGTGTAGACAGACTTCACAATGTATGAATGGAGCTGTGTAGACAGACTTCACAATGTATGAATGGAGCTGTGTAGACAGACTTCACAATGTATGAATGGAGCTGTGTAGACAGACTTCACAATGTATGAATGGAGCTGTGTAGACAGAGACTTCAGGGCGTATGAATGGAGCTGTGTAGACAGAGACTTCAGGGCGTATGAATGGAGCTGTGTAGTACCAAAAGAGAACACCTGTGGCTACGCTTCTATCATGGGCAAATAGATTGTCAGCCAGGAAGCTAAAGTCATTTAGGTAGTGTAATAGGTTTGTCATGAAATTATCCATAAAGTGCTATCTAATAATCTAAATTCACCACCAATATTTCTTAAAGTTTATAGTGCTTTATACTGTGGCCCTTATAACCAGAAATATAATAGAAATTGAAAAATGTGGCTTAAATAAAAATTGGAAGACAAATTCAAAAGCAAAGGAACAAAGCAGTGCTGACAACACTCTTAGGTCTCTAGGTTAAAAAAACTAAAATTTCCAAAATTTAAAAATTTAAAATCTGGTCAGGCACCGTGGTTCATGCCTGTAATCCCAGCACTTTGGGAAGCTGAGGTGGGAAAAATCACTTCAGCCCAGGAGTTTGAGACCAGCCTGGGCAACAAAGGGAGACCTCATCTCTACAAAAAGTTTCTTAGGGCAAGCGCAGTGGCTCACACTTTTAATTCTAGCACTTTGGGAGGCCAAGGCAGCAGATATCTTGAGCCCAGAAGTTCAAGACCAGCCTGGGCAACATGGTGAAACCCTGTCGCTACAAAAAAAATAACAAAAATTAGCTGGGCTTGGTGGTGCATGCCTGTAATCCCAGCTACTCAAGAGGCTGTGGCGGGAGGATGCTTGAACCCAGGAGGCAGAGGTTGCAGTAAGCCAAAATGACACCCCTACACTCCAGCCTGGGTGACAGAGCAAGGATTTGATCATAAATAAGAAAATAATACATGAAAGATGTGCAATCTCATTGCTAAAAGAAGTTAAAATGTAAACTGCCATGAGATTCCTTTTTATTTTTTAACTGTGTCAGGTTGGCAAAGATCACAAAAGGTAGATGATTGAAAGGCAGTAAAATATAGTGGTTAAGATCACAGGCACTATGGCCAACTGTTCAGGTCTGAACCCCAGCCCGCACTTCACTCTGTGGGACTTGACCTTCCCTGTGCTCCAGTCCTAATGCGCTAGTGGGGAGGGCGATAAAATCCACCTTAGGTGGTTATGAAGAGTTCTAAGACCATTACAACACACGTCTAGCTTGTGGCAGATATTCGATAAATATTAGCTGTACTTATTATTCACCAAGGTGTCTGAAATGGGCACTGTTGCCCAAACAGATGGGGCAGAAAGCTGACAAGTGGCCTTGGGTTTGCAGGGATACTTGCTTTCTTTTTTTTTTTTATTTTAATTTTTTTTTTTTTGAGATGGAGTGTTGCTCTGTCACCCAGGCTTGAGTGCAGTGGCATGATCTCGGCTCACTGCAACCTCTGCCTCCTGGGTTCAAGCAATTCTCGCACCTGAGTCTCCTGAGTTGCTGAGATTACAGGTGCGTGCCACCACACTCACCTTATTTTTGTATTTTTAGTAGAGATGGGGTTTCACCATGTTGGCCAGGCTAGTCTCGAACTCCTGATCCACCTGCCTTGGCCTCCCAAAGTGCTGGGACTTCAGGCGTGAGCCACCGCCCCCGGCCTTGCTTTCTTACAGTGCACCCTTTTGTATATTTTGAATTTCGAACCATGGGCACGGATTGCCCATGAAAGAAAAATAATACTTTAAGCCAACACAAGCAAAGAGTTTGGGGAATCAGGAGAAGTTGGAGGTACATTCAGCCAGGCTTAGGCAGCCCTGCAGGCTCACCCACAGGCAGGGCAGATGTTGGCAATATCGTGGACTCCCACGCTGGTTCAGACTTCCAGGTCAGCCAGAGAACGGGGCTCAGGGCTGCTTGAAGGAAAGCGAGGGACCAAGCTGAGGGGCTGTGACCTGTGGCCTCTCTGTGATGGCACAAGGGGCCCTTGGAGTGCATTGTTTTGGAAAAAAAAAAAACCTGATATATAATTAAGAATCAGTTTGATGATGTATAATTAAGAATCAACTGTTTGTCCTTGAAACAAGAGAGACTCACTATTAAAATGGGCCCTGGAAAATATATACTTACCTTATATGTGTTTCAAAAACACACATCCAGAAGAAGCTCTGAAAATGGAGATGGTCATGGTTGCACAATAGTGTGAATGTGCTTCGTCCCACTAAACTCTAAAATGACTAAAATAGCAAACGTTGTTATATACATTTTTCCCACAATAAAAATTAAATTAACAAAATAAGAGATATGCCGCTATGCTCTGCTACACACATAAGTACTTTGTTCACAGAAAAGGTCTGGAGGGATATATGCCAGAGATCAGATATAACATTCTGTATGGTGTTTATTTTCTTCTTTGTGTCTGTCTACTTGTGTCTGCTTGTATTTTCTAATTTTCTCATAGTGCACGTGTGTTGTTTATATATTTTTTTTTTTTTTGAGACATGGTCTCACTCTGTTGCCCAGGCTGGAGTGCAGCGGCATGATCATAGTTCACCGCAGCCTCGACCTCCTGGGCTCTAGAGATCCTCCTACCTCAGACTCCCAAGTAGCTGGGATTACAGGAGTGAGCCACCATGCCTGGACTGTTTATAGAAATTTTTGAAGTTATTTGGTTCTACATTAATTTACGTTTTAATACAGTGTGGTGATAAATTATTTCATAGTATATTTGCAAATACTTTGGATCTTAATACTTCCAGATCCAAACATATCAGATGAAAAATATTATCCATTAGCTTGATGACTTGAAAATTTATATTTATATTAGCTGCAATAATTTTTTTGAATGGACCATCTAATTTAGCAAAAATGTCAAGCCTCTGTTACTCTCCCTCAGTATCTGTTTTACTAAAATGTGGCACCTGCAGCATCCCGCATGGAGTCATTCCACCGAATTCACTAACAGAAGCCAGCCACCATAGAGCCCGGGACAACTGGGTCTTTTTGGTCCTTCCCGACTCACTGAAACTTGGGGTATTTCCTTATTTGATACGTCTTCATTGTGAAATGAGACCTTCCAGGGAGTGCAACACCTTTTCTGCTGGGACATGCTCAGCAAGAACAGCACTCTGTGCTGGGTGCTTGTGTCCTCCCGCAGCTACCCCTGGGCTTAGGCTCAGTGTCTTCTGCACCAACCCCGAGTCCACTTTGTTCCCTCCCGCTCATGAAAGCACATTGAGAAGACGCAAGAGGCAGAGATTTTTAAAACCTAGCTCCTAATCCCAGTTTTTAAAGTAAATCATTTGTAAAATTCAGTGCTATAACTCTTAGCAAGAAATTGAAGGCACTGAAGCTGAGGGTCCAGAGCCCATGCTGTTCCTTAAATCAGGGATCTCCAACCCCTAGTCCGTGGCCTGTTAGGAACTGGGCTGCACAGAAGGAGGTGAGGGGCGGTGAGCGAGCATTACCGCCTGAGCTCCGCCTCCTGTCACATCAGCAGTGGCAGTAGATTCTCATGGGAGCCTCGAACCCTGTTGTGAACTGCGCATGGAGGGGTCTAGGTGCTCCTTCTGAGAATCTAATGCCTGATGATCTGAGGTGGAATCATTTCATCCTAAAACCATCTGCCCCACCCTTGTCCATGGAAAAATTGCCTTCCATGAAACCAGTCCCTGCTGCCATAAAGATTGGGGGCCACACCTTAGGTGATCAAGGTGGGGAAGGGAAAGAGGAAGCAAGTGAGTGATTTTGGCCAATAGAAGAATCATAATGAGGCCAGGCACGGTGGCTCACACCTGTAATCCCTATACTTTGGGAGGCCAAGGTGGGTGGATCACCCAAGGTCAGGAGTTCAAGACCAGCCTGGCCAACATGGTGAAACCCTGTCTCTACTGAAAAATACAAAATACTATCCAAGAAGCAATTTTATAAAATTAAACAAAAATAACCCATATTTCTCAGTATGATTCTTTTTTTTTTTTTTTGAGATGGAGTCTTGCTCTGTCACGCAGGCTGGGGTGCAGTGACTATTCACAGGCTCTATCTCAGAGCACTACAGCTTTGAACTCCTGGCCTCCAGCGATCCTCTCACCTCAGCCTTCTGAGTAGCTGAGTAGCTGGGATGCTCCACAATACCTGACTTAATCAAATTTTTGATCTTTGCAAATCTTACAGGTGAAGCATGTTGGTTGGTGACTTGTAAGTTTTTGTTTCTTTATGAATGAAGAGGAGCATGTTTTATATTCTTACAGCCCTATGTGTCCCTTCCTGTGTGTTATCTGTTCATGTCTTTTATCTTTGTATTGAGATTTTAGTCATTTTCTTATTTATCTTAGGAAAGCTTTCTCTGTTAGAGAAATTAGCCCTTTGTGCTATGAGTTGTGAAAATGTGTTTCCCAGTTTTCCACGTGTTATTTTGATGTTGCTTATTATCTTTTTGTCATGCAGATTTTTTGATGCAGTCAAATTTTTAATCTTTGTGTTTCTTCTTTTTGTTTAGTGTTGTTTTGCTTTTCATCATGCTTAGAAATACCTTTCCTAGTCAGAGATTATACTTTAAAAAATTTTCCCACTATTTCTTTAAATAGTTTTATGTTTTCATGTTTACATTTAATTTTTCATCCGATTGAAATTTATCCTGGCATAGGATAAGAGATATGGAACCAACGTTTTTCTTTTCCAGATGGCTACTCCTTTTCCTCCTGTTGACTTGAAATGCCACCTTCATAATGTAGTAATTCTCAGTTTTAGGAGCTATTGCTGGACTTGCCTACTCTGTTCCTTGATTCATCTACTATAATTATTGTAATTTTATAAGAGACTTTAATATCTGATAGTTCTAGTCTATCACTATTGGTCTTTTCCAGTTTGCTTCTCTAATTTTTAAAAATTTAACCTCTGGTTAGCATTATTTTTAAATACATCTTTTCATATGTTCTATAATTATTCAGATGTATACTTGAAATTTGACTGAGTTGGGAAAGGACTATTCCTTTTTTAAATAGTTCATATTCACAGGTAAAATTACAGGCTAATTATTTCAAAAATATCAAGGTCTTGTCATCCATATAAAACTGGATTTTAAGACCGGGCATTGTGGCTCAAGCCTGTAATCCCAGCACTTTGGGAGGCTGAGATGGGCAGATCACGAGGTCAGGAGATTGAGACCATCCTGGCTAACACAGTGAAACCCCGTTTCTACTAAAAAATACAAAAAACTAGCCGGACGAGGTTGTGGGCGCCTGTAGTCCCAGCTACTCGGGAGGCTGAGGCAGGAGAATGGTGTAAACCCGGGTGGTGAAGCTTGCAGTGAGCTGAGATCCAGTCACTGCACTCCAGCCTGGGCGACAGAGTGAGACTCCGTCTCAAAAAAAAAAAAAAAAAGAAAAAAAAAAAAAAAGTTGGATTTTATACATGCAACTTTTAAAGGAACACTCTTTACATTTAGATTGAAACAATAATAGTAATACAGCATCCCTCAAAATTTGTTTTACATACATACTGTTCATATTCTGGTATAATTATATGTTCATTTAATTACTTTAAAGCTTTTGGCTGGACACAGTGTCTCATGCCTGTAATCCTAGCACTTTGAGGGGCCAGGCTGAGACGATCACTTGAGCCCAGGAGTTCAAAACCAGCCTGGTCAACATAATGAGACCACATAATAATTTAAAAATTAGCCGGGCGTGGTGGCATATGCTCATAGTCCCAGCTACTGGGGAGGCTGAGGCAAGAGGATCGCTTGAACCCAGGAGTTCGAGGCTATAGTGATTGTGATTGCGTCATTGCACTCCAGCCCCAGGCAACAGAGCAAGACTCTGTCTCAAAACTAAATAAAGCTTTTGAGAACGTTCTTCCATTTTCTCATTTTCTTAATATTGCTGTAAAGCAGTATAAAAGACCGGAATAATTTACTTCAAATGACTGTCTCGTTTGAGGCCTAACTTACACACTGTGATGCTGCTCATTGTAAAATCTTGGGCAAGCCACTTCTGTGCTCCGCAGTTCGCTCCTGTGTAAAATGAGGGGTGTTTAAAATTCCACAATTCCAAGAACTGCGAGAGAAGTCTTTCAATATATTGATTGCTGATATTCTCTCCAGGTCTCAGCTTCCACGTCTAGAAAAAGAGGGCCTTGTACTAAAATGATCTTGAATGTCTCTGATGGCATTATTTTCTCTCTCTCTCTTTTTTGAGACAGAGTGCTGCCCTCTCACCCAGGCTGGAGAGCAGTGGTACAAATCTGCCCTCATAGCTGCCTCAGCTTCCCAGGCTCAAGCACTCCTCCTGCCTCAGCCTCCCAGATGGCTGGGACTATAGGCGTGAGCCACGACACCTGGCTAATTTTTTATTTTTTGTAAAGATGGAGCCTCGCTATGTCGCCTAAGCTGTCCTCAAACTCCTAGCCTCAAGCGATCCTTCCTCCTTGGCCTCCCAAAGTGCTGAGATTACAGGCGTGAGCCGCCGCACCCAGCACTGGTGTTATTTTCAACATCCCAGCTCATATCGATGATCCTGATTCTGGATGAGCAACTGCCTGGTGGGTGGGAAGTCAAGTGCTAGGAAGAATGTTTGCTTGATTGTGCTTTTTATTCTGTGTTTTCTCCTTACATTAATAATTCTCTCTTCTGGGCAGTCTCTTTTAGCATCCTCTGAGTGGCAAGAAGTACGTTCATCCAAACGGGCTAAAAGAAAAATGAAATTATCTCAGCCAAAAGTTTTTGAAGATGTTGAAGAGGATGGCTTAGATGTACTATCAGCTTTTACATCAAGTTTGAAATGTGAAGGTGTGGAAAAGCTGTTGGATTTAAGTCGGACAGAGTCATGTAAACCAACAGCAACTGAACCACTATTTAGGAAAGTCAGTCCACTGGAAACATCTACTTCTAGCCTTTTTCGTGTTTCTGCTCCAGCCTTTGGTTCCTCTCTTCCCCCGGCTGCCCGCTCTTACAGTCCTGCTTCCATGCCTTTTGCCTCCCATGGTCAGGGAGCTGGTTTTGGTTTTGCTCCTCCTCCCAGACAGTTGGCTGCATCTCTATTCAGCCAAGGCCCTGTGCCTGGCAGTCGTGCTGACTGGATCCCACAGTCGGCATCTCATCCCACAGGGCCTCTCCAGAAAGTACCTTATGTACCCTTCTGTGGCTTTCCTTTTTCAGAGGGCTCATTGAGCTCCACACAGCCTGCTCCACCCCCACTTCCTGGAGGCTATACCCCCAGGCCTTCTGCTGGCACCTTCCCTGAGCTAGATTCTCCCCAGCCTCATTTCTCTCTTCCTACAGATCCTGATCCCATCAGAGGTTTTGGGTCTTATCATCCCTCTGTTTCCTCTCCTTTTCATTTTCAACCTTCCGCAGCCTCTTTGACTGCCAACCTTAGGGTGCCAATAGCCCCTGCCTTACCTAAGACTCTTTGCAGTCAGTCCTGGACTACCCCAGTAGATCTCTGTCTTCTAGAAGAATCAGTAGACAGTCTCGAAGGAAGTCAGTTGCCTGGCTTTGGTTTTCAAAGTTTTGAAACAGAAAGTCATGAACTATCAGAAGTGCTTCTAGACAGCTGCTTTTTACAAATAAAATGTGATACAGCAGATGACAGTATCCCATGCTTTCCGGAAGTAATAGAGGAGGATGAAATAGTGTGCACACAACACTGGCAGGATGCTGTGCCTTGGACAGAACTCTTCAGTCTACAGACAGAGGTATGTGTCTTATTTCTCCTTAAATCTGTGATTAGCTGGCTTCATAGTTTAGAACAGTGCTACTCAAAGCAGCCGGTCAAGGAACTGTCTGTCGTCAGTCTGTAGTGAAGTAAGGGGCTTGTGCACTGGGGTATAAGTCATACTGCTTCTTTCATTGAGGAACTCTTGCTACAAAACAAAACAGACAGCTGAAAGAAACAGTGTGCTTGATGCTGGCTGGTGTTTCTCTACCAACATTAGACCAGAACCTCATGCTGGTGAATGTTACTATTCCTCACATGAAAATGAACATCCCCGAACAGATGATGGGGTGAAATCTTAATTTCCTAGATTCTAGAACTAATGGATTGTAATCCATTTAAATTTCCCACTGTGAAGTACAGCACAAGCACTTGTACATATACTCTAAATATTTTCACATAAGGTCATGGGAATACAGCTATTGTTCAGCATGTATATTGTGTTAGAGCTTATCATTCCGTTTGTTATGCTAATAAACACCCTGTAGATTTGGCTTCTGCACTGGTACTAAGACCCAATCTTGCACCTGCGATTATTTGTTTTGATGTGAAGTAGTTTAGTGAAATGGAAAGGCCTTGATGTAGCATAAAAGTAAGTGTGAGTCCCAGCCCACTTTGTGATTTGGGGCAAGTCAGGTAACCTGTCTGAGCCTCAGTTTCCTCATCCATATAGTGGAGATAATGATAGTGTCTACTTCACAGAATGGGTTTGAGGTTTAAACAGGATAATGACAGCTGCCCAGTTTCCCTACTTGAGACAGTGCACGCACAAGCCTGCCGCGAGCATACTGCCGGTGGTCAAGAGTGTGGATCCCATGGCCACTCCTGGCTCTGCTGCTGGTTAGCTATGTGACTTTAGACAAATTGCTTCACCTTTCTGTGCCACCATGTTCTCATCTCCAGTGTGGGTGTGATAATAGTTGTTGGGGTGATCAGACCCAACACCAGGTCATGGAGGTGACAAAGTCTGGTGGAGTCAAAGGATTGAGAAAAAGACAGTTTGAGAGAGAAAGGTGGGACACCAGTGGGCCATCGCTATCATGGAGGCTATGAAGGCCTCGAGCTCTGGGAGCCCACAGTATTTATTGGTAATCCAACAAAGAAACAGGCGGTGGGAATGTGGAGGTCGAAAGGACACGTTGCATTAAGCACACGATTTACAGCTGTGATGGTTTAGCATTTATATGGAACATGTTCTGCTACTTGAGATAATGGGAATAGGAGCCTAGGAAGGCTAGAAGCAAGGAGCCAGCAAGTCTAGACACATTCCAGAGGACATTATGCAAGCCCTGCCTCAGTTTCCCTCTCAATACTCAGCTTTTTCCCAACAATAGTACTCCGCAGGAAGTGGCTAAACATATAAAAGAACAGCACTTGGTACCAGTTCTCTATGGGTTGGTACATACTATTACTGCTGTCATTTTTCAAGGTATTGCCATAGATTCTTCAACCTGTGCACCTGCCTAGGGCCACACCCTGCTTTCTGCTCCCTGTGTTAGTTTCCCTAGGGCCTGGATTCTGTCTCCTTTGAGGTTAATATTCCCAAGCTCAGGCTTAGCACACCCTCCTCTGCATGTAATGGGGCAGGCAGATGATGGGGGGTGCAGGGAAGGTAGTTTTAAAGTACATGTTTAATGTAACAATTTTATACTTAGAAAAAAACTGTCATTTTCTTATTTCAGAATACATCAGGGTACATTTTTAGGTTAAACAAAAGGAATCATGCTGGAGGTCATAGGCCTGTATAATACAGGGCCTATGACTGACAATTGGATATGGTATACTTAAACATTTGCTAAGAGGTCTATCTTATGTTAAGTACTCTTTCCACAAAAGGGAACAAAACAAAACAAAAGGGGTGGAAGAAAAGTTCTGGAAGTGGTGGCTGAGTTTATGGCATTGATAAGTGACAGTCTGATGGTTTCGCGGGTGTGTACTTATCTCCAAACACATCAAGTTGTATACATTAAATATTGGTGACTTTTTGTAGGTCAATCATATTTCAGTAAAGTGGGATTTTTTTAAAGAGGGAATCATGCTATTTAAAAGTTTGAGAAATACTGGTTCAATGCTTATTGCTAGTTGACAACGCAGTAGGGTGACTATAGCTAACAATACATTGAATACGTCAAAATAGCTAGAAGAAAATATTTGAAATGTTGCCAACACAAAGACATCATAAATGTTCAAGGAGATGGAAATCCTAAATACCCTGACCTGACTATTTCACATTCTATGCATGTATTAAAATTTCATGTGTACCCCAAAATACGTACAAGTATTATGTATCAATAAAAAATGAAATAAAGCATTGCTAGAAGAAAAAAAAGTACCACTTAAAACAATCTCTACACATGAACCTCTTCCCACACTTTTTATAAATGCCAGCAGATATGTAGTATTCATAGCATTTATGAGGTGCCAACCAATACTATGTCACTAGTGTATGAAGAACTTTATTTTACAGTAATAAAAATATTAGAAATGCTTTGATTAACTGAAATAAAATTAATGGAAACATATTTATTACATAACTTTTTTCATTTAATTTGTTAAAATTTTATTTTAGATGCAGAGGTACATGTACAGGTTTATTACATGGGCATACTGTGTGGTGCTGAGGTTTGGGCTTCTAATTATCTTGTTGCCCAAGTAGTGAACATACGTTTTTCAACCCTTGCCTCTCTCCTTCCCCCACTACATAACTTCTTATGTGATAAAATGTGAATAATATAACTTGCATTCGTTTTCTTAATTTTGTAGGATGGCTTCTGGAAACTTACACCAGAACTGGGACTTATATTAAATCTTGATACAAATGCTTTGCACAGCTTTCTTAAACAAAAAGGCATTCAATCTCTGGGTAAGTCACTATCTTCCCATTTATTAAGTCATTATTTTCACTCATTCATAAGCATGCTCCTAATTGTTATAAACTATTTTGTAAACTAGTGTACTAATGTAATAATTATGAAAGTTATATTTGAATGGAATTATATTTAACCATCAAAGGAAATGGGAGATGGGTTTCTAGTCATATTTTTGCCACTAATTAGGGTATTATCTGAGCAAATTTATTAGCATAAATAGCACCAACTGCTATAAAAAAAATCTCAGAAGCTTAACATAATCAAATATTACTTTCTTGTCCCTATCACAGTAAAATATCAGTCAGGAAGAAAGTTCCACTGATGTGGTCATTTAGAGACCTTGACTCCTTCCATATTGTGACTCCCCCATCTTCAATATATGTCTTTAAAATTATTCTGGTAAGAGAGAAGAACAAATATTACCCTGGCATCGTCCCCCTGCTAGACAAGAGGAAGAACACTAGTCACATAGCCCCATCCATGTACGAAGGCCTGAGAAATGTACAGTTAAGCTGTGTGTCCAGGAGGAGAAAACAGCTCTGATGAGCACCTAGCCAGCCTCTGCCAGAGGCAGTTGTTCAACCTCTGGATCTGTTTCCTGTCATGACAACACAGGGGATAGGTGAGGAAGTCCTGAGCATCCTTGACCCAGCAAGTAGTTTAAAGGTCAAATGCTAGCCCTAAGACAGGAGCTGTTTGTTTGTTTTGAGACAAGGTCTGGCTCCATTGCTCAGGTTGGAGTGCAGTGGTACTATCTTGGCTCACTGCAACCTCCACCTCCCAGGCTCAAGGGATCTTCCCACCTAAGCCTCCTGAGTAGCTGGGACTATAGGCACCTGCCACCATGCCTGACTAATTTTTGTATTTTTTTTTGGTAGAGATGGGGTTTTGCCATGTTGTCCAGTGTGGCCTTGAACTTGTGAGCTCAAGCAATCTGCCCACCTTGGCCTCCGAAAGTGTTGGGATTACAGGCATGAGCCACTGTGCTCAGCCTGGAGATTTTTTTTTTTAAATAAAATACACATTATTAAACAACTAGCCAATATGCATGGATAGACAGAACAGCAGTGTCTCACTGGCCCACCATCACCTCTAAAATGCCAGAGTTTTCATATTCCAGGCTGGGTGAGTGGGCAAATGCATAACCTGTTTGACGTGACCTGCACTCGGCCGAAAAGGAGTGATGACAATTTACTTGAGGAGTGAGTGAGTGTTCCTGGAATAATAGAAGAGCCTGTATCTGACTAACTCTCCTGCCAATAACAGTTACTAACTTTGAAGAAAATGTTCAAAACCATTCTTTGAAGGCCAGGAGAATAATCAAAAACAGGCAGAAACTAGAGTGAACATAATCTTTGAAAGAAAGCAAGCCAACTAGGTGGGCTCTACGTGTATCCAGCTTGTCACCTAAAGGCATTTCTCAGCTCATGAGACACAGTGGGAGGTTTGAACTAAAACAGAAAGTCTTTCTGGGATGAGGACATGGGGTTGGAGTTTGAGGTTGCCAAAGTGGCTGGAAGTTAAGGATTAAAATCCTATAAAGGAGGGAACCACAGAGCAGGGAGCTCTGAAATCTGCATCCAAATGCCCCTCAGATCCTTGGCTCTCTCCTAACCTATACATATACAGGGTGCAACCTCAAGGAATCCAGAAAAAAGCAACAGCTGGGAAGCTACAGAGCTAACCAGAGATTGCAGCTGCTGCCTAGTACTGGCCAGAGTTTAGAGTTCAAGTTGCACCAAATCGGACATTATGAATATCTTTCCATTGAAACCGTAAAAGGGTCATAAGGATCATATCTCATGATCAAGGACTATACCCCAGGACAAAGGGATAAGCCAAAATAGACCCATCCTAATAAAGCCTAAAACAAAGCCTACACAGGATCCACCAGAACAAAACTGAACACTCTTTAGAGTAAGATAGCATAGCTGAGAGTCTCTACGAGGTGTCATTTTTAATGTTCAGTATGGAATGAAAATTTAACATATGAAGAAGCAGGACAACGTGACTTGTGATCAAGGGGAAAATGGGCTATAAATGCTGACCCACAGATGACCCAGATGTTAGAATTAGCAGACACAGACTTTAAAACTGCTTTTAAAAATATAGTGAAGGATTGACTTACCAGAAAAGGATGGAATGGGTGAATAAATGGCAGAATCTCAGCAAATAGATGGAAACTATAAGGAAGAACCAAATGAAAATCCTGGAACTGGAAAATATAGTATCTGCAATGAAAAGGTCATTGAATGAGCTTAACAACAGAATGGACAGAACAGGAAAAAAAATCATTTAATTCAATTGACAATGTACTCAATAAACTTATCTAAACTGAAATACAGAAAGAAAAAAATAGAATGAAAAATGAACAGAGGAGCCAAGACTGTGGAATGATATCAAAAGATTTCACATTTGTGTAACTAGGGTTTCAGAAAGTGAAAGGGTAGACAGAAAAATATTTGAACACTTTTGTAAAACTGATCAAAAACAGCACCTTCCAGATCCAAGAAACTCAGCAGAACTCCAAGCACAATAAATACAAAAATGACCACATTTAGATAGGCCAGAGTCAAACTGTTGAAAACCAAAGATAAGCCAGGCACGGTGGCTCACACCTGTAATGCCTGCATTTTGGGAGGCCAAAGCGGGCAGATCACTTGAGCTCAGGATTTCGAGATCAGCCTGGCCAACATGGTGAAACCCCATCTCTACAAAAATACAAAAGTTAGCCAGGCATGGTGGCGTGTACCTGCAGTTCCAGCTACTGGGAAGGCAGAGGTGGGAGGATCACCTGAGCCCTGGGATGTTGAGGCTGCAGTGAGCCATGATTGTGCCACTGCACTCCAGCCCAGGTGACAGAGTGAGATAAAAATTCAAGATAAATATATTGTCACGTGAGGCTGGAGCTCAGGGAAGAGGTCAGAATTGGAAAAGACGGGGAGAATTCTCAACGTGAGTAGTATTTAAAGCCTGGCTCTGGATGAAGTCACCCAAAGAAAGAAGGTAGTCTGAGCAGAGCAGGTGCTAGGACCAGCCTGCCACACGACAGTGTTTAGTGTTCAGACTGGACGAGAAACAGCAAAGACGCTGAGAAGGAGCGGACTGAGAAACAAGAGGAAAACTGGAGAAAATTGAGTCACAGATGCAAGGGGATGGGATTTCATGGATGTAACTTCTCCATGGGCTTTTCCTGTGTTTCTCTGTATTGCTGTGTATTGTCCGTGTTATTTTTCTGTAAGCATGTGCTTTTCTGCCTTTCTTCCTCTACATAGCCTCAAGCTGTCTGATTTTTTTCTCCGACTTGTTTTTATATCTGTACCCAACTTCGTCTTTTGTCCTCTTCTTCGTTTCTCTTTTATCATCCCTTCTCCTTCTGAATTTGTTTTTTAAGCGACGCTGATACACATTAGGCATTTCATCAGTTTACTATTTATTATATTATTCTTGGAGTTGTATGTTGCTTATTATGAATATTGCTTAAAAATTAGTGTAACATTTTGTAAATAATACCCAAAAAATAAGCCACAAAAGAATCCAGCAAATTAAACTGCTTTGTCTCCATTGATTTTTCTTTTGTGGGACAATGGCTTGGTCTTGTTATTTTGTTTTTAAAAATTTATTCAATTCCTTTTTTCTCTACTAAGAACATTATATTACTTAATAAAAGCCCTCTTATGAGCAGTTTTGGCTACCTCAACGATGTAAAAATTAATGGTGTATATGCAGATATGTGCATACTCTGCAAGGTCCTTTTGTCTTTTCTCAAAGTAATTGTATATTCTTAATTATAAGACAGAGATTTGGGGTTTTTTTTCCTTCCCTAAAACCATTTTTTGGCTGTGTGCTGTGGCTCATGCCTATAATCTCAACACTTTGGGAGGCCAAAGTAAGAGGATCACTTGAGTCCAGGAGTTGGAGGCTACAGTGAGCTCTGATCACACCGACTGCACTCCAGCATGACAGAGTGAGCCCCTGTCTCTCCAAAAAAAACAAAAAACAAACAAAAAAGCTGCTTGCATTTTTTAAATAAAAATGGGTTGTTAATTCTGAGTTCAACACATGTAAACATTCATTTTTCAATTTTGATATTTTGTAATATAGTAACATATCTTGGATACCTATAGGTACTAACCACTAGAAATAATTTGATACACCAGTGTAACTGGTCATATCTGTTGTTTATCTGTTGAATATTTAAGTTTACTCTTCTAAGCTATTTGTAACAGGAGCCTGAAAACTGGATTTCTTTCATTGAACTTCATGGCTCTCTGTGTGAAGATGGCAAGCAAGGGGCACTCTGGGTACAGTCCAATTTCCTGACGACCATCAGGATAATATGATAGGCACATGGTTCCAACCATCCTCATTTTTTATTTAAATAGCAGGCTAATTAAGGACCTTGAAGAGTATTTGAGAGTTTCATGATCTGCTCATGTACTGTGATTTAACCATATTATAATTATTTAATGGGAATTTTATAAACAGGCACAGTTTGAGATGCAGAATTTCCAACAGACTTAATGGAGTTTGTTTCCTTTTAGGTGTAAAAGGAAGAGAACGTCTCCTGGACCTAATTGCCACAATGCTGGTACTACAGTTTATTCGCACCAGGTTGGAAAAAGAGGGAATAGTGTTCAAATCACTGATGAAGCTGGATGACGCTTCTACTTCCAGGTGGCTTTAACTATAGTATTATGTAACTTATTTAATAAACCTTACAAACAGCTATAGGGAATTATCTTACATGTGTAGACTACTTTATAAGTATGTAGGAAGAGAATTTGTTTGCAGGTGACAGCTTGCCCACAGTCTCCTGTGGCGGGCAGGGCTGATGTAGTATTTGTACCTTGGGCTGCACAGGAAACAGGCTCAGAGAGTTTTAGTGCAGGTCCCGCTGGAGGCCGGCGCTTCTGGCTCTGGATGTGGTACCCTTCGCTGCAGTGTGCTGATCCCCGGCACTGGAGCCTGGCGCTTCTGGCTCTGGATGTGGTACCCTTCGCTGCAGTGCGCTGATCCCCGGCACTGGAGCCTGGCGCTTCTGGCTCTGGATGTGGTACCCTTCGCTGCAGTGCGCTGATCCCCGGCGCTGGAGCCCGGCGCTTCTGGCTCTGGATGTGGTACCCTTCGCTGCAGTGCGCTGATCCTGGGTGCCTCCAGAGGACCCACAATATGACTGTTGGGCCCAGCCCTGTTCCCAACAATGGCAGGGCCTGAGATAAGAATACAAATGGAAACCCACATACTATATGTCTAAGTATTTAAAAGTTATAAATCAAACTAGCAAACTATTAGATTAAATGTGTTCTAATCTCCTACCTTGGCAAATACAACTTCATAACCACCTAGAAGGCCACGTTCAAATTCGGCCCTTGGCTGACCCCATGCACACATGAATACCCCACCCTACCCATCAAAATGCCATCCAGACCCCATGCCAGTGCCCCCTCACCCCAGCCACCTTGCAGCACCAGTGAGATAGCAGCACTGTTCAAACTCAGGGTGACAGACCCAGGGAAGACCCTGGAAGTGGACTCAGGGCCATGTGGTCAGGGATGCTGGAGTTGCAGGGTCTAAACAGGAGGATATGGGCTCTGGGGTGGGCACATTCTCTTGTCCCTGCAGACCCCCACCCCATGGCGAGAGGGGCAAGACCAGAGCAGGATCCCTCTGACATACATATACATATAAGTATATACATACACATATGCACATACATACACATATACATACACATGTAATTGGCTTATGTTCTTTTAAAGGCAAGATAAGGGGAAAACTAATCAAACTAATAAAAATATTATTCCAAGGGGGGTTTGGTAGAGGGGACAAGGATGGAAGCTAAGTTTCTCCTAGTGTGCTTTGTTTTGCAGTTTTGACTTTGGAACTATGTAAATATTTTACATAATGATAAGATTGATACTTATTTATTTATTTATTTATTGAGATCATCTGGCTCTGTCACCCAGGCTGGAGTGCCGTGGTGCAGTCTCAGCTCACTGAAACCTCCGCCCCCTGGGCTCAAGCCATCCTCCCACCTCAGCCTCCTGAGTAACTGGGACTACAAGTGTGCACCACCACACCCTGCTAGTTTTTGTAATTTTTGTAAAGACTGGGCTTCACCATGTTACCCAGGCTGGTCTCAAACTCCTGAGCTCAAGCAATCCTCCCACCTCACCCTCCTGAAGTGCTAGGATTACAGATGTGAGCCACCGTGCCCAGCCTGGGTATTAATTTAAGGTGACTTAGTACATAATTTGACTATATCTCCCTAGTGGGATAGTACCTAAGGATTAAAAAATATTATGAAGAAATCTCACTGGGAGTAGCCATGGTGTTAATAATACTTTTGATTTGTTATTTTGGAAGGTAGATATTAATATTGTTAGAAACTAATATGTATAAAATCAAATAAGTTAAACGAAACCCCTTGATTTCTTGAATTAGATCAGAGAATAGAGGAACATGTTACATGACACCATGCAAATGCAGTCAGCAAAGTCTGAAATGTGGGGAAATAAATGGCAAGAGAAAAATAAATGGCAATAGAAAAAAAAAGGTTGAGGATCAGAACCTGTAAATAAACCTTTAGAGACATATCAACCAAAAGCAAGGGTAGACCTTGTTTAGATCCTGATGTGAACAAAACCCACTGCATTTAAAAAAATGAGACAGGGAAAATTAAATTTAATTAAATTTAATTAATTTAATTTAATTAAGTAAAATTTAATTAATTTATTAAATTAATTAAATAAAATAAAATTTAATTAAATTTAATTAAATAAAATTTAATTTTTAATTGTTTAATTAAAAATTAAAACAATTTTTAAGTGTCATGATTAAGAAAAAGTTCTCAAACACAAAACAGGTGTTCAGGAAGTTCTGGGCTAGGCAAATTGGCTCATGCCTGTAATCCAAGCACTTTGGGAAGCTGAGACGGGAGGATCACTTGAGCCCAGCAAGATCAAGCCCAGGAGTTTAAGACCAGCCTAGGTAACCAATGAGACCCCCATCTCTACAAAAACCTTTTTAAAATTACCCAGGCATTGCTGGGCACAGTGGCTCACACCTGTAATCCCAGCACTTTAGGAGGCCAAGGCAGGAGGATTGCTTGCTTCCAAGAGTTCAAAACCAGCCTTGACCACATAGAAAGACCCTGTCTCCACAAAAAAATTAAAAATTAGCCAAGTGTGGTAGTGTGTGACTACTCAGGAAGCTGAGGTGGGGGGATTGCTTGAGCCCAGGAGGTCGAGGCTGCATTGAGTTGTGATCCTGCCACTGCACTCCAGCCTGTGCGACAAAGTGAGACCCTGTCTAAAAAAAAGGAAAATCATAATTTACTATATGTAATGTATACTTCCATTTTTAAAAAAGCAATATCTTCTCATTAGTTTGCCAAGAAAGATGAGAATTTATTCTTTTTTTTTTTTCTATTTTTGGGGTTTTCTTTTTTTTTGTTTTTATTTATTTTTTGAGGCCAGGTCTCATTCTGTCGCCCAGACTGGCATGCAGTGGCATGATCTTGGCTCACTGCAACCTCCACCTCCCAGGTTCAAGCAATTCTCGTGCCTCAGCCTCCCGAGTAGCTGGGACTACAGGTGTGCACCACCATGCCAAGCTAATTTTTATACTTGTAGTAGAGATGAGGTTTCGGGCCATGTTGGCCAGCTGGTCTCGAACTCCTGGCCTCAAGTGATCTGCCTGCATTGGCCTCTCAAAGTTCTGGGATTACAGAAGTGAGCCACTGCATCAGCCTAATTTTTGTATTTTATTTTAAAATAAACCAGTGCCACTTGCCAAGAGAATTAATTAAATAAATATCAAAGAAAAAACACTTTGAACAGCTAGGAGATGGGACTAACAAATTAGTATTTGACTTAATAGGCACATCCAAAGAGGCACTTAATCTATTTAGATCATTGCCAATTATTAATATTATAGCTGTTAGAACAAGTATAAACTTTGAACCTGCTTTTGAACTGTAATATCACAAAGTATTAAAGCAAGATTTTCAAAATTGATCAAGTATATTCCAGCATATTGCTCTTACCACATTACTGCTATTGTGCCAGCAAAATGGTTTGTTGGCACTTTAGTACGTAAGACAAAATGATTTTAGACTGGGCATGGTGACTCACACCTGCAATCCCAGCACTTTGGGAGGCTGAGGCGGGCAGATCACGAGATCAAAAGATTGAGACCATCCTGGCCAACACAGTGAAACGCTGTCTCTACTAAAAATACAAAAATTAGCTAGGCATGGTGGCACGTGCCTGTAATCCCAGCTACTCAGGAGGCTGAGGCAGGAGAATCGCTTGAACCAGGGAGTCAGAGGTTGCAGTGAACTGAGATCGTGCCACTGCACTCTAGCCGGGTGACACAGTGAGACTCCATCTAAAATAAATAAATAGATTTTTTTTACTCCCTGTTTATTGCATATTTGAAGCTTTTTCTATATTTTCTATTTCAAGATGTACGTAACATTGATGTAGGAGCACATTACATGGGGGTGTAGGCACAAGATTTTCTTACTAGTGGAATGGTGAACCAAAAAGTGTAGAGGCCACTGGACTGAAGGAGGCCAGCTGAATTAGTGAAAATATTCAAAACCAGTTTTGTTGTTTTCAGCAGTTAGTAACTATAAGTAGATGAATATTTACCAGGAAACATTGGTCTTTTACCCACTTTGGCATGCTTCTTATTTAGTATGTTCATTTTGTCATGACATTCAGTGAACATTTATTGAGTGCCTACTGTGGACCAGGGACTAGTAAGCATGTTAAGTTTATAAGCTTTGTTAATTTCCACCACAAACCCATAGGACCTCATGTTATTCTCGTAATAGAGGAAACTGAGATTCCCAGTGTTGAATGAAAGCCACACAGTATCACATGACCAATATCATGTGATTGCAGAGTCAGGACTCAAACCCAGCTCTTAACCACCACGCTATACTGACGGCCCTTTCCCAGTTCACAGGGAAAAATCGGGAACAGGGAGAGAATTTTCAAAATACTAAGTTTCCCCCATAGAATTTTCTGAAGAACTTTGGCGTATGTTGCCACTTGTTCACTAACAAGTTCTAGCAGATGATAGAACAAGTAAGGAAGTAGCTAATTAATATTAATTAACAATCTCAGAATTTTTCTGAGTGTTGAATAGACCTGAATATTCAACAGTCTCAAATATTTGACACCATTTAGTGGACACAGACTTGACTCGATATGCTTATTCTACCAAGTTATTCCTGGTTTACGTGACACAACTGAATATATGCCAGTTTCATGGCGGACTCTCAGATATTCTGAAGGTACCTAATCAAGTTGGTACAGTGGGAAGGAGAGAGAAACAGCAGCCTCATTTGTAAAACAGTACTTGAGTTTGTGTGTGAAGAATGGATAGGATTTAGATTGAGATGCATGGAAAGGGGACAACCATAAACAACTGTAGAGAAGCTGGAACTCGAGCTGTCCTGTAGGCAGCAGGGATGCCTGGAGGCACGTGGAAGCCGGGAAGTGGTGGGCACGGGACACTTGACAATGCAGTGCATAAGCTCAAGGTCAGACGGGTAGAAGAAGTCCCGTAAGATGTCAAGGAAAACTGCTTTTATTAAATATCTTAATTTTTGGCAGAATCATTTTGTCTGATACAATGTGATGGGTTTAGTACCATATTACATTTCACATGTTGTTATATTCTGAAATCTGAAACATTTTTTTTTTTACATCTAGGAATATTCCCTGGGCTTTTGAGGCTATAAAGAAAGCAAGTGAATGGGTAAGAAGAACTGAAGGACAGTACCCATCTATCTGCCCACGGCTTGAACTGGGGAAAGACTGGGACTCTGCCACCAAGCAGTTGCTGGGACTCCAGCCCATAAACACCGTGTCCCCTCTTCATAGAGTCCTTCATTACAGTCAAGGCTAAATCAAATGAAACTGAATTTTAAACTTTTTGCATGCTTCTATGTAGAAAATAATAAAATGATAATAGATGCTTATAATGAAACTTCATTAAAGTTTTATTCAGTGTAGCAATTACTGTCTTTAAAAATAAAGTGGAAGCAGAATTACTTTAATCAACTAACAAGCAATAATAAAATAGAACTTAAAATATTTCAGTTTTCTGTGTCTCCTTGTTTTTTGTTATTTTTTTTAATATTTTTTATTTTTTTGAGACAAAGTTTTGCTCTTGTTGCCCAGACTGGAGTGCAATGGCATGATATCAGCTCACTGCAATCTCCTCCTCCTGGGTGCAAGCAATTCTCCTGCCTCAGCCTCCCCAGTAGCTGGGATTATAGGCGCCTGCCACCACACCCTGCTAATTTTTTGTATTTTTAGTAGAGACAGGATTTCACCGGGTTGCCCAGGCTGGTCTCGAACTCCTGACCTCAGGTGATCCACCCACTTTGGCATCCCAAAGTGCTGGGATTACAGGCATGAGCCACTGCGCCAGCCTGTTGTTGTTGTTTTAGAGATGGTCTCAATCTGTCTCCCAGGCTGAAGTGCAGTGGTGCGATCATAGCTCACTGCAGCCTCAAACTCATGGGTTCAAGGGATAGTCCCGCCTCAGCCTCCCAATTAATTGAGACTACAGGCATGTAGTCCCACCCAGCTAATTTTGGGGTGTACTTTTTGTAGAGATGGGGTCTTGCTATGCTGCCTAGGCTGGTCTTGAACTACTGGCCTCAAGCGATCCTCCCACCTCAGCCTCTGAATGTGTTGGGATTACAGGCATGAGCCTCTGCACCCAGCTAGTGTTTCAGAGCTTTAAGGTGCTAGGAGATGCTTGCTTCTGGATGGTCCTGGGAGCCTGTGTCCTCACATTCAGGAGTCCAGTGGAAAGCTGGCTCAGCTGGACTGAGCAAGCTGAGAAGAAACATGGTCTTTCGTAGGGGATCTGTCAGGGTGGTGGGAGAAATTATAAAAATTAAGTTGTAGGAAATAGACACAAACCTTTTTGGAGGGTCAGGAGGTTTGCATAGCTTCAGTAAAAGATTTGGCTGAAGGCAGCTGAATTCTCTTAAAAGCTTAGGGCATGGATACATAGCAATGTAGAGGAGTTTAAATAGATTATTTACTCATGTGCTCCTAAGACTGACCTTTGATCATTTGTGGGCACATGACTGCTCTCTACTCAGAAGGTCAGCAATGTTAATTACCCTCTAGTGGTGTCTACTTGAGACCTTTGTCATTAAATCTGTACTGAATAAATGCTTGGAGCCCCAGCCTGTCAAGGCCATGGCTGCTGACTCTTTATAGCACCCTCCTCGGTGTCTGGGAGCTGCCCAGTCCCCTAGCCTGCTCTTTCATGGGATACCTCTGTCTGAGTGCATTTCTTCATCCGTCACATGGCCAGGGTGTGTAGGTCGCCCCCAGCAAGTTACTGACAGTTTGAAAATTACACAGGATTGGTTGCTGAGTTGGATATTTTAGTCAACATTTCTTAAGCCCATGCCTCAGCAGTAGTTGACTTTTGTCTAAAGGGAGAGAAAGAAATTCTAGTTTTCCCAAACGTCCAATGCTCCAACCAAAACATACTGAATCAAGATTTCCAGAAGAAAATCCTGGCAACTTGGATATTTAATAAGTGCTCCAGATTATCAAGCACATTTGAACACAATGGCCCAGGTGGCCGTATCTCAAAGTGTGAGTCTGTGAACTGGCATTGTCTGCCTCACTTGGGAGCTCATCAAGACAGGCAGAATCTCTGGTCCCACTCGAGGCTATTGAATCAGAAGCTGCATTTTTATTTAGCAAGGCCCCCAGGCGACTCCTGTGCATGTTTATAGTTGAAGGGCTAGTGGACTGCGGTGACAGGAACATATTTAGTGCTTGTGCAGGGCCTTGTTTTAAGAACCCATGATGCTTGTGCACAGTGAAACATCCCATCAGTCCAATTGCTGGGAGAAAAGCTGAGGCAAGACTTCTAGTCTGGTATCATATGAAAAGAGCCTTGGAACAAGTTATGAGTCCAGAGTTTAAAACCTCTTGTGGCCTATGGAATACCAGGCTCTGTGCTTAAGAGTGGAAGGCTGCACTACAGCCTAAGCCCAGGGCATAAAGCCCCTCGTGGCTTGGATGGAATCCAGGACTCAGGGCATAAAACCCCTCAGTGGCCTCTGGAATGTGTCCAGACTTGCTGGCTCCTTGCTTCTTGCTCTCCCAGGATCGTAAATTGATTGTATTTTCAAAACAAAAAAACAACCCCATTAAAAATGGGTAAGAGCCAGGCGCGGTGGCTCAAGCCTGTAATCCCAGCACTTTGGGAGGCCGAGACGGGCAGATCACGAGGTCAGGAGATCGAGACCATCCTGGCTAACACGGTGAAACCCCGTCTCTACTAAAAAATACAAAAACACCTCGCCAGGCGAGGTTGCGGCGCCTGTGGTCCCAGCCACGCGGGAGGCTGAGGCAGGAGAATGGCATAAACCAGGGAGGCGGAGCTTGCAGTGAGCTGAGATCCCGCCACTGCACTCCAGCCTGGGCGACAGAGCGAGACTCCATCTCAAAAAAAAAAAAAAAAAAAAAGGGTAAAAGATATAAACATACACTTCTCAAAAGAAGACATACCAGAGGCCAACAAACATATGAGAACATAGAACTACCGTTTGACATTGCAATCCCATTACTGGGTATACATCCAAAGGAAAATAAGTTCTACCTAAAGGACACATGCACTGTATGCTCATCTCAGCACCACTGACAATAGGAAAGACATAGAATCAACTGAGGTGCCCATCAATGGTGGACTGGATAAAGAAAATGTGGTACATATACACCATGGAATACTACACATTCATAAAAAATAAAATAAAATAATGGCTGGGCTCAGTGGTTCACGACTGTAATCCCAGCACTTTGGGAGGCTGAGGCGGGTGGATCACCTGAGGTCAGGAGTTCGAGAGCAGCTTGGCCAACATGGTGAAACCCCATCTCTACTAAAAATACAAAAATTACCCGGGCATGATGGCGGGCACTTGTAATCCCAGCTACTTGGGAGGCTGAGGCAGGAGAATCGCTTGAACATGGGAGGCAGAGGTTGCAGTGAGCCAAGATCGCACCATTGCACTCCAGCCTGGGCAACAAGAGTGAAACTCCATCTCAAAAAAAAAAAAAAAAAAGAAAGAAAGAAAGAAAAGAAATCATGTCCTTTGCAGCATCATGGATGCAGCTGGAAGTCATTATCCTGAGCAAATTAATGCAGGAACAAAAAACCAAATACCATATGTTCTCACTCATAAGTGAAAGCTAAACAATGGGTGCTCATGGACATCAAGGTGGCAATAATGGACACTGGGGAGTTCTAGAGGGGGCTCAGCAGAAAACGGCACAGGTTGAAAAACTATTGGGTCCTATGCTCAGTACCTGGATGATGCAATCAATCATACCCCAAACCTCAGCATCACACAATATTACCAATAAACCTGCATATGTACTTCCGAATCTAAAATAAAAGTTAAATTGTACCAAAAAACTAAGCTCAAAAAGAAAAAAAAAAAGTCCTTTGCCCGTTAAAAAACAAATAGTAAAAGAATACAAGAATCATCCTATATCAGAAATCTGTATTAATGTAATTTATCATATTCATTGATTAAAGAAGACATACCTTACAATTATCTCAATAATGCAGGAAAAAGCATTCACTAAAATTCAGCCTGCACCTGTGACTTTAAAAATTCACAAAAACTAGGAAACCTCCTTAACTCAACAAAGAGAATCTACCAAAATACCTACCAAGAACACCATAATTAATGACATAATATTGACAGCATTTTCTTTAAAGCCTGGAATTAAACAAAAATGCCATCTGTTCACTGCTTCCATTTAACAATATACCGCAGAGCCTAACCAGTGTAGAAAGTCAGTGTAGCAAGTAAGTCTGTAGAATAACTCCTTAATCTAATGAGAGAGTTTAGGAAGATTTCTAGATGCAGGCTCAACATAAATAAAAATTAATAGCTAAATCAAGGATGCAGGTTGAAATCTTTACAGTAATTACTAAAAACATAGACAACGAGTATATGACTTCGAAGGTAATGACAGAGGGTGAGAAGGAAAAAATTACATTATTAAAATTCAATCAAATGAAAACAGAGTATCAGTAGGAATATAGAAGAGTTAAATAAAATAGTTAACAAATAGATGTACATAGAATGCTGTTCTCAACAATGCATAATACGTGTTCTTTTCAAATGTACAGAAAACATTTGACGATATCGACCAAATTCTGGGCCATAAAGCAAGTCTAAACAAATTTCAAAGAACTAAAATAAAAAAATACATAGTATGTTCTGTGTCCACAACACAATATAATCAGAAATCAAAAATTTAAAGATAAATACAAAATTCTCAAATGTTTGGAAATAAGGAATTATACTTCTACATAACTCATGAGTCAAAAAAAAAAAAAAAGCACAGTGAAAATTGGAAAACAGTTTGAACTAGGTAAAATAAAAACACTGCAAATAAAAATTTATGGGATGAAGCTAAAGCAATTCTTAGAGGAAAACTTAAACGGTAAAAAGAAAAGAGAGTGGTTGACACTCTAAGAATTATCCATGTCAAGAAGTCAGGAAAAGAACAAATTAACCCAAAGAGTACAGAAGAAAATACGAAATATAATAGTAATTGATGAAACAAAAAATAAATAAAAAATAGAGACCACCAATAAGGCCAAAAATTTGGTACTTTTAAAAGACTAGTGAAATTGACAAATCCCTGGTGAGACTAATGAAAAGAAAAAAGAGGAGAAGGCATCAAGAAAGCAATGTACGGAATAAAAAAGGGAACACCTCATAGACATTAAAGTGGAAAAATGATATTGTGAACAATTTGATGTCAAGACATTTGCAAAGTTAGATTAAATGGACAAATGCTGGGAAAACTATAATCTATCAAAATGGGCAAAAGAAATAAAATTATTAAAAAATTCTATATATGGAATTGAGCCATAATTTAAAGACTTCTCTCCAGAGAAAACTCTAGGCCAATGTGCCTTCACTGGTGAATTTCACTATACACTTAAGAAGGAAAAAAATCAGCATTGCATAAATTCACCCAGAGAATAAAAACAGAGAAAATGAAATCTAACTCATTTTACGAAGCCAAGATTTGAAAAAAATATGAGAAAGGAAAATTATAACCAATCTCCCAGATGACATGAATTTGAAAATCCTAAACAAAATATTAACAAACAGAATCTGGCAATGTAATAATAAAATAATTTAATAATTTAATAATTATTTAACAAAATAATACAAAATAATACAGCACAACTAAATTATGTTTTTTCCAGGAATGTGTTGGTTTACCACTTAATCAATCAATTAACCACATCATCGCAAAGATTCAGAAAAATCTTTAAAAATTCAACATCCATTCATGATTTAAAAAAAAAAACTCTTAGCAAACTAAAGGAATTTCTTTTTTCTTTCCTTCTTTTTTGTTTGTTTTGTTTTTTGAGACAGAGTCTCACTTTGTCATCCAGGCTGGAGAGCAGCGGTGCGATCTTGGCTCACTGCAACCTCTGCCTCCTGGGTTCAAGTGATTCACATGCCTCAGTCGGAGTAGCTGGGATTACAGGCATGTGCCACCACACCTGGCAAATTTTTGTATTTTTTAGTAGAGACAGGGTTTCACCATGTTGCCCAGGCTGGTCTCAAACTCCTGGTCTCAAGTGATCTGCACCGCTCGGCCTCCCAAAGTGCTGGGATTACAGGTGTAAGCCATGGTGCCTAGCCAAGAAATTTCTTAATCTGATAAATGGTAGCTAACACACACACACACACACACACACACACACACACACAAACACAAAACATACACACACATTCGTAAAGCAATTGGAGAGACGTTGAAAGCCTTTCCTTTGAGAATGGAACTGTATGTTGATGGTTGCTATTGCCACTTCTAATTCTACACTGTACTGAAGGTTCTAGCCAGTGCTAGGGGAGAGAAATCACTGAAATGGAAAAAATACAATTTATTATTTTCACATGATGTAATCATCTATCATAAAATCCAAAAGAATCTATAGATAAATTAGTAGAACTCGGCCGGGCGTGGTGGCTCAAGCCTGTAATCCCAGCACTTTGGGAGGCCGAGACGGGCGGATCACGAGGTCAGGAGATCGAGACCATCCTGGCTAACATGGTGAAACCCCGTCTCTACTAAAAAAATACAAAAAACTAGCTGGGTGAGGTGGCGGGCGCCTGTAGTCCCAGCTACTCAGAAGGCTGAGGCAGGAGAATGGCGTGAACCCGGGAGGCGGAGCTTGCAATGAGCTGAGATCTGGCCACTGCACTCCAGCCTGGGTGACAGAGCGAGACTCCGTCTCAAAAAAAAAAAAAAAAAAAAAAAAGACTCTCGGGGTGTCAGGACTTACCAAAAGATGAATGAAAGTGGGGAATGCAAAGAGCTGGAGGCTTCCTCTGAGCTCCCCGTTTGGATGTAAATGGCAGTTAAAGGTTCAGTAGGAAGAGCTGGGAGCAGGTCTGCATCTTTGTCAGGTGTGGCGGAGGCTGCTGGCCTGGATTTCCGTTCTCCCACTTAACATCAGCTCTCATTCTTCTTCCTTGGGAGATTGTGAAAAGGAAAACAGCTCAGGTTTCCAAATGATATATATTGCCTCTGTATAAACGTCAGAACTAGGTTTCGTGAGGACAAAACTTTATGTAGTTGCAGGACCCTTTTTAGGAAAAGAATACAAAACTACAAATGCAAGATTAGGTTCAAAAACAAATTTAGAATGAGAAAGACATAATCATATTTTACTAATGTACAAAAGCTGACAAATTCCAAAACATCGCCCAGAGCCTTGGATGGGGTGATGCAGCAGAAACAATCAGCTCCGGAAAGTCCCCGGATGCGCATGCGTCTTGGTGGGCCTGGCGGGGAAACACTCCCTTCAGGCCAGATCCAGCCATCCCGCTCCCGGCTGGTATTAGGTCAAGAATGAAAAGCAGGGAAATGAGCCTGGCAAAAAGAGAACTTTGGTTTCCCCTTTTGGGGAAGAGACTATTTAAAATGCGCACACATCTTCCATTAAGAGGCAGTAGAACATTTTTTTATCTGCTCATTTTTATAGTCCTAAATGTTTTTATGATCAGAACATTAAAAATAAAATAGAAGGGACGGCCATTTTCCCACTATGGTTGTTTGCATAGCTGACTTAGCGTGGGCCGCTCCTCACACGCGGAGCTCAGGGCACCTTCCTCGTGGATTTCCCACCACGCCCAGGCACTGTGCTGTCCCCTCTCCCCCAGGCAATCCTCTCACCACCGGCATTCCCTCCTGCTTCGTGCTGCTTCCGAACCGCTTGTCCTTCATCCATGGCTGTTCCGAAAAACACCTGAGTGCTTTTATAAAACTCTTTAAAGTTCCACCTGGAGATTCTAAGTGACATTTTCCTCAAGTGGTGACAGGTGATAACATGCTAGCAGCCCTCGCTCGCTCTTGGCGCCTCCTTGGCCTCCGCGTGCACTCCGGCCGCTGTGGGGGCCGCTCTCTGCAGCTGGCCGAGGCGGGAGCCGGCTCCCTCTGCTCCCGGGGAGGTGTGGAGGGAGAGGCACGGGCGGGAACCAGGGCTGTGCGCCGTGCTGGGGCCTGCGCGGGTTCCGGGTGGGCGTGGGCTTGGCGGGCCCACACTCAGCGCTGCCAGCGGGCGCCTGCTGTGCTTGGTCTGAGGCGGGTCCGGTGCATGGACTGCCATTGCCTCTTCGTGGGGTCGTTGGTCACGATGGCGGGTCTCCATCTCTTTCTCGCTTCCCCTCTTTTCCTCTTGGTTGTCTGGAACCCGGGCTGCCGGAGTGCCTGCGCTGGGTGCCCCAGGGTGCAGCCGGGAGTGCCAGTGAGGTGAGGCCAGCTGGGCTTCTGGGACCTGTGGGGACTTCTGAAGAACTTTTCCCTCTGGCTAAAGGTTTGTAAGCACACCAATCAGCACTGTGTCTAGCTAATCTGGTGGGGACATGGAGAACTTTTGTGTCTGGCTATAGGACTGTAAATGCACCAATCAGCACTCTGTGTCTAGCTAAAGATTTGTAAATGCACCAATCAGCACTCTGTCAAAATGGACCAATCAGCTCTCTGTAAAATGGACCAATCAGCAGGATGTGGGTGGGGCCAGATAACGGAATAAAAGCAGGCCACCCCAGCAAGCAGGGGCAACCAGGTTGGTTGGGTGTCTTTGTATGCTGTGGAAGCCTTGTTCTTTTGCAGCTAATAAATCTTGCTGCTGTTCATACTTTGGGTCTGTGCTGCCATTTTGAGCTGTCACACTCATCACGAAGGTCTGCAGATTCACTCCTGAAGCCAGGGAGATCACAAACCCAACAGAAGGAATTAACAACTCCAGACGCGCTGCCTTTAAGAGCTGCAACACTTACTGCAAAGGTCTGCAGCTTTCGTGCTGCCTTTAAGAGCTGCAACACTTACTGCAAAGGTCTGCAGCTTTACTCCTGAAGTCAGCAAGACCACAAACCCACTACTTCAGACACATCTGAACATCTGAAGGAACAAACTCCAGACACACCATCTTTTTAGGAACTGTAACACTCACTGCGAGGGTCCGCAGCTTCATTCTTGAAGTCAGCGAGACCAAGAACCCACCAATTCCGGACACAGTGGGAAGGAAGGAGGAAAAGAAGGAAGTCAGATGGGAGGAAATCCCAAAGGGTTAGGAAATACTGATAAACAGTGTCCATCAAGAGACTGTAACGACCTTGACCTAAAACAGTGACTCTCCATGCAGAGTCCTAGGCAGCAGCAGATGTGTTACATGAAAGGGGTCCTAATCCATGCCCCAAGAGAGGGTTCTTGGCTCTTGTGTAAGAAGGAATTAGAGGTGAATGCATAAAGTGAAAGCAAGTTTATTAGCAAAGTAAGGAATAAAGAATGACTACTGCATAAGCAGAGCAGCAGCATGGGCTACTTGACCAGAAATATTTAGAGTTATTTCTTGATTATATGCTCATCAAGAGGTGGATTATTCCTGAGTTTTCCAGGAAAGGTGTGGGCACTTCCTGGAACTGAGGATTTCTCCCCTTTTAGACCATAGAGGGTAACTTCCTGATGTTGCCATGGCATCTGTAAACTGTCCTGGTGCTGGTGGGAGTGTCTGGTAGCATGCTAGTGCATTACGATTAGCATATAATGAGCAGTGAGGACAATCAGAGGCCACTTTCGTTGCCATCTTGGTTTTGGTAGGTTTTAGCAATTTCTTTACTGCAACTTGTGTTGTGAGCAAGGTCTTTATGACCTGTGTCCTGTGCCAACCTATGTCATCATCCTGTGACTTAGAAAGCCTAACCTCCTGGGAATGCAGCCAAGTAGGTCTCAGCCCTATTTTCCCAGCCCCTATTCATGATGGAGTCGCTCTGGTTCGAACACCTCTGACAGATGCATCCCCTGGGAAGTTGTTAGAAATGCCAGTTGTTGGGCCCTCCTCCGACTCACTCAGAAACTCAAGCTGGGGCCCCACCATCACCAGGTGAATTCCTGGTGCTCACTGGGGGAACTGCTGGTCTAGTGCTTGGGGAGGCTACTCCGAGTTTTCCCAAATCCTCAGGGGATTCTAATGTACAGAGAAGGTTGCAGAACACTTGGCCTTCTTTCCACACAGAAGTGTTTCATTTAATTAATAATTCAGCAGATAACATGTGGATAGAAGTTCCATGTATAATTTATTTTTCTTCTTTCAAAGAGCGTGGCTGTTTGCTAGTAAATCCATTGTCATTAATAAGCCAAGCGATAAACCTTAGCTACATGTGGGTGGAAATAGCGTTTGTCTAGCTTGATGTGCTGCGTTTTAATCGGAATGTATTACTCGAGGGTGGCCACTCTATTGTTCAGCCTATCAAGATCAAGAGTTACAGAAGGACAGGAACACCTGTTAGCTTTCTGTAGTGAGTTACACTGAGTGCCTGAACTACTTTCAGAAATGATTATAAGATCCTCCAGAGGACACTGTGCTTATCAATGAATTGACACCTCTGGGAATATCTTATTATTTATTTAAACGCGTGTAAACCACTTTGAAAACCTATTTAAATCATCCTGGTTTTAAGACAGGAATGTTTCCAGCGTGATAAAGTCTTTACCAAATTTAATATTATGTGTCATCCCCCAGCAAATTTTCAGTTTTGTAAACTACTTTTCTGGGTTCCAATTACAAATGTTAGTTTCAAGATTCAGACATCTCCAGAGCTGCTCCTCTCCAATGGTGGTAAGGAAAGGAAGCCAGGGGCCCATGAGGCCACTGCTCAGCCACATGGAGAGGAGCAGTTGCCCCCTCACAGTCTCAGCAAGTGCCCAAGATGGTCAAAACAGCAAGACTGACATAGCCCTAGCCAGGCTGTATCCTGTAGGACAGCAGTTTTCTGCGTAGGACGTGATGTACCTTGGGATCATTGGGAGAGCGTTTAAAAGCACACACCGACATCCAGCTCCCCACAAAGCAACTGTGGATCCAGAAATAGATATTTTTAAACATATCCCTAAGTAGTTCTAATATGGCCGGGTTTGCAGACCACTCCGTCACCACACCCTCATCACAGCTGCCACTTTCCTTGCCCCAGTTGCTTGCCTGGCTGATGTATCCAACATATCCAATCCAGTTGGAGTCTTCATCTCTGTCACCAGAATGTTCACTGGGTGTTAGTGCTCCTAACAGATTTCCCTGTGCTTTGCTCTTCCAGGTGGGTATGCATTTTCTCAAACAGGAGCATCTGCGGTCACACAGGAAGAACTAGTTCATTCTTATGACACTACTAAAAGTAAACACAAGAAGAGTTGCTTTTCCTGATTTCACCTACGACTAAGATTCCGATTACTGTAGTGTGTGCTCATGTCCTTCACTGAGACTGGTAGAATGCACTGGCACTCCCAAACACTCAAAATCCTTGGGTGACCCCTATTTGCTTTTTCTTAATGTGTCTTCAATGTTTTACCAAATGTATTTTTTTTCCGTGTCTGAAAGGTAATTTGTTTATCAGCTCAGCCTAAAGTATAAAATTGAGAGCATTATGTTTCACCAAAATTTAAACTTTGATACAAGTTGTTTTTGGAAAATGATTAAAAGACTTTGTGTTGCATAATAAAGCTATCATGCCTAATAGGAAAGAGGTCATGAAGAAAACTCACAGATTAAAGGCAAGATGAGGCATAGAAAACATTTTTCTAAGCATAATGTCCTGTCTCTTTGAATCACCTTTTGTTTCTATGAAATTCACACTGTATTCTTGAATTCAATGAACTCACATAGTGAGGATCATCTCAGGCCTCAAAATCAGGTGTGCAAGAATGTATATATCTCATTATTTTCTATAAATCAGTTTAGTTTCCATTCCAATTTCCCTGTCCAACACGACTAGTAAAAATTCAACCTCAATCATTCTTGCAGCTCTGCCTCAAGAAGTACCAACTTTCCAGGGTCTTACACAGTGCAAAGCATCGGAACACTTCATTCTTCTGTCATCTGCCCACACAGTCTCCAGTAAGACACATGGTCCTTTTTGGTCTGGCAGCTGGATGAGGCTTCTGTACCAGGTGTGGGGAGCTGGAACCTTTGGGGAGGTTGGAAATCCCCATACCCACGCTTCACATCCCCAGGAAACCCCCGCGCCACTCCTGGAGCACATTGTCTTCCTGGGGCTTTTCCCAGGAACAAAGAGATGCCTTTCAACTCTCTCCTCTAGTCCAGGACAAACCCCATTTGTCAGACCCTATTCTATTTAGTGGGTTCTTACAAAGACCAGAAATTCTTGAAGGCTACTTCTATTTTCTCTCCTGCCAAAAATGACACCTCTGAGCAAATGAACTAAAAATCCTGATACCAGTTTGAAGGAAGATAAAGCGAAAAGGAAAAAGGAAGTAAAACGCAATGAAATTTTCAAAAAGTTATCCATGAATGGATTATCAATTTGTTGTATATCCATACAATGGACTATTAGTCAGCCATAAAAAGGACTGAAGTACTGATACATGCTCCAACATGGATCAACCTTGAAAACTTTTCGCTAATTTTATTTTATTTTTTGAGAGAGTCTTGCTCTGTCGCCCAGGTTGGAGTGCAGTGGTGTGATCTCAGCTCACTGTAACCTCCACTTGCCAGGTTCAAGCAATTCTCCTGCCTCAGCCTCCTGAGTAGCTGGGATTACAGGCACAGGCCACCATACCCAGCTAATTTTTGCATTTTTAGTAGAGACAGGATTTCACCCTGTTCACAAAAGGCCATATACAACATGATTCCATTCATATGAAATGTCCATAATAAGCAAATCTAGAGAAATAGAAAGTAGATTAGTGCTTGCTTAGGTCAGGAAGGAAGATGAGGGGGTAAAAAGTTAATCTTTTAAGTACATAGGGTTTCTTTTTGAGGCAATAAAAAATTTCTGAAATTGACTACAGTGATGGTTACACTATTCATGAATATACTAAAAATCATTGAATTATACACTTTAAAATGAATTGGTTATTAAAATCTTAATAAAGCTGTTTTTAAAAATTATTCAGCTACGCATGAGGATACACATCTGTAGCCCGAACTACTCCAGAGGCTGAGGTGGGAAGATCGCTGGAGTCCAAGATTCAGAGGCTGGAGAAAGCCATGATCATGCCACTGCACTCCAGCCCTGGTGACACAACAAGACCCCATCTCCACAAATAATTAGAAATCGAGGGGAATTCAGCTTACTACTCATGATGTAGTAACTAGTACTGAAATTGTCATCCTGCTTAAAACTATTAGAATACTGAGAAAAAAATGAATGAAATTATTATCTTCAGACATTGGACAAAGGGCAGCACAAAACTATAATTTTAAGGAAAAGGAAATAAACTAAATGAGCCAAACCTTTGCCAGCCCTTCTGCCTAGAGGCAGATTATGGACCACGGTGCCAGGAAGTAGTACCTATGCAAAGCTTAATATTCTCACTAAGTTGAGGAAACAGAAAGCGAAGTTTGGGGAGGCTAAGGCAGCTGGAGTCTGCTGCACAGAGTACTGTTGAGAAACAAGCCATACACAGAAAGAGCTCTAGGAATTTCCACAGGGACATTGTAGAGTGAATAGCTGGATGCTAAGTCGTACATGTTTAGAGTGAAACTCAATGAAGTTGAACAAAGACAAACTACCAGAGAAATTCAGCAGACCAATCATGGTGTATTGTGTGTGCATGTTTAGCCTGCTTCGGGTTGTTTGTGCTGAACAATTCTTAGAACTCCCACATGATTCTAGATCTAACCATTCAGAATGGAAAGACCTTGAGGAATACTTGAGATATTCCGCGGAGACCCCACAAGGGCCATAACTTGAAAGTAGAGCAAAACTAGCACTAAAGCAAGAACTATTCCAGACTTTTAATATTAACAAAATTTATCTTAAATCTTAAAAAAAAAAAAAAGCCTCTAGGCTGGGCGCGGTGGCTCAAGCCTGTAATCCCAGCACTTTGGGAGGCCCAGGCGGGTGGATCATGAGGTCAGGAAATCGAGACCATCCTGGCTAACATGGTGAAACCCCATCTCTACTAAAAAATCCAAAAAACTAGCTGGGCGGGGTGGCAGGCGCCTGTAGTCCCAGCTACTCAGGAGGCTGAGGCAGGAGAATGGCGTAAACCCGGGAGGCGGAGCTTGCAGTGAGCCGAGATCCGGCCACTGCATTCCAGCCTGGGCGACAGAGTGAGACTCTGTCTCAAAAAAAAAAAAAAAAAAAAAAAAAGCCTCTAAAGCATCAAGGGGCTTCATAATGAATTTAACTGCCTGCAAAAAACCAAAAAAATTTAGTGGGAGAAAACGAAATCCAGACACTTAAGAATGTAATAATCACAATGTCCAACATCCAGTCAAAAATGCTGTTCAAAACAGGAAAACACCATCCATAATCACGAAAAAAGTCAGTCAATGGAAGCAGACACAGAAATGACAGGGATTGATGGAATTAGTATGTGAGAACTTTAAAAGAGCCATTGTAAATATGTTTAAGGTATTAAAGATAATATGACAGGGAAAGAAATTGAAACCATAATAAAAGAAACAAATAAATCTTGGTAGAGTTGAATCATACAATATATAAAATGGAAACTTCACTGAATAAGTTTAGCAGTAGATTACACACTGCAGAATAAAAAATAAAAACTTGAAGACATAGCAATGGAAACTATCCAAACTAAAGCACAAAGAGAAGGCCGAACAAAAAAACGAAGAGAGCCTGTTACCTATGAGACAATATCAAGCAGTCTTACATGCATCATAAGTTACTTTGGAACTGCAAATAGAGAAAGGAACAGAAAAAGTGGTTGAATAAATAAAGGCAGAACATTTTCCAAACACCAAGATCCCAGAAGCACAACCAACCCAAAGTAGGCTAAACACACGCACACCCAAAATACATCATAATCAATTTGCTGAATTTCAAGAATAAAACAAAAAATATTAAAATCAGCCAAAGGTGAAAAACATGTTATAAAGTTATCAAAGGGAAACCAAATAGAGGATGACCATGACTTCTCAGAAAAGCCAAAAGACAATTTGCTGAAAGAAATTCTAAATTCTGCAGCTAGTAAAACTGTCCTCCGAAGTGAAGGGGAAAGAGGTTATTTTCAGATGAAAATAGAGATGTTATCATTAACAAAGTTGAACCAAAAGAAATAGTAAAGGAAATTGTTGAGGCAGAAGGAGCATAAGAGATGGATAGTCTGACCTACACAAAGGAATAAAGAACTCCAGAAATATAGTAATTCTGGTATGAATATAAAATCATCTTATTTTCTCATTTGAATAAACATCTTATTTCTATTTAAAGCAAAACTAATAAAAATGTGTGAAGTGTACAATATGTGGAAGTAAAAATATATGTTAACAGCACAAAGGAAGGGAGGGAGAAAATGAAAGTAGATCTTCTAAACACTTGAGCCAGTCTCTCTCTCTCCCTTCTCCTCTCTCATCTAGGCCTCCCCTCTTCCTATAGCACAACCATAAGTGGCATCTCAGGAAAAACTCTAATCCAGTGTTTTTCTCAACCTTGGTTGTAGTTTGGAGGACCTATTTACACATGATTCCAAGCCATTGTCATGATAGTTCTAGTCAGAAAGCCTTGTTCAAGTTAACCCTAGGAAATAACTGTTTACATCCCACATAACGTGGCAAAATCACTGTCCTCTAGGGGGAGCTCTTAGGTAGCAAACAGCCAGTAAAGCAAAGAAGTACGTAGTAGTCACTTCCCAAACACAAGCGCTCAATTAGCTGAGCTAATAGCTCTTACAAGAGCACTTACAATAAGCAAGGGAAACGTAGCTAACATTTATACTGACTCCAAGTATGCCTTCCTGATTTTCCATGCTCATGCTGCCATTTGAAAGGAAAGGCATTTTCTTACCACTAATGGGTTTCTTATAAAATATCATCAGGAAATTAGCAGATTATAATCCTCAGTTTTTCTTCCACGAGAGATAGCAGGGAAGTATGGTAGGGAACATCAAAAGGGAACGGATGAAGTAGCTGAAGGAAATAGATAAGCTGATCAGGCAGCTAAGTCAAAGGCAAGGAAGCCTCAAGGCACTAACACACTTCAAGCCTTTCTAATCTAGGAGGGCTCCATAAAAGAAATTAAACCTCAGTATTCTGCTGCAGAAATAGAATAGGCCACTTCTCAAGGGCATACTTTTCAGCCCTCAGATGCCTACAGTCAGGATGGCAAACTCTATTTGCCAGCCTCCAGTCAGTGAAAGTCCTTAAAATCCTTCGCCAAGCTTTTCACTTGGGAAAGGATACAACTTATCAATGTGCTCAGAGATTGTTTTCAGGCAGAGAACCTCTAAATTGGTTAAGGATGTAACCCTTCTAGCTCATTTCCAACAGGAATTAACACAACTAGGAGAAGCCCAACCCCAGGAAATAAAACCACCTTTATATAATCCAGGAAATTAGGCATTAGTGAAAACTCTCATCTCTTTCCTTCCCTAAGCCAAGCTGGGAAGGGCCCTACACTGTTCTTCTTTCAACCCTCTCAGCAGTAAAAGTTACAGGAATCAACTCCTGGATACATCACACTCAAGTCAAAGCCTGAAGAGCTGAGGGAGCAACCTCTGACAGCCCAGAGGAACGACCTGAATAGGAATGTGGAGAAATAGAAGATCTTATGCTAAAAATCATGAAAGATAAGTAACTGAGTGAGGGAGGGCTCCTCATCTTACTCAACCCCACCTTTACCTCAATAGATACTTTTTGTCACTTCTGCCCTTTCCTCTCAAAATTTGCCACCAAATATTAGAACTTCTTTTTAACACATATTTGCAGGGAAATTTTAATTATACATGAGATTGCATTTGTAACCTTGTAAATCCCCGAAGGGAAATGTTATATCTTGGCAAGTAAAGTTTTAAACGAAAATTATTTACTATGCCACTCTTGTGGAACTTGTTACAGTCACGCTACTATTTGCAATAGGACTATACACTGTGGCACCCAGTGTGGAATTCTGGTTGTAAAATTCTAATTGCTGTAATATTTTGGCTGATTATCATCCTTATAAAAGGATTAATAATTGCAGGAGAAATTTAGTCAAGGCTGTTTTGATTATAGCAGGAGTAATAGTTACAGATAAGAAGCAAGCATAAAAGTTTTGCTATCATTAAGATTAACAGAACTTTTTACTAAAGGTTGGTAATATAATGCACTCTAAGCTATAAAAAAAAGATTATAAAGAAATAAATTTTATATAAGAAAAGATTTTGTATTGTAAATATTTGTCCTGGAAGGAAATGACTGGTTGTTTAAAGGAAGGATGTTTAAGACAAGTCGTAAAGTTGAAGTGTGTTTTAAGAGGGTCTGTGAAAGTCATGAAAAAATTTAATAAAGAAAAGGAATTGTCAAAATTAATGCTAAAGTTATTTTAGCCACCCAATAATGTATTTCTCCCAATCATATTGCAAGTTATAAAGATGGCCTAGACTAAATTTCTTCTCTAATGGCAAGTCAAGAGGGAAATGGATGCATTTCTCAAGGAAAGTCTTACTTTTTTATTAACATTTCTGGTAATGTACAGCGACATCTAGTGCAGGCAATCGGTATTGCAGTCCATTGGTGTAACAGGTACCAAACTCTGCTATCAGTTAAGGTCTATAAGGCCCCCCCCTAACGGTGGTAATCTTAATGCTCATATTCTAACCCTATATTTTAAATCTTGTAAAATTTATCTCTTTTCACCTAGAAGCAATCAAACTCCAAATGGTGCTATGAGCAGAGCCAAACATGGACATGCCATTCTTCCAAGAACCATTAAATCAACCTCAGGAGAAGGCCCAGCTGCTGTTCCTCCACATGACACCCCTTTTCAGTGGGAAGTAGCCAAAAAGAATCATCGTTCAACACCCCCTAATAGTAGTTAAATTTGCTTATCTTGGGGGAAATAATACAGGAGTTATTGAGAAATAATTTTTAGGCAGATAGAGAGGGTAAATGAAGTTCTTGGTAAAGCTTTTTCTTTTAATAAAAGCAACCCCCAAACCATTTCTTTTCTAACAGAAAAACGGCTTGAAGGGCCAAGCTGGGAAGCTTAGAGTTCCTCATGCCCGTTAACTCCCATGTTGTAAGATGAACATTTTCTAGCCTCATTCAGACAGAATGGACCAAGAGCAGACATCTGTCTTTGTTGGGCCGCTTGGTTAATGAGATGGGATTAGACATGCTGCTTCTTCAGCTCTTCACCAGACTTACAGACTCTGACCAATGAAAATGGTCTTAATTATGATTTGCTTTCTATTCATTGTCTTTTGGGTTCCTACCTATGCTGATTTTCATAGTCTTGAAAGTGTGTATTTTTCTTCAAAACATTTTTTTAATTTCCAACTTTTATTTCAAGTTCAGGGGTACACATGCAGGATGTGCAGACTTGTTGCATAGGTAAACGTGTGCCATAGTAGCTTGCTGCAAAGATCATCCCATCACCCAGGTATTAAACCAGCATCCATTAGCAATTCTTCCTGATGCTCTCCCTTCTCCCCCTGCACCCTCCAGCAGACCCCAGTGTGTGTTGTTCTCCCCCTACATGTTCATGTGTTCTCATCATTTTCCTCCACTTACAAGTGAGGGCACGTGGTATTTGGTTTTCTGTTCCTGCGTTAGTTTGCTAAGGATAATGGTCTCCACCTTTATCCATGTCCCTGTAAGAAACATGATCTCGTTTCTTTTTATGGCTGTATAGTATTCCATGGTATATATGTACCACATTTTCTTCATCCAGTCCATCATTGATGGGGATTTATGTTGATTCCATGTTTTTGCTATTGTAAACAGTACTGCAATGAACATATGAGGGCATGTATCTTTTAATACAATGATTATATTCCTTGGGGTATATACCCAGTAATGGGATTGCTGGGTCAAATGACATTTCTGCCTCTAGATCTTTGAGGAATCTCCACACTGTCTTCCACAATGGTTGAACTAATTTACACTCCCACCAACAGTGTAAAAGTATTCATTTTGCTCCACAACCTCACCAGCATCTTTTGTTTTTTGACTTTTTAGTAATAGCCATTCTGACTGGTGTGAGATGGTATCTCATTCTGGTTTTGATTTGCATTTCTGCAGCGATCAGTGATACTGAGCTTTTTGCATGTTTGTTGGTCACATGTATGTCCTCTTTTAAGAAGTGTCTATTCATGTTCTTTGCCCAAAAGTGTGTATTTTTGTACTTCTCTATTTGGACAAGTACAAAAGTATCATTTTGTACGTTTCTATTTGGACAATATGCGTAGGTGCAACATTTAAACCCCATTGTACTATTGGACACCACTGACCGCAATATGTCAACAGGGTAGCCTGACAGCCCATATTTGAGGCTTTCCATTTTTAATTTTTTTAAATATAAGAACCAACTTTATTCTGCCTTATTTGTGCATAAGACTACCTTCAGTTTTATCTGACAACAAACCAAAGACGAGATGTTTTCTTTCAGATTACCAACTCTCCTAGGAGAGGAGGGAATAACTTAAAATTGCTAAAAATTGTGAAATGAAAAGGAAGCTCCACAAAAGGGAAGAGGGAAAGTGTAGGAATTAGACATGGGGATTTCTGTTCCCTATTACTTCGGAAACCATGGTGACTGAGAGCTGTGATTAAACCATATAATATGCCAGTATAAACTTAGAAGGATCTGGGAAAGAATAAATTTCTCTGGCCAGGCATGGTGGCTCATGCCTGTAATCCCAGCACTTTGGGAGGCTGAGGTGGGCAGATTACTTGAGCTCAGGACTTGGAGAGCTCAGGAGTTCGAGACCAGCCTGGGCAATATGGCGAAACCCCATCTCTACAGGAAATACAAAAATTAGCTGGGTGTGGTGGCGCGAGCCTCTAGTCCCAGCTACTTGGGAGGCTGAGGTGGGAGGATCTCTTAAGCCTGGGAGGTGGAGGCTGCAGTGAGCTACGGCCACTGCACTCCAGCCTGGGCAACAGAGTGAGGCCTTGTCTTCAAAATAAATCCCTTCTATCTATTCAGTTCCTTTTCCTTCCAGACAAAAATTTTCCACACAAATCAATTTGTTTGCTAACTGCAATCAGGGTTTTCTCTAAACCATAATACAATCGGCAGATTAGTTGCCCGGTGGAAATGACCTCCTGCATGGTCTAGGCTTGTTTCAAATGCTCTACCATCACTGGGTTTGGGATTGCAATCCTTAAAACTTCTGGGAAATCTGAAAATGAAGTAACAAATTAAATCACAGGTCTCCAAGAAGCTTGGAATTTTGATACATTCATCCGGGTTTTCTTCCGCCCAAGTGTATATTCCGTGGGCTGCGTCTGTTGGGAAGAAGAGCAAGTCCATTCTCACATCTTTGTGAATCTGCTTTTCTGCCCATAAACACACTGACATGGTTCTGCAAAGCTGCCTTTCTCTGGAAGAGCGTTTTGCTTTTGTGAATGAGGCAGAAAATCGATCTCATATTGTTGAGTAATCACACCCTTCCTAGCACTTGTTTTTTACAAGCCTACATTGTTGAAATGATGGATGTGTTCCTAAAAAGCTGTGTATCAACTTAATTTTTAAACTTTTAATTGAATTTTATATTAGTGGCAAACACTATTTAAAGAAACCCGCTAGGCCAGGCGCGGTGGCTCACGCCTGTAATCCCAGAGCTGTGGGAGGCGGAGGTGGGCGGATCACCTGAGGTCAGGAGTTCTAGACCAGCCTAGTCAACATGGCGAAACCCTGTTTCTACTCAAAACAATACAAAAATTAGCCAGGTAAGGCAGTGCTCACCTGTAATCCCAGCTACTCGGGAGGCTGAGGCGCAAGAATCCCTTGAACCTGGGAGGCGGTGCACTACAGCCTAGGTGACAGAACGAGACTCCATCTCAGAGAAAAAAAGAAAAAAAAAAGCCTATAATAAATTATTTGTAACATGAACAGAATGAGCAGATCCTCCCCATAACTAGTATTTTTTGTCGGACTGGACCTTTCTTAAAGGATTTTCTTAAATAGAATTATTTCAGATCATTGATTACTTAGATATGTAGCTATATTAGGTCACAAGATTAAGATTGTGTACTTATAATTATAAAACTTTAACAATGAATCCCAACCTGACCTCAAGAGACTATATCATATAATACTATATTAACATTACGTATTTATTGGCTGGGTGCGGTGGCTCACGCCTGTAATCCCAGCACTTTGGGAGGCCTAGGTGGGTGGATCACGAGGTCAGGAGTTCAAGATCCGTCTTGCCAAGATGGTAAAACCCTGTCTCTACTAAAAATACAAAAAATTAGGCCGGGCGCGGTGGCTCAAGCCTGTAATCCCAGCACTTTGGGAGGCCGAGATGGGCGGATCACGAGGTCAGGAGATCGAGAGACGATCCCGGCTAACACGGTGAAACCCCGTCTCTACTAAAAAATACAAAAAAATAGCCGGGCGAGGTGGCGGGCGCCTGTAGTCCCAGCTACTCGGGAGGCTGAGGCAGGAGAATGGCGTAAACCCGGGAGGCGGAGCTTGCAGTGAGCTGAGATCCGGCCACTGCACTCCAGCCTGGGAGACAGAGCGAAACTCCGCCTCAAAAAAAAAAAAAAAAAAAAAAAAAAAAAAATTAGCCGGGCTTGGTGGTGGGTGCCTGTAATCCCAACTACTCGGGAGGCTGAGGCAGAGAATTGCTTGAACCTGGGAGGCGGAAGTTGCAGTGAGCCGAGATCGCACTCCAGCCTCGGCGACAGATCGAAACTCCATCTCAAAAATAAATAAATAAAATAAAATACATATTTATTATGTTTTATATTGTTATATAATATAAAAAGTCGTGTTTTTTTGTTTTTGGTTGGTTTTGTTTTTGAGACAGAGTCTTGCTCTGTCACCCAGGCTAGACAGCAGTGGCGCGATCTCACCTCACTGCAACCTCCACCTCCTGGGATCAAGCGATTCTCGCGCCTCAGCCTCCCGAGTAGCTGGGATTACAGGTGAGCACCACCATGCCCAGCTAATTTTTTGTATTTTTAGTACAGACGAGGTAAAAAGTAGAAAATATTTTATAAAAATATATTTGTGCAAAGTAGAACATATATAAAAACATACTAAAGTAGAAAGGAGAAAAAAATTCATTTATTTTTTTTCCTAGGCATTTTAAATTTGGATTATAAAAATCATCTTAGAAAAATCATTAATGCTCTTTTACAAAATAACCCGGTGAAGGAGCTAAGCCCGAGCCGCCCGCCAGCGGCCCCGCAGCAGCTCCAAGAAGGAACCAAGAGACCGAGGCCTCCCCGCTGCCCGGACCCCACACCGCCACTCTGGCTCCCAGTAGGCACCCGGCAGCCAGCGGCAGCGGATCCACCCCGTTCCATGACCGTTGAGTAGTTTGCGATTTCGGATGATTTTTGTCCCTCTGCGCTTGCCCTCGCTCCCCTCCCCCCGGTTCCGGTCCCCGCCCTGGCACTCGCTCTACTCTCACGGAAAGGTGGCGGCTTGTGTCCCTGTGGGCAGCCGTGCCGAGAATGAACCCCAGCACCCCCAGCTACCCAACGGCCTCGCTCTACGTGGGGGACCTGCACCCCGACGTGACCGAGGCGATGCTCTATGAGAAGTTCAGCCGGGCGGGGCCCATCCTCTCCATCCGGGTCTGTAGGGACGTGATCACCCGCCGCTCCTCCAGCTACGCGTATGTGAACTTCCAGCACCCGAAGGACGCGGAGCGTGCTCTGGATACCATGAATTTTGATGTGATAAAGGGCAAGCCAGTACGCATCATGTGGTCTCAGCGTGATCCATCACTTCGCAGAAGTGGAGTGGGCAACATATTCGTTAAAAATCTGGATAAATCCATTAATAATAAAGTACTGTATGATACAGTTTCTGCTTTTGGTAACATCCTTTCATGTAAGGTGGTTTGTGATGAAAATGGTTCCAAGGGTTATGGATTTGTACACTTTGAGACACACGAAGCGGCTGAAAGAGCTATTGAAAAAATGAATGGAACGCTCCTAAATGATCGCAAAGTATTTGTTGGACGATTTAAGTCTCGTAAAGAACGAGAAGCTGAACTTGGAGCTAAGGCAAAAGAGTTCCCCAATGTTTACATCAAGAATTTTGGAGAAGACATGGACGATGAGCGCCTTAAGGATCTCTTTGGCAAGTTCGGGCCCGCCTTAAGTGTGAAAGTAATGACTGATGAAAGTGGAAAATCCAAAGGATTTGGATTTGTGAGCTTTGAAAGACATGAAGATGCACAGAAAGCTGTAGATGAGATGAACGGAAAGGAGCTCAATGGAAAACATATTTACGTTGGTCGAGCTCAGAAAAAAGTGGAACGGCAGACGGAACTTAAGCGCAAATTTGAACAGATGAAGCAAGATAGGATCACCAGATACCAGGTTGTTAATCTTTATGTGAAAAATCTTGATGATGATATTGATGATGAACGTCTCCGGAAAGCATTTTCTCCATTTGGTACAATCACTAGTGCAAAGGTTATGATGGAAGGTGGTCGCAGCAAAGGGTTTGGTTTCGTTTGTTTCTCCTCCCCAGAAGAAGCCACTAAAGCAGTTACAGAAATGAACGGTAGAATTGTGGCCACAAAGCCATTGTATGTAGCTTTAGCTCAGCGCAAAGAAGAGCGCCAGGCTCACCTCACTAACGAGTATATGCAGAGAATGGCAAGTGTACGGGCTGTGCCCAACCCTGTAATCAACCCCTACCAGCCAGCACCTCCTTCAGGTTACTTCATGGCAGCTGTCCCACAGACTCAGAACCGTGCTGCATACTATCCTCCTAGCCAAATTGCTCAACTAAGACCAAGTCCTTGTTGGACTGCTCAGGGTGCCAGACCTCATCCATTCCAAAATAAGCCCGGTGGTATCCGCCCAGCTGCTCCTAGACTACCATTTAGTACTATGAGACCAACTTCCTCACAGGTTCCACGAGTCATGTCAACGCAGCGTGTTGCTAACACATCAACACAGACGGTGGGTCCACGTCCTGCAGCTGCTGCTGCTGCTGCAGCTACCCCTGCTGTGCGCACGGTTCCACGGTATAAATATGCTGCGGGAGTTCGCAATCCTCAGCAACATCTTAATGCACAGCCACAAGTTACAATGCAACAGTCTGCTGTTCATGTACAGGGTCAGGAAACTTTGACTGCTTCCATGTTGGCATCTGCCCCTCCTCAAGAGCAGAAGCAAATGTTGGGTGAACGGCTCTTTCCTCCTATTCAAGCCATGCACCCGACTCTTGCTGGTAAAATCACTGGCATGTTGTTGGAGATTGATAATTCAGAACTTCTTCATATGCTGGAGTCTCCACAGTCACTCCGTTCTAAGGTTGATGAAGCTGTAGCTGTACTACAAGCCCACCAAGCTAAAGAGGCTACCCAGAAAGCAGTTAACAGTGCCACTGGTGTTCCAACTGTTTAAAATTGATCAGAGACCACAAAAAGAACCTTGTGCTTCACCGAAGAAAAATATCTAAACATCGAGAAACTTAAATACTATGAGAAAAAAAATTGCAAAATCTAAAATAAATTAAAAGTGGAAAGGAAACTTTGAACCTTATGTACCGTGCAAATGCCAGGTCTAGCAAATATGATGCTAGACCTGCTGGTTTAAAAACAAAAAACTGATTTAAAAACAAAAAACAAAAAAGATTACTTAATTGATTTAAAAACAAAAAAATAGTAAAATATAAAAACAAGTTAATGTTTTGTAGACCCTGGGGAAAAGAATTTTCAGCAAAGTACAAAAATTTAAAGCATTCCTTTCTTTAATTTTTTAATTCTTTACTGTGGAATAGCTCAAAATGTCAGTTCTGTTTTAAGTAACAGAATTGATAACTGAGCAAGGAAACATAGTTTGGATTATAAAATTCTTGCTTTAATAAAAATTTCTTCAACAGTGAAAAAAAAAAGAAAAATCATTAATTTACTATTAGTCTTTCTTTACATTTTCTATTATTGTATCTCCCACTATATTTCAAATATGAAAATCACCTTTTCACCAAAATGTTAGGTCTTTACATATAGTGTTTATTTTTAATATTCATAAGTGAAAATATGCAATGACAAAATAGTAATTATAAATTCAGTAACATTTGTTCAAAATGGTAAGACTTATTTATATTGCATTATTTTTAAGTCAAAAATAAATACATAGTTTTAAAAATCTAATTGAACAGGAGGCTAAACTTGGTTCTGATCACAGAGATAATCACTTAATCATTTGGTTTTAGTGTTTCTGGTAGTTGATTTTCTTCAATAATAATTGTACATAGTTATTTCTTGGTTTATCAATTTTGTAATTTATTGACTTCCTGCTGTAACAAATAAAGATATGTTTCATCTACCCCTTCCCACCATCCTTCTCCTCCTCCCAATGTAATTTATCACTACTTGTAGTTTCTTTATTGGTAATATTAATATTTTACCAATATTTATAATATTTATATTATAATATAAATATTTATAACTAATGTTACACCTAGTGAATTGTATAAAAGGACATCCCATTTGAGCATTCTCCTTTAAGATGAGGCTGTGACACTGCACTACATAGAAATATAACTATACCATATTACTTTGCAATAAACTATGTATATATAGAGAGATGGTCACTATGTAATGTGTGGGTATAGCTATACGACACATACAAACATAATGTGTGCATATATATAACATACACACATATATATAAAAAATACATGCTGTTTATTCATCCCGATTTTGGGGGCCTGTAGGTAAATTATGGAGAAATTCATTCTGGTTAAAGTTAAATGACTTTCATAACTCCTAAAATTCGAATGTTCATATTTGAAAAAATATAAAGATGGTTTGGGGTATATTGTTTACTCACTGACAATGTCTGAGGTATACGTGGTGTATACAGCAGGGCTTCAGTCCTCAGATGTTGCCAGTTTCCAGGTTGTTAAATACAAGTTTGCTGAAGGTCTTGTCATAAGTACCCCAATAGTTTAAATACTTTCTTCTTCTTTCTTTTTGTTTTGTTATTTAGAGACAGGTCTTACTGTCACCCACAGTGGAGTGCAGAGGTGCAATCTTGGCTCACTGCAATCTCTGCCTCCTGGGCTCAAGCAATTCTACCACCTCAGCCTCCCAAGTAGCTGGGACTGCAGGTGTGCGTCACCACACTAGGCTAATTTTTTGTATTTTTTGTAGAGACAGGGTTTCACCATGTTGCCCAGGCTGGTTTCGAACTCCTGAGCTCAAGGGATCTGCCCGCCTTTGCCTTCCAAAGTGCTGGGATTATAGGTGTGAGCCACCATGCCTGGCCTTCTTTTTAAAAATGGGTTATTCTTGGTTTAGCAATCTTTTTTTTTTTTTTTTTTTTTTTTTTTTTTTTTTTTTTGAGACACAGTCTTGCTCTGTCGCCCAGGCTGGAGTGCAGTGTGCGATCTAGGCTCACTGCAAGCTCTGCCTCCTGGGTTCATGCCATTCTCCTGCCTCAGCCTCCCAAGTAGCTGGGACTACAAGCGCCTGCCACCACGCCTGGCTAATTTTTTTTTTTTTTTTTTTTTTTTTTGTATTTTTAGTGGAGACGGGGTTTCACTGTGTAAGCCAGGATGGTCTCAATCTCCTGACCTCCTGATCCGCCCGCCTCGGCCTCCCAAAGTGCTGGGATTACAGGCATGATCCACCACGCCCCGTCAGCAATCTTACAATTTAACTATTGATTTTCTGCCAAATTAGATTATAAGCTTCCTTAATACAGAAACTGGGTTTGCATAGCAGACAACAAAATGCTTGTTGATTGGCCAACATCATATGTCCTGAGGAATTTCATATACTTAACACTCAAGGGCTTAAATTCTCATAACACTTCTCAGAATAGCTGAAGGAATATTGGTGTGAGTGTGCAGTGCTATTCTAGATGATGTGGGACAAACAGAAAGAAATGATCTCCAGTCCACACTCTTGAGAAGTGCCCCCTGTACTAAAGGACACACATGTCCATAAGTAGCTCCTGGCCATATGTGAGGGATGAGCAAAGTATGGGGGGAAGCACAACGTACCCCAGCAGAGAGATCTGGGAGGACCTTGTGCGTAAGATGGCTTGTAAGCCAAGCCTTCAAAGATGAGTAGGATTTTGATGGATAGTCAAGAAGAGAAGAGGAGTCCGAGGCCAAGGGAATTTGACCAAAGGCAGATGTTTCACCAAATTTGACAATGCATTCCCTGGAGTAGTGTTGTCTCTGAGAAGCAGCTGCTTGTTTAGAGGCTGTGTGTCCCAGCTCCTTTCTGCATCAGTACAGGGCACGTCACTAGCCCTTACCCAGGGGATGTTAGTGGGAGTGATGCGTGTCTTTCAAGGCAAGGCAGTTAAGAAACTGATGGGCTTTCCAATGTCACTTTCCCCATCCACTAGGTGAAGAACATTGCAATTCCTTGAGAGAGGAGCCACGGGACAGAGGGAGTGTGTGTGTGTGTGTGCGTGTGTGTGTATACACACACATATATATATCGAGAGAGACAAAACACTTGTTTTGTCACAGTAGTCTCAAACTCCTAGGCTCAAGCAATCTTCGCACCTCAGCCTCCCAAGTAGCTAGGACTAAAAGCACACACCACCATGCCTAGCTAATTTATTTTATTTAATTTGTAGAGACAGGAGCCTTGCTATGTTGCCCAGGCTGTTCTTGAACTCCTGGCCTTAAGCAATCCTTCTGCCTCAAGCCTCCCAAAGCACTAGGATTACAGGTGTGAGTCACCACACCCAGCCTTGATATATTTTATTTTACATAAAATTACAATGTTTTATATAAAATGTGTACTGACTGTATTTGACTTGAATATTATTACTGTCAATTATTCAAACTTGAATTAAGTCCAACTGCCTGATCAGTGATACATTAAAATATCATAATATTTACTTATCCAGCAATCTCAACTCTTTTAGTCCCTTCAGGCTGTTATAACAAAATACCATAAACTGGGTGGCTTGTAAACAACAGAAATTTATTTCTCACTGTTCTGGAGACCGGGAAGTCCAAGATCAAGGTGCCAGCAGATTTAGCATCTGGTGCCTGGTAAGGGTCTGCTTTCTGGTTCATAGAGTCCATCTTTTCACTGTATCCCCACATAGGGGAAGGAGTCAGCTCTACTGGGCCTCTTCTATAAGGGTATTAATATTTTCCCCGAGGGTTTCACTCTCATGACCTGATGACTACCCAAAGACCCCACCTCTTATCATCGTATTGGGGGTTAGGACTCAGCATAGGAGCTTCTAGGAAACAAACATTCAGTCCACTGTATCGACTACCTAATACAGAATGGAAAACGTATCATAAGCAAACAGGGCCTTTAGCCAGCTGCAATTAATAATACAAAGAGCACACATTTTCTTCTTCCTGGAACATCCAATATGCCCTCACTCAGAAACAAGCTACTCTTATTTTATATAAATAGATATAAATTTAAATATTATATATATGCCAACATACATAAATCTGACACGGTTAGTTATTTCCTCCTTATTAGAAAATCAAATAGAGAAAGAACAGAAATAAATACACTAAAAGCAGCAAGAAGCAATGCTTGGTACTCAAATATCAAGAAACAGGAAAAGAACAATATAAGTACTCAACAATAACAGCATCAGCAGGCCAGGCGAGGTGGCTCACGCCAGTAATCCTAGCACTTTGAGAGGTCAAGGCGGGCAGAACCCTTGAGCCCAGGAGTTCGAGACCAGCCTGGCCAACATGGTGAAACCCTGTCTCTACCAAAAAATACATATATACAAAAATGGAACAAATATCAGTGACAATGGCAACTCTGAGTCCACAGGAGAAAATGAAATTGTCCTCAGTTTATTGTCACTAAAAAGGCATGCAAGCAGGCAACACCATGTAGACATATCTTTCCCCAAAGAAAACTTTTAAAGAAGTTTTCTCCTTAAGGTGATAATAAACTTTCTTTATGTGGAAACCTCCTTTTCCTAGGAATGCTGTCAACATGAAACATTATTGAGGTTTATTCCAGAAATGCAAAGTTAGTTAACATTTAAAAATCAATCAATGTAATTCATCATATTAATCGAATAAAAGAGAAAACCCATATGGTCATCTCAGTAATATTAAAAAACTATTTTATAAAATTTGAGGTCTAGTCATAAAATGCAAAAGCTCAGTAAACTAGGAATAAAGTATATTTACAAAATATCTAGAATAACATCATGTTGTTCTAATGGTGAAATATTGAATGTTTTCCCTGTCAAGGAATAAGAAAAGAAAATACATGATCAACATTTCTATGCAACGTTGGACTAAAAAACCTGACCAGTACAACAGGCAAGAAAGACAAATTAAAGCATAAAGACAGGAAAGAAGGCCGGGCGCGGTGGCTCAAGCCTGTAATCCCAGCACTTTGGGAGGCCGAGACGGGCGGATCACGAGGTCAGGAGATCGAGACCATCCTGGCGAACACGGTGAAACCCCGTCTCTACTAAAAAAATACAAAAAACTAGCCGGGCGAGGTGGCGGCGCCTGTAGTCCCAGCTACACAGGAGGCTGAGGCAGGAGAATGGCGGGAACCCGGGAGGCGGAGCTTGCAGTGAGCTGAGATCCGGCCACTGCGCTCCAGCCCTGGCGACAGAGCGAGACTCCGTCTCAAAAAAAAAAAAAAAAAGACAGGAAAGAAAAAGTAAGCTGTCATTATTCATAAATGACATGAGTGGATACACAGAAAAGCCCAAAGAATCTATTAATAAATTGAAAGGATGAGTGAACTTAGTAGGTCACTGGATTCAAGGTCAATATACTGAAAATCAATTGTATTTCTACATACACAAACCAATTTAAATATAAAATTTAAAAACCAATATCAATATAATCCCTTTGGAAAATAGTTTCACACTTTCTTAAAAAGTTAAACCTATACATACCAGAAGATCCAGCATTTTGCTCTTGGGGTTTTACCCAAGAGAAAAAAAAAAACATGTTTATATAAAGAGTTGTACAAATGTTCATAGCAGCTTCATTTGTAATATCCCCAAACTGAAAACAACCCAGTGCCCATCGAAAGGCTAAACAAATTGTGAGGTAGTCACACAGTAGAACACTACCAGGCAATGAAAAGACTGAACTAGCGATATGTACAAAAACACAGAGAAGTCTCAGAATAATTATGCTGAGTGGGAAAAAAAAAACCCAAGCTAAAGACAAGAGTGCATAAAAATTCTAGAAAAGTTCAGACTAATCTATAATGTTAGAAAGGAGATGAGTGGTTGCTGGAGGGTGGGAAGGTCAAGTCAGGCAGAGAGGATTTCACAGAGGCAGGAGAAAACTTTTGAAAGTGATATGTTTGGTTGTTTGTTTGTTTGTTTGTTTATTTTGAGACAGAGTCTTGCTCTGTCACCCAGACTGGAATGCAGTGGCATAATCTCAGCTCACTGCAACCTCCATCTTTGGGGTTCAAGTGATTCTCCTGCCTCAGCCTCCCGAGCAGCTGAGACTACAGGTGCCCACCACTACACCTGGTTAATTTCTGTATTTTAAGTAGAGATGGGATTTCACCATGTTGGCCAAGCTGGTCTCAAACTGACCTCAGGTGATCTGCCCACCTCGGCCTCTCAGACTGATATGTTTGTTATCTTAATTGCGGTGATGGTTTGATGGTGTATACATTTGTCAAAACCTATCAAATTTTACACTTAAATAAGTGCAGTATATAACATATCAATAAAGCTCTTTAATTTTTTTAAAATAAAGAAATGAACAGATTGTGCAGAAAAAACATACAATTTCCGACAGCATAAACAATCCCCATTTCATCTAGTATCTAGGAATGCATCTAACAAGAGATGTGCAAAAATGCTACATTGAAAGCTACAAAATATTGTAGCAAGAAATCTTAACTTAAATAAATGGAGGGACTTAACTTAACTTAACTTAAATAAATGTTCATGGACTGGAAAACTCACGATGACAAAATGGCAGTTCCTTTCAAAATTTTTTGCAGATTCATGAAATCCCAAATAAAATCTCAGCAGGATTTTTTAATGAACAAATGAAATCTAAAATTTATATGAAAGTACAAACAACTGGCTGGGCACAGTGGCTCACGCCTGTAATTCCAGCACTTTGGAAGGCAGAGGCGGGCAGATCACCTGAGGTCAGGAGTTTGAGACCAGCCTGGTCAACCTGGTGAAACCTTGTCTCCACTAAAAATACAAAAATTAGCTGGGTGTGGTGGTGGGTGCCTGTAATCCCAGCTACTCAGGAGGCTTAGGCAGGAGAATTGTTTGAACCCAGGAGGTAGAGGTTGCAGTGAGTGGAGATTGTGCCACTGCACTCCAGCCTGGGCAACATAGCGAGAATCCATCTCAAAAAAAAGAAAAGAAAAAAAACAAAAAGAAAGAAAAAACAAAGAACCTAAAATAGCCAAACAATCTTGAAAAAGAACAGAGTTAGAGATTGACGCTGCTAAATATCAAGACCTACTGTGAAGTTACAGCAATGATTAAGACTATAGTATTTGTGCAAGGATAAACAAATAGAATAATAAGCAAATTAGAGTATCCAGAAGAGACACACCCAGAGTCACTTGATTTACAATAAAGTAAAACACTGGCTCAATTGGACATCCAATGACCTTGACTTCCACATCACAGCATACACAAAACATAATCTGAGACCATTGACTCAAAAGTGTAAGATAAGACAATAAACCTCTAGAAAAAATATAGAATACCTAAGACTACGTGTAGGCATACATTTTTTAAACAGGACACAAAAACAGCAGCCATAATAGAAAAGATTGATAAATTGGTCTTTATTAAAATTAAGAACTTTTGTTCAATAAAAGACAACATTGGGCCGGGCGCGGTGGCTCAAGCCTGTAATCCCAGCACTTTGGGAGGCCGAGATGGGCGGATCACGAGGTCAGGAGATTGAGACCATCCTGGCTAACACGGTGAAACCCCGTCTCTACTAAGAAATACAAAAAATAGCCGGGCGAGGTGGCAGCGCCTGTAGTCCCAGCTACTCGGGAGGCTGAGGCCGGAGAATGGCGTGAACCCGGGAGGCGGAGCTTGCAGTGAGCTGAGATCCGGCCACTGCACTCCAGGCTGGGCTACAGAGCGAGACTCCGTCTCAAAAAAAAAAAAAAAAAAGACAACATTGAAAGTAAAAAAGCAAGCCATGGACTGGGAGAAGACAGTTGCCATCCCCATGTCTGGCAAAGGACTCATTCTGAATATTCAAAGAACTCCGACAAAACACCACCCAGTGCAACTTGAATTTATTATTATTATTTTTTACTATATGAGAAGACTCAAATGGACAATGAACAAATGCAAATACCCAAATAGCCAGTAAATGTTTTAAGAGATGTTCAGCAGGATTCACTACCTGTACAGTACAAATTAAAACCACTATGAGGCTGGGCCCGGTTGCTTATGCCTGTAATCCCAGCACTTTGGGAGGCTGAGGCAGGTGGGTCACTTGAGGTCAGGAGTTCAAGAACAGCCTGGTCAACATGGGGAAACCCCATCTCTCCTAAAAATACTAAAATTAGCTGGGTGTGGTACCGGGCACCTGTAATCCCAGCTACTTGGGAGGCTGAGGCGGGAGAATCACTTGAACCTGGCAGGTGGAGGATGCAGTGAGCAGAGATAATGCCACTGCACTCCAGCTTGGGTAACAGCAAGACTCCATCTCAAAAAAAAAAAAAGAAAAGAAAAGAAAAAGAAAAAACCACAGTGAGCTATTACTACACCCCCACCAGGATGGCTAACATTAAGACTAAAAATATCAAGTGGTGGAGAGGACATGAAACAACTGAAAGTTGCATATATTGCCCGTGGGATGTAAATGGTTCCTTTGGAAAACTGGCATTCTACAAAAACGGAATGTACACACATCCTAAGATTTTCACTTATAGGTATGTATTCAACAGAGATGAGGCCTTACCAGAAAAACATGTACAAGAATGCTCACAGCACCTTTATTCATAAAACCCCCAAACTGGAAAATCTAAATGTCTATCAACTAAAGAACAGAAAAATAAATACATATGGAAATATTAAAGAATGAGCACTACACTGCAACGAGAAAGAGCAAACTACTGAGAACACCCCGCATGGATGACTTGTAGATATTACGATAAACAAAAGGAATCGGACCTGACGGGGCACGTGCTGACTGACCCATTTTATATGAAGATCGAGGACAGACGATGCTAATCAGGATGGTAGAAAAAGAACAGGTGCTCGACTTTGCCAGTGGTGGGGGCATTGAGTGGAAAGAGGTAAGAAGGAACCGTTTGGGGTGCTGATAACTTTCTATACCTTCACCTGGGTGGTTGGTAAATGAGTTTATTCATGTGTGAAAACTCACCAACCTGCACAGTTATAGATCAACTTTTAAAAATTAAAGAAGGTGGGCCGGGTGCAGTGGCTCACGCCTGTAATCCTGGCATGAACCTGGGAGGCAGAGCTTGCAGTGAGCTGAGACTGCGCCACTGAACTCCAGCCTGGGTGACAGAGCGAGACTATCTCAAAACAAAAAAGAAAACAAAATTAAAGAAGGTGGAAGAGAAGCTGAAGCGATACATTCCCCTGAGAGTTGCTAAACAAAGTTCCTGCCCTAGTGTCAGAATGGTATTGATCCAAACACAAGAAACTTTCTTAGTAAGGAGAAAGTCACACTCCATAGACAGCATTCCTAATTCATTGCCTCCATGGGTGAGGACACACTGCTAATTAAGCTTTTGATTGAAAATTTCGGAAAATCCAACTCAAACTAGTTTAAAGAAATGTATGGCTATGCTAAAGGGAAGTCTAGAGACTCGTGTTTGGTTCACCCAACTGCTCAGTCCCGGCTCTGACAGCTCCGCTGTCTGTCTCACTCCTCTACTATACACAGCGTGGGATTCAGTGTCAGCTGGCTCCCTTTGTTGGGGGACCAGGGAGACCACTGCAGTCCAGGCTACATCCTTCTTCATTTTTGCCTGGAGAATTACTACTAGATCTCCCAGGAGAATGAGGAAGGATGTCCCCAGAACCTCTAGCAAACCACTTCTTATGTGCCATTGGCCCAAATTTAGTCACAGTTCTGTCTAAACCTATCACTGGCAGTGGGAACACAAAGATTGGTTTAGTCTAATGAGGGCGAACCTAGGGCTGATAATAGGGTGCATACTGGAACAAAATCAGGGTTCTGTTTAGAACGAGGAAGCGGGGCTGGGAAATTGATGCTGGGTTGGCCGCCGACATATCCAATACAACGTCCTCAAGAAGACTGTAAGTACCTGGGTAGTAGGGACTGTGTTTTAGACCTCTCCCTTATCTTCAAAACCTGTTACTGTCTGGGGACTATGAGATTAGGGGGTCCTGCTAGGGACTGGGGAATGTGTAGGACCCCAGAGTTACATACATTAGAGGAATAGTGGCTAATGCCACTAGGTGGTTAACTGCCCAAAAATGTGGCTAAGTTTCTCAAGGACCCTCAGTTTTTAGAAAACTTTGGAGGAGATGAGCTCCTACTTGGTAGAACCTTATATGGCCATTACCTGTCTGTATTTAGCCTGTACAGACAATGAGCTAGAACAAAAGTCACGGCCAATCAAGGAGCACATGGCCACCTGCAAGGGACACTCAAGGGAGAAGGCAGCCGTCTTTTGTTCCCTCTCTTCTCCCTCCCCTCACAGCAAAGGACATGGAACAAGGTAGAAGGAGAGAACATAAGTCTAGTGGGGGTATTGGAGTAGAGATAGGAATTGAACATGAGGTTGAAGCTTAGAAATGAACAAATCGATTGATTACATAGGTGTATACATTTTTATAACAGCTCCATTGAGATATAATCACATACTGTGCCATAAACTTCACTCTTTTCAAAAAGTATACAATTCAGTAATTTGTAATCTATTCCAAGAGTTGTGCAACCACCATCACAATCTAATTCCTGGACCCTTTTGTCACTGCAGAAAGAAACCCCATACTCATCCTCCCCCGCCCCTCAGGCCCTGGCAATCACTCATCTGCTTTCTGTCTCTATAGATTTGCCTATTCTAGACCATTTGTAAATGGAATCAAAATATGAGGCCTTTGTTTGTTTGCCTGGGTTTTACTTTTTTTTTTTTATTTTTGTGGGTACATAGTAGGTGTATATATGTATGGGGTACATGAGATATTTTGACACAGAAATAAATGCATAATAATTACATCAGAGTAAATGGAGTATCTGTCACCTCAAGCATTTATCTTTTCTTTGTTTTACAAACAATCCCATTATACTCTTTTAGTTATTTTAAAATATATAACAAATTACTGCTGACTGTAGTCACCCTGTTATGCTGTCAAATACTAGGTTTTATTCATTCTACCTTATTATGTTTTTGTACTGATTAACAACCACCACTCCCTGCTCCACTACCCTTCCCAGCCTCCACTATCCATCATTCTACTCTCTATCTCCATGAGTTCAATTCTTTTAATTTTTAGCTCCCACAAGTAAATGAGAACATGTGAAGTGTGTCTTTCTGTGCCTGGCTTATTTCACTTAACATAATGACCTCCAGTTCCATCCATGTTTTTGCAAATGACAAAAATCTCATTCTTTTTTATGACTGAATAGCACTCCATTGTGTATATATTTCACATTTTCTTTATCCATTTGTCTGTTGATGTGCACTTACGTTGCTTCCAAATCTTGGTACTGTGAATGGTGCTGCAGTAAACATGGGAGTGCAGATAGTTCTCCAATATACTAATCTTTTGGGTATATACCCAGCAATGGGATTGCTGGATCATAAGGTGGCTCTATTGTTAAGTTTTTTGAGAAACCTCTATATTGTTCTCCACAGTGGCTGTACTAATTTACATTCCCACAAACAGTGTACAAAGATTCCCTCTACTCCACATGCTTGCAAGCATTTGTTACTGCCTGTCTTTTGGATAAAAGCCATTTTAACTGGGGTGGGATGATATCTCATTGCAGTTTTCATTTGCATTTCTCTGATGATCAGTGATGTTGTGTACCTCTTCATGTACCTATTTGCCATTTGTATGTCTCTTTTGAGAAATGCTTATTCAGATCTTTTGCCCATTTAAAAAATCAGATTATGACATTTTTTTCATATAGAGTTGAACTCCTTACATAGTCTGGTTATGAATCTCTTATCAGATGGATAGTTTGCAAATATTTTCTCCCATTCTGTGGGTTTTCTCTTCACTTTGTTGAGGCCTTTTGTGACTGGCTTCTTTCACCCAGCATGATGTTTTCAAGATTGATGCATGTTGTAGCATGAATCAGTACTTCAGTCCTCTTTATGCTGAAGGATGTTTCATTGTGTAGATATATCACATTTTAAAAACGCATTCGGGCCGGGCGCGGTGGCTCAAGCCTGTAATCCCAGCACTTTGGGAGGCCGAGACGGGCGGATCACGAGGTCAGGAGATCAAGACCATCCTGGCGAACACGGTGAAACCCCGTCTCTACTAAAAAATACAAAAATCTAGCCGGGCGAGGTGGCGGGCGCCTGTAGTCCCAGCTGCTCGGGAGGCTGAGGCAGGAGAATGGCGTAAACCCGGGAGGCGGAGCTTGCAGTGAGCTGAGATCCGGCCACTGCAGTCCAGCCTGGGCAACAGAGCAAGACTCCATCTCAAAAAAAAAAAAAACAAAACAAAAAAACAAAAAACACATTCGTCAGCTGATGAACAATTGGATTGTTTTCACTTTTTGACTATTTGGAACAATGCTGCTATGAACATTTATGTACAGGTTATTGTATAGATAGATGTTTCCAACCCTCTAGGAGTAGAATGGCTGGGTTACATGGTAACTATATGTTTAGCTTTTTGAGCAACTGACAAACGGCTGCACCATTTGAAAATCCCACTAGCAATGTACAGGGACTGTAGTTTCTCCATATTCTCATCAACACTTGTTATTGTCTTTTTTATTTGAGTAGAATAAAAAAGTGTGTGAGAAGTGGTGCTTCGTTATGATTTTGATTTGCATTTCCTTAATGACTTAATGATGTTGAGTATCTTTTCATGTATATATTGGTCATTCGCATATTTTTTTAGAAATGTCTACTCAAATTTTATTGTTGAGTTGTAAAAGAATCTATATATTTTGGCACAAGTCTCTTATCAGATGCAATTTGCAAATATTTTTCCCATTCTATGAACTATCTTTTCACTTTTTTGATGGAATTCTTTAAAGCACAAACGTTTTTGCTTTTGGCAAAACCCAATTCATCTATTTTTCTTTTTGAAGTTTGTGCTTCTTTGTGTCATATCTAAGAAATCATTGCCTAATTCAAGGTAGATATTCTTTTTTATTTGTTTATTTTTTTGAGACGGAGTTTCATTCTTGTTGCCCAGGCTGGAGTGTAATGGTGTGATCTCAGCTCACTGCATCCTCCGCCTCTTGGGTTTAAGAGATTCTCCTGCCTCAGCCTCCCAAGTAGCTGGGACTGCAGGCATGCACCACCAGATATTCTTTTACTTTGAATTAGGCAACAGTTTCTTAGATACGGCACAAAAAAGCAAAAAAAGTTTTCTTGTAAGAGTTTTCTTCTAAGACTTCTAGTTCTTACATGTAGATCTGTGATCCATTTTGAGTTGATTTTTGTGTATGGTGTGAGGTAAAGATCAAACTTTATTTTGTGTGTTTGTATGTGTGTGTGGATATCCAGTTGCCCCACTACCATTTGTTGAAAAGATCATTCCACATTGACTGGTCTTGGCAACCTTGTCAAGAATCAACTGATTATAAATGTAAGGCTTCATTTCCAGACTTTGAATTCAATTCCATTAATCTATATGTCTATCCTCATGTCAACCCTATAGTGCCTTGATTTCTGGAGCTTTGGCATACATTTTAAAATTGGGAGGTAAATGTCCTCCATCTTTATTCTTCTTTTTCAAGATTGTTTGGCTATTCTGAGTCCTATAAACTTCCATATGAATTTTAGAACAGTTTGTCAAGTTCTGCAAAAAAAAAGGCAGCCAGGATTTTAATAGAGGTCACGTTAAATCTGTAGATCAGTTTGGGGAGTATTACTGTCTTAACAATATTAAGTCTTCCAATCCATGAACATGAATGTTCGTTTTATTTATATCTTTATATTTTTTCAACAAGGTTTTATAGTTTTCAATGTATACCTCAATAAAAAAAAGAGTGTCTTTCTTTTAAAAAATGAACAGGACTAGTTATTTTTAGAGTGAGAATGTTCTAATAACTGAAAATACTAAGGTTTATATGATTGGACTGATATGTCATTAAGCAATATTCCTCTCTGAGAGAATGGAGTGGTGGTGTTTAACAGAGCGCAGCTAATGGTTGTTAATGGGAAAATAAAGCCCTTCAATGTTGATGTTCTGAGAGTTAAGATGACTCACTAAATCAGTAACTATGGTGATAGAGAATAGAATAGGCTATAACTTATATTACACTGGCATTTACTTTGTCAGAGCAATCTTACAAACAAAAAGGCATTTGTTTTTCTTTAAAAAAAATACCGTGCTTTTGTCAAATGCTTATTGAATTTGCATCTGTCATAATCAATGAGCACCTGTCTTAGGATCCTGGTGCTCCGCACTGCTCCCTGTCTGGTTCACAACTGCAGGCACCTGAGAATGAATAGAGCTCCTCTGCTCTCTCGTTAGCCCCATCCCAAAGACTGAGCCTCTCCTGTTTAGGAACTATCAAGAGAAGACACAGCTATCAAGCCAGGAGATAAGGCTCTGTTTGTGCAAAGCTTCTTGTGAAACTGTAGCAACCACTAGCAAGTTTTCCCAACTACCAAGACAGGTGGGCCCATCCCTTTCAGGAGTAAAACACATTCTACTTCTTCTAGAGAGAAGAGATTTTGTACCTGAACTTAAGGGAAAACAGACCAAAAAGGATGCAATGGACTACCTGAGCCAAGTTCATTTTCTCACTAACAGGATGATTCATTCAAAGGTATTAGGTCTCAGCAGACCCTAGTCTAAGAAAACCCTGAGTGAAACTAGCCAACAATCTGCTTATCATAATCTCTTCATATGAGCTGTTATCATGCAAATAATATAGATGTTCCTGAGATGATTGCAAATAATCACCCTTCAAGTACTGTATTAACATTTGCTGAGTGACTGTGCCCCATGCATTGATCTGGTGCTTTTATATGTCATTCTCAGTTTAATGAAATCTGATAAATGTGATTTAAAAATCACTACCTCCCAAATGAATTTAACAAACTTGTGTTCACTAAACAGACAAGTAAAACATCATCCATGTATATATATACACATGGATGATGGATATATATCCATACATATGGATATATATATTCCACTATTTTTTCTTAATATTGTTTTGATCATTCTCTTTCCAAAAATTTGATCTTTCTCTTTCCAAAATTACTATAAGACCAGCCAAAAAAAAAAAGTATCAGAGTTCTATCTTCCTGATTTTCCCACTGAAGGGTGAGAGAAAAGAAAGGTCTTGTCTATCATCTAAAATCTATTAGTAAGTACTTTAGCTGGGTCTGGAAACTAACATGTCACATATCAATTACACAGGAATGAGCTGACATTTGCTTTCTGCCAGGAGCAATACACAGATTCAGAGAACTGCTACTCGAACATAGTTACAGAAAATAGAATATTTACCTTTGCAGGGATCTGGGACTTACGAAGCTAGTATTAAAAGCTGTATGTTAAAAATGAGGACCTGGATTTCAGGGAGTCCGTGGAAGTCCTAGGCTTCTTCGGTGTGAGGTCTCATTAGCCAGCATGTGTGAATGTGCTGAAACAAAGAGAGGATGCTTTCCCTTACTTCTAGCAGAGTTAGACAGAAGTAATGAAGGAGGTGGTGATAAATCATTAATTCTCTCCTAATGCCTTCAGAAACAGACTGAAATGTTAATACTGAAAGGGCTCGTAGATGCCATGTCTCTCCAGTTCTTCTTTTACAAACAAAGAAACTGAGGAAAGGCAGACTGTGACTTTAGTGAGAGCTTCTAATCCCTTTGTCATCCCTCCTGTATGCCATTTGGAGATGCTGTCTGCCTGGAGAAGTTTTGCTGGTGGGACTGTGATTTAGGTTCTCTGCAGCTGAGTGAAAGCAAGTGTAAAAACAACAGAGGATTATTGAGAATGAGAGTGTATCCCACTCTCAGAGAATAGCTGATCCTTTCCACCATGGCCTCTAAGGAATTTCAGGTAATCCAGATGAACTGGCGTTGATCGCAAGTGCAATATCCATCACTCAGGACAATCTGCTAACATAAGGTGCCTTGTGCTTCAGAATTAGCTTCAGGCTTTGCCAGCTAGAAACAGCCAGCCATAGACTGGCTTGCTTTTAAAAATATCACTTGGCTATGCTACAGACCTCTAATATAACAGTTGTCTACAGTCTTAATATAAAATGAAATTAAGTTGAAAGAACTTTCCTACTATGTGAGATCTGTGATCCATATTTATATATCAGATGTTTATAGTATATATAATTTATTCTTAAAGCATAAACAATATAATAAACTATAAATATATACATTTACATATATGGACATTCTAATATAGGTATTTATTTAATATAGTAATTAGTAATTACTATACAAAATGTATTTCTCATTAATATAAATAGATTTCAGTCTATTTATATTAATGAGAAGAGCATATGCAATCCTACTGAACAACATATTTCTAGGAATAAAATTAAGTCTTAAACTATCGTCTAAGAAAAAGATGAGTGTCGGCCGGGTGCAGGGACTCATGCCTGTAATCCCAGCACTTTGGGAGGCCAAGGCAGGCAGATCACGAGATCAGGAGTTCGAGACCAGCCTGGGCAACATGTGAAATCCCATCTCTACTAAAAATACAAAAATTAGCCGGGCATGGTGTCACGTGCCTGTAATCCCAGCTACTTGGGAGGCTGAGGCAGGAGAATTGCTTGAACTCGGGAGGCCGAGGTTTCAGTGAGCTGAGATCATGCCACTGCACTCCACCCTGGGTGACAGAGCGAGGCTCTGGGAAAACAAAAAAACAAAAAACAAAAACAAAAACAAGAAATGAGTGTCCTTTCTGAGACACAAAATACTAAGAACTTCTCCTTGTTGAGAGTCGTCTACAGTAGACATGAGAAAACTCAAATTGCAGTTTCCCAGCTCTTGTAGCAAAAGCAAGTTTTCAAGCAGTAGATCTTATTCATTATTGAAGCAAAGATTTCCAATAGCACATGCAAGATATATTTTCTGGAAACTGGGACATAACACCCAGCACTTGAATTAGAGACCACAGGAAAAGTGTTTTTTTCTGTTTCTCCACTATACGATTCAATCATATTGAACAAAAGACTCATCCTGTTGTTACTGTTCTACATACAGTGAATATTTTTACTGGTAGTGCAAAGTAATACAGGCTCCAATAAGAGGAATGAGTCCGTCAAAGCCTGACTCCTGGGTGACAGTGTCCCACTGCTGCCATCTTCTGGAGAGTCCAGGCTCAGCGGCTGTGAGCAGATGGTTTTAACATTCAGATCACCTCCAGCTGATTCACCTCGCTGACTGACAAAGCCAGCCCTGCTGCATTTGCGGGTGTGGATGTGGTTACAGGAGGAAAAGCCTTCCTGAAATAGGCTGAAATCATGAAGGCTTGATCTAGGAGGCAAGGCATCCTTCCCGAACTGTATTATAAGTGACTACAATAGCTAATGAGTGGAACCCGTCTTAGATATCAAAACCCTGACTTGTCTCCCTCTTCCCTTCCTCCATTGAAAACAGAAATAGGTGCAGAGCCCACAGTATCCTCTCCCGGGGCCCTAGGCCTGCCTCTGAGTGTTTTCAAGCACAGTGGCAGAAACACGAGGCCACCTGCCCTCCCGCAGCTAGAGGGAGCCGTCTGGGGCCCCAGGATCCCAACCAGGATGGCGTCTGATCAGCAGAGGGCTGGGTGTCTTCCCTGTCCAGTCTCATGATGTCAGGGTGCTTGATAGGGTTGTTGTCCAAAAATAAATTAATAATAATCAGCGCTGCTTCCTCTTCCTCCCTCTGTGCAGTTTCAGAGCCCACTTCCTGAGAGCTCCCTGGGCAAGGGCTCCATGCCATCTCCAAGGATTGGCCCTGACCAGCCCTCTCTTCTGTTTGGCCTCTCTCAACTCAAAGACCCCACAGGAGATGGTGTCCTCAGAGGCCCAGCGAGTGTTCCCAACCCACTTTGTAAACCCTGGGCAGTCGCTGAAGGCACATCTTCTGCCAAAGGAAAATACTGGGTGGAATTTCCAACACAGGAGGTCGCCCCGGTGCAAACTTGCCCTGGAAATATATGGACACGCTCCCTGATCTATCAAGTCACCCTTCTCAAGGTTCAGAAAGCTTCAGTGACCCAGAGGAATACCAAGGGGGAAATGGTGAGATGGCGGGGCTGTTTGCTGTCCTCCTGCATCTCCTTACAGTCTAGTCTCATCTTCTCTTTAAGCACCCACCACAGGCACACGTGCACACACACACACAGGAACTCAGAGACACTCACCCAACACACACACACACACACACACACACACACACAGCCCTCTCTTCTGCCTTGCAGTCAAATATGTGAATCCTTGGATGACACAGGAAGGATTTATTTAACAGGAGGCTGAACATTTTGAACATGGAAATGTGAGTATCTGTGAACACTGAATAGGCTAGATCAGCAAGAGCAGAGACTGGAAGAAAGGCCAGGCGGGTGTCTTCTCCTGTCTTTTCCTTCTAATTAGCATTCAGTTAGCCTGTATAGAGGACCTGCTACACCCTGGGGCTGATTCACACATTGTCCCTGCCTCCCAGTTACTCCTCCTCTGATGAGGGTTTGCAAATGAACTTTCTTCCATCATTTCTCCCCCAAAACATGTATCAAATGATATCATTACTTGCCAAACATGAAATAACATAAGGACATGAATTCTAGAGGAATTTTGTTTTGAGAAATGAAAATATAGATTTTAGAAGCCACTGGGAAAGGAAGATTTACAGGACCAAATAACTGACAAAAAATGTTAACTTGCCAGAGAAGAAAGACTCAAAAATGTTCTATTGGCATAAACCTGGATGACCAGGAGAATGAGGGTGCCTGTGTAGGTGAGTGAAAATTATTTTCTCCTCTACCCTTCATAGGTTTCTAGCTGGGTCTCCCTGTTAGGGGCGTTGGAACCAGAGCGACTCCATCTTGAGTGAGGGATAGGAAAAACGAGGCTGGGACCTGCGGGGCTACATTCCCAGAAAGTTAGGTATTCTTAGCCTCTAGGTGTTAAGGGAACAGGTTGATAATGTTTACTAAACAGACCCAGACTTAGGAGTATCCTGATATCCCAGCATCTTGAGAACAGAAGCATTCCTAATTTTGCTTTAAAGATAACATCAATTCTTGCAAAATAAAGTAATTAAGAAAATTAACGCTTTATCATAGACCCTTGCAGCAGAGTACATCTCCCCATGATCTTTTTTTTTTTTTTTAATCCTGTATATAAACAGGATTTATCCTTATACACCTGGGGAGGACGTGTTTCCCCTCTTACTTTCGAGAACGCCCTGCTCTGTCTATGAGTAGCTATTATGTCACCACTTTACTTCCTTAATAAATTTACTTTTACTTTGCACTGTGGACTTGCCCTGAATTCTTTCTTGTGGGAGATCCAAGAACCCTCTCTTGGTGTCCGGATCGGGACTCTTTCCGGTAACATCGCTGTGTTGCCCAGGCTGGTCTTGAACCCCTGGCCTCAAACCGTCCTACAGATTGGACCTCCGAAAGTGCTGGGGTTACAGGCGTGAGCCACTGTGCCCAGCTGGAACAATCTTTATAAAGGTGAATTAAAGCTGTGGGAGATGAGACCAGAAAAGAGGCACCAGGATGAATGGATTTTGGTGGAGAATGAGCCACAGATACGTGATCATGGGGCAAATGGTGGGGCCTAACCCTGCCTTCTCAGCCCTCGGGATGGGAGACAAGGCTAGAGAAGAGGAGGCTGGTGTGAAAATGCCGGGAGGGTGAGTTCTGGCAAAAATGGGGGCATCTTCAGTTTCACTTGGCACCAAAAGGAAATTCAATGCGCGTTCTTTTCTGAATGCCCAAAAGCCTAATGAGGTTTTGCTTTCTTTGTCTTCTCTTTCTGGAGCCCTCATCGAGCTTCGTTCTCAGTCGCATCGTAAGGTTTTAGAGGCGCTTAGCACTGAGGACACTGTGGCGCCACAAAAATAGACAAGCAGGGCATGTACGCGGACACTGTGGTGCCACAAAAACAGACAAGCAGGGCACGCACGCGGACACTGTGGCGCCACAAAAACAGACAAGCAGGGCACGCACGCGGACACTGTGGCGCCACAAAAACAGACAAGCAGGGCACGCACGCGGACACTGTGGCGCCACAAAAATAGACAAGCAGGGCATGTACGCTGAAGTTGGAAGAGGCGCCTTCTACATTTTCATTGCAAAATCAGAACTTCGGTGAGTTTTTTTTTTTGTTTTTTTTTTTTTTTTTTTAATGTTTGGGCCCCTGTTTTCCCGATGCCCCAACTAAGAGCCCCACCTGCCCCTGGGAATCCCAGCACGGCCTTTTAACCGAGCGCTGCTTCTCAGTCTTCCTGAGAGCCTGGAGCTCTGTGCTCCGCTCTTCCCTGTCCTCCCGTGCTGGCCTTGTGCTTTCGTGACTGGATCGGGCTCCTGGGCTCTGTGTCTGATGCAATCAGTGCCAGCTGAATGCCTGGGCGGCCTCAGCATATGGGACAAGACACCAGGCCGGGCCCTCGCGTGTGACACCGTGGCTGTTTCAGATCCGCTGCAACCCCCGGTCCCAGTGCGGCCCGTGGTCCCCTCACACTCCGGAGCCACTCTGTCCTTTTCTTTAGTGCAGCTGCTGGCTGATAAGCCTGCTCCCGCTCTCTCTAAGGCAGGGCCAAGCACAGCTCCTGTCCCCCCAAGGGCGTGTGCCTTTGCACTGCCTGAGGCTGATCCTTGGTCCCAAGTCCTCAGAGCTTTGCTTCTCAGGACAGTTTTCCACTCTCAGATGAGCACTCAGAGGAGCTCTCCCAGGGGCACAGTTCCAGCCCACCTGAATCCTTTCAGGAAGGACCTCGTCCCTCTGAATGCTGGTGATCACATTTCAGCACAATTTATGAAGTGCCCCTCATAGGAAAAACTTAGAAAGCGTTTCCAGAACCACCAGGCTTAGGCACCCTTCTTTCTTTGCTTCAAAGAAACAAAGATGGTGCTCAAGCAGGACGTTTCAACTGCTTGGGGCCTACTCCAGGGACTTCCTCATGGTTCTGGATCATCACCCGGTATCCAGGAGACACACATAGTGTTAAACTTCTGTTAGGTTTTCTCTTGTTAATCTGTCTTTTGTTAGAGAGACTCCCAGCTAGGAACCCGTGAAGGTGGAGGTTTATGGGAATGTCTAGATATATTTAGATATCAAAAAATTGTTATTTTGCTACTCAACTTGTTCAGGAGAAGCGACAGTGTAGCAGAAAGAGGCCGACTGGGGACAGCAATCCCAATTCTGCAACCAGTGGGCTCTGTCACTGTGGGACCTTTCCATGCCTCTGCTTCCTCATTTGAAAATGAGCAGGTTGGACTAGATCTTTCACTGCAATTCCTTTAAGTTCTATCATGCGGAGGTTTTTTACATTGCTACCTTCTTATGTGACATAGTTTTGAATTAAGAACTCCCCAGTTCCTCTTTGCCGTTGGTATTTGAGATGTAAAGAATGGAAACACTGATCCCCTCAGACCCACTTTGCAGATAACCCTGCATTTTACGGAGACGTCAAAGCAGGAAGGGCTTGGCTGGAACATGTGCTGACAGCCTCGTCTCTTTTTGCAAGACCGTGATGTTCTCCATGCTCCTGTGACCTCTTATTTCACCTTGCTAAGAATTTTATGTTCATTTATTAACCTAAGGTAATGTAAATTCCATGGTGGCTCACTGAACTTCTGAGTAAGCTTTTATTTTTATTTTTATTTTTTTCCATGCTTCCTCCTGGTGAGCTCTCCCTACAAATTTTGAAACAACTTTAAGGCTGAATAAAAAGCAGCTCAGCAAATGAATCCCAGACCCCGGTAAGAGAGAGTCTCCCCCAACTCACATAGTGAGGGGCCAGTAGTGCGCATCGTCCCCAGAACCACCGTGAGGGTGAGGCTGGTAGCGGGCAGCACCCTGCCTGTGATGAAGCCAGTGCGCTATGACGAGCAGCAGCTTCTAGACCCATGGACCACGGGCACTGCCAATGCTCCCCCTCCGGGGACTCCTCCTGCCTCCCATGCAGGTCCAAACTCTGAAGCCCACGAGCTTGCTCAGAATTGGCTCACGCTGCAATTACTTCTCTTCTCCTATCTCTACGCCATTCCTTGCTGGTAGGCAGCTTCTCCTTTGAGAACCACACCTCCCTTCCCAGACTAAAGGAGACACCACCCACCCTCCTGCTGAAGGCTGCTCCCCTGCAGCCTTCTCAGCACACCTTTCTCTAGGTCCAAAAACAAAGTTCACATGCTGACTTTTTACCTTTTTAAAAGTGGCTCCGAATTCTGGCACCAGCAATTCAACACTTGAATAAGATCTGAAAACCTCACAACAAATTACAAATATATTATGCGTCCTGTTGAAGGTGGTAAATTGTGGTTAATGTATTCCTCTCTCTCTCTCTCTCTCTCTCTGTGCGTGTGTGTCTGGCTGGCTGGCAGTCTTTTCTGAGACAAGATCTTGCACTGTCACCCAGGCTGGAGAACAGTGGTGCAATCACAGCTCACTGTGCCCTTTAACTCCCGGGCTCAAGCGATCCTCCCACCTCAGCCTCCCGAAGTGCTGGAATTACAAGTGTGCACCACCTTTCCCAGGACCTTTCTTTCTTTCCATATTCATGTATTCATCCAACAAATATTTACTGAATCATTACTGTGTGTTACACACTGAGATTTCAAAGCCAGAGAAGAGTTGATTTTGGTAGGAGAAATAGGAATATTAATAAATTACACCACAAACAAAGTACTGACTGTGCCCCTGGCACTATCAGGCAAATATCCAAAAATTCTTACTAAAAAGAAATAAGAGGCCATAGTCCCAGGGCACTGGCTTAGTGTACTCCTCCCCATACTGTACAATTAAAAATGAATTATTGTCCCATTTTACAGAGGAGCAAGCTGAGGCTCAAGGGGACGAATTCACTCAGTGAATTCTTCCTCCTGCAAGAAGAAAGTGGTCAAGTTGGTCTTGTCTTTTTGGCTGCAGCTAACACCCCGTCTCTCCTGACTCTCTCCAAAATGGCAAGGGTTGTCTTGACCCTTGAAGCCTTGTCCCAGGGTTCCTTGTGGCATGCTCCTAATGACCTCATGACAGCTAAATCCCCTGATCCTGCCCAGGGTCAACACGGAGGAAGGAGAGAAACCTAGGGTGTCTAGGCTGGAACTCAGGGACCTGTGGCTCCTGCGCCAAGCATGTGAAGCACCCCTTGGGCAATAGTTTCCTAAGAAAATCTGCCCTGTTCATGCATTATTTAAAAAACAAGGGAAAGAAAACAAAGAAACCCCTCAAAGCTCTTGTAATAAATTCACCATTCCCTTATTCTGTGAACTTTCATTTATTGAACACAGGCTTTGGGAATAGAGGGATCAATAAAACTCAGCTGAAATCCAAGGCAGAGCAAGATGTCTGAATCGAACTGTGCAGTGATCATGCCCCACCCTCCCCTGCAGGACACTGAATTGAGTGCAAACCCACATGAGAAAACACCTTCACAAGAGCTAAAATATCAGGTAAGAGATCACAGGACCCGGTTTTAGCATCATAACAAGAAAAGCAGCATGGAAGAGGGCAGGAAGGACAATCCCGCACTGCGCGCACCGTTCCTCCCCCAGGACCAGGCAGCTCAGTGCGGAGAGAGAATCTTTGTGCTTGGAAAAGGGAGGGGGAGGTGAGTGTGGCACTTCCCTTTGGAACTCACTGCCGGCCCCACCACAGGGGAACACAGCACTGGGCAGACTTCCATGCCCTCGATTCCAGGCCAGTGCTCACAAATGGAAAATTTAGATCTGCCCCAGGCCAGAGGGGAATCCACCACCCCAGTGGGAGGAACCCAGTATCCAGCCTACTTCATCACTGGGCCGATTAAAGTAGTTGCAGGGCCTTAGTGACCGTGGTCCTTTGGTAAGCCCTAGTGCTGCACTAGTCTGAGAGTTGTGCGCTTGGGGTACAACCCAGCCTGACACCAGCTGCAGCAGGCATGGGAGTGCCCACATCACACCTCTCCCAACTCCATGCAGAACACTGTGGAAAGAGACTCCTGCTCAGAAGAAGGAGAGAGAAGGGTACAGAAGATTTTGCCTTGGAACTTGCTACCAGCCCTGCCACAATAAAAGAGAGCATTAGGGAAAACCCGGAAGCCCCCAGTTTTAAGCTGTTGCTCCTGGGCAATGTGTCTGAAGCCTCCCTGGGCCAGTAGGGAATCTGCTACAACAGTGAGACAGACCTCAGTCCTGGCCAACTTCACCACTGGCTCACTAAAGTTGCCTCGCGCCTTGAATAAACATCAGCGGAAAGCAGGCAGTAGCTGTCTTAGGCCTTGACAAGCCCTGATACTGCACTGGCCTGGAAGGTCACAGGCTTCAAGTGTGATCCAGCATGGTGCCAGCTACAGTGGCCATGGGAGTTCTCTTGTCATCCCGCCCCCAACTCCAGACTTACAGAATGGAGACAGAATCCTTCTGCTTGGGAGAAAGAGAGGGAAGCGAATGAGGGACTTTGCCTGGAAACCCAGAGAATTCTCCCTAATCTTACCCAGGAACATGAGAGCTAGGTGTTTAGGAGTCTGCAAAAAAAAATTACAGCATACCTGAGCTTAGGGTGTTTTCTTGGATCAAATAAGGCACCAGTGACCAACCCTGGAGAGATGAAGATGTGTGACCTCTCAGGAAATTCAAAACAGTTTTTATGAGGAAGCTCAATGAATTTCAAATAACACAGAGAAGCAATCAAAATATGTATGAGTATTTAACAAAACGATTGAAATAATTTTAAAAAATCAAACAGAAGCCTTGGAGCTGAGAAATTCAATTGATGAGCTGAAAAGCACAATACTGTCTTAATAGTAAAACTGATCAAACAAGGAAAAAATCCATGAACTCAAAGGTAAGCTATTTGAAAATACACAGTCAGAGAAGGGAAAAGGAAAATAATTTTTAAAAGAAAACAGGACACTTGTAAGATCTAGAGAACAATCCCAAAAGAGCAAATCTAAGAGTCATTGGCCCTTAAAGAGGGGTAGAAATTTGATTCAAAGTAACAACAGGGAACTTTTCAAACCTAGACAAACATATGAATATCCAGGAAGAAGAAGGTCAAAGGTCACCAAGTAGGTTTAACCAAAGTAAGACTACCCCAATGCATATAATAATCAAACTCCCAAAAGTCAAAGACAAAGAGAGGATCCTAAAAGCAACAAGGGAAAAGAAGCAATAACATCTAAAGGAGCTCCAGTACCTCTGGCCACAGACTTCACAGTGAGAGGGTTACAGGCCAGAAGGAAGTGAGATAACATATTCAAAGTGCTGAAGGAAAAAACTGCCAACCAAGAACTGTAACCAGCAAAGCTATCCTTCAAACATAAAGCAGAGTTAAAGACTTTCCTGCACAACAAAAGCTAATGGAATTCATCACCACCAGACATGTCTTACAAGAATGCTAAGGAAGTTCTTCAATCTGAAAGAAAAGGGTACTAATTTGCAACAGGCAGACATGTATAAAACTCACTGGTAAAAGCAAGTACACAGACAAATTCAGAATACTCTAATAATGTGATTGTGATGTAGGAATTCATATCTTTAGTATAAAAACTAAAAAAAAAAAATCCATTAAACATAATGGCAACTACCATGATGTGTTGAGAAAAAGGCAATATAAAAAGATGTAAATTAAGACAATAAAAGCCTAACTGTAGAAGGAAAGATGGAGTTAAAATGCAGAGTTTTTCAGTTTTTCCTTGCTTGTTTCTTTTCTCTTCTTTGCAAAGTTAAGTTGTCATCAGTTCAAAATAACTTGTTATAACTGTAAGATGTTTTGAGTAAGCTTCATGGTAATCACAAAGCAAAACCTATAATAGTACAGTAAAAATAAAAGGCAAAGAATTAAAACATACTACCAGAAAAAAAATCACTCTCCACAAAGAAAGATATTAAGAATGGAAGATGGAAGGAAAAACAGGCATTACAAAATAGTCAGAGAATAAATAACAAAAAGGCAGTAGTAAGTCTTTATAAATAATAACATTAAAAGTAAATAAACTAAATTGTCCAATTAAAAGACACTGAGTGGCTAAATTTTTTTAAAAACTCAACTATATGCTGCCCTCAAGAAATGCACTTCACCAATAAAGACTCACATAGACTGACAGTGAAGAGATGGAAAAAGATATTTCCTGTAAATGGAAACCAGAAAAAAGGAGTAGCTATGCTTTTATCAGATAAAATAGACTTCAAGTCAAAAACTGTAAAAACAGACAAAGAAGGTAATTATGTAATAACAAAAGGGTTGATTCAGCAAGATGATATGACAATTACAAATATTTATACACCCAACATTAGGTCACCAAAATACGTGACGCAAATATTAATAGATCTAAAAGAAAGACAGACCTCGGCTGGGCGCGGTGGTTCACGCCTGTAATCCCAGCACTTTGGGAGGCCGTGACAGGTGGATCACGAGGTCAGGAGATCGAGACCATCCTGGCTGACACGGTGAAACCCCGTCTCTACTAAAAAATACAAAAAAAAAAAAAAAAACTAACCGGGCGAGGTGGCGGGCGCCTGTAGTCCCAGCTACTCGGGAGGCTGAGGCAGGAGAATGGCGTGAACCCGGGAGGCGGAGGCGGAGCTTGCAGTGAGCTGAGATCCGGCCACTGCACTCCAGCCTGGGCGGCAGAGCGAGACTCCGTCTCAAAAAAAAAAAAGACAGACAGACCTCAATACAGTAAGAGTTGGATACTTCAACATGCCACTTCAGATCATTCAGACAGAACATCAACAAAGAAACATTAGAATTAACTGACACTCTAAACCAATGGACCTGACATTTACAGAACATTTCATCTAACTTCTGCAAAATACACATTCTTTTCATCACATGGAATATTCTCCAGGATGGATGATTGTTAGGCCACAAAACAAGTTCTCAAAAAATTCAAAAAAATCAAAATCATATCAAGTATCTTTTTGACCACAATAGAATAAAACTAGAAATTAATAACAAGACAAACTATGGAAATTTTACAAATACATAGAAATTGGCTGGGCACAGTGACTCACACCTCTAATCCCAGTTCTTTGGGAGGCTGAGGCAAAAGAGTTGCTTGACCTAAGGAGTTTCAGACCAGCCTGAGCAACATGACAAAACCCCATCTCTACAAAAAATACAAAAATTAGCTGGGTATGGTGGCCGCTGCCTGTAGTCCCAGCTACACGGGAGGCTGAGATAGGAGGGTTGCTTGAGCCCAGGAGGATGCAGTGAGCCATGATCACACCATCACACTCTAGCCTGGGTGACAGAATGAGGCCCCATCTCAATAAATGATTAAATAAATAAATGGAAATTAAACAATATGCTCCTGAATGACCATTAGGTCAATTAAGAAATCAAGAAGAAAATGTTAAAATTTCTTAAAACAAATAAAAATGGAATTACAACATACCAAAACCTATGAGATACAGCAAAAGCAATACTAAAAGAGAATTTTATAGCAATAAATGCCTACATCAAAAAAGTAGAAAGACTTCAAATAAACCTAATGATGCACCTCAAGGAATTAGGAAAGCAAGAACAAACCAAACATAAAATTAGAAAGAAAAAAATAAAGATAAGAGCATAAATAAATGAACTTGAGACTAAAAAATACAAAAGATCAACAAAACAAAAATCAATAAATGTTTAGCTCTACTAAGAAAAAAAGAGAGAAAATCCAAATAAATAGAGACAGACAAAGAGTCATTACAACAGATACCACAGAAATACACTCACTAGAGACTCTTATGAACAACTTTATACCAAAAAATTGAAAAACCTAGAAGAAATGGATGAATTTCTAGACACATACAGCCTACCAAGATTGAACCATGAAGAAATAGAAACCTGAACAGAACAATAATGAGTAATGAGAGTTGAAGCTGTAATAAATAGTCTCCCATCAAAGAAGAGCCTCTGACCTGATGTCTTTATTGCTAAATTCTACCAAACATTCAAAGAAGAATTAATGCCAATTCCACTCAAACTATTCCTAAAATTGTAGAGGAGGAAATACCTCTGAACTCATTTGATGAAGCCAACATTACTAATACCAAAACCAGATAAGAACACAAAAACAAAAAAAGGAAACTACAGGCCAATATCACTGATGAACATAGAAGCAAAAATCCTCAACAAAATACTAGCAAACAGAATTCAACAACACACTAAAAAGATTATTCACCATAATCAAGTGGGATTCATCTCAGGAATGCAAGGATGATTCAACATATGCAAATCAATCAATGCGATACAATACATTAACAGAATCAAGGACAAAACTGTATGATTATTTTAGTAGGTAGTGGAAAAGCATTTGATGAAATTCAACTTGCTTCATGATAAAAATCCTCAACAAACTGGATATAGAAGGAACATATCGCAAAACAATAAAAGCCATATGTGACAAACACACAGCTAACATCATAGTAAACAGGGAATAATTAAAACTTTTCCTCTAAGACCTAGAACAAGACAAGAATGCATATTTTCACCACTTTTATTCAACATAGTACTGAAATTCCTAGCCAGAACAGTTGGGCAAGAGAAAGAAATAAAAGGCATCCAAATTGAAAAGGAACAAGTCAAATTGTTCCTGTTTGCTGGTGACATGATTTTATATTTAAAGCACCCTAAAGACTCTACCAAAAAAACTTTTACAACTGATAAACAAATTCAATAAAGTTGTAGCATACAAAATCAACATGTAAAACCCAGTAGCATTCCTATATGCCAACAGTGCACAGCCTGAAAAATAAATCAAGAAAGCCATCCCATTTACAATACCTACAAAAAATGAAAATACCTAAGAATAAGTAGTGAAATTTCCAAAGAAATTTCAGTTTTACTTCTAGAGATAGTTCCCAAGAAGTATAATATCTCCAAAATTAGAACTGTGAAACACTGGTAAAAGAAGTTGAAGGGGACACACGTAAAAAGGAAAGATATCTCATGTTCATGGATTGGAAGAATTAATATTATTAAAATGTCCATACTACCCAAAGCGATCTACAGATTCAATACAATCTCTATGAAAATACCAATAATTGGCCAGGCGCAGTGGCTCATGCCTGTAATCCCAGCACTTTGGGAGGCCAAGGCAGACAGATCACCTGAGGTCAGGAGTTCGAGACCAGCCTGGCCAACATAGTGAAATCCCGTCTCTACTAAAAATACAATAAGTGGCCAGGCATGGTGGAACATGCCTGTAGTCCCAGCTACTCAGGAGGCAGGAGAATTGCTTGAACCCAGGAGCGGGGGTTGCAGTAAGCTGAGATGGCACCACTGCACTCCAGCCTAGGTGACAAAGCAAGACTCTGTCTCAAAAAAACAAAAAACAAACAAAAAATCCAAGAACATTCTTTACAGAAATAGAAAAAAAAAAAAAATCCTAGAATTAACATGGAACCACAAAAGACTCCGAACAGCCAAAGCAATCCTGAGCAAAAAGAACAAAGCTGGCGGCATCACAATATCTGACTTCAAATTGTACTACTTAGCTATAGTAACCAGAACAGCATGGTACTGGCATAAAAACAGACACCTAGACTAATGGAACAGGATAGAGAACCCAGAAATAAGTCCACCAAACTTTCAAAGAAGAATTAATGCCAATTCTACTCAAACCAATCCTAAAATGTAGAGGAGGGACTACCTCTGAACCCATTCAATGAAGCCCACTCATTTTTGACAAAGGTGCCAAGAACATACATTAGGGAAGGGACAGTCTCATTAATAAATAGTACTGGGAAAACTGAATATTGATATCCATATGCAGAAAAATGAAGCAAGACCCCTATCTCTTGCCATATACAAAAATCAAAACAAAATGAATTAAAGACTTAAATGTAAGACCTAAAATTATGAAACTACTACAGGAAAACACTGGGCAAACACTCCAGGACATTGGTCTGGGCAAAGATTTTTTTAGTAAGACTTCAAAAGCACAGGCAACAAAAGCAAAATGGACAAATGGAATTAAGCTAAAAAGCTTCTGCACACCAAAGGAAACAATCAACAAAGTGAAAAGACAACTCACAGAATGGGAGAAAATATTTCCAAACTATCCATCTGACAGAATATATGAGGAAATCAGGTGACTCAACAGAAAATAAAAACCCAAATAATACAATGAAAAGAGGCAAATGATCTGAATAGACTTTTCTCAAATGAAAATATGCAAATGACCAACAGGTATATGAAAATATGCTCAACACCACTAGTCATAAGGGATATGTAAATCAAAACCACAATGAGATACCATCTCACCCCAGTAAAAATGGCTGTGTTCAAAAAGACCAAAAATAACAGATACTGGCAAGCAAGCCAAGGAAGGCGAACTCTCATGCAATGTTGGTGGGAATGTAAATTAGTATAGCCATTGTGGAAAACAGTATGGAGTTTTCTCAAAAAACTAAAAATAGAACTACCCTATAATCCAGCATTCCCACTACTGGGTATTTATCCAAAAGAAAGGAAATCCACATATCAAAGAGATATCTGCCCTCCCATGTTTATGGCAGCACCATTCACAATAGTCAAAATAGGCCCTCAACCCAAGTGTTCATGAACAGGTGAATGGATAAGGAAAATGTGGTATATACACAATGGAATATTATTCTGCCAAAAGAAGAATGAAATCCTGTCATTTGCGGCAACATGGATGGAACTGGAGGACATTATGTGAAGCGAAATAAGCCAGGCACAGAAAGACAAATATCACATGTTCTCATTCACTTGTGGGAGCTAAAAAAAAACCAGCTAATCTCATGGAGGTAGAGAATAGAATGACAGCTACCAGAAGCTGGGAAGAGGACGGGAGTGGGAGGATGAAGGGAGGTTGGTTTATGGGTACAAATATATAGTTAGATAAAAGAAGTAAGTTTTAATGTTTGATAGCACAGTTAGGTGAATATAGTAAACAATAATTTATTGTATATTTTTAACTAGCTAGAAAATAATATTCTGAGTGTTCCCAACACAAAGCAATGACAAGTGTTTGAGGTGAAGGCTATCGCAATTTCCTTGATTTGATCACTATATATTGTATGAACATACATATTTTGATACATAGTGTATCAAGATATTACATGTGCTCCATAAATACATAAAATCATTATGTATCAATAAGGAATACATAAAATAATAATAAAAGTTAAATCTGAATATGTTTCTTCAGAAAAACAAATTTAAAACGTGGCCACCATTAGATAGAAGACATTTGCAATCACCTGGGAAGATACCTGCAAAGCCGGGGCAGACTCCTGGAACTCAGTTCACACGGTCGCTGTCTCCTGTTCTGCACCCAAAGGTGAGAGCCTGGCCCACTCTCTAAGCCCTGAGGTGGTCTTCAGGGAAATGTTTAGGAATGGAGTTCTCTGAGCACCCCTGAATCCTCCATATCTTTCAACGCCTTGGTCCCAGCATTCCTGGCTGACCAAGCAAACAGCCCTTTGAATCCTCCGTGTCATCGGCACCCACCTGAGGCAGGGCTCAGAGGATGTGTTCAGAAGGTGGGGAGGCCAGAGGCCAGGAGTCCTCTGAAGGTTCCTGCCATCTAAAGGCACTGTCATCACCCCGGCCGAGGCATATCAAGAACACTATCTCAGGCCGAGCGCAGTGGCTCACACCTGTAATCCCGGTACTTTGGGAGGCCGAGATGGGCGGATCTCGATCATGGAGATCGAGACCATCCTGGCTAACACGGTGAAACCCCGTCTCTACTAAAAATACAAAAAATTAGCCGGGCGAGGTGGCGGCGCCTGTAGTCCCAGCTACTCGGGAGGCTGAGGCAGGAGAAATGGCGGGAACTCGGGAGGCGGAGCTTGCAGTGAGCCAAGATGGCGCCGCTCACTCCAGCCTGGGCCACAGAGCGAGACTCCGTCTCAAAAAAAAAAAAAAAAAAAAAGGTTAAGATTTTAGTGAGAAGTGTGGACTTGTTCTATAAAAGCTAGACATCAACTACGGTTTTTAAAGAAATGGCACAATTAGGATTTATTTTTAGAAAAACTGTGTGGATAGCAATGTAAAGGAGTAGAAATTCGAGAAATTTTCTAGAGCGGAAATTCTAGAAATTCTGGGGGCAATGAGTCTAGCTAAAAGGCTACTGCCCTTGTGAGAGGTGGTCAGGTAATGACATGGAATAAAAAGTCGGCCAGGCATTGGTGGCTCGCACCTGTAATCCCAGCACTTTGGGAGGCTCAGGTGGGGAGATCACCAGGTCAGGAGTTCGAGGCCAGCCTGGCCAACATGGTGAAACCCTGTCTCTACTAAAAATAGAAAAATTAGCCGAGCGTGGTGGCACATGCCTGTAATCCCAGCTACGCAGGAGGCTGAGGCCGAAGAATCACTTGAACCAGGGAGCAGGGGGTTGCTGTGAGCCAAGATCGCACCACGTGAGTGTGAGTGAGTGTGAGAGTGAGTGGGGGAGGGTGTGAACCTGGGCAAGTTCCTTAATCTCTGGAGCCCACATTCTCAAACTTGTTAAAAATTCAAGTTTCTTTGTGGTGATTATTTCACCATGTTGATGTATATCAAAACATTACATTGTGCACCTTAAGATATACTTTTTATTTGTTAATTACACCTCAATAGAGATAAAAATAAAGAGTAAAATTTTTAAAAAAGCAAATTTCTGAGCTTCATCCTAGAAGTTCTTATTTCCTGAGCCAGGAGCAGAGATTAGAAACCCAATTTTTAAATAAATGCTTCTGATGTGGATGATCTATGTATTATAATGTGAGAAAAACTGAGATTGATTTCTTATGAGTTAACTTAGAATAATTTTTTTCCTGTGATTCTCCTGAGGTCTCAGTGAGCAGAAAAAAAGACAATCTATATAAAATTATGTTGTAAACTGAAGATACTATACAACGGCAGAATGTTCTGTGAATAAAACTTCTATTATTCCCCATAAAACCTTTTGTATCCCCCACTAAAATAGCCCAGATTCTTTGCTAGGTATGTAGTACATCGGGCACAGAGTCTTTTATGATTTCTGTGTCACACTCTGCATTCTAACCTTCACATCTTTGTGTGGTTTTTTTTTTCCTCTCCATTTTCCCCTCAAAGTCCAAGGCCTCCTCGAGTTTTGGGTTTTATATGATCTTTGTCAGTCAGTCTTAATCCAGTTGCATTTCAGTTGTAACAGATTCTCTTCGAGCCCCTGCACTGTCAGTCTTGTCATGAAAATCACTCACAGATGCAGAGCTGTCAGTAGCATAGGTTTGAGACAGATTTGGAACATCATAGCCATAGGGAGTACCGTGAGACTTTACCCAGGCCCTGGGACTTGGTCCAACTTTGGTTGGCGATGCTTTTATTCCTGGCTTCAGTGCTCCTGCACTCCCTGTCCAAAGTTGTCTCTGACCCTTGGTTGACACCCTCTGTTAACAGTCCCTCAATACATGACAAAGGGCTACACCTACACACTGGTCTTTCAGAGGCACCTGCCCCAAGGGCTGGCTGGAGAGTGGGGTTGATACAGACCTCAGTTCTGTCCTTCCCAAACTCCCCGACACCCAACACACACACATCATCTGTGCTTTATTGAATTCTCATCCTTTCCTCTTGTTCTAACTCAAATAAGCTGTACTGTTCCTTCTGTTCTGGCCTGTCAGCCAGTGAGCAGGCTGAAATGAATGTGAATCAATGAATAAATAAGTGATACAGATACAAGAGAGTCAGTGGTGTGATAGCTAACTCTTGGGGCTGTGTGAGCCAGGGTAAGGATAGAGCAAAACTCCACTGAGGGTGGCCTCTAAGGGTGGTCAAATACAAAGTATAAATGGCACCAGGGACTACTTACATGGCAACTTGGACAGACTGTGTAACTCTATCATGCTTCCAGCTATTGTCATTTTTCCAACTTTAGGTTATTCTTTCTTTTAAGAATACTTTCTTCTGCTACTCTGCAGCTGGGATGCTTACAAGCTGGTTAATTGGTGCCAACATAAAGAAAGGCCCTTTGGTTCCATTTTCCCAGGTTTTGGGGGACATCTGAGCCAAGTAAATTGTGGCATCCTCATACATTAATGAGCTATCTGTGACTTGGGCATTTTGGAACAAAGTGTGGTGTGGAAAGTGGCCAAATTACACATACAGTGTGTAAATGCATTCACTTCCTCCTCATATATTATAGACTACAAGCAGGGGTCTAGCAGAGAGGGGGTGGCGGGAGTCCAACAGTGAACAAGACGTCCTGGCCTTTCCGAGATCATTTTCTCAAAAGAAAGAAAGAGGAGTCAACAGGCAAGTAAAATAGGCTGCAACAGAAGGTTCTGTTTGTTGCGTTTATTCTGGGGGAAAACTTCTCCCCTCACAGTGTATCTACGGTGTCGTGAAATTAGAAAACAATTTGGAAAACTCTGTTCATATTAGATGCTTACCAGAACACTCCCATGGGAGGAGTGTGTTCCTGAGTCCTAGAGAAGCTGAGCAGGCAGATGGAGCTGATATCATGAGCCAGAATATTTTGTAGGTGCAGGGTTCATCTTTCATCACTGCCATGCGAGTGAGCTGTGAAATGCGAGGGGACTGTATATGGACTGGACCTCAGGTGCTAAAGGAGAATGAAGACTCCAGAAAGCAATATTTGGTGTAAAACTTGCTTTGGAAGAAGATGTCGAGGCAGCAGGTTCTTTGGCTGCTGACTCCTCAAAGTTGGCAAGAACTAGGTGCTTGTCAGAAGTGTTGAATCTCAGGTTACACCCCAGATTTCCAGAATTAGGATATGCATTTAGTAAAATCTCCAGGTGATTCATAAGCAGTTTCAGAAGTGCTGATCTACAACTGGCAAGAAGGTACAGCTTAGGGCCTATCTCAGAAGTCTAGACCTGGAAAAAAGCTACAGCCTAGGATGGAGACAAGAGTTGGAGGAAACAGAGTAGGCACAATGCAAAGAAGCCCAAGAAGATGCTGCTACAGAGGACTGCCCAGAGAATGAGCCCATCTTATACTGAATAAACTGCTCACTGCTTTTTCTGGGACCTCTCCTTACAACCTGAAACCATCTGCCTTAATAAAACCAATAGTAGCTGAGACTTTGATGGTGCCAGACACTCTTCCAAGCACTTTACCTGTATCAACTCATTTAATCTTCACAACCCATAAGGGGGTTACTAGGAGTCTCTTCATTCTACAGATGAGAAAATTGAGGCACTGAGGTGAAGTGGCTTCCCCTAAAAGCCCACACAGCTAGCAAGTACCAGACCAGGATTAAAACCCAGGCGGTGCCATCCTTTACTTCCATGCTCTTGTGCCTTGCAGGATCTTAAGCTGTTTGTATTTGCATTTTGTTCTTTTCGTTTCCTGGGTGCTATGGTTTGAATACGTGCCCCAAGAAAGCATATGTTAGAAGCTTAATCTCTGATGCAACAGTGTTGGGAGGTAGGGCCTAATGGAATGTGTTTAGGGTGTAAGGGCTACACTCTCGTGGATGGATTCATGCCAATTACAAAGGGACTTGAGGCTGCAAGCTCAGTCTCTCACTTGCTCTCTTGCCATGTGATTCCTTCTGCCATGTTACGAAGATGCAAAGAAGTCCCTCACCAGATGCTGAGCAGATGTCTGCAATGCCCTTGGACTTCCCAGTCTCCAGAATCATAAGCCAAATGTCTTAGTCCATTTTGTGTTGCTATAACAAAATACCAGGCCGGGCGCGGTGGCTCAAGCCTGTAATCCCAGCACTTTGGGAGGCCGAGACGGGCGGATCACGAGGTCAGGAGATCGAGACCATCCTGGCTAACACGGTGAAACCCCGTCTCTACTAAAAAATACAAAAAAAAAAAAAACTAGCCAGGCGAGGTGGCGGGTGCCTGTAGTCCCAGCTACTCGGGAGGCTGAGGCAGGAGAATGGCGTAAACCCGGGAGGCGGAGCTTGCAGTGAGCTGAGATCCAGCCACTGCACTCCAGCCCGGGTGACAGAGCAAGACTCCGTCTCAAAAGAAAAAAAAAAAAAAACCACAAAATACCAGAGACTGGATAATTTCTAAACAAAAGTTTGTTTCTTATAGATCTGGAGGCTGGGAAGTCCAAGTTCAAGTGTCTCACATCTGGCAAGAGCCCTCATGCTGTGTGTCATCCCATGGTGGAAGGTGAGAGGGTAAGAGAAGGCAAAAGGCAGTGGAGAGGAGGTCAAACTTACCCTTTTTTCAGAAGCCCACTCCTACAATAACAGCATTAAGCCATTCACGAAGGTGGAGCCCTCATTACCTAATGACCTCTTAGAGGTCTCACCTCTCAACACTGTTGCATTGGGGATTAAGTTTCCAACACGTCAACTTTAAGGGATACATTAAAACCATAGCACAAAATAAATTTCCCACTTCAGCTTGGGAGACAGAGCAACACCCTGTCTCAAATAATAATAATAATAATAATAATTTTAAAATTAATTAACTAATTTCTTTTTTATCTAAATTACCCAGTCCATGCAGCACAAAGGAACTAAGATGCTTAGAGTGTCTGCTTTGGTTTGTTTATTTGATTATCCTAACTCTACAGTCCTAAAGAGAGATAAGAGGCAGAGACAGGTGTGTCCTAGGCTGTCCCCTCCTCTGGTCTCCTGTCCTGTCACCTTTCACCAGAGCATGCAAACTGGCAGCCCAGGGGCTGAATTCAGCCCACGGTGTGTTTTGCTTCACTGAATGTGTTCTAAAAATCAGAACTTTTTACACAAAAATCTATATATTCACATTTGCTCTCTCTGGCTTACCACAGTACCCACCACATTCTGAGGTCTTATTTCTGGCAGCTAATTTGTTCACACTCTGCCTCCATCACAAAATGATGTCTTTCTCCCATTTGTCTCTTCCTATAAACTGTCAGCTTCACAAGAATGCATGTCTTCAACCAGGCATGGTGGCTCACGTCTGTAATCCCAGCACTTTGGGAGGCCAAGGTGAGCAGATCACCTGAGGTCAGGAGTTCGAGACCAGGCTGACCAACATGGAGAAACTCTGTCTCTACTAAAAACACAAAATTAGCCAGGTGTGGTGGAGCATGCCTGTAATCCCAGCTACTCGGGAGGCTGAGGCAGGAGAATTGCTTGAACCCAGGAGGCAGAGGTTGCGGTGAGCCAAGATCAAACCATTGCACTCCAGCCTGGGCAACAAGAGTGAAACTCCGTCTCAAAAAAAAAAAGAAAAGAAAAGAAAAGAAAAGAAAGAATGCATGTCTTCTAGTCATGGGTGTCCCCCTGAACCCAGCACTGAGCTGGATTGCTGATCCATGCTTATCACATTGTGTATTCTTGAGGAGGAGCAAAATGCAGAGCAGGTGGGAAGCAATGCCCCTGAGGAATGGCTGTGGACGTGAGAACAGGGGAGTTAGCCTGAGTATCCTAGACTTGATGAAGAAGACTTTTGTACAATCACTGTGGTTCCTGGTGATCCAAGGACAAATCTTTCCTTCAAAGCAAGCTGTCGGGAAATCCCTTTTCTCGTTGAAAATTGTAGTATTCCGTGGAAACTTGCCATGTTACATCAAGTAGCTGATTTCTTAATAAGTGAATTCATCTCCTTTTCTACAGTAGCATTCTCTCGCCTTCATTCACCATCTGTCCTTTTGAATTTATATTAATGGATCCCTTCCAAGACATTCGCAGGTTCTGATGTGGGATAAATGTGTGCAAAAATGCTCCATTGCCAGGAAGGCTGTTCCGTTCCCCACCCTCACTGGTGCCAATAAAGATGTTCTTCCCTGTGCTCTGCTTCTCAGAAGTGTAAGCATTTGTGACTCATCAACGCAACACTAAAATTCACTTTTCAAGAGCATACAGTTGTGCTCTCTTAAAGGCTAATCTCAATAAGGCCGCTGACGGTGACTGACTGTTGAAAAAACCAAAGCCTCCATATTTTCCACTTGTCAGTTCAACTCTGGAACACAGCTGTGACAACGAAAGATTTACCATTCTTGGCTACAAGTAACTAGGTTCAAAAAACAAATCTCCATATCATGGACGTGATTATTTGAGTCCACTTGAGAGAATCATGTAAGTATATTTTATCTTCTCGTGATCCTTTTATCTACTGGGAAATATTCAAGGGGAAAATCAGAGGCAGGTTATCACTTCTGGGAGGAGAAAAATGAGTATCTTCACTCAACCCTCCTGGATATGAATGCTGGCCCCGAATTTACCACCTAGGTAGCCTTGGTCCAGTTACCTAACCTTTCTGGGTCTTAGTTTTCTCATCTGTAAAATGGAAATAATAATAGCGACATCACAGAGTCAGTGTAAGAATAAGGTAAGTGAACACACGTGAAGTGTGTAACCTGCACGGGAAGCACCACACATTTGCCTTGTTGTGAATGTCGCAATATTGTGAATGCCCTGATGGCCTGTGACTGCCAGTCAGTGTTTGGCATAAAAGTCAGTGGCCACACCAGAAAGTCATACGATCGGGGGTCCATATCAAAACGACTAGGAAAAAAGAAAATTCAGCAGTGATTCTGGATATCAATTTCCCTTTACTCTCTTTTAAATGCCACCCAGGCTGGAAGTAGCAGTAGTTTGGGATTCAGATGTTTAAAAAGCGGCAGAGGGTCTTTGGCCAATTGTTTGTGGAAATAGCGCACAGCTGGAAAGAGCATCCGTCGCTGCAGGCCTTATCTCCTGCGAGGGTGAGGAGCCCTCTGTCTCTCCTGGTCTCATCATTAGCAAGGGATAAAGGGCGGCAGTGGCTTACATTTCCACTTCAGCCTTCCCACAAAAAAAATTAAATCTGATAAGGCAAAATGCTAACATATTTCAAAGCTCCCATTACATAATTCAAAGAGAGTTTAGAAGCCTTCCTTATTTCTCTTAAATTATTCATACCATAAATCTTTAAAATATTGAAACTCCTTTCCCTAGCAGTCAAGGGAGACTGCTGATGGCAAGCCCTCTGCGCGAGACGGAAAGAGACAGGATCGATGCTGGGGGCTTAGGAAGGGACCGCGGTGGGCGGGGGAATGGCCTCCCCATAGAATCTTCAAAGGATTTCATTCAGCCTGCTCTGCTTTCTGGAACTGGGAATGTTTTTCTTTTGAGATCAAGGTTTTACCAAATGGCATTTAGTTTTTCAAATGTTGGTCTCAAGGAAGAGCCTTTAACAAGGCACAAGCAAAGATGGGAAGTAGAGATGTCCTCCTACAGCAAATGAAAAGTCGCTCATTAGCAAAACACCAGGGTGCTACTATCTAGACACTAGTGCAGCTGGCACCAATTCTGAGAGGAGAATGATTCATTACCATGGTTACTGATGCCAGAAATATTACCTTCTGCAATCAGCATACACAAAGATCCTTTAAAGAGAGTGTAAAAATTAGAGCACTGTAAACAATTCGTGAAAATTGCCAACAGCACGGAGGCTGAATTTACACAATGCTGCTTTTTGGGCATAAAAACAGGGGATGCACCATTGCTGCACCAGCAAATCTTGCTGAGGGCAAAAAACAACACTGCAGCCCAGAGAGCTTGCTGAAGGCCCCCCAGCAGACATTTCCATACAAGTTTATTACCTGTCCCACTGGCAATTTTAGAGCAAGATCCAGCTGACTGGTAATATCTGCACGATCAAGTTCTGGTTCATTAAACCCATTAGTGAGATTTGCAAAGGGTCTTGAAAAATGCAGTATATTATAGTAATGGATTAGTATAGCCCAGCGCTATTGCTTCTTGGACACAAGATAGAAATAAAAACCGGCTGTGGTGGCTCATGCCTGTAATCCCAGCACTTTGAGAGGCCTAAGTGGGTGGATCACTTGAGGTCAGGAGTTAGAGACCAGTCTGGTCAACATGGTGAAAACCTGCCTCTACTAAAAATACAGAAATTAGCCAGGCGTGGTGGTGCACACCTGTAACCTCAGCTACTTGGGAGGCTGAGGCAGGAGAATCACTTGAATCTGAAGGCAGAGGTTGCAGTGAGTCGAGATCGCGCCACTGCATTTCTGCCTGGGTGACAGAGCGAGACTCCAAGTCAAAAACAACAACAACAGCAACAACAACAAAACCAAGATAGGAATAAAGAAATTTTGCTGTTAAATGACACACAGTTTTCATCCTCAGCTGCAGTGGATGATTTCCCAAGCTTTGAAATAGAAAAATAGATTAACACCCATGAGAAAGTTCTGCCCATTTTATTCTGTTTAAAGACTCTCAATACCTTAAGTTAATCCATGGTACTTTCTTTATTTTTATTTTTATTTTTGAGACAGGGTCTTGCTCTGTTGCCCAGTTGTAGTGCAACAGTATGATCTCGGTTCACTGCAACCTCTGTCTCCCAGGTTCAAGCAACTCTTTCACCTCAGCCTCCCAGGCAGCTGGGATTACAGGTGCCCACCACTACACTGGGCCAATCTCTGTGTTTTTAGTAGAGACAGGGTTTCATCATGTTGGCCAAACTGGTCTTGAACTCCTGACCTCACGTGATCCACCCACCTTGCCATGGTACTTTCAATAAACTCTAGTTCGAACTTCGCAAATTCTGCTGAAAATGACTACAGTGAAACCTGTTACTCAAAACTAATGTCTAAGTCATGAGTGTTTGAGCAGATAATGAACTGATATTTACCTTCCCAGCATAAGCTCTTCATAAAAAGGTTGTTAAATCAATTAGTGGTATAAACAAAATAATAGTAGGGAATATCTCATCTAATTACAAGAATAAAGTGTTTCTGTATTTTGCAACATAATTTGCAAGCTAATAAAAATGTTCTAGATTTCATGTTTGTCATCTATTCTCTAAAGAAAGAGTAGCAGTTTATTAATACCTTTTTAGCCACAGTATGGGTTCAAGTGGACATGATTTGACAAATACCTACGTATGCACATTCGTACACATACATATAGTTGTATATATAATATAGATCTGTAGATGTAATGGAATCTCCGTATGAGCAAGGTGTTTTGTTTACATTATTCATTGTTTTATCCCAAGCACCTAGAAAAGTGATAGCACATAGAGGATTATATACAGATATAGCCTTCCTTTTTTTTTTTTTTTTTTGAGACAGAGTCTCACTCTTGTCACCCAGGCTGGAGTGCAATGGCGCGATCTTGGCTCACTGCAAACTCCACCTCCCGGGCCCAAGAAATTCTCTTGCCTCAGCCTCCCGAGTAGCTGGCATTACAGGTATGCACCACCACGCCAGGCTAATTTTTATATTTTTAGTAGAGATGGGGTTTCACCATGTTTGCCAAGCTGGTCTCAACCTCCTGACCTCAGGTAATCCGCCTGTCTTGGCCTCCCAAAGGGCTAGGATTATAGGCGTGAGCCACTGTACCTGGCCTAGCCACCACACCAGGTCTAGTCTTCTAATATCTATATAGTCTGCAGGTACACACACACACACACACACACACACACACACACGAATGAATATGAAGACGCTCCTTCTCCCTCTCAGAATTCAAAAGGTTTTCATTGATCTTCTTTGTGAGCTTTTGTTGTTGGAGTCCACATGTCACCAGTGCTCCAGTTACGTGGTGAGTGTGGATCACAGTTCTGTGGGCTCTGAGCCTCCTGACACTTGGCAAGTGCTCCCCAGATTGCTGCACTTGGCCTCTCCAGTTTGACTGTAGTCTACTAGGTTCATGGCCCAGCCCTATGCACTGCTTCTGTCCCTGATCCTGTGTCCCCCCAAGCCCAACTAGGAAAGAGTACCTGATTCTTCTTTGCTTCCCTTTGATATATTTCCTTTCCGCCTCCAAATAGTAGCTGACAGTGACATCATTGGCTTCTGGTCTCTTCCAAGCATGGCAGCATCCTCATTGGCTTTATCCTTGGTGCCAATGGTTGATATTCGACCATATGCCACCCACAGCTCTCAGAGAACAAAATCAGCTGCTGGAGAAGTCCCTTTGCACACCAAGGCATGGGCAGCAAAGGTAAGACTGGCCACAAGGCTGGGGATGGGCTAAAGTGATGGGCTTGCTGATGTGGTAGCTCCCAGACAGATGCCATCTGGAGGCAGTCACTAAACCCTGTTTTTTTCTCTTTGAAAGAATTACATACCTCCCTGAGATTAGCAGCCCTGAGCACAATCATGTGTTTGCTGGGAACTTGGAGTGGAGAGGCTGAGAAGGCACTACAGAAATTGCAACCAGGAACTCCACAAGACGTGGGCGGATGGCGATGCCTGTCTCTCCCAAAACCTGCCCTATCTTCCACAAAGTAAGGCTGATAGGACCCGGCTAGTGTGGACACCCTGTGAGGACCCTCGTTCCTCTACCTCAATAGAGTATTCACTTCTGTCCAGCGAAGAAACCCAAGAACAGAGATATTTGCAAGTCTGCTCTTTCTCGGTAGGCAGTTTGGTGGAGTAGGTCAGAGCCCCAGCTTACAGCCCATCACAGATGGACTTCAGTCTCTGCTCTGCTACTTACTACCTGCCTGATCTTGGGAAAGTTGCGTAACTTCTCTGAGCTTCAATTCCTGTAACTGTAACGTGGTGGAAGCAGTCGCCTTCCTCATAAGTTGTGATGAGGACTGATTGCCAGTGAGTGTGGAGTGTCTGGTGCTTAGGAAGACGCTGGTGGCTCTGTTCCCACTCTTCTCTTGTGATCATCAAAACAACCTGGATGGACCAGCCCCACATGAGCAGCCTCTGTTTTCTCCTGTGCCCTGAGCAGGGTTAGCATTTGGACCCAACTCCCATCTGTGGCTAACCAACTCCATGATGCAGTGACAGGAAATCCATACTTTATTCAAGATTTCATGAGGATTCCATAGAGAGGACTCACAACACCTAACCCACAGACACCTACTTCTCTCTTCTAACATGTTCCTTGCCTGTCAACCCCACGCCTTCTCCTTATCTCCCCACAAGACAGAATCTAAACATTTTGCTTGATGCTCTGAGCGGTCCAGTCCTCACCTTCAGCTTCAAACCCCATACTGAAAAACTCAGGGCTGGGGTCAGCAAACGCCTGCCTGGCCTGACAGCTGGTGTGATTCTGAAGCTCCACAACTTTGACCTAATCATCTCTCTAAGGGGTTCTCCTCTCCCCTGTCCTTGGGGAAGGAAACAAGACAAGTCAACCCCGGTGTGAACAATGTCAAGTTGATTCCTTTACCGTTTCTCTGGGATGCTCCAGTTTGCACAGCCAGGGGGATTTAAGAACCTCTGACTCCCAGGCTTTATCCTTCTTCATCCTCCACAAGTGTTTCTCCTGGGCCTTACGCAGATGAAAGGTGTTTCCGTCTCATCCTACCTCGGTGCAGTTTAACAAGAATATCAGAGATGCCCACCCCCACTCTTTCATCAGCCATGAAATGAATCGAACTAGAGTACAAAGCCCTTGACATCCTTTCAGGAATGGAACAAAAGGCATGGTTTCCTGGCACAACAGAAACCTTCCAGCCTTCTTCCTTCCCAGAAATGGGTGGGCAGCTTACCTCTGCAGGGCCCTACCCTGCTTCCACCCAGAGGCCTGGATCACACATCACCCCTTTCTGTGTAGTGGTAAGAAGTAGAATATAAGCTTTACTATCCTACAGCTCAGAGTTTAAATCTTGGATTTCCCCACTTAATGGTGCATAAATTACTTACCCTCTCTGGGCCTCAGTTTCCCCATCTACAGAACACAGATAATATTATCTTCCTCAGAAGATTGTGGTTAAGACCCAGAGACACACATTCGACACATGACACACATTCCCAGCAGAGAGTTGTGATTTGTTTCTAACGTTGCTAGAGCTGGGTCTGGGGTTTCTGTGCCCACATGGCTGGCGTCATGGTAAGCATTGGCCCAAGGAGGCTGGCATGCTGACCTCAGGGGCCAGCTGCCTTGCCACTTGGACCCATATTCTGCCTTCCTGCCTAGACCATGGGATTTCATTCTCATCATTTATTTTCCTCAGATACGAAAAAATAGACCAGTGGTCCTCAACTGGGGCAATTTTGCCACATCTCTCACCCCCGGGAGACATTTGGCAAAGTTCGTAGACGTTTTTGGCCATCACAACTGGAGTAAGGGTGCACTGGCATCGGTGGGCGAAGGCCAGGAGTACCGCTGATCATTCTGCGATGAACAGGACGGCCCCACAGCAAAAATCATCCAGCCCTGAGGTGCTGGGTGGAAAACCCTGAACTAGACCAAACGGGTCATTTGGTTTCATCTGTGTCCAGAGGTAGATAATACAAGGATATTTTTTTCTGAAGTAGGGGAATAAGTGGTTGGAGGTAACCATGTAAAAAATACATTTGTGGACAAATCCTTTGTAAAGGACAGTAAGAATTGTTATCAAGAGAGTAAGATCTCAGATGATTTTTCTTGTATTTTAAATCTTCCTCTAATGTTATTCGGGCAACAAACAAAGAAAAAAAATCATTCTAGGATGTGGCAAAAGATTCAGCTGGTAATTTAAACAAGCAAACCAGCACTTAAGTGCTGCAAGCCCATCAATAGATTCAACAACCTTCAAACCCTCTTCACCCAGTGGGCCAATTTGTCCACACCCAGTGCACTTTGAAATCACCTAAGATAGAAGCAAACTGAGCAAAATCAGCCTTGGGAGGGGTGAGAAAACCATCCACGTTAAAATAATTTAAGTAGGGCTTTTACATTCATTTAATTTTTACTTCACTGTTCATTAAACCAGAAAATGACAGCGATTGTCATGACTGGTTAGGTCAGTCGAGACAAAAAATTTCTGGTATGACTGATTGTTTCTTTAAATTATTATCATTATTATTATTTTTGCCAGAAACTATTTTGACCTGCCAAGTCATTAAAAACTTCCAAGCCAATCTGTATGTACAAATAGAGCCAAGGCAGAACAGTGGGGCACAGGGAGAAAAGCAGGCACTTAAAATACCTTTTACATTATTATAGGATCTATAGCTTCCATCATAATGAAGGTAAAAATATGACATTTATAATGAAATGAGTGGCTGAACATCAGAAGATGTAATTAAAATGAGGAGGAAAATGACCCCAGTACGTGATCTTAAAGGTTCATCAGGGCAACATGCGTAAAGTCCTATTCATTTGAGGCCAGAGAATGGCTTAGATCCCAAAATACTATACTATTAAAGAATGAGTTACTCACCATATTTCTTGTTAGCCAAACACGTGAGATACAATAAATGCTTTTAGTCACTGTCAGCACAGTGGAGATAATTTGCATATGATTTACATATAATCTTTTTGCAGGCAGATTACAGCGTTCACAAGTCTTTTTTTTTTTTTTTTCAAAGAGAAGGAGCCATTGACTAATGGATTTCTTTTAGATAATGTTAGAGTTTTTCAGCTTTTGTTGTTCCTGCCTCTAACCACTGAATATTAGCAAGCTCATAAATTGTCCTTTTGATTTACATATTAACACTCTGATCAAGACAAGAAAGCATGACAATCTAACCTTTGAAATGATTATATAGTGTGGGACTGGGTTTAGTTTCCTGGGAGAAAATGACAAAGTTATAAAATTATAAACTACATTATTTATGAAAGAGAAATGCGTCCTGACAGAAATTAGTTTAAAGGCAAAATTCTGTAATGGGTACAGCTTGTTTGATCTGCCCATTCTACCTTGTGTAGTCTTGCTGTACTAATCTGTTTATTTACTCACCAATACATTTATGCTGCACTCCACAAATGATTCTAGAAAGCACACACACATACATAAAATACACACACATAGAGAATAGTTGAGATGACAAAGAAGAGGACAAAGAATTAAGCCAGGGAGAGATTATCACACAAAATGCAAGCCATACAGAGCTACAGTTGCCAGAGTGAGCTACAGATTTGGTGCCAAGCTTCTCAGCAGCCAAAGCAAAAAGTGCACCCTGATTATTACAAGGTTCACAGGAAACAAAATTTTTCAGAGGTAGAGCATTTCTTGACTATGAGACTTGGAAAATGTTCTATTGTGTCTCATGACAGCAAGTTCTCAAAGGATTTGTTAAATAACAGTAAATTTTGTTTTCTGTTTCATTACTTTCTGCACTTATCTGCATCGTTTTTGAAATAATGTTAATAGAATACAATTTTGAAAAAACACTACCCTGACAAAACTCATATTACTGGCATAAGGAAACATGCATAAAGATATTTGTACAGCGTTGTTTTATTACAGACTAAATTTTCATCAGTAGAAGAATGGCTCCCAGCATGCACAATATGACAAAAACCCATCTCTAATTTAAAAACATGTAAGAATTAGCTGAGCGTGGTCGTGCATCCCTGTAGTCCCAGCTACTAGCGAGGCTGAGGCAGGAAGATCACCTGAGCCTTGGGAGGTCAAGGCTGCAGTGAGCAGTGATAATGCCACTGCACTCCAGCCTGGGCAGTAGAGCAAGATCCTGGCTCAAAACAAATAAACAAACAAACAAACAAAATATATATATATGGAGAGAGAGAGAGAGAACAGCTCTATAAATTTTGATATATCCACACATTGGGATATAATATGGCAGGTTAAAATAAATAAATTAGACCCATATAGATAAATCTCAAAAACATTAAATAAAAAGTGAAACCACCTTTGCAAAAATTATAACAGTAAGAAAATATGTCAGTGAAAGAGATTATATAATTAACAGAAATATATACATATTTTTACGTATGTATACATCCACATATGATTAACAAAAATATATAAACATGGATGAAAAGGATACATAACTTCAGGATAGTGATTCTCTCCAGGGCAGCAAAGAGAGGAATCTGGTGGCCGCCACACTGTGAATGCCAGATGGGGATGCAGAGCAGCAGAGACCCTCCACCAGATCTGTGATATTATGAAATATATACTTGGTCCATATTTCCTGATAAAAGCTCCTAAAACCCTTGGAATTTCCAGTGGTAAGAGTGTCTTTTGGCCAGGCATGGTGGCTCACGCCTGTAATCCCAGCACTTTGGGAGGCCGAGACAGGTGGATCACCTGAGGTCAGGAGTTCAAGACCAACCTGACCAACATGGAGAAACCCTGTCTCTACTAAAAATACAAAATTAGCCAGGTGTGGTGGTGCACGCCTGTAATCCCAGCTACTCAGGAGGCTGAGGCGGGAGAATCGCTTGAACCTGGGAAGTGGAGGTTGCAGTGAGCTGAGATCGTGCCCTTGCACCCCAGCCTGGGCAACAAAAGTGATAACTCTGTCTCAAAGGAAAAAAAAAAAAAAGAATGTCTTTTGTACGCTAATGAGATGACTGGTAGCTGGGGCCTGTAGATAGCTTCAGGGTGGGGACTGGTCACTGGAAAGACCAAGGAATGACTAAAGGGTTGAGACTTTCAGCCCCACCCCCCAACCTCCAGGGAGGGCAGAGGGGCTAAAGGTTAAGTTGACCACCAATGGCCAATGATTGAATCAGTCATGTCCACATAATGACAGCTCCATAAAAACCCCTAAAGGACTGGCTTTGGACAGCTTCTGGGTTGCTGAACACATGGAGGTTCTTGGAAGATGGTGCCCCAAGAAAGGGCATGGAAGCTTCAGGGCCCTTCTCCCATACTTTTCCCTATGCATCTCCATCTGGCTGTTCATGTGTTTCCTTTGTAATATCCTTCATAATACATAGGCAACGGTAAGTAAAGTATTTCCTAAGTTCTGTGAGCTGCTTCACCCAATTAATCAAATATGAGGAGGAGCCATGGGAACCCCAATTTATAGCTGCTTGTATAGAAGCACGGGTCACAGATGAGCCTTATGATTGGCATCTGAAACGGGGGCGGGGAGGGCGAGGGGAGTCTTATGGAACTGAGCCTTTAACCTGTGGCATCTGAGGCTATCTCCAAGGAGACAGTGTCAGAACTGAATTGAATTGAATTTCAGGATACCCAGTTGGTGTCCACTCTAGAATTGTTTGGTGTGTGGGAAAAAAACCCACACATTTTGTCTCAGGAGTACTGTGTCGAGTGGTGTGTGAGATTAGGAAAACTATCAAATATTTTAATATCTAACTCCACCAAACATCTTGGTTGGGATTTTTCCCCCATCTCTAAGATTATCTGTAAGACTTTCTTTAAACAAAAATAGGAAACAAATATGGAAAACCAATTAACAGTCTAATGTTGGTTGTGGGCACTTGGATGTCTCTTATTCCTTCTGTCAACTTTTCATTGTATTGAAACATTTAATGTTTAAACACAAAAAATTAAAAGGGAAGTTTGAGGACAGATTTTAAAGGATCTAGAAGACCATAAAAATGCAACCTTTATTCTCTAAGTAATAAGGCTGTTTGATCAAGGCGAAGCCTTGTCAGAGCTGTTCTGGAGAAAGATGACTCTCCCAGCCACATAGAATAGATATACAGATGAGCTGGAAGCAAAGAGGTGTATTAGGAAGTTGTTGTGAAATTCCTATTATAAGAAATATGGTGCAACCTATATTACTTAGAAAATATACAAAAATTTGCTTAAAATATATAAGCAAATCTCTTGCTTTTAAATTCCTGTGATACATAATTAACTCCATCTCTGAATTTGATGGTCATATTCTCAAAAGTTGTCCTGTAGGGATTATTGGAGCACTTGCTGTCACATCTCACCATCAGGCTCAATGTTTTTTTCTGATTCAACTGTAGATTTGTGGAAAATATTTTGATTACTATAAAGAGTGAATGAGAAAAACTGAGACTGGGGTTGGGGAGGGAATTAGGAATCAAAAAAGATTATTGCTTCTATTAAGAATACCCTAAGGGGAGCAACATAAAATTAAAACTGAAAGCAGATTTTGTGCAAATCACATGCTAATTCACTGGTGGCCCATCTATTTTAAGTACTGGCTTAGTTATGTGTGATTAACATGAGCACATCAAATCCAACAAGGCACACAACTCACAGTCCTCACAGCAATGCACCGTGTTTATTCCGCTGAGGGATCATTCCAAAGCATGTAGCTACATTTTTCCCAAGAGTAAATTCACCTATAGGAGAAGCTGAAGACCCACACCTACTCCCTAGCCATAACTTGTCAACTTGTTGCATGATCTGTGCATGCCCCAGGAATTTCCCACAAATCAATACATTGTGACTGATTTAGAGCACTTTCCATTCTAGTTATAACTCTGACTACGTTGGGTATATGTCTATGAACATTTCTGCTTTCACACTCCAGGGCTGGCTACCAAGTATTGCTTAAAAACAAAACAAAACAAAACGAAACACTCAGAATTGTGCTGATTGACTCATCTATGTATTTGTGCTATCTAACCTGGGGATGGGGTGGTGCTTATAATCTTGTATTCATGTGTAAACTTATCTCTTCTCAGTCCCCATGGTGCTGCTTCAGACTTTGGCAGTCACCTTAAGTCCCTCCCACTTTCTGGCTTTCCTTTCCACTTAAAGAACGTGAACCCCCCTGGACCTGAAGCGACGCCTGTGGTTCACATTTATCACCCTTGCTTGTCCTGTGTGGATTTCCTCATCTGCTTTCCACTTGGGGGAAATTTAGTTCCAGTGTGGTTCCTGCCCTGTGCTAAGGGATGGAACATGTGGCTCTTCAGCACCCAGCAATGATTGGATCAGAGGTGATCACATGCCCCAGGGGCTGACCAATCACAGTAAGGCAAATCCCTGGCCACAATGATTGGTTCAAAGATGAGATGAAGACCCCAATCAGTGGAATCCAGGTCAAGGCCAAAATTTGGACTCGACCTCCAGGAGGAAACCTCCTTTTTCTTTCCTTATGCTGGATCCTAAGAGGATGAGCCAGGGACCAAGCAGTGGCCCCTGAGAATTGGAACCAATGAAACAGAGAGGGAAAGAAACCAAGATCTGATGGCACTGTTTGAACTCCTAGATACATACCTTCCTGAAACCATCCCTGCCCTTGGCCTTTCCATGAGCCAGTGACTGTCCTCTTTGTTTCAGTGAGTCTGAGCGGGGTTTCTGTCACCTGCTGTTGGGAAGTCCTAACTAACCCAGTGCCCTGTTTCATTCTCCAAAGCAGCCTCTGCAGTCCTTCTCCAGGCTACAGGCAGACCTTGTTCTCACCCTCCACAGATGGCCAGCCTCTTATGCCACTGAGAAAAGAGAAGCCATCAGGCACAGAGCCCCCAGCTTCTCTCTTCTGACTTCTCATCTATCTGCACCTCCGCCACTGTTGCAATATCAGAAAAGGCGTCCTGTCCAAGGAAGGCCTGCCACGTCTGCTCCTGCCCCGCCTGCCTGCCCTCCTCTTCCACCTAGCTTTATCAGTTACTCCCTCTTCTTTGTGTAGCCTCAATCTCTCCTGCCGCACGGCTCTTGCTCTTCAGCACATGAACTTACAGATGTCTCTCACTGTCAAAAAAGAAAAAAGAATCTCAGCACTTTGGGAGGCCGAGGCAAGTGGATTGCTTTGAGCCCAGGAGTTCTAGACCAGCCTGAGAAACATAGTGAGACCAAGCCTTTAAGAAATAAAAGCAAAAATTTGTTGGGCATGGTGGCACAGGCCTGTAGTCCTAGCTATTCAGGAGGCTGAAGTGGGAGGATCACTTGAGCCCAGGAAGCTGAGGCTGCAGTGAGCTATGTTTGCGCCACTACACTCCAGCCTGGATGACAGGGTGAGATCCTATCTCTAAAATAAATTTTTAAAAAATAGAAGAAAGAAAGGGAGGAAGGGAGGGTGGAAAAAACAACTTTTCTTCTTCCAGAAAATCAATCTCTCATTCTTTTATTTTCTTTGCTTCAGAACATGTTTTGTTCAAACAGCTCCTGTCCTTGCTCTACTCTCCCATCATTCATGGCAATTAGGATGCTGCCCCTCTGCATCCTAATTGGAGAGCTCTGGAATCTGCCAAGTGCAGTGGCCTACTTTCAGTATTTCATTCCTCTCTCACAATTGCTTCTGCTGATTTATCCTCCTCAGCATCCGAGAGGGCTCCCTCATGGATCTTACGCTTCTTTTCCATGGCCCTTCCACCCCTTTCCATCCCTGAACCCAACCAGTTTTTTGGGATGACAAAACTTGTTGAAAATGTGACAAAGCCCACAGTTTGTTTCCCTAGAAACATGTACTTTGCATATCACTGTTCAAGGCTCTTAGTAACAAAGTACGGCAGTTTAAGCAGAAGGGGCTTTGCTCAGAGGACAGATAGCTCACACAACAGTGGGGAGCCCGCAGCCCTACAGTAGAACTGGTCTGCCTCTGCCCAGTGAGGAAGCTTCCAAATCAAAAGCCACCACTGGCACAAAAGCAGTCCACCTCCACCAGGATCTGTGCCAGCAAAACGGGAGCCCCACACCCCACTCTTCGCTCCTCCTGTGTAACTCCATCCCTGATCAAATCTCGCCTGAGGTTCACTGTCTCCAGGTGACCCTGTTTCTAATCAAGGTCTCACACAAGCTCATCTTACTGGCAGAATCTAAACCTTGTCCAGAGTACCAGCTTCAAAGCTGGTGGGAATGTAGTTTCCAACTTTCCAACTTCTGCACTCTAGGAAGGGCTGGAATGGGAGCTACTAACCCATCTACTGTATCACCACCTATCCACAAACACAGAATCCAGGGACTGAAGTTCAAGAACCACATTTTAAAGGTTAATGCTTCTAAGTGCTTTAGTAAGGATTTCTGTTGTTGTTACAAGTATTGGAAATTATACTTCAAATCACCTATAGTAGGAAAGGGAATTAATTGCCTCAGACAGTCGAAAAGTTCAAGAGCAGAGCTTGGTCACATTTATGTCAGGTGAGTGTGAGCATCAGGATCTGCTTCCCGCTTCCTGGCTCTCTCTCCAGCTCTCTACTCTGTTTGCCAAGTCTTTTCTCTCAGGCAGGATCTCCCTGCAGGGACTGGGGGCCAAAAGCCACCAAAATGCGGAGGCTCAGTGCTGCGAAGGCAAATCAATACTGCCCGTTATAGGCCGGGTGCGGTGACTCATGCTGTCATCCCAGCACTTTGGGAGTCCCAGGCAGGAGGTTCACTTGAGGCCAGGAGTTCAAGAGCAGCCTGGGCAACACAGGGAGACCCTGTTTCTACCAAAAAGAAAAAAAAGACCATCAATTATACCAGGATACTCTCAACAAGTAGTGTGATTTCAGCTACTGTCTTGACTTACCCCTTGATTTATTGGAGGTAAATCCTACTTTATTTCCATTCAGTGAAACAGAAATTTAAAGTCACCTGAAGACATAATCCAGCTGAAAGGAAATTTCTAGAAGGAGAGGCACTCTCTTTCTATTCCTCATCCATTCCTTCAGAATGGTAAACAATATTCTGAAGTGACTCACATTCCTTCTGGCTTTCCACTGAAAATGGAATTGTTTGCTGTTGAATAATCCAGCTCACTTTGTCAGAATGATGGGCATAGACATTTCTGTCCACAGGAGATTTTTTTATTTTTTATTTATTTTTCTCTTGAGACGGAGTCTTGCTCTGTTGCCCAGTCTGGAGTGCCCTGGTGGGATCTCGGCTCACTGCCAGGTTCATGCCAGCCTCCTGAGTAGCTGGGACTATAGGCACCTGCCACTACGCCTGGCTAAATTTTTTTGTATTTTTAGTAGAGACGGGGTTTCACCGTGTTAGCCAGGATGGTCTCGATCGCCTGACCTCGTGATCCGTCCACCTCGGCCTCCCAAAGTGCTGGGATTACAGGCATGAGCCACCGCGCCAGGCCGATTTTTTAAAACATATATACATATTATTGCTTCACCAGGAACAGAACCGTGAATCCTTATGACCTCCAAATCAGATGATTCAATTACTCTTTCATCTCATGTAAGGAAGGCTCACAAGCCAACACACCCTAATTAACTAATTTTCCTTCCAATATTTGCTTTTCATTCAATATTTTTCCTGTTTCAATTAATCACCTTCTACCCTTTACCCAAATTAGAAACTTCAGAGTTGTCAGGCCTCTGAGCCCAAGCCAAGCCATCGCATCCCCTGTGACTTGCACAGATGGCCTGAAGTAACCGAAGAATCACAAAAGAAGTGCAAATGCTCTGCCTCGCCTTAACCGATGACATTCCACCACAAAAGAAGTGAAAATGGCCGGTCCTTACCTTAAGGGATGATATTATCTTGTGAAATTCCTTTTCCAGGCTCATCCTGGCTCAAAAAGCTCCCCCACTGAGCACCTTGTGACCCCCACTCCTGCCCGCCAGAGAACAACCCCCCTTTGACTGTAATTTTCCTTTACCTACCCAAATCCTATAAAACGGCCCCACCCTTACCTCCCTTCGCTGACTCTCTTTTTGGACTCAGCCCGCCTGCACCCAGGTGAAATAAACAGCCATGTTGCTCACCCAAAGCCTGTTTGGTGGTCTCTTCACACGGATGCGTGTGACATTTTGGTGCCGTGACTTGGATCAGGGGACCTCCCTTGGGAGATCAATCCCCTGTCCTCCTGCTCTTTGCTCTGTGAGAAAGACCCACCTACGACCTCTGGTCCTCAGACCCACCAGCCCAAGGCACATCTCACCAATTTTAAATCGAGTAAGCGGCCTCTTTTTACTCTCTTCTCCAACCTCTCTCACTATCGCTTGACCTCTTTCTCCTTTCAGTCTTGGCACCACCCTTCAGTCTCTCCCTTCTCTTAATTTCAATTCCTTTCATTTTGTGGTAGAGACAAAGGAGACACGTTTTATCCGCGGACCCAAAACGCCAGCGCCGGTCACGGACTGGGGAAGGCAGCCTTCCCTTGGTGTTTAATCATTGCAGGGAGGCCTCTCTGATTACTCACCCACGTTTCAGAGGTGTCTGATCATGCTGCAGGGAGGCCTCCTTTGGTTGGTCCTTCACCCTTAGCGGCAAGTCCCGCTTTTCTGGGGGAGGGGCAAGCACCCTGACCCCTTCTCTCCCTGTCTCTACCCCTTCTCTGCTTTTCTGGGGGGAGGGACAAGCACCTCGACCTCTTCTCTCCCTGTCTCTAACCCTTCTCTGCATTTCTGGGGGGAGGGACAAGCACCTCGACCTCTTATTTTTGTGCCCCAATCCCTCACTTCCACGCCCCGACCTCCTTTCTGGAGGGCAAGAACCCCCGAACTCCTTCTCTCTGTGTCTCTACTCTCTCTTTTCTCTGGGCTTCCCTTCTTCACCATGGGCAACCTTCCACCCTCCATTCCTCCTCCTTCTCCGTAGCCTGTGTTCTCAAGAACTTAAAACCTCTTCAACTCACACCTGATCTAAAACCTAAATGCCTTATTTTCTTCTACAATGGCGCTTAACCCCAATACAAACGCGACAGTAGTTCCAAACAGCCAGAAAACGGCACTTTCGATTTTTCCATCCTATAAGATCTAAATAATTCTTGTCATAAAATGGGCCACTGGTCTGAGGCGCCTGACGTCCAGGCATTCTTTTACACATCGGTCCCTCCCTAGTCTCTGTCCCCCAATGCAAATCTTCCTTCTTTCCCTCCCGCCTGTCCCCTCAGTCCCAACCCCAAGCGTCGCTGAGTCTTTCCAGTCCTCCTTTTCTACAGACCCCTCTGACCTCTGTCCTCCTCGCCAGGGCAAGCTAGGTCCCAATTTTTCCTCAGCCTCCACTATAATCCTTTTATCACCTCCCCTCCTCACACCTGGTCTGGCTTACGGTTTCGTTCCGCGACTAGCCCTCCCCCACCGGCCCAGCAATTTCCTCTTAAAAAAGTGGCTAGAGCTAAAGGCATAGTCAAGGTTAATGTTCCTTTTTCTTTATCTGACCTTTCCCACATCAGTTAACGTTTAGGCTTTTTTTCATCAAATATGAAAAACCCAGCCCAGTTCATGGCCCGTTTAGCAGCAACCCTGAGACGCTTTTCAGCCCTAGACCCTGAAAGGTCAGAAGGCCGTCTTAATATGCATTTTATTTTATTACCTAATCGGCTCACAACATTAAATAAAACCCCCAAAATTAAATTCCGGCCCTCAAACCCCACAACAGGACTTAATGAACCTTACCTTCAAGGTGTACAATAATAGAGGCAGCCAAGTAGCAGCTTATTTCTGAGTTGCAATTCCTTGCCTCCACTGTGAGACAAACCCCAGCCACATCTCCAGCACACAACTCCGAATGCCTGAACCGCAGCTGCCACGGGTTCCTCCAGAACCTTCTCCCCCAGGAGCTTGCTACAAGTGCCGGAAAGCTGGCCACTGGGCCAAGGAATGCCTGCAGCCCGGGATTCCTCCCAAGCCGTGTCCCATCTGAGCGGGACGCCACTAGAAATCGGACTGTCCAACCTGCCAGGCAGCCACTCCCAGAGTCCCTGGAGTTCTGGCCCAAGGCTCCTGACGGACTCCTTCCCAGATCTTCTCGGCTTAGTGTCTGCCCCATTGCCTTAGAAGCCTCCTGGACCATCACAGACGCTTTGAGTAACTCTTACAGTGGAGCATAACTCCGTCCCCTTCTTAATCAATATGGAGGCTACCAACTCCACATTATCTTCTTTTCAAGGGCCTGTTTCCCTTGCCTCCATAACTGTTGTGGGTATTGACGGTCAGGCTTCTAAACCTCTTAAAACTCCCCAACTCTGGTGCAAACTTGGAGGACAACATTCTTTTTTATTTTTTATTTTTGAGACAGTTTCACTCTGTCGCCCAGGCTGGAGTGCAGTGGCGCAATCACTCAGCTCACTGCAAGCTCCACCTCCCGGGTTCACGCCATTCTCCTACCTCAGCCTCCCAAGTAGCTGGGACTACAGGCGCCCGCCGCTGCGCCCGGCTAATTTTTTGTATTTTTTAGTAGAAACGGGGTTTCACCTGTTACAGGATGGTCTCGATCTCCTGACCTCGTGATCCACCCACCTCGTGCTTCCAAAGTGCTGGGATTACAAGCGTGAGCCACCGCGCCCAGCCTGGACAACATTCTTTTATGCACTCCTTTTTAGTTATCCCCACCTGCCCAGCTCCCTTATTAGGTCGAGACATTTTAAATTACCTGCTTCCCTGACTATTCCTGGGCTACAGCCACACCTCATTGCTGCCTTTTCCCCCAGTTCAAAGCCTCCTTCACATCCTCCCCTCGTATCCCCCCACCTTAACCCACAAGCATAGGATACCTCTCCTTGGTGACTGATCAGTCACCCCTTACCATCTCATTAAAATCTAATCACCCTTGCCCCACTCAACGCCAATATCCCATCCCGCAGCACGCTTGAAAAGGATTAAAGCCTGTTACCCCCTGCCTGCTACAGCATGGCCTTTTAAAGCCTGTAAACTCCCCTTACAATTCCCCCATTTTACCTGTCCCAAAACCAGACAAGCCTTACAGGTTAGTTCAAGATCTCTGCACCTTATCAACCAAATTGTCTTGCCTGTCCACCCCATAGTGCCAAACCCATATCCTCTCCTATCCTCAATACCTCCCTCCACAACCCAGTATTCTGTTCTGGATCTTCAACATACTTTATTTACTATTCCTTTACACCCTGCATCCCAGCCTCTTGGCTTTCACTTGGACTGACCCTGACACCCATCAGGTTCAGCAAATTACCTGGGCTGTACTGCTGCAAGGCCTCACGGACAGCTCCCATCACTTCAGTTAAGCCCAAATTTCCTCCCCATCTGTTACGTATCTCGGCATAATTATCCTAAAAACACATGTGCTCTCCCTGCTGCTCGTGTCCGGCTAATCTCCCAAACCCCAATCCCTTCTACAAAACAACTCCTTTCCTTCCTAGGCATGGTTAGTGCAGTCGGAATTCTTACACAAGAGCCGGGACCGTGTCCTGTAGCCTTTCTGTCCGAACAACTTAACTTTACTGTTTCAGCCTAGCCCTCATGTCTGCGCGCAGCGGCTGCCACCGCTTTAATACTGTTAGACGCCCTAAAAATCACAAACTATGCTCAACTCTCTACAGTTCTCGTAACTTCCAAAATCTATTTTCTTCCCCCAACCATCGCTCAGGACAATGCTTATGCTGATTAGATAGCTAAAAAAGCAGCCATCAAAAGGCATCAGATCCCATGGCTCAGGACAATGCTTATGCTGATAAATTAGCGAAAAAAGCAGCTAGCGTTCCAACTTCTATCCCTCACGGCAGTTTTCCTCCTTCACATCGGCCACTCCCACCTCCTCCCCCGCTGAAACTTCCACCTATCAATCTCTTCCCACACAAGGCAAATGGTTCTCAGACCAAGGAAAATATCTCCTTCCAGCCTCACAGGCCCATTCTATTCTGTGGTCATTTCATAACCTCTTCCATGTAGGTTACAAGCCGCTAGCCCGTCTCTTAGAACCTCTCATGTCCTTTCCATCATGGAAATCTATCCTCAAGGAGATCCCTTCTCAGTGTTCCATCTGCTGTTCTACTGCCCCTCAGGGACTGTGCAGGCCCCCTCCCTTCCCTGCACATCAAGCTGGAGGATTTGCCCCTGCCCAGGACTGGCAAATTGACTTTACTCACATGCCCCGACTCAGAAAACTAAAATATCTCTTAGTCTGGGTAGACACTTTCACTGGATGGGTAGAGGCCTTTCCCACAGGGTCTGAGAAGGCCACCGCGGTCATTTCAGACATAATTCCTCAGTTTGGCCTTCACACCTCTATACAGTCTGATAACGGACCAGCCTTTACTAGTCAAATCACCCAAGCGGTTTCTCAGGCTCTTGATATTCAGTGAAACCTTTATATCTTTTACCGTGCTCAGTCTTCAGGAAAGGCAGAACAGACTAATGGTCCTTTAAAAACACACCTCACCAAGCTCAGTCACCAGCTTAAAAAGGACTAGACAATACTTTTACCACTTTCCCTTCTCAGAATTCAGGCCTGTCCTCGGAATGCTACAGGTTACAGCCCATTTGAGCTCCTGTGTGGACACTCCTTTTTATTAAGTCCCAGTCTCATTCCGGACACCAGACCAACTTGGACTGTACCCCAAAAGACTTGTCATCCCTACTGTCTTCTGTCTAGTCATACTCCTATTCACCACATTCTCAACTACTCATAAATGCCCTGCTCGTGTTTACACTGCTGGTTTACACTGTTTCTCCAAGCCATCACAGCTGATATCTCCTAGTGCTATCCCAAACCGCCACTCTAAATTCCCTCTTAATGTAAATAAATAATCTTTGCTGGCAAGGCTACGCTGAACCCCCTTAGGCACTCTGTAATTGGACGTCCTGGGCCCTCCCAATTCTTAGTCCTTTAATACCCATTTTTCGCCTTGTTTTATTCGGCTCAATTCATCCAAAACCGTATCCAGGCCATCACCAATCATTCTATACGACAAATGTTTCTTCTAACGCCCCCACAATATCACCCCTTACCACAAAATCTTCCTTCAGCTTAATCTCTCCCACTCTAGGTTCCCACGCCCCCCCCAATCCCGCTTGAAGCAGCCCTGAGAAACATCGCCCATTCTTTCTCCATACTACCCCCCAAAAAATGTTCGCCCCCCAACACTTCACACTATTTTGTTTTATTTTTCTTATTAATATAAGAAGGTGGCTGGGCGCGGTGGCTCAAGCCTGTAATCCCAGCACTTTGGGAGGCCGAGATGGGTGGATCACCAGGTCAGGAGATCAAGACCATCCTGGCTAAAACGGTGAAACCCCGTCTCTACTAAAAAAAAATACAAAAAACTAGCTGAGCGAGGTGGCGGGCGCCTGTAGTCCCAGCTACTTGGGAGGCTGAGGCAGGAGAATGGCGTAAACCTGGGAAGTGGAGCTTGCAGTGAGCTAAGATCTGGCCACTGCACTCCAGCCTGGGCGACAGAGCAAGACTCCGTCTCAAAAAAAAAAACCAAAAACAAAAAAAACTAAGAAGGCAGTAATGTCAGGCCTCTGAGCGGAAGCCAAGCCATCGCATCCCCTGTGACTTGCACGTATACGCCCAGATGGCCTGAAGTAACCGAAGAATCACAAAAGAACTGCAAATGCCCTGCCTCGCCTTAACCGATGATATTCCACCATAAAAGAAGTGAAAATGGCCGGTCCTTGCCTTAAGCAATGATATTATCTTGTGAAATTCCTTTTCCTGGCTCATTGTGGCTCAAAAAGCTCCCCCACTGAGCACCTTGTGACCCCCACTCCTGCCCGCCAGAGAACAACCCCCCTTTGACTGTAATTTTCCTTTACCTACGCAAATCCTATAAAACGGCCCCACCCTTATCTCCCTTCGCTGACTCTTTTCGGACTCAGCCCGCCTGCACCCAGGTGAAATAAACAGCCCTGTTGCTCACACAAAACCTGTTTGATGGTCTCTTCACATGGACGCGCATGACAGGAGTCATCTGTCATTTCTCTCTCTCTATCTTCTTTCATACCAAGTTCTTTGTCAAGTACTGTTACCAGCTTCTAAATCTCTCTCAAATCTGTATCTTCCCTCTCCTCTCTACCTGCCTTAATTCAAAAGGCCTGGAGGTACAGCAAAAGCTTGAGAACAGGTTTCTCCCCTCCAGTCTGACCCTTCTGCATTCCACCCACTGCTGGAAAAGAAGCAGACACATATCTGACTTTAGAACCGCCCCCCACTCCCCATGGAATCTTGAGAAAAGTCATTTCTCCTCCTTGGACTTGAGTTTCTTCATTTGTAAAATAAAAGAGTTGGGAGACAAAATGTCTGAGGCCCTTTTCAACTCAAAACTCCTGGAATTCTAGTTCCAACAATTCCGCCCTACCCATTTCACTGGGTTATTGTGAAAATCAAGAGATAATATGTGTGAGCCTGCTGGAAACCTAAGACTTATTAGGTTTTAAATCTCTAGGCGTATGATTAATTACCCTTAATTCATCACTGTCCTCTCCACCTGGTGCTGAAGGTATGATAATAGCTAACATGTATTGAGCACTTACTGTGTGCCTGGTGTTTTGTGAAGCCTTTTGCACTCATTATCTTATTCGATTAAGTCACATAAAAAGGGAACTCTGTCATCACTTATCAGGTCCTAGAATGTGGTCTCCGCGTTATCAGATAAGCCACATTCGCTGCACTAGCTCCCTAGCTGAGCAGAGCTAGGAAGTCAGAGCAGATGAAACAAAAACTGCCGGGAGAATGTCCATACAGCAGCAGGACCGCAGACCGTCAGGGACAAGTGGAGAAGGCACCTTGCCTGGTGTGCAGCCTTCAGAAACCAGGTCCCCGGGGGTCGAAATGAGTGCCCCAACCACAACTGACCACAAACGTCTCAGGCTCCATCAGAGGTCTTTCTGGCCCCCTCCTTGGGCTCGGGAAACCACAGTTTCTTGGCAATTTTATTCCTCCCCGTAAGAAACACGGAATGTGTGCCTCTCCTAATTTCCTTTTTGCTCTCCTTTCTCAGCCCACGTTGCTGCTTTCCAACTACACTGCCTCTCCCACATTCACGTGTACTCACATTGATTCCCTTGTCCTCACCACTCCCTCTCTCTGTCCTCCAACTCCAAATCTTACTAGGGAAATCTCAATCTCGGGAAAAATCCATCTTCCCCTTCCGTGTCAGGCTGGGTTCCCCAAAACCAGGGCCAGGTGGGACCTCTGGGCCAGTGTTTTGTTCCAGGAGGGCTCCTAGGAGCATCCTGAAAGGAAGGGTGAGGAAAGGCAAGAGGAAGGGTGAGCAAGGATGCGGTTTCTGGGGAGATCTACCCTCTGCCAGACCCCACGGGGGCCTGGAGCAGAGATTTCACCTGAGAGCCTGACCTGCTTTCAGTCCAGGGAGCAGGGCCTCTGTCTCCCCTTTCCAGGCACATGAGGGCGGCTTGTAGACACACCTGGAGAGGGAGTTCCAGCCAAGAGAAGGTCGCAGAGATGAGTCTGTAGGGGCCAAAGGAAAGCTTCCCCTTCACCCTCTGAAGGTTCACTGAAAAATCAACTCCCAAAAGGAACACACATGTATTAAATACACACAGGGGCGAACCAGAGAGCCACTGCCCCCGCCTCCAACGGGGTTCAGAAGCTTACACACCATCTTGAGGTTACAGAAAGAATGGGGGCTTGCATTGTGGCAAAACAGGTTATGGGAGCAGGGAGAAGAGGAGGCCTGGCCAGCAAAGGTGGTCTTGTTATATAGGTGAAAGCAGCCTTCAGAGAGAACAAATGGTAAATTTTTTCTAGACCTTTATTTTTATTTCTTTAGATTTACCTTTTATTTATTTCTTAATTTTTAAATTGACAACCAATAATTACATTCATGGTCACACAGTGATGTATTAATACATATAATGTACGGCGATCAGAAAAGGGCAATTAGCACATCTATCATCTCAGACATTAATCGTTTCTTTGTGTTGGAAACATTCGGTATCATCCTTCTAGCTATTTGAAACTATCTGATGTATTATTGTGAACTATAGTAACCCTACAGTGCTACTCCTCCTGTTTGGCTATAATTTTGCATCCTTTTTTTTTTTTTGAGGCAGAGTCTTGCTCTGACACCCAGGCTGGAGTGCAGTGGCGCGATCTTGGCTCACTGCAAGCTCTGCCTCCCGGATTCACACCGTTCTCCTGCCTCAACCTCTCGAGTAGCTGGGACTACAGGCTTCCACCACCACGCCAGGCTAATTGTTTGTATTTTTAGTAGAGATGGGGTTTCCCCATGTTGGCCAGGATGGTCTCGATCTCCTGACCTCGTGATCCACCCGTCTCGGCCTCCCAAAGTGCTGGGATTACAGACGTGAGCCACCGCGCCTGGCCATTTTGCATCCTTTAACAAATCTTTTCCTGTCCTCCCTTCCCCCTAGGCTGCCTAGCCTCTAGTATCCTCTGTTCTACTTCTTACTTCTATGAGATCAACTTTTTTGGCTTCTACACATGAGTGAGAACATGCAGTGTTCAACTGCCAGCCTCTCAGTTCATTGTTCTTAGATGCAGACAAGGGAAGGCCTCAGAGAAACCAGGATGGCCTCAAGCCGGGTTTTCTCTACAGATGCAAATCTCCCTCACAAAGGCAGTTTTGCAAGGCTAGTTCTGTTCGCTGGTCCTCCAAACGGCCATCTCAAAATATGCCAAAGGATATTTTGGGGTGAAATGTTTTTGTTTCCTTCAAGTTTTATTATTATTATTATTATTTTATTTTTTATTTTTTTGAGACGGAGTCTCGCTCTGTCGCCCAGGCTGGAGTGCCGGATCTCAGCTCACTGCAAGCTCCGCCTCCCAGGTTCACGCCATTCTCCTGCCTCAGCCTCCCGAGTAGCTGGGACTACAGGCGCCTGCCACCTCGCCCGGCTAGTTTTTTGTATTTTTTAGTAGAGACGGGGTTTCACCGTGTTCGCCAGGATGGTCTCGATCTCCTGACCTCGTGATCCACCCGTCTCGGCCTCCCAAAGAGCTGGGATTACAGACTTGAGCCACTGCGCCCGGCCCTTCAAGTTATTATTAGCACGAGCACCTGAGCCTCCCTGGAGACCTGGGCACGGCTCCCCTAGTGTCTGCAGCAGAATTCCTCCTTCCTTCCATTCCATTTGCCTTCACTGTTTTCTCTTTTATGTAATTACATAGGTAGCAAGGGTGGAGAAATTATTTTTCAAGCTGGCATCAGACTTGCTACTAGGGAAACACCTGTTTAGGGAAACACTTGAATTGTCCTGTTATCTGGGCAGGTTGAGAGCAGAGGCTTTAGGGAGATGAGGAAACCAAGTGAAAACTATGAGCAGGTGGTGCTCAGAAAAAGAAACCCAAACGGCCAGTAAGTATAGAAAAAGATGCTCAGTCTCCCAGCTCAAAGCTGGCTGGCACAGAGAAGAAAGAGCCCACTCACTTGTGTCAAGGTGGCTCAGGGTTTGTCGTGAAATATATGCTCCAGAGCTCCTCTGAACCCACATTTTTGCTCAACTGAATTGCCCACTCCTGTGGTTTGAATATTTGTCCCCTCCAAAACTCATGTTGACACTTCATCCCCAACGTGGCAGTATTCAGAGGTGACTGGCAGAGCCCTCATGATGGCTTAGTCCGTTCATGGATTCATGGATTGATTGGTTAATGGATTGATGGGTTATTGTGGGAGTGGGGCTGATGGCTTTCTAAGAAGAGGAAGAGAGACCTGAACTAGCACGTGGTCACAATCAGCCCCCTCGCCATGTGAGGCCCTGTGCCACCTCAGGATTCTGTAGAGAATCCCCACCAGCAAGGCCTTCACCAGATGTGGCCCCTTGACCTTTGACTTCTCAGCCTCCATAACTGTCAGAAATAAATTTATTTTCTTTATAAATTACCCAGTTTCTGGTATTCTGTTTTAAGCAACAGAAAAGGGACTCAGACATCCACCATTTGAAGGATTGCATTTTAACTCAAAAGACCAGGTTGTCATTTCTATTGCTTTCTGATTTTTTAAAATGAAAAATGTATTAAACCTGTGTACTTACGTTTGTCATTGAATTTCATACTAGAATCCACTGAGATTCGTTATGCTATTCATTGGTGCTATTGCTGCTATTATTTAACAGCTACTGGGGGAGGGAGCAGTAGAAAGTCATTTTATTCCAATATAAAACAGGGAGAATAACTGAAATTACTGACTGCAGTCTGGAGTTTCCCTAAGAAGTGAGTGAATCTCACATGAGCTTGGAGACCTCACGACATTGAGAAGGGAAGGGACTCCCAAGGTTTTCCTGTCATGACGCTCATAGAAAATGACAATATTTATACAGCACAATGGGGATCTGGGGACAACCATATGGGACTTGGTAAACCGCATTACATTTTCTTCATATTATATCATAATTATGTCAAGAAAAATAAGTATCCAGGGAAATATTTAATATTAACTTTCTATAAAAGTTTCCAATAAAATCTTTTTGAGAACTTCACTGAGAAATGCGGGCTTGCTGCCTTGGGCGTAGCTTGTTTCTTGGGTTTTGAGCCAAAAGTGGCTCCACATTTTTTTTCTAACTCTCCATAGTCGCCATCCAGGAGAAAACGTGTTCACGCGAATGGGTGATAAGTTGCAAACCATTTTGAAAATCTTCCAAACATTTATAACACTTGAAATGAGATTTAAAGAATCTAACAACACTTTCTTTTCTTTCATGGTGAAAGGTCTTACAATAGTGACATATAGATTTTGACTCCAATTGGACTTTTCGGCTTTAAACATTTTGCAGTGAAAAAGCTCTCCCTTTTTCATGTTTATCGTACACGCTTTAGAGCAGTTATTTGAGGACAGAGACTCCACTCAAAGTGCCCATTAGCCAGAAACGGACAAGCCCGGTGAATGGGAAGGCAGAGATTGGGGCCTGGCCCACCTGGCATTCCCACGCCAAAAAAGGCTACACGTTGAGTCATGGAGACCTGCTCCTTGGACATTTCCAACATGAACTCCACCAGCAGCTCCACCCGCTTGTCCAGTAAATAAGGAGCAGGCGGCTGAAGTCCATCTCCAGGTGCTGGGTCACCTTGGTTGCCCCTCCTAGCGCTACAGGGAGTCCCAGCGTTCCTCATCCACGCTCAGTCCTGGGGGTACCCTGGGACAGTGTTGGACCCCCCACCTCCTTTCCAGCCAGTCTCAGAGGAACGCCAAGCCAGCATGCTGGCCAGCCAATCCAGGCCCCGCCAGGCTGCCCTGAAGGCTGAGAGGATCAGTTCCTCAAAGCACGCCTCTGAGGAGTATCTAGTGAAAGCCACAAGCAGGGAGGGGAAAAGTAACTCCTCAGGGAGACAAGGCTTCATGAAATAGCTGGGAAACAAGTAAAGCTGGAGAGCAATTGGGCATCCAAGCTCTAAGAACATACCATCAATTTTTACTTCTTTATTTATAGAAAATATAATGAAAATAATTTTTAAAAATACTTTATGCGTACCTGATAAAATTAAGCCTTTCTTTTCCCTGTATTCTGCAATACTGCAATTCGTTTCTGATGTTGGCCACTCAGGTTAGCATAGATTCCATGAGGTGAAGGGAACAAGAATGCCCTCATTTCAGATGGCAGCCACATATTCAGAGGTCCCAGGTCACTTGCACAATTTGGGGGTTCCAATGACCTCCTTATGTTTGATAATTCATTATAACCACTCAGAGAACTTAGGAAAGTGCTAAACTTACTGTTACAATTATTATAAAGGATACAACTCAGGACCAGTCAAATGCAGAAACACATGGGGCAAGGTCTGGGAGGGTCTTGAACACAGAGCTTCATGCTCTCTGTCCTTGAAATTGGGACATGTCACCCTCTTGACACATCAATGTGTTCACCAACCAAGAAGTTCATCCAAGAAGCCCCAGCGTCCAGAGATTCTATTAGGATTTAATTCCGTGAATCACTGGCTTGTACTTGAACTCAATCTCCAGCCCTCTTCCCCATTCTGGAATTCAGAAGTCAGGAAGCCATGACTCAGAGCTCCAACCCTTTAATCACAGGGTTGGTATTTCTGGTGTGACCAGCCCCAATCCTAAGTCATCTCATTAGCATAAACTCAGGTGTGGTCTGGGAGCCCCCCATGAATAATGAAGACAATTTTATCACTCACGAATTTCCGAGGATTTAGAGGTTATCTCCTAGGAAGAGGAGCAAAGACCAGACAAATTACTTATTCTACAAAAATCCCAAAGAACACCAGCTCATTACCACATTGTTGCGGGAAGTCAGGGACCCCGAAGGGAGGGACCGGCTGAAGCTGCCGCCGAAGAACATAAATTGTGAAGATTTCATGGACATTTATTAGTTCCCCAAATTAATACTTTTATAATTTCTTATGCCGGTATTTACTGCAATCTCTGAACATAAATTGTGAAGATTTCATGGACACTTAACACTTCCCCAATCAATACCCCTGTGATTTCCTATGCCTGTCTTTACTTTAATCTCTTAATCCCATCATCTTCTTCATAAACTGAGGAGGATGAATGTCGCCTCAGCACCCCGTGATGATTGTGTCAACTGCACAAATTGCTTGTACAGCATGTGTGTTTGAACAATATGAAATCTGGGCATCTTGAAAAAAGAACAGGATAACAGCGACGTTCAGGAAACAGAGAAGGTAACTTTGAACTGGCCGCCGGTGAGCCGGACGGAACAGAGCCATATTTCTCCTCTTTCAAAAGCAAGTAGGAGAAATATCACTGAATTCTTTTTCTCAGCAAGGAACATCCCTAAGAAAGAGAATGTGCCCTGAGGATAGGCCTATAAACGGCCCCCTTAGAAGCGTCTTTTAAGGTCGAAGCCGAAGGGATGAAATAAGCCCCTCTCCTGTAGTGCTCCCAGGCTTATTAGGAGGAGGAAAATTCCCACCTAATAAATTGTGGTCAGACAGGTCGTCTGCTCTCAAACCCTTTTCCTGATAAGATGTTATCAATGACAATGCGTGCAGGAAACTTCATTAGCAATTTTAATTTCGCCCCATCCGGTGGTCCTGTGATTTCGCCCTACCTCCATTTGCCTTGTGATATTTTATTACCTTGTGAAGTATGTGATCTCTGTGACCCACACCCTATTCGTGCACTCCCTCCGCTTTTGAAAATTGCTAATAAAAACTTGCTGGTTTTACCACTCGGGGAACATCACGGATCCTGCCGACATGTGATGTCTCCCCCGGACACCCAGCTTTAAATTTCACTCTCTTATGCTATTTCCCTTTATTTCTCAAACCAGCCGAGACACTTAGGAAATAGAAAAGAACTCACATAACCATCGGGAGCGGGTTCTCCCGATACAACATGATTCTCAGAACAAATTTCCCCCAAAAGCAAGAGTTGTATGGATTTCCCCCCAAGAAAAAATAAATGAATTATTGGGAAGATAATGTTGGGCTAAAGGTCAGTTTGAAGAAAGGCAGTTAAGAGAATAAAAAATAATGACGTTAATGAGAAGGAAAGATTAAAACCAAAAGTCTGAAAAGAAATGATCAATTAAAAGATGCAAGTCCTTGGGCGGGTGGCACCGTAGACCATCTGCAATAGTGCAGCCAAGTACAGTGTCATCTTTTATTGCTATTTAAAGACCTACAGGTTGGGATATCAATCTTGGTGGACCATCACTCCTTGAACTAAATGTTGGGCTTAGACTTACCAATGGATGGGGCACTCCACTTAGGAGAGAAGAAATCCACCTGACTTCCACCAGGCAGCCACTATTATTGGTTGTAGACATGCATCAGACCTGGTGCATTTCTGAAAGACTGAGAAAACAAGATGTGATGCAAATCTTCTGAAATGCAGTCCCATGGGCAAAAGAAAGAGCCAGAAGCTTGTTAAGAAACACATTACCATCTGGAAAGAAGTACCAGACACGTATCTGTGAGAAATTGGTGTCTTCTGGGAAACACTGAGGTGCCAGCAGCTGACAGGGAAAGATAAAATGATGATCACTGAATTCTTACCTGCCAACTTGGGAGATCTTCTTGATGAAGAAAGATAAGAGGTAAAAATATCAGGCACGCAGGCCTTCACTTTCTTCAAAGTGAGAAGCTTGTAAAATAACCCTGAGTACAAGTGAGTTTTTTCCATGCTTATTACACAAAAAGTATGTACAATTCTATACAAGGAGGAATATACAATTTGCCTAAAGTCTGAGATCTTGATTGTGTCTGCCTCATACATTCTTCACTAAATATTAAATGCTTCCAAACGTCTGGATATTTGGTATCTGTAGATAACCGTCTTTTTCAAAAAGAAATAAAAAACAGAAAACCTTCCTTTCTCTAAGGGAAGAGGAAAAATATTATAGCTACAACTTTTAACAAATACATCAATATTTCATCCATTCTAAGATGCACGTTTTCACAATTTTACATCTCTGAAATTGGGTGCATCTTATAATTGGAAGACTTTTTTTGTGACACATGAAAGAAGAGTACATCTATAGTACCTTAAATTGAATGAAATGTGAGCAACTGCTTAAAATAGTGTTGCTAGACAAAGTGTTTAAAGTTTAAAGAAACCCACTGTCCTGAAGAGCTTAAGTACTCTTCAGGAATACGACAGGAATTAGGTATCCAACTTCTGGAATTCTTAGGGGACACTAAGAACTGCTTCAGTCATGTGAATCTATCACTTTGAGATATATGTTTCTCCTTCAGTCTCTTAAAGTAGTAAAAAGTATTTATAGAGATTTCATTCGAACAGGCAGCCATATTTGTATTCCTGGAATAAACCCAACTTAATCGTCATGTATGGTTGGTTTTCCAGATGACTAGATTCAGTTTTTTCTAATAGTTTATGTAGAAATGTTGAATTTCACAATAGAGATGTGTCTATAATTTTTATAATTATATACATTTCTATAAATTCTATACATTTCTATAAATTTGGAATTGCCTAATCACTAGATTTTGCTGAAACATTTGTTCTGCTATCTGGTTTTACTGCTTTGCTTTGTTTTGTTTTGTTTGGAGGGGGAGAGAAAGAGTTTAACTACCAATTCACTGTCTTTCATAGTTCTAGGACTCTTTAGGTTATCCATTTCTTCTCAAGTCACTTTTGGTTTTATATATATATATTCACATATATTCCTTTGTTTTATACACACACACACACACACACACACACACACACACACCACACATGAATTTGCATACTCTACCTGAGTTTTAAAAATCTATTGTCATAATAGGCCAGAAGTGGTGGTTGATACCTGTAATCCTAGCACTTTGGGAGGCTGAGGCAGGAAATCGCTTGATCCCAGGAATTTGAGATCAGCCTGGACAACGTGGTGAAAACCCATCTCTACAAAAAATAAAATAATTAGCTGGGCATGGTGGTGTGGGTCTGTAGTCCCAGCTAATTGGGAGGCTGAGGCAGGAGACTCGCTTAAGCCCAAGGGGTCCAGGCTGCAATGAGCCATGATCACATCACTGCACTCCAGACTGGGCAACAGAGCTAGACCCTGTCTCCAAAAATAAAATTATTGCCATAATATGTCTAACATTCTTTCATTATACTTTTTATCTCTACCGCAACTGTAGTTATGCCCGTCTAATTCTGAACCATACTTTTATCTTTTCTATTTTTTTCTTTAAAAATATTGTTAGATGGTTTTCAAAACATTTTTATCTTTGTTGATCTACTTTAGGGTATCTTTGTCTTCTGTATTATTGCTTTCTGCTCTTATTAATATTAATTCTTTTTTTTTTTGAGGTGGAGTTTCACTCTTACTGCCCAGGCTGGAGCACAATGGCCCAATCTCAGCTCACTGAAACCTCCACCTCCTGGGTTCAAGCAACTCTCTTGCCTCAGCCTCCCAAGAAGCTGGGATTAACAGGCCTCATCCACCATGCCAGGCTAATTTTGGATTTTTGGACAGGGTTTTACCATGTGGGGCAGGTTGGTCTCGAAATCCTGACCTCAAGTGATCCACCCGCCTCAGCCTCCCAAAGTGATGGGATTGCAGGTGTGAGCCACCGCACCTGGCCAGTTCTTAATTAAAATTCCTACGTGTTTATTCTGTTATTCTTTTCTTAACTTCTTACATTTAATTAAAATGGATTCTCAGCTTATTAATCCTCAGCTCCTTATCTTTTACAACCTATCTGAAGCTATAAAATTTCTCCTAAGTACAGAGTTGGTTATATTTCATGTCTTAATATAGATCATTTTCATAATTATGCACATCTAATTGTTTTTTAATATCCTTACTCATTTATTCTGTGATCCGTGAGCTATTGAAAGGTGCATTTTTCAAATGTCCAAATATATGGAGTGATTTTAATTATCTTTTTAATACTAATTTCTAGTGTAGGTGTGTTGCAGTAAGAGAACACATTCTGTGAGGAACTATTTTTTGAAATGTGTCAAGACTTATTTCATGGTATAGGATATAATCAATATTCAGAAATGTTTTTTTTTTTTTTTTTTTTTTTTTTTTTTGAGACGGAGTCTCACGCTGTTGCCCAGGCTGGAGTGCAGTGGCGCGATCTCGGCTCACTGCAAGCTCCGCCTCCCGGGTTCCCGCCATTCTCCTGCCTCAGCCTCCTGAGTAGCTGGGACTACAGGCGCCCGCCACCGCGCCCGGCTAATTTTTTGTATTTTTAGTAGAGACGGGGTTTCACTGTGGTCTCGATCTCCTGACCTTGTGATCCGCCCGCCTCGGCCTCCCAAAGTGCTGGGATTACAGGCTTGAGCCACCACGCCCGGCCCCAGAAATGTTTTATTTGCAGTTGAAAAGAATGTGGATTATCTAGTTGTTTGGTCCAGGGTTATAATATGTGGCCAAAGGTGTTGCTCAAATATCTTTATCCTGACTGATTTTCTGTGCTTGACCATCAGCTACCAAAAAAGGTCTAGGAAACAGTCCTCGCCGCCCTCCTGTGGATGCGTCCACCTCCCCTTAGGTTCTCAGCCCATTCTTGGACCACGGAATGGAAAGCTCTTGGCCTACAGGGATCAGTAGCTACATCTGGGGGTTTCCGGCCTCCCTTCCTTGAGAGGCTTCCCTACCTGTTACACAGAGAAAATGAAAACATACCACCAAAAAAAAAATAAACAAAAACCAGAAAGCAACTTTTTAGAAAGATTCCAGTGGCCCTAATGTTGCTGCTACCTGACAGCGCGGATTAGCCGCCCTCATGGGAGATGATAAGGAATGGAGATTTTCTAAGTAAAGGGCTCAGAATTCAGATCAGAGTCAGAATAACAAACGAGCTTTTCAAAAGGCAGCTGCCCAAACCAAACAAGGAATTTTTCACTTGTTTACAAAGTGTGGAAAGAAATATGGGCCTCCCATTGGTCTTTCCACAAGACAGTCACACACACATCATCTCCTGATTATCACCATCATTAGTATAATTTATAAAAACTGAAAAGACTGGAAATAAAATTGATCCTGGAGAAAGAACAACCAGAATTCACTTTAAATGCAAAGGAGCAACAAAATTTATTGACTGAAATTAAACACAACAGTTAAAATGGCAGTGTGGTAGTTTCATTTTCAGATGTTTGAATGGAACAAGAAAAGTGCTATTAGTCCAAGCTTCTTACATTCATTAAAAGAGTGACTATCAAAAACAGCAACATGCACAATGGTACATATGCACAAAATGGAATTATATCAACAAATATACAAAATACCCAAAATAAAATATTTACAGGTTTAAAAATATAAACATTGATTCCTCTATCCCATTAAACCATTGGAGTGGAGAAAGGAGAAAAGACCCTATTGCTATTTAGAATCCCTCTTTAAAACAAGTTTTTAAAACATAGAATTAGTTCTAGGAGACAATTTTTGATGTTTTTCAGGGGTTTAACATTCTATTATAAAAATAATATCTATAAACCTACTAACAATTTTCCTCCTGTGCACAAAAATAATACCGCCAAAAGTTTGTCCTCAAAGACATGCCTGACTTTCAGGAAAACTAATTCTAGAAATGGAGTTTCTCGTTTGGGTTTTCTTTGTTACTATTTTCAAATAACCTGCAATTCCCTATATTACACTGAGATACTTTATATAAATAACATGGGCAAAACCTGAAGTTCACAATGAGCCTGCTAGGTAGCTGGTGTCAAGTACAAATGATAGGAATCTACTTTGCCTACAACATCAAAAGCATTTTCCCTGATATTCCTGATAGACCTACGACTATCAGATCCTCCATATTCAGTAAGATTTATCCTGGAAGCAGTGAAAATGTTAAATATTTCTTTGCTAGAGTTTTTCCTCCTTTATTTAGAAATAAATGTGTAGTAGGGACCAATGGTTGTAATGTAGATATTTGAGAAGGTTCATTGATTCCTTCAGGCCACCTGGAGCCATTTCAAGGCAAGTGAACAAGTATTTTCTGCATGTCTACTCCATGCCCCTATGCTATTGAACCAGATATTTTTAGTATTTCTGCTTTATTTTGTTAAACGATTCAGGTCTGAGAGTATCTGAGAAAGTATAATATGTCTCAAGTAACCAGAAACCTAAGCCATATCTTATTTAAAACGTATCTTCTCGCATAGAGCAGAAAGTTATTCTACTCGATTATTGAAGAATTTCCAAAATTACCCCATTTTACCAATACCTACCTTACATAGTTCTTGTGAACAGTAAAGATAACAATGTAAAAAAAAAGCACACAGCATCCTGTCTGGCACCATAGTAAACGTAGAGGATATGTTAATAGAATTCAATATAAAATACTCATCTTCACGGTGACTGACTTATTGAAGGTGTTCAATAGCTATTAGTTGAATGAGTTAATGAATCAGAAAATGTAGGACAGGATTCTGTGGCTGTGGACACAACACAGGATGGACGGCTTTTAAAGGAGCCAGGTGCTTATTTCTGAAGTTCAGAATTGCATCAAGGCAAGGGACAACTCAAACAGCTGTCATTGAAACAAACACAGATAACAAGTTGGCAAAGATGTGGAGAAACTGGAATCCTTGTGCACCATTGCTAAGTATGTAAACAGATGAAACCACTGTGGAAAGCAGCACAGAAGTTCTTCCAGAAATTAAAAATAATTCTATTTTTAATTAGAATTACCATATGAATGACCCAGTAATTCCACTTCTGGGTATTTATTCAAAAAAACCGAAATCAGGATCTTAAGGAGATATATTTTCACTCCCTTGCTCATTGTAGCATTACTCACAATAGCCAAGATGTGAAAATAATGTAAATGTCTGTCAGTGGATGAATGGGTTTTTTAAAATGCAGCATATACATATAAGGAAATATTATTCAGCCTGAAAAAAGACGGAAATCCTGCCATATGCAGCAACATGGGTAAACTTGGGGGATGTTATACGCAATGAAATAAGCCAGTCACAGAAGGACAAATACTGTGCGTTCCCACTTCTATAAGGGATCTAAAATAGCCAGACTCATAGAAGCAGAGAGTAGAATGATGGTTGCCAGGGACTGATGGGGGAGGAAATGAGGGGCTGCTGTTCAATGGGCATAGAGTTTCAGTTACGCAGGATGCATAGGTTAGAGAGATTTGCTGTACAACACTGTGGCTATAGTTAACAATACTCTATTGTGTACTTAAAAATTAAAGAAGGTAGGCCGGGCGCAGTGGCTCATGCCTGTAATCCCCACACTTTGGAGGTGGAGGTGGGCAGATCACTTGAGGTCAGGAGTTTGAGACCAGCCTGGCCAACATGGTGAAATCCTGTCTCTACTAAAAATACAAAAACTAACAGGCGTGGTGGTGCACGCCTGTAGTCTCAGCTACTTGGGAGGCTGAGGCAGGAGAATCGCTTGAACCTGGGAGGTGGAGGTTATAATGAGCTGAGATCACGCCACTGCACTCCAGCCTGGGCGACAGAATGAGACTCCATTTCAAAAAAAAAAAAAGAGGGTAGATCTCATATTCAATATTCTTACTTCAATTAAAACACACACACATATGCATAGACCACCCAGAACCCACCAAGACTGGATTTAAGGTAGGAATAAAAACAAATGAAACAAACATGCTTGGAACGAATGATACCCTATCAGGGAAGAAGTATCGCCATGACAACAGAAGAGATTTCTGTCTTACTTCCCACGTTAATCCTAAGAGAAGAGGATCCGTCCAAGGGAAGGCCAACGTTTGCCTACTCAGCATAGCACAGCGGCAGGGTTCCCTGTATATGATTGTGAGCACCGTCATCTCAGACACAAAACTAATTTGCAGCTGCATGGACCTGGGTTAGCTCTTTCTATTACAAGTGAGCTGACAATGACACTAAGCAGTTCTTAGCTCTTCTATTACTGCAAATCACTAAAGAGTTTATATCCCTGTCCTACAGACTAGGGGAAAAGAGAGAGAGAGAGAGAGACAGAGATGGAAAGGGATAGAAACAAAAGGGATGAATTAAAGCTGTCATGCTGGAGAGATAATATTACCTACCCCATATGGCTGTTAAGAGGACTAAGTAATTATTTCTAAATCTCCTAGCAGCGCCTGACATATCGTAAGTATTCAACTAATGTTAACTATTTTTATATTTACTATTTTTTTAGAGGCATTCGTGTGGCTTAATTCATAGTGCCCTTCCTCGACCTCACACCACTCTGCTTCACCCCACAAGCTATAAGCAACAAATGCAAATACCAAAAAAAGTAAAATAAAATTGTTTTGTGTTTTTAATGTATATTAGGTGTGAGCTCCAAACTGAAGGGGTTTTATTAAGTATTCGATACAGTAGATGCCCCATAAATAAGTGTTGCATTGAATTAAAGTAAATATCAATGATGAAAGGTGCCCAATTTCAGTTCTGGAGGCTTCGTGACTATTTTCATCTTTCCTTTGGCAGTTTGAGAAGGAACTCCTTTCCGTAATCATGAAACTATCATTCTGAATCACCTCTTAAAAACATCATCTGCAGTGACATAAAAACATTCCTTAGAAGTGGCTATTGTTGCAACAATCTGTCTCCTTTAAACCCTTATCACAGTGCAAGGCTTTTGAGAAGCAATGAATGCATGACAGCCACCAGGAAATCTTCAGAGCAAGATGAGGTCTCACAATGGATGGCCGCCTGTGAGGAGCCACACTTACACACTGCACTGACCGTGTTACAGCTTGCTTCTGCCTGTGAACTACACCCTTGCCTTTTGCTTCCCCACACAGGCTCTGTAAGACACCCGTCTACCATACTACCCCCTTGGTCCCAAACTGTTTCATAAATATTTTTGTGTGTTATGAATTGACATTTTCTAAGGCTGAGTTTACACAAATAAGAACTGTTCCTTTCCTTGCTCTGCCCGGAGGTGGGGAAAGGGAAACTGGGTTAGGTGAGGTATTTGGGTTTTCTCTCTTATTTCACTCAGATACTTTAAACTAGCTTTCCTCAGTGATGAGACGAGGCGATTGTGATGCTTTTTCCTTATGTTTAACAGCAAAAAACTTCTTGAATTAATATCTTAACAATGAGAAGGGGAGCAAAGCATATGTGAATGGACTGGAACAGGTCTCAGTAGAAGCCAAGCGTCAGGGGAGCCAAATCCATGTATTTGTAATTCAGGAGAGAAATCTAGATGACTAACAGCAGGGAATGCATTCTGCCATGCGAACAGAGCAAATATGCTAGCGTCATGTGAAGTGTCCCGTCACTGCTGTCTGAGGGCACTTAGGAGACACGAGCTGCCTGAGTGGATCTCTTCACACCAAGCTAACAGTCAGGAGTCGCCTTTAAAATTAATCTGACAAAGGTGTAAATAATGAAAACTCTTAGAAAATTCAAAGAAATCTCAACACCTGACATAGTCTTTTTACCTGGATAATTGTGTAAGCAAAGGGCTATTTGCATACGGTTTAATTGCAAATACTTGAAGACTACCTCTGAGATGAAGAAATAAATCCTTTAAACACAGTGAGTTATTACCTTCATAGATATTAAACCCTTTGTATTTAAATAAGCAGTTAATTTGTGGAAAATGTATCTAAAGGAAGTCCTTTGTATTCTATATTCTATTGTTGTTATTAGATAAAATAATAAAAATCTATTTCCTCTTGTGATTATTTAAAATGCCGTAGTAAAATTTCTCCCAGTTGGTGCTAATGGCAGGCTAAAAGCATCAACCACCATCTGTACTAAAGCAGAGTGTTTCAAATAACAGTGTATGTGTAATATAGACATTAAAGTCAGGCTATCTTTGTGCAGAGCTATTAAGCCAACTGATAAATTTTCGTCCAACAATTGGTTGGACTTTTTCCTGTCTAATTTGGGCAGCTTTTCAACTAAAGGAAGTCAATCAACCAAGTACCTTAGAATATACATACATGGGAAAGATACAATTAGCCTCTATCCAATCCTTCTCTTAAAAAGTCAGCAAATATGGGCCTGAATAATCTTCACAAGGTCATTAGATATAATGCATTAATAAAAATTGGAATGTAAATCTAGGAAAATTCTTGAAAAAACAATCTCCGTGAACACAAATGAGAGAAAGTAGCCCTTGGCACAAGAAAGCAACTATGATCCCTGTTCCATGGTTGGAAAAAGTTGAGAATCTACTCTTCCTGCCACTCCAGGGATTTCCCATCAAGTGATTGAGGCTGTTTAATTCATTGCCCAAATCCTTTATTTGATTGGTGTGGGTGCAATTCTTAAAAATGTAAGGTAAAAAAAAAAGGTGGAAAATATAAATTTAAAAAGGAAATATTTTATACCTTTTATAACTGGTTAATTGACAGGCCAGTGGAAATTAAGATAAACTTTGCTCACGTATTCCTTTTCTTATGAAGAGGAGACACAGCATAATGATGTAAACGGAGGAATAAGTCCGAAAATCAGGAAAGCAAAAACTTCTCTTGTACTGCTTAAGAAATAGATTGCCTTTACTATTACAATATTCTCATAAGTTTTTCAGGTATTCTTAACTTTCCTGTACAAATGAACAAATGAACGAACATAACTTTGCCATAGATTCATGCAAAGGAGAATATAACCCTTGCAGGAAAATGTACCACAAGGAAATCAAGATCCTTTGTTTTACAGCTAGGAATAAAATTTATATTTTCTCCATTCACTAGGGGAAGATGAATATATTTTGAGTCTAAATAGTACTATCGGCATGAAATCAAATTTAAATCCCTTGTTTAATACAGAAATAATTTCAAAAATAATTTTCAAATCTAGAGTAGATGTCTTTTGTCTGTTAGTCTGTACACCGTTGTGTGCATGTGCACGTGAGTGTGAGATGCTTACATGAATTCCTGGTAGTGTGTTCAGAATGCTTAAGGCTATGACTGCATATAGGGCCTCAGCTACACACATAAAGAAATTAAATATTAAAAGATTACTTTGAAAAAGCATTATGGATCGGAGACAATGCAATAAAAGCCAGTCATATGACTAATGAAGAAATTCAGCAAACCTCTCCTAATTGAATCACTGCAAATTTAAAATGGGGAATGGCCTACTTTCTGCTACTGGCTCAAATTTGCTTTCCTTTGATGCCCATTTATTGTGTTACTTTCTTCATATTATTAAAATAGGCTTTCATATATTTAACTTGCCTTATTCTTTCATTTACGAAACAGAAAACAAACTGAAAAAGCATGTAATAACAGTTCATTACTAATGCAATCTCTCTGGAAATGAGACTTATACAGAAGTGTTCATGTCATTTACATATGTGTAGTTTCACTTGAATATGCATAATCTTCCTGCTATGATGAATCACCTCCTAGTAGAAGCTCTGGTCTTTTAATTAAATACACTGAAGTGTATTTTAAAAAGGATATTAATTTCATCATTAGACACTAATAGCATTCTAGGAACTGCTTCAGTTTATCATTGAAACTAAGCATATAATAACCCTTTCTGAAATAAATGTTTCATCTGAAATATTAGAAAACATACATAGAAGCAAACGACTGTTCAAAAAAAATCTTGGCATGAAGGGTTTACAATACATAAGCTTGCCAATGTCATATTCTGCACACACTTGTCTTCATCATAAGTCCATAAAGCAAAAGGCAAATGATGTGAAAAACTATATCTTTCTATTGTTTTTCTTTATGTGTTCCTCATTTTGCACTCACCATATTGAGGAATGGTTGGATCCAAAATTTTATAATCAAGGCTAAAAAAAAAATCTGAAAAGAGGCTTTGGGGTGAGAAACAGACTCTTACCCAAAACAAGGCAGAGCCATTCCTCTGGGATACCAGCACAATAGATTTGTTGTTGTTGCTGTTTTGAGAACCAGAGGACCCATATGAAACAAAACCAGAATCTCTTCCCATTACAGTACATAACAGAACGTCAAGGGTTTGGGGACCGTCATCACGCCTAGCTGTAAGACCGGATTTTATATTCTAGATTATTGATGATTACAAAATGTTAACAGCTGGATAAACTGTAAAATATGCATTATCTTCACATGAGAAGGTTTCAGCTTATAAATGCTTAAATACTGTATCTATTGGCATTTAGTAAAATCTTTCCCTGATCCTGATTTCTGCACTGGGTGGGGGAAGAAACAGACAAAAGCAAAAGCCTGCTCTCCTGAGCCTTTTATATCTCCCCAAACAAATTACTGAAATCAACCAAACCAAAACTCGCCTTTATTTTCCTACTGTTAGATACTTATCAATTTGCATATCTAGCAACTGAAGTAGGGAAGTTTTCTGCCAATCAATGGTCCCCTCCGCTCATCAGGTAAATACCTGGCTCTTTCAGCTTTGGAGGTGTTTTCCACACAGTGATACAGCAAAGGTTCTTTCTTTTTTTTCCTTTTTCTTTTTTTTTCCTGGAAAGGAAAGAGGAAAGAAGGGAAGGAAGGAAATCTGTCTTGGAAGAGGAGATCTCCTCTGGTTCTTCAGTGGTTCCTTCAAGCCTCCGGACACTGGCTCATCCCAATATCCAGGCATGACTCTTATTTAGGTTTGGCTAAGTCCTGTTTTCTGCAAAGGCAAGTAAAGGTGACTTCCAAGTGTTCACTATATTAAAGAAAAAAAGAAGAAAAACTTAAAGGTAAAAAAGAAAAAAGTGCTTGAAAATAACTCTCAGGGACTTATCTTGAGAGGAGAATCCCAAGTGTAGCATCCCTCTTTCCGGTGTTATCCTGTCCCTGCTCAGGGCACAGACACCTCCTCGGTCCATGCTCTGGAGCAGGCGGGGACGGGTGGTGTCCTAAAAGACTTTCTTTAGGAAAAGCAAAACTAACTGCAGTGGTTTCCAGGGAAAAGTTGTATTCCTTGACATGTGGCCCATCCACTTTGGCCTGGAAGACCTCACAACTTTTTGGCACTGTCGTGGCAGGCCGTTGCCCTGATGGTGGTCCCAGCCAAGCCCCGGTTGCTGACTCTGCGGACCAGCACTTTGGAAACCGGGATTTTTGTTCTGGGCATCTCACTCCTGGAGGGTTGCTGGTGCACCACGGGATGGCTAGATGGAAGGTTGGTCAGATGCTTGATGCTAATAGGGATCTTAGAGTCCTTCAACAAGCTGCCTGGGGTTCGCAGCGGACAAGTGATGGTGCCTGGAGATACGGGCTTTAACCGGGACAGGCAGGACGTCTCCTCGTTGTCCTTCCCCCCAGGAAGGGTTGCTGGACTTCCGTCCGGGTCGGCATAGAGATCGTAGAGCGCGTCCCCACTGTAGCTATCCCGGGGGATGCCCGCCTTCTTCCCGCTGCTGGCGCTGTCTTCCTCTGGGCCTGGCGTGGTGGAGTCCCAGTAGCCCTCGTCGCTGTTGGGGACGCCTTCCTGCTGCTCCTTCTCCGGGTGCTTGGGCTCCTCCTTCGGATGGGGCTCGATGGGAATCCGGTTGAGCCTCCTGCGCTTGACCGAGGACGCGTCCTTGGCCGCTTCCACACACCTGGTGTCTTTGGGGGTTTCGGGCGCCACCTTGGCTTCCAGCGCAGCTGCCACCTTAGCCGCGCCCTCCTGGGGCCCGGGTGCCTGCTCCTCGGTCTGGGACAGCATGTCCCAGAACTCCTGCAGGTAGGTGTCGTCCACCTCGTCCGGGCTGGCCATCTCTTCCCCGCCTCCCTGGTAGGCCACCACGCCGGGGTTCTTTGTAGAGAGAGCCGGCTTGCCTGGCCCGGGGGCATGCTTGTCACAGCTGGGACCTGCCTCTTCCTCTGGGTCTGCAATAATATCTCCACAGCCTGTAAGAGAGTCAAAGCTTTTCAGTGAAGTCACGTCAGAAAACATCAAACAAATACGATCTGCCGACGGGTCTGAGGGTGGATCGACAGAGGCAGGGTCCGGGGCGGCGGGCGCCCGGCCGCTGCCGCCTTCGGAGTCGACAAGGGGGACCGTCTTGACCGGAACGGCCCCCGTCCTGGACGCGTCCTCGGCCGTGCGGACCTCCCCGGGCCCCGGCTCGGGGGGTCCCCGGGGCTTCTCGGCGCGCCGATGCCCCGCGGCGTCCTCTCCCCGGGCGCCGGTGTCGGGGCCCTCGGCCTCTCGGCAGCTCCGCGCTGGGGCGCGGTCGGCGGGGGCGGGCACCTCCTCTCCCCCTGCGGGCTCACCTGCTGGGTCTCGCGGGGCGTCCTGGCCGGGCTCCTCCGGCTCGCGCGCGGCTCTGGGCGTCACCTCCTTGACGCACTCCAGGCTGGCGGTGAGCGAGCCGGGCAGGATCAGGCCGCCCCCGGCCGCGCGCCCCTCCGCGGCCTCCGCCTTGGCCCGCTTGTCTTTCCGGTGCCAGCGCATGCCGCTGAACAGCCCCCGCAGCCCCCGCTTTTGTTTGCCGCCGGCCTTGCTCGCGTCCGCGGGGTCCCCCTTGCCGTTTTCCGAGCGCCCGTTCTTCTTCAGCAGCGAGAAGAAGCTGTGCGACTTGGCCACCGAGCTGCTGGCGAGGGAGCCCCCGCCGGGCCCCGCGGCTCTGGGGGGCCCCGGATTCGGCCGCCCCCCGCCGCCCCCGCCGCCGTCGCCCCCGCCGCGCGGCTCCTCCTTCCTGCCGCTCTCCAGCACCAGCACCTCGGCCAGTCCGTCGTGGGTCCTGCTCCTCACCAGCCCCGTCGGACCCGAGCTCTTCCCGTCCCCTTTGTTTTTGACCCCAAAAATGCTGGGCATGGTGCCACCCGATTTCCTTTTCTTGAATAATTTGAAGGCGGCTTTATTAATCTTCCCCGACGGCGGCTCGGCGGCCGGCGTCTCGGCGGCACAGTCACAATGCAAGTCCATGTCTGCCGCGAGGGTCCCGGCCCCGGCCTCCGCCTTCCTCCTGCAGACCCCCGCGGACGCGCCAGCTCCGCCGCGCTCGCTGACAGCCCCGCCGCCGCCGCGGCTCCGGCTCGTCTCCATGGAAACCGCGCGGGCTGAGCCGCTGTCGTCAGCAGTGGGCTCGCGCCAGGCCACTGTCACCCGTGTTCTAAATCAACCTGAGCCGCGCTCGCCGCCGCCGCTGCAAAAGAAACACACATAAAAGACCATCTTCCCTCCCGCAAGGGCTTATGTAATCCCCTAACCCACTTCCATCCGACTTGGCGCGGCGCTGCATGGCGTTTGTGGGGCACGAGCAGGCGACACAGCCGCGAGCTGATTGCAGAAATTCGAGTCGTAATGATGGAATTCAGATTCCCTCAACTCTCACCCACCTTCCGAATCCTTCTGCAGACTCGCGCTTCGCGGGAGCGCAACCGTGGATCACGCAATGCCTCTGAAAACGACAGCGCAATTCAACCCAGCACAAAATGCTTGCTTTTCTTATCCTCTCTCTCCTGGACTCCATGCATCTTCATGCCTTTCCCAAGCCCTGCATGTCTGTCCTTAGCACTAGTGCACTAAGCGCAGCAGGCAGGAAGCACGTCTGCCTACATCCATGTCTTGTCCAGAGCTAAGCACACGCTAGGTCCATGCGGTGTGGCTGTCGTTATGGTTATGGTTCTTGTGACAAAAGTACACGGCACCACTCAGTGGATCAGCAACCCGGCAATGCGCGCACAACAGCTCCCCGGGGTGGAGTTTGGCTGCACCTTTGGGACAACCATGAGTTTTATCCCAGACTCCAGCCACCATGGGATGAAGTCACAGACGCCGGGGCCCAGCCCACATCTGATAACAATAGACAAGCTGACCGAGAACACAGGCTGGGCATCTCAGACCCACTCCACAGGTGGGCCTTCGGGTCTGGGTCCTGCCCTCTCCTTTCCCACTCAGCGGGACGCTGGCATTGTTCCTGTCACTGCTGTACCACTCCCCTCCCCCATCCCACCAGGGCTGACTTGTAGCCCCCTTCCCCAACAGACAGAGCAGAAAAAGCTTGGCAGGGGTCCCTGTGTGTCCAGGGGTCTCTGCAGACGTTCCTACCGGCCTGGCCTGGGGAGAGGGAAAACCTTTTTTCTGGAAACAGCCCAGTCTAGGGATCTCCTCTGTGTTCTGATTTTAAAAGTGACTGCTAATATTCTCATCGTGACATCTGATTTCATAATCCCAGATGAGTGCTCCTTAGCAAAAAGAAGAAATTTGGAGAGGCATATACATATATTAATATAATGTATACAATAATATGTATATTATATATACATATTATATATGTATATGTTATATATGTATATATGTATATATTATATGTATATATGTATATAATGTATATAATATTATTATATACATTATATTAATATGATATATGATTATATAATAATATATAAGCATATACATATATTAATATAATATTAATAATTGATATAATTAATATATTAATAGAACACATATTAATAGACATATTAATATAAGCATATACATGTATTAATATATTAACATAATTAATATAACTATATTAATATAGTATATATAGTTTATGTTATTCAATCATTTGATTATTTATTAGATATCGTTTAAGAATATATGTAATAATTACATATGTATACAAATACCAGTCTCTTCCCTACTCATTTTTTATGTGCTGTTTGCATCATGCCAAGAAATCCCAATCCCCATCCGCATAAGTTGGCGTTTTATTAATGACGTATGTTGGCCATTGCAGCTTCTGTTGTTATGAGATACAGCTGGTTTACATTTAGACATTGGAGTTATTAGTTGTATTATTTCCTTTTTTGTTTATTTTTATCAAGAACACTGTTTTGTAAAACAAAGAAATCAATGAGTTCAGGTTCACAAGAGGTTGTTACTTCCGGACTCTAATCCCATGAACTCTCTCTCACTATTAATGAGCGTCTCTCCTGGAACAGGAAGTAAGGTGAGACCAGAAAGAGGCTTTCCGGGATTCTAACTGACCGCTTGACATCATGAATCAGACTCCTCAGTGCTTCCTGGGGAGACCGGGTGTAAGGAACTGTAAAGAGAAACCCATTCGTTATGTCTTTACAACCTTTTGAAGAACAATAGAAAGTCTCAATTTTACACACATACACACACACACACACACACACACACACACACACACACACCCCATACAGTTGCTTAGATTTGTGAGTTACTATGTAGCTCTGTCAGTTTGGAAGAGTTTGTGACTGGGATCAAGGAAAAGTAAGTCGCCTATTAAAAAATCTCCCTTTCTCCACTGGGAGAAAGTGGTCTGTTTATTCACCCATCAGGACAGGTCAAATGTGACTCTAATTTACATGAGAATCTTTGGGCCTCCTGGGAGAAATCTGATAGAGGACTTTGGGATGGGTATCATTCCTTTGGGACATCAACACTCAAACAAAGAGAAAGAGACAAAGCTGTCTTCAGCCTGGGGAAGTTGCCCTCACCATGAGTTCCTGGCCCTGAGACAGAAGAAAGCAGGGACCCCTGGAACCATCTGAAGACACTGGGCATGGGAGCTGTACAGTCTGCAGTGTGAGTGAGGACCCTCCAGCATCCTCCTACCCAACATCCTTGTTACAGGGATAGTGGGAAAAAGCAGGGTGAGGCCAGCTGAAAGGAACTCACCCCAAGAGCCAGAGAGGTAAGGAGAGAGTCTGCAGGGGAGAGAGATGAGGCGCAGAATGGTCCGATGGTTTGACGGTTAGAGCCAGGTCATGAACCATCATAAAGACTGAGCCATACCTTATATTAAACTTCACAGTTAAGGGTGGAGAAAGCAAAATGGTGATTTATTTTTTTCCCTGAAAGACAGACCATGACAGTGAAGATAATTTTACCATAAACACTCCCATTTTTTGTTTATGGTTTCTTCTTTCATTCTTTTCCCCCATCCTGCTCCAGCTTGGGAGTGAACAGAAAATTAGAGTAGAAAGGAATAGCGTACAGGGCCGAGGGGAAACATTTCGGGGAAAAGCCATTGCAAAACATTAAGACGCATCACAAATGCAAACAGCAAGTGGATTTTGCTGGAAGACATGTGTGGGCTTTTCTTTGTTGGCACCAGGAAGTATTTGTCATTTTGTTAAGGCTTTTTTTTTTTTTTTTTTTGCTAGGTGGTGAGGTTCTCTGGAGGATGGTACTCAAAACAAGGGAAAAAAATGAAGAGAAACACAGGAAGGATCATTTAAGAACTTAACATCATCATCATCATCATCATCATCATGATCATCATCATTTCCTTTTTTAGGGTGCCTTCAAAGCAGTCCAGCCCTTTGCCCAAAGCTTACTGGGTGGAATTCTTTTTCTTTCTTTCTTTTTTCTTTTCTTTTCCTTCCTTCCTTCCTTCCTTCCTTCCTTCCTTCCTTCCTTCCTTCCTTTTTCTTTCTTTTCTTCTTTCTCTTTCTTTCTTTCTTTCTTTCTTTCTTTCTTTCTTTCTTTCTTTCTTTCTTTCTTTCTTTCTTTCTTTTCTTTCTTTCTTTTCTTTCTTTCTCTCTTTCTTTCTTTTTCTTTCTCTCTGTCTCCCTTCCCTTCCCCTCCCATCCCTTCCCCTCCCCTCTCCTCCCTTCCCCTCCCCTCTCCTTTCCTTCCCTTCCCTTCCCTTGCCTCTTTTCCTTCTTTCTTTCTTTTTTTTTTTTCCCAGAGTCTTGCTGTGTCACCCAGACTGGAGTGCAGTGGTGTGATCTCAGGGCTCACTGCAGCCTCCGCCTGCCAGGCTCAAGCTGTTCTCCTGCTTCTGCTTCCCCTGCAGCTGGGATCACAGGTGTGCACCAAAAAACCCAGTTAATTTTTTTTGTACTTTTTTATTTTTAATTTTATTTTAGTAGAGACAGGGTTTCACCATGTTTGCCAGGCTGGTCTCAAATTCCTGACCTCAAGTGATCTGCCCGCCTCGGCCTCCCGAAGTGCTGGGATTACAAGCATGAGCCACCATGCCCAGCACTGGGTGGAATTTTCTATCCTAGGTGAGCCGCCAAGGAGCTTCCCTTTGAACCGCTGTGTGGCTGCTGTTAAGGGACTTCTCATGTGTCACAGCATTTCTGCTTAAGGAGGCTGCTAGCTTTACCTTAAACTTGCTGTGGGTCTTTAGAGGGATAATGCTTCATCACTATGGTTTGGAAACAATACCTGGATTGAGACCACCTCCCGTCTGCAGACCGCTTGGCCAGCTCCTGACCTCACCCCAGGCTGAAATGTCTGCCTCCCTGCTCATGTCCGTTCCCACATGGGATTAGCCTCCAAGGTGGACTTGAGAAGCTGTGCTGCCAGTGAGAACCCCTAAATGTCCAACCCAAGTTCCTCTTTATAAGATGAACAGAAAAAAGCTCAGAGCCACTAGTCTTAAAGTTCCCTGCTGTCCACTCTCTTCCTGTATCTGAGGCCTGTCCTTGCCCTCCATGGGCCTCATGGAAGCTGAGACCACAGTGTGAAGTGCACAGGTGCCAAGAGAGAAATGTGTGGATGCTCCTTGCAGAAAGCCTGGCCCTAGGTGCAATGCTGCTGGCATGTTCCCGTGTCCCCCTTGCCTGGGAAGATGAGGCTCGAGGCTAGGACGAGCAGCATGAGGGAGGGCTACAGGTCTGAGAATACCAGGCCCCAAGCTAAATTGAAGTTCTTGTGTTTTCTTTAGCATATTTTGATTCCTGATTTCCCCAAACATCAGCTTTCACTGTGAGTTAATAGCTGTTCTGGATATATGTTTATTAAAAGGATAAATTTATTTCTAATTAGTAATATGCGAGTGAAAAGCCTGCTGCAACTCATAATTTTCCACATTAACCCTGGTGCACAGTCAAGGCTGCTAGGGGAAAAAGCCCATCCCAGGAGGAGCCACAACCCCACGTAGCCTCCAGAGTAAAGGAGCAGCTCAAAGGGGAGGTGCTCCGGGTTCATGGGACATTACCTCTGCCCACCTCCCATGGGTGTGTACCTGGATTCTAGGCAAGGGAAGTGCCACAGAAGACCACATAAAAGCAAAATGAGCTTTTGCCTGTAGTGCTGGTAGGCACCAAGGGGACACAGGCCATGCGGCAGCTGACGGCACTGGTATTTGGGCAGTTTCCACGTCTCCCCCCAGGCTTCTAGTTGTTTAATCTTTGGCGTCCATTAGCTTCGAGACACATTTTTCCAATCTCTGCCTCAGTCTGAGGCAGAGATGTTATGTTCCTCTCTGCGTGCCTGTCTGTGTCTCTTCTCCTCTTCTTAGAGTGACACTAGTCACATTGATCAAAGGCCCACGCTACTCCAGTATGACCTCATCTTAACTTACACCTTGGTTACATTTGCAAAGACCCCATTTCCAAATAAGGTCACATGCACAGAGACCTGGGGTTAGGACTGCAGCAGATCTTTTGGAAGACACAGTTCAACCCACCAGAAACATGGTCAGCAATGGTGACAATCCGCCTCTCCTTCAGTCCTTCAACGCAGCCACCAGGACCCTTGGCACAGACAAGACTATCCTTGGGCTCAGTCATCAGTAGGTTCAAACTGGGCATGAGCTTCTTCAGCAGGTGTAGGCCTTCAGCAGAGTTTGGGGTCACTGATGGCACTTCTGGGGTTGCCAGTAGTATGGGACAGCACCACTGCCGACCAGAGGAAGCAAGAAGGGAAACAGTGTTGACCAAGAAGGGTAGATCTTGGCTTATACCTGTGAGACCCTGGGGTCTCTTAGAATTTTCTAGGAGGAACCTAAGACAGGTATCGAAGTTCCCATGTAGTGGAAAGGGTAGAACAAGAGGACCACTGTCGCTCTCCCTGTTCTCTATTCCCTGCATAGAAGCCAGAATGACCTGAGAAACATGTCACGCCATAGCTGCTCCTCCCAATAATTCCCTTTTCTCTGGCTCTGCCATTTAGCTAGAGTTACTCTTAGAAAACATTGTATCTCAGATGGCATAGAGGGTGGGATTTCTTCAGCTGTTGGCACTAAGGTAGGTACAGTGCAGCCAAAAACAGGGCAGAATGAGGTCAGATAGCAGAGGGTGCACGGACAGGATGCCAGGGCTTTGGGCATGGATAGATGCCCTGTTAGAGAGCAGCCAAATAAGCAGTGGGAATCATCTAACCCCAGCAGGGATGCAAACCAGAACCAGAGCCCAAGATGAGGGCCCTCTGTTGTGAATGAGGAGGCCAGGCTCAGAGATTCGAGACTGGGAAGCTGCAGGGAGGCTGCAGAAATGATCTGGCCCACAGTGGGACACCGATAGGAAGCCCACGCCCCTGACCCTTGGGTGTACTTGTGCTCCTCTTACAAAAACTCTGCTCTGCATCTGCTTCTTGAAACAAAGCTGGCCTCACACTCAGGCCTTGGTCCAGCCCACCCGGCACGCACACACAGCATGAACCGGCCTGCGTGGCTAAGGTGGGCTTCTGCCCGGGTTCCTCATTGCCCCCAGTCTCCAGCCATATGAGCAAGCTGCTTTCTGTCATGGCATCCCCACATCACAACCCCGCAACTCCTCTGAATCATGGCCCCCTTTCCCAGCTACTTCCACTTCTATCGAAAAGACATGGGAAAGTTCTCTTGCTTTCTCATGCCACTCCAGGTCTGCCCCTGCCCCTTGTCTTAAGATCCCCTCCACTGGCCCTGCCCTGGCAGCACTGAGGACATAGATGAGCGTTTCAGACAGTAGCAGGGTCCTCTCTACTCTCAGTTCCCTAAGCTCATGAGGGGAGGGGTGTCTTATCCTCACTCCTTAGGAGCTAACCTGGGTGGAGGGTGCAGGGAGCAGAGCCCCTTCCTAAAGACCCTCAGCAGGCTCTTGCATTCTTTCTGTGGAGCAGTTTCACGGTGCACAGGTATCAATCCCAGGGGAGGACTCTAAACACTTCACCAATAACCATGCACCAGTAGCAATCCTCTTGCACAAGTGCAGTGAGACAGAGCACTCACTCAGCAAGTGAAGTGAAGCAGTCCTCCAAGGCTCAGTAGCTCTGCCCAGGCCCCATGGGGTCCCATCTGCATGTGCCCTGTGTTGCGTCACAGCTGAGGGACCCTGATAGCACACTCTGAGTTAGGTTTTATGCCAGGGGACCCATGGATCGCTGGGATAAAGTATTGCAGGACATCCTGTTCTAGGGGTGATGGGAACAGAGCCCAGGCTATCCCAGCCAGTTCCTCCTTATCTCAGGATGTTGCATTCCCAGCACATTCTACAGTTATTCTGAGAACTACAGGCAAGTAATGGGGGAAGAGCTGGTTATCCGAGGCCCTCTGGGGACTTGTCCTGCACTTTCCTCCTCTGCAACTCTTTTCTTCCATTTCCTAAAGTCTTGGGATCTTAACTCGTCTAGACAACAGACAAAACCACATTCAGAGCAATTACATATTTGTTTAAACTTACCGCTTAGGTCAAGATCTCAGCTCCTGAAGTTCCAATGACCGTAGCTTTGGCAAACAAAAAAACCTTTTTTCCCCCAAAGATATCATGGACTTCAAACACATATTTTGAACTCTGAAAGCTGAGTCTTACCATTTGCTTTGCCTACCTGTTCCAGCTTAATTGCCCAGCCCTACCCCATCCCTAACCTCCTGCAAACAATACACAAACATACTTGCTCTCACAGTCTATGCTCCAACAATTTTGAGCATGTTTCTTGAATATGTCATTGTCCTCTTGCTTTTCTAAACACTGCAGCTATCATCTGAGATGCTGTTACCCACTCTGTGCAACTAATGAATTCCTATCTATTTCCCATGTAATGGCTGGGACCCCAGATCCTCTGTTTCTGTCAGAGGCCCAGCATATTCCCATGATACATCACAAAAATGCTCAGGCCAATTTCTATACAGTGTCAATCATCATGGTGCCCCAGGGCTGACTTCCCATAAGTCGACTCTGACTTTTACCGAAAGAGAGTTGTGATGAGAGTGAGAAGTATAGTTCTTCTCCTCTGTGACAGGCATATCAGCCAACCAGCAGAGCTGCACTTGAGTGGCTCAACCATCTCAGTCAGAGGTGGATGACTCCTCTTCCTGGGCCATGACCTCCTTTCCCCCTTTTTTTTTTTTTTTGAGACGGAGTCTCACGCTGTTGCCCAGGCTGGAGTGCAGTGGCGCGATCTCGGCTCACTGCAAGCTCCGCCTCCCCAGGTTCCCGCCATTCTCCTGCCTCAGCCTCCTGAGTAGCTGGGACTACAGGCGCCCGCCACCGCGCCCGGCTAATTTTTTGTATTTTTAGTAGAGACGGGGTTTCACTGTGGTCTCGATCTCCTGACCTTGTGATCCGCCCGCCTCGGCCTCCCAAAGTGCTGGGATTACAGGCTTGAGCCACCGCGCCCGGCCTCCTTTCCCCCTTTGAGTCACATAGCAGGGTGGGTTACTTCCCTTGGTAGTCAAATATGTTATTTAAGATTGTGCTAGTTTGTGTAGCAAAATAGATTCCAAAATAAAACAGGTCAACTCAATAGACGTCTATTCTTACTCACTGTTTTAGTCCATTTGGACGTCCATAACAAAATACCATGGATTGAGTGGCTTATAAAGAATAGAAATGTATTTCTCACTGTTCAGGAGGCTGAAAAGTCAAAGGTCAAGGGCACCAGCCGATTAGCTATCTGGTGAAGGCTTGCTTTATGGTTCACAGATGGTGCGTTCTACCTGTGTCTTCACATAGTAGAAGGGGGAATGAGCTGCCTTGGCCCTATTTTATAAAAGCACTAATCCCATTCATGGAGGCACCACCCTCGTGACTTAATTCTCTCCCCAAAAATCTCACCTCCTGATACCATCACCTGGGAGGTTAGGATTTCAACATGAATTTGGGGAGGGCACAAACATTCACATCATAGCACTCATCTATAAGTCAAGTATTGAAACCAGAAGGGTTAGTCTCTTCCATGCGATCATTCAGGGTCCCAGGCTTCACTTCTCTGTGTCCCCCCACTGTGGGGTTGTTGCTCTCTGCATTTAGCTGGTGGAAGGAGAAAGAGATCCTGGAAGAAGCACATCCATTTCTAAGAAGCTTGACTCTGGAACAAATCACTTCCTCTCACTTCTGTTGGTGACATCCAGTCACATGGCCACATCTGGCTACGAGAGAGTGGGAAATATGGTCTAACCACGTGCCTGGCCACATTCCTATTACTACAGAAGGAGAGAACAGATTAGAGCAGGCAGCTGGCAGAATGTGCTACAAATCAACCTACTCAGTAGCTGTGCTGGGGAAAGGAAGCATTCCGTCTCCCCCGTGGGTTCACTTTTCCTCCACGCTTCCCCCTCCCACAAGACAGTGCATTCCCTCTCAAGACCTCCCTGTACCAATCTCTATCGCCTGCTCCCAGCTCTCTTCATACCCTTCAGCCTTCCCTTAGGGGAATGTATTTTTTGGTTCAAGCAAACACGTCTAGTAAATGTTTGAAATACACTAGATTAAAAACCTGATTGTGGTGATTCCCACCTCCAGAGTAGCGTAGGAAGGACCTCCATGGTGTCCATTCTGTTCCATGAGCATTTGTAGAGTCTGTCCCGTGTGCCGGGTGCTACCATGAATAAACCATGATGCTTGCCCTGCACGGTAACCAGGAGGCTCGCCAGTGTGAGACTTGGTTCGGTGTGAACTCGCCAACTCATTAGGCCGACAGTACCATTGTTCCATCCCGGGTTGTAGGTCAGTGTGATCAGGCCTCAGCAGCTTGGGTGTTTTCTCTTCTTCTTATTCGGAAAAAAAAAAAAAAAACAATCTGTGTTTTCCTCCATGATGGTTAATCCCCAAATAGTCAGGCTTACTTCTGTCCCGGATCCTAACCACCTACCGGGTTTTCTTCGTGGGCTTTAGGTTAAGTCCCTGATCCGGTTTCATGCAGCTTTCATTGATGTTTCATTTGCTATCCACCACAGCAAGGTTACTTTTTTCAAAAGACAGAAATCTCAGCAGATGTATTCATTCTGGGATGTTTCCTGGACTCACACCAGTGAACTCATTAGCCCAGGCTAACTACGGGCCTTTGGGGGCCTTTTCTTTCCTTTTTTTTTTTCCAGTTTGTAGCAAAAAGCGGGATCATGTGATTTGCGCATAGCAGCTCTCCTTCCTGTATGTTCAGTGAGCAGTGACTGCAATTCCCCCCGAGAAGGACGGCTGTGCTTTCTAAACATGCATACACTTCTTAGCAGTGTGTGCTTTTGTTTAGTGGAAGACTGAAGCTGAAACAGGAAATTTCTAGGTCAGCTATACTTCTCTCTAATAAAAGAAAAGTCTAGCCAAAAAGAACAGCAAAACTATGGCCTGGGCTTTTTGGAGTGTCTTGTCTGATTACCCAATTATTACAGCTCAGATTAGGAAGGGATTAACCCCTGAGGTTGGACAGATGGAGAACACTATTAAAATACCCCATGTGGGGTTTCGGAGTGAGTAGCAAAGTAACCACCTGTCCCTGTTTCTTGGGTCAGTCTGCCCTCATTTAGAGTCTGAAGATCACTGTCTTTGATGTCCAAGTGTAGAGAAACCGAATAGCACAGGAAGCAAGCTGGGGCCCCACCCCTGTCTGGCCCAGAAGCACTGCTCTCCGAGTCTCTGTCCCTATCTGGAGCCCTGCCCTAGACAGACCTGATAAGAAATATTCAGCTGAATTACAAGTGATTTTAGGGTTGTTATTGCCCAGGGCCCTTGGGAGCAATCTGGGGACACTTTATGAGACTGTCACAGACAGAAAGGTTTCCATTTCAGACCTCCCTATTCCTTTGGTAACTATTGAAGAAATCAGCATCTCCTCCTTTCTTGAACCTCTGCATTTCAGGGGCTACACTGGGGCTGTTTTCTCGTAAGTGTTCTCAGAAGCTGCAGAGGGGTGAAGTGAGATCTGTGTGTTTGTGCCTTTTCGCCCCTGCGTTGGGGAAGTTGGGACAGTCCCTCTCTGGGCAGGGAGGCTGAGTGACTTTGCTTCATGTTCCAGCCTTGGATTCGCAGGCAGGAAGGTACTATAAGCAGTCCCATTCAATAATTAATAAGCCATTTAGTTCTGCTTCAAGTCCCTCATCTTACAGATAAAGGATGTGTTCAGGAACTTTAATGGTTGATGAGAAAACACTATGCCAAATAAAATACGTTGGGTAATCTTGAAATTGTCATGATTTAGCTGGGTGAGTACTTCTTTCTTATGTATCTAACTTAAGTCAATTCGAGAAAAGCCCGTTGAGCACATTGAATGTCTACTTCACCCCCAGCACCACAGAAACACAGAATCTCAAGGTCAGCAGGATCCTCGATCCCAAAATTATATAAGCAGCCAGCCATTCATGATTGGAATGCTTCCAGGGAAAAGCACCTAACTGCATCCAGAGGCAGTTTACTCCACGTCCCGACAATCCCACTAGAGATTTCTTTTTAGAGCTGATTTTTAAAAAATCGTCACAGCTTCTATCCCTTAGTTCTAGTTATACTCCTGTGTTGAGCAACTTTTACGTGCCAGATGCAGTTCCAGGTGATTTTCATGCATTCAATCTTTTAACTCCACAGTCACCACATGAGGTGGGGTCTCTCCCATTTTTCAGATCACGCAACTGGCACAAAGAAATTAAATGATTTGCTCAAGATCAGTAACTAGTGAGTGGCAAAGCACTCTGGCTCCATTAGTCTCTCTTCTTCTTCTTCTTCTTCTTTTTTTTTTTTTTTTTTTGAGACAGTGTTGCCCTGGCTGGAGTGCAGTGGTGTGATCTCAGCTCACTGCAGCCTCTGCCTCCCAGGTTCAAGTGATTCTCACGCCTCAGCCTCCTGGGTGCAGGGAACATGAGACATTATAGGGTTTATAAGACACCTTATTTACACTTGGGCAGGTCGCAAAAGGCTTCATGGAGGCAGTGGCATATGGACTAGATTCTAAATAGCAGGTAAGTGCTGGCGAGTATGCAGAGAAATGGCTCTCCTACCGCTGCCTGTAGGTCTGGAAATTCATAGACATTCTTCAAGATGACCAGGTATTAATTTAAAATGCTTGTGCCATTCAACCTTGTGATTTCAAAGTCTAAGTAAATAATCCGAACATAAACTTATTCAAAGTGTTAGTTAAAGGATACTGCTGTTTAATGGAACATAGAGAAACCACTAAGACTTTGAGAACAGCAACCTGATGCCAGCTGAAGGACCAGGAGGGCCCTCCCCGTGGTCTCTCAGATGTCTGATTGACATGCCCTGATTCTCCCTTCCACAATTTATGAAAATGCAAATTTTTCCCATTAACTTTGTAGATGACCAAGAGCTTCTTTTCAAGTGCTTTTTTCTGGCTATGCCCTGCCCAGGGCTGCTTTAATTCAGCTCCTATTTCCCTCGAGTGTTTCATGATTTGGGTGATTGACTGTGCTTGTGCGGCTCCTGGACGGGGCGGGGATTGTGCAGTTCGGCACTGTCTCTCACTCATTCTTGTTTCCTCTACTCCCTCGAGCAACTGACAAATGATTCCCCACACTCCTCCTCAGAGCCTTTTTCTTTAAAAAGGCAAGTTTTCCCCTAAAAGGAATTCTCATATCAGTTGCTAATAATATACATTTCCCCTCGCATTATTGTATGAAGAATTTTTTCATGACATGGGAAAATGCTTATGATGACATTTCTCCCCACTCCCTTCTTTTTTTTTTTTTTTTTTTTTTTTTTTTGAGACGGAGTCTCGCTCTGTCGCCCAGGCTGGAGTGCAGTGGCGCGATCTCGGCTCACTGCAAGCTCCGCCTCCCGGGTTCCCGCCATTCTCCTGCCTCAGCCTCCTGAGTAGCTGGGACTCCAGGCGCCCGCCACCGCGCCCGGCTAATTTTTTGTATTTTTAGTAGAGACGGGGTTTCACTGTGGTCTCGATCTCTTGACCTTGTGATCCGCCCGCCTCGGCCTCCCAAAGTGCTGGGATTACAGGCTTGAGCCACCGCGCCCGGCCTTTCTCCCCACTCCCTTCTGAGCAAGGAAAAAGCAACACACAGTCTTGAAACTCCACCCGGGATAGCGTCACCCATGTCAAACAATGTGCATCAAGGGAAATGTAATCAACGGTAGCAGTGGCCAGCTCTGGAATAGGACGCTGGATGATTTGTATTCTTCTACATGAATTTGCTCTCTTTTTTTTTTTTTTTTTTTTTTTTGAAACGGAGTCTCGCTCTGTCACCCAGGCTGGAGTGCAGTGGCCGGATCTCAGCTCACTGCGAGCTCCGCCTCCCGGGTTTACGCCATTCTCCTGCCTCAGCCTCCCAAGTAGCTGGGACTACAGGCGCCCGCCACCTCGCCCGGCTAGTTTTTTGTAATTTTTAGTAGAGATGGGGTTTCACCGTGTTAGCCAGGATGGTCTTGATCTCCTGACCTCGTGATCCACCCGTCTCGGCCTCCCAAAGTGCTGGGATTACAGGCTTGAGCCACCGCGCCCGGCGAATTTGCTCTCTTTACCAAGTCTTCAGAGATTACACAAAGATAACACATATTTGGAGCCCAGGTACCTGGGAAAATGGAAATTTTACTATTCGGAAAAATTTTTTTAAATCAAAAAGCGGGCAGCAGCCAGTGTGGGAAAGTCAGCCGCGGTTTCCTTTTCCCTCCAGGCGCAGGCGGCACACCTGCGAATGGGTGCTCCTGCCCTCCTTACCCTGCACTGGTAGCTACCACCTCAGAGTGGAAGCTGGGCGTTTGTAAAAGGCAGGTCTCGGTGTTCTGACTTCTCCTCGTCCTGTTGGTAGACTGCCTCCGTGACACACCGGCAGGATTTCTATAAGGGCACAGAAGGCACCAGGAGGGTGGGTGAGGACCCTGTGGCCTGCGAGTGCACGATGGGTACAAGTGCTGGTTTCGGGCTACCCTACAGATCCCCAACTCACCTTCAGCAAGTACCTGCACCACGAACTGCACTTTCCAATACAGATGGTTCCCCTTTTGGCAGACTAGCAAAACTCAGGGAGCTACCCACAGAAAGTGCTCATCTCGCTACCTCCGTTAGACATTTAGCTCCTGACTAATCAATCCGAAACCATCACCCCACTGCTGACTTCCTGCAGCTGACAGACGTGAATTCATGAGGACCGGGAAGGGCTCCTAATATTTCCATCTGAAGCGATATCCCTGAAATTTCATAGACATGCACACATCTTTCCGAGGTCTCAGAAGCACAGCAGCTATTCACAGCTCCTCTGAGAACAGACAAGGAGATTGCAGGTGGGTTGTCCTTGAATAAGCTTCTTTCTTCCCCTCCTGCCTCCAATAACATGAAGCACCAGAATAACTCCCTGTTACTAATGTGCAAGAAATTTCTTGTAGGTGGTCCACGCAGACACTATTCTTTCATTTTTAAAAAATTTTTATAAGAGATTGGCTCTGTATATGAGGGCAATTCCTTCCTTCCTTCCTTCCTTCCTTCCTTCCTTCCTTCCTTCCTTCCTTCCTTCCTTCCTTCCTTCCTTCCTTCCTTCCTTCCTTCCTTCCTTCCTCCCTCCCTCCCTCCCTCCTTCTCTCTCCCTCCCTCCCTCCCTCCCTCCCTCCCTCCCTCTCTCCCTCCCTCCCTACCTCCCTCCCTCCCTCCCTCCCTCCTTCCGTCCCTCCCTTCCTTTTTCTTTCTTTCCCTCTGTTTCCTTTTTGTTTTTTACTGGGTCTTGCTCTGTTGCCAAGGCTGGAGTGCAATGGCGGGATCTCGGCTCACTGCAACCTCCGTCTCCCAGATTCAAGTGGTCCTCCTGCCTCACCCTCCCGAGTAGCTGGGATTACAGGCGCCTGCTGCCACACCCAGTTAATTTTTGTATTTTTAGTAGAGATGGGGTTTTGCCACGTTGGCCATGCTGGTCTCAAACTCTTGACCTCAGGTGATCGGCCTCCCAAAGTGCTGGGATTACAGGTGTGAGCCATGGTGCCCGGCCTGTATGCTGACAATTTCTTCTTACACCTGTGAAAATGATGTTTGTCATTCTGACTAAGCAGAATTGTTCTCATGCCCTTGTGAAGCATTGTATTCACACTGAGTTCAAACCTCTGGTCCTCCCACTTTGTACACAGATGGCTGGAGACAACAGACACTCTAGTGCATGTTTCCGTGTCTCCCACTCTCTGCTCTCAGGCAGGAACGAAGCCCAAGGAAACCAGGCAATAATTCTCTGTCCTTACAGCAACAGGAAAGTTCTCCTGGAAGGAAAGGGCTATGGCTCCATTTAGACCTGCAGCCTGCCCTGCAGGGAAGTAGGGAGAAGGCAGGCCCAGAGAGTGTGGAAGGGATCAGTGGCTAGGGTGGAAGAGGGCGTGAGAGAGAGAAATGGCTGTCTAGTAGATTCCAAACCAAGGCAGGACCCAGACATGCAGGGATCCCCATCTCCTTTCTGATTCTTCCCACATGAACACGCTCCAGCTGGAACCTAGGTACCAGCAGCTCAGGCGGTTTGGGAAATACCTTAGCTTCTCCACTAGCAATCCCAAAGCAGCCCTGATTTTATACCCTCTAAGTGTATAATGACATTGTGCATTTGGTGTACAAATACAGCATTGAAACAATTCTTCTAGTCATCTTTTTTTTTTTTTTTTTTGAGACGGAGTCTTGCTCTGTCACCCAGGCTGGAGTGCAGTGGCCGGATCTCAGCTCACTGCAAGCTCCGCCTCCCGGGTTCACGCCATTCTCCTGCCTCAGCCTCCTGTGTAGCTGGGACTACAGGCGCCCGCCACCTCGCCCGGCTAGTTTTTTGTATTTTTTTAGTAGAGACGGGGTTTCACCGTGTTCGCCAGGATGGTCTCGATCTCCTGACCTCGTGATCCGCCCGTCTCGGCCTCCCAAAGTGCTGGGATTACAGGCTTGAGCCACCGCGCCCGGCCTAGTCATCTTTTTTTTATGAGGTTAGGATTCTGAGCCCTTTCTCTATAGATCTTTCTCTACAGAAATTCTAGAAGGTTCTAAACATGGGCTGGTGAGAACTGGCTTACGTTTTAAGAACCTCACCTGGCTGCTATGTGGAGATCAGATCTGGGGCAAGGTGGCATGGGAGGCCAATGAGGAGGGTTCCTGGTGGTTTCAGCTAAGGTGGTAGCAACAGAGACAGCAAGAGGTGGTGACGTGTTAACAGACCACATTCTCAGACCTTGTTGTCAGTGACATTAAACATGATGTTAACATTAAACACGATGTTGATAGAGCCACTTGTATAGGTGGATGTGGTAGCTGTGATAACCACGTCCGCATCTAGTCACTAATATTCAAAGCTATTTACTGAGCTCAGGAAAGCAAAATAAGACACAAGCCCTATCCTCAAGTAGCTTACAGAATCCAGGACAGAAATTTTGCCTATAACCAGGTGGAACAAGTGCATTTGAAAGGCACAATTCAGTGGGATTCAGACCCTCCAAACGAGGACAATGACTCCTGACAGGGGTAACCAGGGGTGCTTCCCTGGTGTGGGTGAGCAAATGTGAAGAGGACGCCTTCCTAAGACACAGAGGCCTATGGGGCAGGACAGGAATGGCTGGGGATAGGGAAGTGTGCAGTGTCCTCAAAAGGTGTGAATGCTGATTCGAGGGTAAGATGAGTCGTTATTGGGAGGGGAAGCTTGGAGGTAGAGTAAGGTTAGTTTGAGGAAGGCTATAAATGCTCAATTAAAGGATTTATTCTGTGGGCAGAGGGAAATACTGAAGTTTCGGGGCAGGAGGGAGTTTATCATTGTCTGTAGGCAGGCAGATTACAGGGGGCAAACCGGGACATGAGCACGGAGCTCAGTCGCCCATCTGCTGCTAGACAGGAAGAAAGAGTAGATTCTAGAAACATTGTGGGCATAGAGCCACATTGTAATTACCTGGCTGAACGTGAAGGGTGAATGGAGGAGAGAAAAGAGAACTAAAGGATGCTAAAGTTTAATGACTAGGGGAGTTGGGAGTTGCTGTTCATTTCTCTCCAACTGAATTTCAGGTACATCTGGCACAGGAGGGTCGAGGTGGCCAGCAGATACAAGGAGACGCACAGCTAACACTGGGGAAAACCAGAATGGAATAATTCTCTGAGCCTTCTCCTTAGAGGCAGCAGTCAAAGCAATGGGAGTGCGTGCAACTGCGGAGAAAAAATAATGAAGAACCAGAGAGGAGGAAAGGAAAGGGGGTAAAGGACTCATCTTGTAGAAAACCCACAGCTAAGGGTCAAGAAGGAGAAGGTTAAGCAGAGTGATCAAGAGGTTGGTTGATAGCCCTGCTCTGTAGACCTTTAATTTGTTTGGAACTTGGTGCCACCCTGACATAATAGCTGGCTTGCAAATGTTCCAAATGACCTCCAGCTTGCTCGTCTGGGTCTCTCTCTCTGCTTTACTGGACATTATGATGCCCAAGGAACAGAATACTGCTGCTGAGAAAGATCTTTTACAAAATCTCTGTTGTACCATTAGAACTTGTTCATTTTCAGGTTTTTAAATCAGACCATAGTTCTGCATTGTGAGTCTTTCAGATCTCTATAAATAGTATTTATGTCTTCCTGGCTGAGGATCTCAGAGACACTCAACAATATTTGAATCTTAGGCTGGAGAACATTTCGTATTTTTTAGTCAGGAATAGTACATTTCCTTTCATGAATAGAAGTTTTAGGAATTATATCATGATGTACAAATAAAGAGGCCCTCACGTGGTAAATAATCCACCATGTATGCATTGTGTACAGAACACGATGACTCTCGACCTCAGCCTGGCTTCCTGTGTAGAAGAGGATGGCAGAACCTGAGAGGAGAGAGGGATGGAGAGAAAGAACCCCAGCTCAGATCGCACGCATAATTCAGACCGCAAAGCAGGGCGGCTTCGTGGCATGCGGCATCAGTGGCACCAGGCCCATGCTGGCTAATGCCCCGCTGGTAAGTTTTGAAATTCTTAATACTTTTTGAACAAGGAGCCCTGAATTTTTATTTTCGCTGGGCACTGCATATGATCTAGCCAGTCCTGCTGCGGAGCTTAACGTATGTCTGAATAGTAACAGAAGAGGTCAGTGGGGTCTCTCTTGGAAATACTGTTTGAAGCGGTTCTATAGGTCCTGCAAGCTGGGACTGCAGGATGTGGCCCCATGGGCTTCCCCAACGGTGGCCAACCGAGGCCAGCCTGGGAGGAGCAAGCGCTCTGCAGACTGTGGCGTTGGGAGCTCTACCTTTGAGGCCAGTGTCTGGGCGACAGCTGCTCACCCTGCATGGCCAAAGAATTTAGCTGCAAAAATCTAATTTGGGACTCCCTAATTAAACTAATGAAGTCAGAGCATTTTAATCTGTTCTTGGTGCAGCCCTATGTCTAATCCTAGAATAAATAGATAATTGTGACTTTGTGGCATATGTGTGCTGAGAAAAAATAATGTGTGCTGGTTTTTTTTTTTTTTTTTTGGTGATATGTAAGTCAGGCAACATCTTTGTATCCTTTTTTAAAAGCTTGGGAAAGGAACTGATTTTCCTTAGCCAAATGCAATGTTTAAAACGAAGCAAAATTGTAGTGCCTTTAAAATCAATCACACTCCTATTTCACCATGCTTTACTCACTGCCATAAACAAGTCATGTCCAATAGTCTCAACCCCTGAAAGATCCTATCTGATCCTCAAATTTTTCTTGTTTTAAAGAACACTCATGAATAATAAATGCTACCACACAGATGTCGCCTAAAGAGGCTGAGGTTGGGGAAGTGCAGAGCGAGTCTTGTCTCCCTCCTTTAGCCTCGCATTCTACAAATGAGGAAAATTCACTGATTAGCCTTCAAACTATATCATGTTATTTCCCTGAGACACATACATCTTCATAATGTTGGAAAAGCCTATAAAATCCAGAAGCTAAAGGGTAATTCTGTTGAATCCTTCCATCGTTCTTCTCATCAAGAGTGTTCTTTATTAAATATTTCTACCTCCTTTTCAAATAACTGAAACGAAGTCACTCTTACCCCCTTTGGAGTTTATTGATTTATTTACCAAATCTTTTAAATGTTAATCTAACTATTAGGCTACTTTTTTTTTTTTGAGACGGAGTCTCACTCTGTCGCCCAGGCTGGAGATCGTCGCTCAATCTCTGCTCGCTGCAACCTCTGCCTCCCAGGTTCGAGCAATTCTCATGCCTCAGCCTCCCGAGTAGCTGGGTTACAGGCATTCGCCACCATGCCTGGCTATTTTTTGTGATTTTAGTAGAGATGGGGTTTCACCATGTTGGCCAGGCTGGTCTTGAACTCCTGACCTCAGGTGATCCTCCGGCCTTGGCCTCCCAAAATGCTGGGATTACAGGTGAGGGCCACTGCATCCGGCCCTCAGATTATTTTATGCAGGAGAAATCTCTGTCCTATAGCCTCTCACTTTACCTCTAGCTCAGCTACGTACTAAATGCAAGGTTTTCATTTCAGAGCAACCTCCGAGAGTGCATGGACAGTCGGCACGCTCCACCTCTACTAGCGGAGAGGAATAACTTCTCAAGGTAATGGTGAACACCTATTTATCATGCCCAAGGCTGGCTGCTCCAGCCAGGGGACGCAAAAATCAGCAAAACACAGACCCTACCTAGAGAGGACATACGGACATTTTACCAATTTTCCTGAAAGTAAGTTTGTAATTTACAAATTTCCTTGACAAGATGTGACCAACCATCTTAATTTGCTGAAACGGCGGGATTTCCCAAGATACGGGACTTTCAGCTTCAAAATCAGGAAAGCCCTTGGCAAACCGGGAGGAGCTGGTTATTCTACTAATTAAAAAGTAAATAGTATTACTGTGTATGTGGAAAAGAAAATACAGTACACAGGGCCAGGCATGGTGGCTCACACCTGTACTATCGGTGCTTTGGGAGGCTGAGGCAGGAGGGTCACTGGAGTGAGACCCCGTCTCTAAAAAAAGAAAGAAAATACAGCACACAAGCCCTGTTTGTGGGACCTCTGTCTGAGCAAACACGTGGCTTTTGTGGACCTTTCTGTGTGCACCCCACGAACACGGAGGCAGAGTGAGTGCCGTGGTTTGGTGACATGCTCAAGGTGCATACCTTGCGCTCTGAGTCCCTAAGACTCAGGTGAATAAGGTGATAAGGGACCAACTCAGGGAAAGGCAGGCTCTGCAGGAGACCTTCCAGGAGCCCTGTGGGTGGGGAGGAGAAGAGAGTTGCCCACATGAGAGGCAGTGCTTTGGGAGGACCCCCCGGGAGCACCCTTTGACTCTTCTCCCTTCTCTCTCTTGCTGGACTCCCCATCACCATCCCGTAACACTTGACTCCCAAGCGTCACCCCACAACACTGGACTCCTCCAACAGCAGGCAGCAGGGGCCATGGCGCTGCTCGGACTCCACTCCAGCCTCCCCTGCCACTCTAGGCTCCTCCTGCTGGTGACCCCAGCAGCAATGTCCTTCCTGTACACTGCTGTCTCTTGTCCTGGACATTGGATAAAGCTCAACAGGACAGACATGCCGGAGAAAGCAAATTTTATCCCAAACACTACAGTCTCTCTTCAGAGAAGCCTTTGAAGGTGGGAAACATTACAGTAGACGGAACTGGAGGTTTTCATGAAGCCTGTGAAGAAATGCTGGGAAACTAGAGGAACAGAGAGACAAACAACTCCTCTTTCCTTTTGTCTTTATTTTGATATTTGTTCTTGAACAGTCCCTTGTTTATTATCCTATGGTGTGTATTCCGTCCCCATGATGATGCCTACCGCAGAGCCAAAATGTGAAATGAGACTCATTGTCCACCGCAGATGTGCTGCTAGAGGCTGGCGGGGCAGCGGTGAGGGAGGGAGACGCGTCAGCTGAGCCCATGACAAAGGGATGCTCTGTGTGTTGTTTACCATGACCTTCACGAGAGTCCAGATGGGGAGCTGCACACTCAAGGTCTGAAATCCACAACAAGGGAGATTCTAGGCAGAGAAGAGGAGAACGTAGTTGAGCTTGGAGAGATGAACTGGGTTGGAGTTCAAGGAGAGACGTAGTACTTCACTGTGGGCGGAGTCATTCGCTGAGCTGAGAACAAGGGCTTGTTCTTGGGCGGTTAACACATAACAATGTCTTCTGGAGACAACAGATGCTTGAATCTTATTACTACTTAAGCTGATGTAAGATTTATATTAGCTTGGTGTAAGTGTGTCACTAGAATAACATTTTTTACTTCCATTTTAATTTTGAAGTTGAACTGGAAACAATTGTGAAAACAAGCATGAAATTAATTTCTTTATAATCTCTCAGTAGTAATATGACATCAGTATCAATAGAGCTCATATTGAAGAACTATTTGACTCAAAAACAATTATGTGTCAGGCACTATGTTAATCTTAGAGAATTCACATAGTCATCTCCTAGTAAAATAAGCACTCTATTTAATTTTATTCCTTATTTAGTTGTCTGCATTCCTGACTGAGCTGAAAATTTCACAGGAATAGGGATCAAATCTGTCTGTATCCTTTATGGCTTGCACAGTACCCAGCAATCATATAGTAGCCACTCAATAAATACTTGTTCAATGTATGAGTATATGAATGGACATAGTTCATATGAGGCATGATCTCTGCCTTTAAATTGTGCAATCTCATAAAGAAAACAAATCTTTAAAAAATCCATACAAAACAGACTGAATTAATTGACAAACAGATAATCACATTCATTCATTTATTCGGTCAACAAATATTTATGGCCAGGTGAGTTGGTTCACGCCTGTAATCCCAGGACTTTGGGAGGCCAAGGTAGGCAGAGCGCTTGAGCTCAGGATTTCAAGACCAGCCTGGGAAACACGGCAAAACCCCATCTCTACAAAAAGATACAGAAATTAGCGAGGCGTGATGGTGCACATCTGTAGTCTCAGCTACTCCAGAGGCATATGAAAAGATACTCCACATCATATATCATATGTCATCAAGGAAATGCAAATGAAAACAATGGTGAGATGCCACTACGTATTTATTAGAATGGCTAAAGTCCAGAACACTGACAACACTAAATGCTGACAAGGATGTGGAGCAACAGGAACTCTCATTCATTGCTGGTGGGAATGCAAAATGGTACAGCCAGGTAGGGAGACAATTGGACAGTTTCTTATAAGACTAAACATATTCTTATCATACAATCCAGCAATTGTAGTTCTTAGTATTTACCCAATGAATTAAAAGCAATACATTTATGTCCACACAAAAACTTGCACACAAATGTTTGTGGCAGCTCTATTCATAACTGCTAAAACTTGGAAGCAACCAAGGTGTCCTTCAGTAAGTGAATGGACAAATAAATTGTGGTCCCTCCAGACAATGGAATATTATTCAGGACTAAAAAGAAACGAACTAAACTATCAAGCCATGAAAAAACATGGAGGAACCTTAAATGCATATTACTAAGTGAAAGAAGTCAATCTGAAAAAGCTGCATAATATATGATTTCCAACTATATGATACTCTGGAAAAGTCACAACTATTAAAAAAATTTTTTTTTAAATGGGAGGAAGGAACGAACGAATAGGTAGAGCCCAGGATTGTTAGGATAGTGAAACTGCTTATATGGTACTACAATGGTGATTACATGTCATTGTACATTTGTCCAGCCCCATAGAATGTTCAATACCAAGGATGAACTGACGTTAACTATGGACTCTAGGGGATAATGATGTGTCCATGGAGGCTCATCGGTTGTAACAAATGTACCATTTTCTTGTGGGATGTTGATAGTAAGGGGAGGTTTGGTGGGATGGGGCGGCAGGAGGTATATGGGAACTCTCTGTATCTTCAACTCAATTTTGCTGTGACTTTAAAGCTACTCTAAAAAAATAGTCTACTAAAAATGTATAGTGAGGAAATATATACAAATCAATAATTTCTATTCAGTAAATATTACCATAAATAAAATGAAAATTATAACACTTTAAAATACATTTATGTTTTAAACATTTAAAAATAGAAACACGTTAAAACATAATATGCTGAAATTATAATATTATAACATTTATTTTCACTGTTCCAAATGTAATCTCCCCAACCCCACAACATTTGCTTCAACACAAACAACTTTTCCCCATACCATCAACATCAACTGGTCTTCATGTCCCCATGGAGAGGGCAGCTAAGAAACTCAGCAGGATTCAGATCTCATTCATGTTATCCTCTGGATCCAGAAGGAAGAGCACCTCTCCCCTGTGCTAGTCCCAGCATCCATTGGTTTTCCTGTCCTGGCTGGAGGGGCCTGTTACAAAGTGCTTCCTTTGGTTACGGCATTCGTGAGCTTTCTGGGCATTGTTTTGTTTTTGATTGCAGAGCAGGTGTAGCTTCTCACTGTAGGCAGCTAATAACTTCACCTGTTTCCCATCTGCCTTCACCGCTCTGAGTTTAACCTCTTACCGATGGGAAGAAAGTAGCAAATCAGGAAGCCCAGGCTGCCCGTGTGGAGGGCACATCGCTGGCTGTGGTTTCATGTGTCTCTGCCAATAACCAGAGGTGGGTTTACTTTCCTCCTGAGTTTTTTGTTTTGTTTTGTTTTGTTTTTTGAGATGGAATCTCGCTCTCTCTCCCAGGCCGGAGTGCAGTGGTGCGATCTCTACAGATCACTGCAACCTCCGTCCCCCAGGTTCAAGCAATTCTCCTAACTCAGCCTCCGGAGTAGCTGGGATTACAGGCATGCGCCACCACACCCAGCTAATTTTTGTAATTTTAGTAGAGACGGGGTTTTGCCATGTTGGCCAGGCTGGTCTCAAACTCCTGACCTTAGGTGATCCACCTCGGCCGCCCAAAGTGCTGGGATTACGGGTGTGAGCCACCACGCCTTGCCCTGAGTTCTTTATACCTGGGCTCCAAGTTGCTTAATTCATCACACTAGGAGCATGAAGCTCGATCAGAACACCTTTGTTTTCATCCTTTCCTAGTTCATCAAAACTTGCTGCTGCCACTACTCGGAGGCTCACGAAGATTGAGGGGCTGTGCTCTCATTTCAGATGTTCTTCCAGGTTACTACCAATGCCATTCCTCCAGGTTTCCACCAACGCCATTCCTCCTGCATGCCCCCCGACACGGCAAACTGTCCTCCATCAGAGCTCTGAGAGCCACAACTCCAGCGGTGCCTTCTAAGCCCCAAGTCAGAAAAGTTATGGCCCAAAGTCTGCAGCTAGCTATGACAAAGATGGGATTCTGTCCAGCACCCAGAAACTTTTGTGCCACCAAATTGTTCTGTTTCTCCAATCATTAGACTCTTTCATGTTCTTTGAACAGTTCCCATCAAAGTAAGTCATGAATGGGTCACTTCTTTGTATCAAATATTGATTCTCCTTTGTCTCCTGAGAGCAGAATGTTTTCCTGGATAAATTGCTTTCATCTTGCCACTCTATGTGTTTCAATGACCTATTGCTGAATAACAAATCACCGTGAAACATCGTGACTCAAAGTAACACTTCAGTGATTTCCCATGGTCCTGTGACCTGCGTGGGTGGCTCTTCATGGGTGTCCCCATGGATTGCTCACACCAGTGTGTCTGTCTTGGGGCTGGGCTGGCCAAAAGGACCATGAAGGTGTCTTGTACATCTGAGGGCTGGGTGCTGGCTGTACGCTGGAGATCATGGGTTCGCTCCCCACCCCAGGTCTCTCTGTCCCCGTGTAGTGTCTCATCCTCCAGGGTTCCCCGTGTTGCTGCTGTCTCCAGGAGAACAGTTTGGGCTTCCTCACCCCATGGCGGCTGGGTTCCAAGAGCACGAACATGAAGCTTCCAGGCTTTCCCAAGAACTGGCACAGAGATTCTGCATTCTATTAGCCAAGCGAGTCACGAGGCCAGTGCAGATTCAAGGGGAGGGGAAGCCGCTTGTACCTCTCAGTGATAGAAGTGGCAAAGAATCCTTAATCCACCACACTGTGCCACAGTCCTGCCCTCAAACTCACTCCCAAATGGCAAAGAGTAAACAATCATCTTTCTGGTGTCACGCGCTTCTTCACCAGATGTTCCTGTGTCTCCTCATGTGCTTGCGTTCAGGCTTGGGGCAGCTTTCAGGAGCCCTGAGTGAAGTTCACTGAACAGACCTTTGCAGAGCCCAACACAGAAGCATGTTAGTTAGCAGTGAATAAACGCCTCGACTTCTTCCTGCCTCCACTGCTTCTTCAGGTGACTGACAATTCCACCTGACTTAGGCACCAGGTTTGTTCCCAGCTCAGAATGCCTTTGAGTCAGAGAAGTTCTGCCGTGGTGTTCGTCACCCGTGTTCCAGCTGCTTCAGTAGACCTGTGCGACGGAGATCAACTCTGGTGGCTGCCTCCTCTCATGCTGAGGAAGGCCTTGGGATGGAGCATTTTCTGCGTCAATGTGGCCAGGCCACCGGATATTTAGTCAAACACCAGTCTTGATGTTGCTATGAAGGCATTTTTAGATGCGATTTATAGTTAATCAGTAGACTTGAGTAAAGCAGATGCCCCTCCCTAATGGGGTTGGGCCTCATTCAATCTGTTAAAGGAGTTAAACAATGGAGGCCTCCTGAAGAAGAGGAACTGCTGCCTCCAGACTGCCCCTGCACCTGAGCTACATCAACTCTTGCCTGGGTCTCCTGCCCCACGAAATTTGGACTTCCCAACCCCCACAATCACATGAGCCAATTTCTTTTTGAGTGTGTGGGGATGGGGTTCTGGAAAAGGGTCTTGCTCTGTCACCCAAGCTGGAATGCAGTGGCACAATCTCAGCTGGAGTGCAGTGGCACAATCACAGCTTACTGCAGCCTCCACCTCAAGGTTCGAGCAATCCTCCCTCCTCAGCCTCCCGAGTAGCTGGGACTACAGACATGTCCACCACACCCAGCAAATTTTTGTATTTTTTTCGTACAGACAGGGTTTTGTCATGTTTCCCAGGCTGGTCTCAAATTCCTGGGCTCAAGCAATCCACCTGCCTCAGCCTCTTGAAGTGCTGGAATTATAAGCATGAGCCACTGCACCCAGTCCAATTTCTTAAAATATATCCCTCTCTCTATTTACACCCATCCTGTCAGTGTAGAGTGTTTCAGATATGTGTGGCTGTTTCTCTGGAGAACCCTAATTAATGCGGGCCTTGCAGTGAGTGCCCTCCAGGTGGGAGAACTGGGTGGGTGGGAGGCTCAGGGAGCTGAAGTTGGAGACATGGCCCCCAAGTGGTCCTCCCTAAGCTCCACCAGAGGCAGGAGTAAAAACAGACCTGGCAAGAAACAGCACCAATGTAGAGAAAGGTCCAATGCACATCCTGAGTGAGGGGCTGAGGGAGCTGGAGGGACAGAGGGCCTGGACCCTGCTGACTTCAGCATCCCAGGGCTCCTGCCCTGAGCACGCATCCTCCGCCTCCCATCCAGTGTGCTCAGAGGATCTGTTCAGCAGAGAAAAACTGTGAATAGAGAGAGCATAGTTTGTTTGGCATTCAGGCTCTTTTTTTATTAATAATATTTATTCACCACGAAGTGCCAGGCGTTCTGAAAGACTACCATGTATCAGTGAGCTTCTGTTACAGTAGTGATTCATAACCAACAACCCCAGATCTCAGTGGGCAGGAACCAAAAACAGTTCTCCCTCACAGACACGCGCCTTCCCTCACGGCCACGCTCCTATTTCATTCTCCACATGGAAATATTCCTGGCACTCAGAACTACTTTGCATACCTGCTGTGCTCTCCTAGGAAAGGCTGGGAATTTGGCTTCATTTTGTCATCTGAGGCCCTGTATCTCCTCAGTTGTAGGTCACTTGACCAGCTGTGTTCAGCAGAACCATATGAAGCAGTGGGTAAAATCACCGCCAAACCTCTAAGTGAGGCCAGACACGTGCCGTTTCTCCCTTTTCTTTCATTGCCGGGTGCAATCATGTGTTCAGTATTCCAAAGAATTGGCTGCTAACTCACACATTTTCAGGGCAATAGTAGCAGTTCCTATGCTGGGTTCATATGTGATTACTGCAATTACTATTAATAATAGCCCACACATCATCCGAATGCCTGACGTGCTCTCAGCGTGACCCCCAGCCTGCAGTGTGGGGTACGCTGCTTCAGAGCGCTGTTTGTGCCTATGCATGTGTATCTACACATCCGCACATGTGCACGGTGAACCCTTGCTCAGCTGTGAGATGGCCTGTGCCAGTCCCCATCTGGCCATCCTTTCTGAACCCTCCATCCTCTGGGTAATTTCCGGTACCCAGGCATTCCCTGGTGTTCTGGCAGAGTGGATCTTTGGGCTTCAGAGATGACAACTATCACGACTACCACTGCTGGGTGAATACGTATGAGACGAAGATCCTTACACGTGAACTCTCTTGCTTCATTCTCATCATAGCGCATTGAGGTAGGTGTTGCTATTCCCATTTATGAATGAGAAAACCTGAGGCTAGAAATGGTAATTCACTTACCCAGAGCTGGATGTGAGTTAGGGCAGGTCCCAAGACTCTCATCAGCGTCAGAAAATAGAAGTCTTTCCATCCACTTTAGTACAGTCTCATTTCTGTAATTAAAAATGTCCAATTTCCTGCAACAGTTGAATCTCCAACTTAATTTAAAGGGACGTGCTTCTCCAGACAGATTTGGTCTGTAAATACCAATTTACACTAAAAGGAACCAGGGCTCCTTGGAGAAATGATTGGTGTCAGAGTTGGGGCAGAAAATGTACAAGATGAGCCTAAAATTTCTTGACCCTGAAGGCAAGGAAATAATCAGACCACATCTTCAAAACAACACAGGACCCAGCCTGAAGGTGCACCAGCTCACCAAAGAGGAAAACCTGACCATCATAAAAAGCAAGATGATGGCAATCAAATACAGAAAAAACTCATGGGCTTACAGTAACACTAAATCAAACAAAATACCAAACTTATCAGCTCCCTTTGGAGGCTGCCGGACACCTACACATTATTCTGAAAATGGGTATATAACAGAGAAGAATCCAGCATTATTCTGATGTTTGTTTGTTCGCTTGTTTGTTTGTTTGTTTTTGAGACAGTGTTGCTCTGTCGCCCAGGCTGGAGTGCAGTGGCACCATCTCGGCTCACTGCAACCCCTGCCTCCCAGGTTCAAGTGATTCTCCTGCCTCAGGCCCCTGAGCAGCTGGGACTACAGGAGCCTGCCACTACACCCGGCTAATTTTTGTATTTTTAGTAAAGATGGGGTTTCAACATGTTGGCCAGGCTGGTCTGGAACTCCTGGCCTCAAGTGATTTGCCTGCCTTGGCCTCCCAAAGTGCTGGGATGACATGTGCGAACCACTGTGCCCAGCCCTATTCTGCTTTTCATATACAGACTGCATTTCAGAGTAACCAAACAGTCAATAGGGGAAAATTCTGCTTAATAGAAGAACCCACCTAATTGATAGCAAAGTAATTACATTGTTAGAAAATCACAATTTTGCAACCCCCGAAAGAAATAGTGGAGCTTCACGGCAATCATTAGTGGCTGCTAAAATCTATCGGGAGAAAAGCCATGTGCTAAGAGGCCTATCCCATGAATGAAAGGCAAGGGTCCTGTTTAGACCCTGATTTGAATAAACCTGCTGAAAAATTCATTTCTGAGTCCAGCGGGGAAATTGAACACGGACTGCCTATTAGATATTAGATATTACAGGAATAGTATTAGTTCGGTTGGGTGTGATAATGTTATTGTGGTTATGGTTTTTCTTTTAATATCCTTATCTGTTAGAGACATATACTGAAATACATACCAGTAAAGTGATGCAATGTCTGGGATTTGCTTTAAAATACTCTAGGAAAAATAGTACCAGGGCAGAATAGATAAAATGTAAAAGGCAGAATACTGATAATCGTTGAGAGTAGGGGATGAGTGAATGGGGGTTCATTACTATAGTCTTTTTGTATATATGTGAACATTTTCATAATAATTAAAAAAAAAATTTATAATGTTAAAGCATCTCCCAGCTTGCTGCTTCTTTGGGCTGGAAGGTATAGAGGGAAAAGAGGGGTTCCCGTTTCTCCATAAGTTTTCCATCTCCTCCTTACCCAGTGTTCCAAAGGAAAAGTAAGGATAGGAACTTCCTCACCCAACAGGTGCCTTTGTGATCAAAGGTTGGTGTTTTCTGGGCCTGGGAGAGGTCATAGCTCCTTTTCCTTCGGGGTTGGGTGGATTTTACTTTATTTTGTGGAGACTCTCCTTTACTGGGGCTCTCCCACCCACAGGTCTCCTAGCGTGGGCATCAGCTCCTCTGGCTGGCCACTGGTTATCTCCCCCTCCCCACCCCATTGCCCCATGCATTTGGGTTTCCAGCCTGGCCTTCTCAGATGTCAGCCATTTACGATGGCTTTGGGTGGGTTCCCTCTTCCATGGAGACCACACCTCATCCTAGCCCAGTGGCTCAGCAACGGAATTGACTTCTGGGTCTCCTCATTTGTTTCCTTTCCAAATCATCTCCTAAGAGATACAAATAGGGACACTTGACTGGGGTGGTATCTGGGGTCATGAGTGGGAACAACAGCAGATCCTGTCACCTTCTGGGGACTGGTGCCATTTCTTGGCTCAGGTTGTCAGTGGAGGAACCCATCCACCCTCCTATCTACCCATCCTCTCAGTCTTGTGTGCAACAGGCTTCCCCGGGCTAAATCCACCACTGTGGGCCTGTTCCAGGAGGTCTGGGGGTGTGTTGGTGTCTGCTACACCAGTCAGGGAGCTTTTGGCAGCAAGTAACAGAAAACATGACTAAGAGCCGCTAAAGCAAAGGGGGTTGTTATTACATATACTAAGTATAGAAGAAGACAGTTCTAGCCGGGCATGGTGACTCACGCCTGTAATCTCAGCATTTTGGGAGGCCGAGGCGGGTGGACCACAAGGTCAGGAGAGCGAGACCATCCTGGCAAACACAGTGAAACCCCATCTCTACTAAAGATACAAAAATTAGCCAGGCATGGTGGCGGGCGCCTGTAGTCCCAGCTACATGGGAGGCTGAGGCAGAAGAATGGTGTGAACCCGGGAGGCAGAGCTTGCAGTGAGCCGAGATAGCACCACTGCACTCCAGCCTGGGTGACAGAGCGAGACTCCATCTCAAAAAAAAAAAAAAAAGGAAGAAGAAGAAGACAGTTCCATATTGATCCAGTGATTTGATGGTATTGAGGCTCTGCATTGCATCAGTTTCTCTGCTGTCTCTGTATTTTCTCCTCTTGGTCACAAGGTGGCTGCCACAGTTCCAAGCATCATGTCCTCACATGAAAATATGCCAAGGCAGGAAGGAAAGGGTAAATCCTCTTCATGGACCTCTATTTTCAACAGAATGGAAAACCTTTCACCAAATCCCCCAACAGACTTTACATTTCACTGGCCAGAATGGGGCCCCATATCCCCACTCCCCACTGCCCCAACCCAATCCCTCTCTAAGGGGACTGGGATTCTCATGGTGGGTTTAGACTAATGATCTTTCCTGTGGAACTGCTTCCATCTTCCCTCAATCAGCCTATCCCAGAACAAAATTGGGAGTCTGTTAGCAAGGGAAAGGCGGGGACTGGCTGTTGGTGAGCCGCCACACTGTCACCACAGGCACCAAACACCACCTACTTCCACCTCCTAGCGCTGCCCAAGGCAAGTTCTAAGACCGCATTCATCAGTCCTTCTGAGTTGAAATCAGTCATGTACGTGACTGAGGTGACAGGAACGAAGCTGAGTTCTCCAGTGTGAAGAGGTTTGTTCTTGCCTCACGGGCCCTGACGTGCCGAATAAGCTGAACGCCGAACAAGCCGAACGAAGAGTGGGAAACAGGCCCGGTGCTACTCCAGGACATGAGCTCCGGGGCTGCAGGGCGGGGCTCCAGCCATGCCCCTTCACTGGGCAACACTGCCAGTCTGGCTTTGCATGTGCCTCAACTTCCCCAGATGGAAGCCTGGGTCTGCTGAACCAGGGAGGCGGGAATGGATGGAGTCAGGGCAGGGGAAAGCGTGGGGGGTTGTGGCACTCAGCTAAGGACCAACACGGCTGTGACACAACAACAAAACACAAACAGCCTTTAGCGTACATACAGGGAGCAGTGGGGACAGAAGGTGAAAATCCACCGGAACAGTGTGATCGAGGGGTGTAGGAATCTACAGCGCCTGCAGATGTGGCTGCCAGGACGCCCTGAGGAGCGGACTCAGAGGGCAATGAGATGAGAGTTGAATCCAGAAGGAAGGGAGAGAAAACAGTGAGTGGAGGTAGAGAGGGTGGGGAGGGACTGCAAAATGGGGAGGGAAAAGGGTCCTTTCCCCTGGGTTTGCAGGTTCACTCTTAGAGGCTGGACTTCTCTTTGTTTTCTCCTGAAAGGAAGTTAGTTAGGGGGAGCTTATGTCCACATTAAGAGGCTGGTGGTGGGAGAGCCCCAACGAGCGTCTCTAAACTAGTTAGTTTCTGACGATCACTGAAGCAGGTTATAGTGTGGCTTGTTTTCATTAGTTTGAATATCCATGCTCTGGGCTTGGGGATGAATTTAACTTTCACCACTGTCATACACGAATCAGACCCTCCTCTTGGGGAGTCTGAATGTGAAATACAGAGAGTTAGAAAATAGGGTCAGTAAAGCGGAAGGGAAGGCAGGAGCAGAGCCCTGGAGACCCCGGAGCCTGGGAAAGCATTGAGGCGAAGAAGCAGCGGCCACAGGATCCCTGGAGAAATAAGTCATGTCCGGGTGGAGAGGGAGTGCCAGTACCAGGCAGGGGAGCGGTGCTGAGACACAGAAGGGAGGTCAGTGCTCCTGCTACCCCAGGAACCACACAGCCCCGTCCCTACAGCTGCCCTGCACTCAGAATGAGAAAGCTTCCCTCTATCCTCCTGACCCTTGCCAGGTGACACATCCCTCATTTCTTTATTTCCTCATGTGTCCCTTTAATAAACCCTCCTTACTTAAAGTAACCAGATAAGTACATTTCTTTGACTCTAAAAGAGCTCATTAAGATCATCATCCTGTACTTGCTTCTCCATTTTGATCCTGAATCAATAAGAACATTTTTCCCATGGTGAAATATATTCCAGTTTTCTATTCATGAATGTCGTCATTGCTGGGACTTTGGTATGCATGGATGGTGCCTGTGTGTGGACAAAAAAATAAATTCAGTAGTTTATTCACTCACCACGCATGTTTTTAACACGCACACCGGTGCCAGGTGATTAAGCTCCAGAGGTGAAGAAGATGGTATTAAAGGGTTATGATTCTATCTAGAATATTTTATGCCTCAGAAAAGAGCGTAGAAAAAACTGAAACCAAAGACAAAGGAACTATGGAGGAAGACAGATTTAAAAGACATTCACTGGCTTAAGGAAGAAGAAAAGAGAAAGGATCACAAGCCCATCCGTCTCTGTGGGCGACAGGAAAGCAATGAAGGTCCATTCATATGTGCACAGCACATGTCCCTCAGTGCCACTTGGTCCTCTCCAGGGTGATGGCTGTCCTCAGGGGCAACGTGAAAAGTCTCCTGCCAGCACCCCGATGCACAGCCCCCTCCACCCTGGTGCTTCCATCATCCGAGTCTCTGTCCGCAGGTGCGGCACCGGCATCCGGGATGCTGCCTGCCTGCTGGGAAACAGCAGCTAGGTGTGTGGCTTTTAAGATTGAAAAGATAGGCCAGGCGCAGTGGCTCACACCTATAATTCCAGCATTTTGGAAGACTGAGGCAGGTGGATCACCTGAGGTCAGGAGTTCGAGCCCAGCCTGGCCAACATGGTGAAACCCTGTCTCTACGAAAATTACAAAAATTAGCCGGGTATGGTGGCGCGCACCTGTAGTCCTCAGGAGGATGAGGCAGGAGAATCGCTTGAACCTGGGAGGTGGAGGTTGCAGTGAGCTGAGATTGCACCACAACACTCCAGCCGGGGCAACCAGAGCAAAACTCTGTCTCAAAAAAAAAAAAAAAAAAAAAAAAAAGAAAAGAAAATTGAAAAACAATAAAGGTGTATGTGTCCAAGTGTGACTATTAACAGCACTGTAAATGATGTATCTGAAAGAGCCATCTAGACAGGTGTGCTTTTGCATGCCAGGGTTTCAGAGGTCATTCAAGGAAAGGAAAGGAACCACACTTGTGTGTCAGACACCAGGTCTGTGCCGGAATGAGACAGCGCGGAAGCACCTGCTGCTCACATTTAGAACAATAGAGGAGTTGGGGTGGGGGGCAGGTGTGCAGCAGCTCATTGGCTGCCTGATTCAAGGCCGAAATCAAAGGCTGGATGCCTTTGCACTTCACTTACATGGTTTTCTTTTTAGAAAGTGGTGTCACCTGGAAATCCAATGATTCGTGCACTCTCTCAGAATCTTTCCAACCTGCTGTGAGAAATGTGCGCTAAGTGCACTTTTAAAAAGGAGTCAAGAACAATTTTTCTTACTGCAGTAGTCTGACTTCACACTCGAATAATGATCTTATGCTCACCTTGACTGTTTTCATGTCATCGCTGCCTGGACTCACATACTGCATGGGAACTGCTCAAAGACAGTAGCAGCCACTGAGTAGTTTGTGAAATGCTTCATTCCACACCACCCTCGATGACCCTGCTCTTATTAGTACAAGTGAGAACCATCACCGCCGGCTTGAACCCACCCACGAAGAAACACGGGCTCGGGAGGGGAAGCACTGGGTAAGAAACAGAGCCTTGACTTTCAACTCACAAGCCACGGGCCTTCAATGAAATTAACCTAATAATCTGAATAAAACATAATAAAGCAAAAAAGTAAAGTTTTTGGATAAAGACTGTGGATTTTTTTGACTCTTCATACTAACACAATTCTCACCCCTCTGGCTGAGTTCACCTGACCCAAGACTGCAGAGCTTTGCTTCACTTCTTCCAGGAGTGCACAAGACCTGTGAGGCTGAGTGTCTCGAGGAGTGACTAGGAGATTGGTCCAGTCCTGTTTGCTCATGTATGTTATGTATTGATACCAAGGACACTCCTTTCTGTCAGATGGAAAGAGTCATTGATCTACAGGAACAAGAGCCCCCTTCTCCTCCCTGGCCATGCTACCCGATGCCCGTAAGTACTCCACAGTCTCCAGCCAGAGGCACATCTCACTCGGGGCTTGTCCAATTATCTGGATAGCAAAGGGAGAAAAACAAACCACCCATCACCCACAAAATAGATCTTCCAACTGCTGCTTTTAGAAAAGCTCTTTGGACCCTTTTCACAAGATGGCACCGAGGGTGAAGAAGGAAGCTTCTGCCCCTCCTAAAACCAAAGCAAAGGCTCTGAAGGCCAAGAAGGCAGTGCAGAAAGGCATCCACAGCCACTAAAAAGGAAGAAAGAAGAAGGAAGAAGAGGAAGAGGAAGAAGAAGAAGAGGAAGAGGAAGAGGAAGAAGAAGAAGAAGAAGAAGAAGAAGAAGCAGAAGCAGAAGCAGAAGAAGCAGAAGCAGCAGCAGCAGCAGCAGGAGGAGGAGGAGGAGGAAAGAAGAAGAAGAAGAAAGAAGGAGGAGGAGGAAAGAAGAAGAAGAAAGAAGAAGAAGGAAGAAGAAGAAGGAAAAAGAAAGAAGAAGGAAGAAGAAAGAAGGAAGCAGCAGCAGCAGCAGTGCACACTAGTCCAAGACACTGCAACTCTGAAGATAGCCAAAATATCCTTGGAAGAGTGCCCCCAGGAGAAACAAGCTTGACTACTATGCCGTCACCAAGTTTCTGCTGACCACTGAGTCCGCCATGAAGACAGAAAACAGCAATACACTGGTGTTCATTGTGGATGTTAAAGCCAACAAGCACCAGATCAAACAGGCTGTGAAGAAGCTCTATGACATTGATGTGGCCAAGGTCAACACCATGATTCGGCCTGATGGAGAGAAGAAGGCATATGTTCCACTGCTCCTGAAGACCATGCTTTGGATGGCCCACAAAATTGGGATTATCTCAACTGAGTCCTGCTGGATATATATATATTATATATATATTATATAATATATATAATATATATAATATATATATTATATAATATATATATTATGGCCGGGCGCGGTGGCTCAAGCCTGTAATCCCAGCACTCTGGGAGGCCGAGGCGGGCGGATCACGAGGTCAGGAGATCGAGACCATCCTGGCTAACACGGTGAAACCCCGTCTCTACTAAAAAAAATACAAAAAACTAGCCGGGCGAGGTGGCGGGCGCCTGTAGTCCCAGCTATTCGGGAGGCTGAGGCAGGAGAATGGCGTGAACCCGGGAGGCGGAGCTTGCAGTGAGCTGAGATCCGGCCACTGCACTCCAGCCCGGGCGACAGAGCGAGACTCCGTCTCAAAAAAAAAAAAAAAAAAAAAAAAATATATATATATATATATATATATTATATATAATATATGTATAAAATTTCACCAGAAAAATAAATAAATAAATAAAAGCTCTTACAGGCCGGGTGCAGTGGCTTACACACTTTGGGAGGCCTAGGCTGCTGGATAACCTGAGGTCAGGAGTTTGAGACCAGCCTCACCAACATGGTGAAACCCCGTCTCTACTAAAAATACAAATATTAGCCTGGTGTGGTGCTGTGTGCCTGTAGTCCCAGCTACATGGGAGGCTGAGGCAGGAGAATCGCTTGAACCAGGGAGGCGGAGGTTGCAGTGAGCCAAGATGGTGCCACTGCATTCCAGCCTGAGTGACAGAGTGAGACTCCATCTCAATCAATCAATCAATCAATCAATCAGCTCTTACATTTGCCTGGTTGACGCTGTGGCTACGTCACCACCCGCTCTGCCTGGCACAGTGCTTGGCCCCCAGGAGAGATTCAGTAAGTATTTGTTGAGTGAGCGATTCACACTGCACGGCCTCTGTCCATCTGCACACGGTTGTCCCAGCTCACTTTACCTGCACTGCCCCTCTAAGTAAGACCACTTGTGCAGGACCAGTGCAGGATACAGGTGTCTCACCACCTGGGGCCGGAACTGCAAGGAGCATGGAGGTCCTACAGGATGGGCCAAGCTTCCAGAGGTGGTGTGGATAGCAGGAGCTCCATAGAGACCACACCAGCATCGTCTCTTCTATTTCCACTTTTAGAATAAATGAAGTCACTCTCCTGCTTAAAACCTTCCAGGAATTTCCCCCTTTTTCTTAGGGTGATCAAGTCTGAATTCCTTAACCCGGTCTACCTACCCCTCGCGGCTTCGCTCTTGACGCTCTGTCCTAACCCACTTCCCACCACTGTCCCCTTCATCCACTGGGCTCTGGCCACCTGGCTTCCAAGTGCCACCCGCTCGCTTGCTGACTCAGGCTCAGCCTGCTCCAGCTCTGCCCCCACCTCATCTGTCCTTCACAGCACTCTCTCCATTGGAAACAGATGCTCACCGATGTAAGCCTCTCCCTTCAGACCATGAGCTCCATGAGGCAGAACCTCATCCGTCTTGCTCATCATCATCCCCATGAGAGGCAAAGTAGCAAAAGCCAAGCCAAGCTTGTTCATTCAGCAGAATTTCACAACGCCCCTGACTCTGCGACGACATACAGCAGCTCTCCGAAAAGATGCTTTGAAGACAGAACAGGATAGAGCACGTGGCTCCCTGTGTCTCTTGCCAGAGTCACTATATTCCTTAAAAGATAAATGACCATAGTCCTTGCCTTTTCCTACACAACATGTCTGATGGGGTTAGGGATTATTCCTCTGTAATGTATAACCAGATGCGCTCTTACACCCAAACCTTGATGTGATTCCGTGTCAGTGTAACATCTGCACAAGTTTGATGTGATTTTTGCACATGCTGAATTTCCACCACCTGCATATAAGCTGTAGGCTGAAATACTGTGGTGGAGCATTTGACAGAACCTCTCTAAAGGGCTGCTTCTGGGCTCTAGGCTCCAGTCAGTAGACTTTTTGTGTATGTTTTATTTAAAAAAAAAAATTTTTTTTTAGAGATGGGGTCTTGCTATGTTGCCCAGGCTAGTCTTGAACTCCTGGGCTCAAGTGATCCTCCTGCCTCAGCCTCCCAAAGTGCTGGGATTACAGATGTCAGCCACCATGCTTGGCCTAAGACCTTTGTTTTTTGGTTTTGGGTTTTTTGGGGGGTGGTTTTGAGACAGAGTGAAACTCTATCACCCAAGCTGGAGTGCAGTGGCACAATCACAGCTCACTGCACCCTTGAACTCCTGTGTTCAAGCAATCCTCCCACCTCGGCCTCCTGAGTAGCTGGGACTACAGGCATGCCCCACCATGCCCAGATACTTTTTGTATTTTTTGTAGAGTTGGGGTTTCACTATATTGCCCAGGCTGGTTTCAATCTCCTGGCCTCAAAGGATCCACCTGCTTTGGCCTCCCAAACTGTTGGGATCACAGGCTTGAGCCACCACGCCTGGCCTCAGCCTAAGACCTTTGAATAACACTAACTTTAAATCTTTAAAAGCTTGACTTTTTTTCATTAATTGGCACCCAGTAACATTACCTGTCACAGCGCAGATAAGCACTGAATATTGGAAGGAAGGGAAGGAAGAAGGTGGCGGGGTGGGGGGCAAGGAAGGAGGGAAGAGGAGAAGGGGTGGGAGGCAAAGACAGTGGGGGACGCTCCTTCCTTTAGGAAGGCCCCTCCTTCCTACCCATGGACTTACAGGTATCACAGAGACAGGCAGGGAGGAATTAGTGAATAGCCTCCAAAAGACGATTCATTTCATTACATCCCATGCTCTGCAAAGAAACAGTCATTTTAGGAACTTTTCTCATGAAATTATATTGGTTTTATGGTATTGACTGCATTTTAATATTAGTCTGTTTCATTAAAGATAAATGCTTTCAAAAGCTTCCCACTGGAAACATGCCCTGGCCCAGATAGCATTGTGCTAAGCCTCTTAAATAAGCCATTTCTATAAAATCACCAATTCCCTCATTCTGAGCATAATGATGTAGGCTTTCTGACAGAAACTCAAAGTCAGGCCTGTTGTCACTGGGTTTTTCTAGGTTTTGTTAAGAGGCCACCCCTCACGTGGACTGGTAAGGGGCATTTTCCAAACCTCCTGGTTTCGTGGAGAAGGTAAGTCTAACACCAGCGTTTAGTACTCAAGGACCTCGCCCTGTGCCAGCACTGGGAGAAGCAAGGCATGACTGGGTGAAGCTCTGCTTTGATCCACGTTCTGTTGTCCAACGGGTGGCCTCAGGTGGGGGCTTCCTTTCCTCTGTAAAGTGAGGACTATGATACTCCCCATCTCGGGCAGTGACAAGGATCAAGGGTCAGGATGCTGAGTGGCCCATGAAGAAGGCTCTGAAGACTGCGCGCGGTGATTCACACCTGTGATCCCAGCACTCTGGGAGGCTGACGTGGGCGGATCATTTGAGGTCAGGAGTTTGAGACCAGCCTGGCCAACAGGGTGAAACTCTGTCTCCAGTTAAAAAAAAAAAAAATTATCTGCGTGTGGTGGCAGGTGCTTGTAATCCCAGCTACTGGGGAGGCTGAGACAGGAGAATCCCTTGAACCTGGGAGGCGGAGGTTGGTTGCAGTGAGCCAAGATTGCGCTACTGCACTCCAGCCTGGGTGGCAGAGCGAGACTCTGTCCCAGAAAAAAAAAAAAAAAAAAGCCTTTGATATAAAAGTTGACTGTTCTCGTTCAAGAAACCATCCAAGTGCATCCTCACAGGAAACTGACAATGGATGTGCAAGTATGAGCGCCACAGGCACGTATTTGCTGCTGTATGATTCTCATTGTGCAGAGGAGGAGACTGAGGTTTAGCAGAGCGATGCTAAAAGACAACTGTGGGAAGTCACCCTGACAATGTCAGGTCCTGGGGCAAAGGCAGGATTTTCACCCATGGGCCTGTCCTTCCAGCCCATGCTGTCCCTCAGGTCTGGGTCTGGAAGGAGAAGACAGCCACAGCTGTGTGTCCCTGCACCAGAATTGCCTTAACCCATGCAAAGACAGGTGAGATACACTCAGCCCCTCCCCCAAATAAGCCGAGAGGAAGGCCTCCGCTCTCTCCACACCTGAGCTGCTGCTTTTCCAGAACCGTTCACCCTGCAGGGAGGGAGGTGAGGACAAAATTGAACGGGACTCAGTGAATTCAGCCTGACAGAATCATGTCGGCGTCACCTTTAGCTATGGTTAGTGTCAGTGTATTTTATGTGTGGCCCAAGACAATTTTTCTTCTTCCAGCGTGGCCAAGGGAAGCCGGAAGATTGGACACCCTGCTTTATAGCAGGGGCCGGTCTCCCCCATGGCCCAGCGGTGCTTTTCTCTCTCCAAAAACAAGCAGCAGACAAGGCAGCGGGGTCCACATTTTCACACTGGCTCACGAGCTCTGCGACCTTGGGAATGTCACCTCATCTTTTTCATCTTCAGATTCCTTAACTATGAAATGAGAAAAACACATCCTGCTACACATAATCTAAAGGCTTATGGCGAAGATAGAATGGGATGATAAATGGTCCCATTCCTTACACATTTTGAAGGATTGCACACATGAAGTCTTTGGGCTTTGGGGTTTTTGGTCCAACAGTCTCTTTGTGGTAACAGAAGCTCAGGCAGCCCTGGCTCCCGTGGAGTGGCCCCAGGACCTTGGTCCAAGTCCTTGGAACCTGTCAGACTTTGTAACTGGACAGTAAGCACGTCCCCTCCCTGGGGTATTGCAAGGGCTAAATGAGAAGGATTGTGAGGAGCTGTGTAAAGTGTGAAACTCTACCCAAGGGTGAGATGTTATCACTCCCTCTTTAGGGGCAAGGTCTGTTTTTCTCCCTCGCATGGCACTGTAGTTGTCTAATTGTGTGACCCTAGGGCAGGAGGGAAAATTAGAACTATCTAAAGGTTTCAGGTCGTTTCCTTTCTGTTGTTTTTGTTTTTGTTTTTTTGATTTTAGAGACAGGATCTGACCCTGTCTTTCAAGATGGAGTGCAATAGCGTGATTATAACTCACTGTAGCCTTGAACTCCTGGGCTCAAACAATCCTCCTGCCTCAGCCTCCCAGTGTGCTGGGATTACAGGCCTGAGCCACAGCACCCAGCCTCATGTCATTTTCAAATTCCATTTCAGACTCCCTCTCTTCCGTGCACAGTACTGATGCCAGTGAAGCAGAGTGGAAACCAGTGTTCATGACCACCGCCGCTCCCAATAGAGCCCGCCCAGGGCTGCACGTAGGCTTTCCAAACGCACGGGCACCAAGTAATCACAGTCACAGAGCTCTGACTTCCTGAGAGCAATTTCAGAAGGAAAATGTATGACTGATCAAATATTTCTGGAATACAGATTCTGCACATTTCGATTAAAAATAATATTTAGGAAATATTCCAGGCTTTTGGTTGAAAGTGAAACATGAGGGTCATAAATATCTCATCGAGCTCATTAGGCAGGCCACGGTCCTCATGCCACATCAAGTAGGTCTCAAGCTCTGGGCTTCATTCATCACATGACTCTGTGATTATCTCAAAACCAGCAGCGAGTCCCTTTGTGGGAGTGATGATTAAAGAAGATATTCATGGCCAGGCGCGGTGGCTCAAGCCTGTAATCCCAGCACTTTGGGAGGCCGAGACAGGCGGATCACGAGGTCAGGAGATCAAGACCATCCTGGCTAACACGGTGAAACCCCATCTCTACTAAAAAATACAAAAAACTAGCCAGGCAAAGTGGCGGGCGCCTGTGGTCCCAGCTACTCGGGAGGCTGAGGCAGGAGAATGGCGGGAACCCGGGAGGCGGAGCTTGCAGTGAGCTGAGATCTGGCCACTGCACTCCAGCCTGGGCGACAGAGCCAGACTCAGTCTCAAAAAAAAAAAAAAAAAAAAAGAAGACATTCATAACTAAGAAGTTTCAAAGCCCATCTGTGCTGCTGACATGTGAAGAAATGCTGGGTGTGTGCAAACTGAGAAAGTGGTGTTTGGACTCCCCCAGTAGCTGTGGCGTGGGGTGAAAACTATATTTGGAAAAGGGACGGTGTTGTGGCAGGATGGGTCCCACACTCACCCCCTCCCCCAAATAAGCAGAGAGGAAGGCCTCCGCTCTCTCCACACCTAAGCTGCTGCTTTTCCAGAACCGTTCACACTGCAGGGAGGGAGGTGAGGACAAAATTGAACGGGACTCAGTGAATTCAGCCTGACAGAATCATGTCGGCGTCACCTTTAGCTATGGTTAGTGTTAGTGTATTTTATGGGTGGCCCAAGACAATTTTTCTTCTTCCAGCGTGGCCAAGGGAAGCCAAAAGATTGGACACCCTGCTTTATAGCAACACAAAGCAGACTAAGACACCCCCCCATTCCAACAGTCTTGAATGAAAGCTTCCTTGCCATTTTTAACAAGTTCAGAATAATTCCTCTTTACCAGTTCCAATTCTACCCCAAAACTTAGTTGCAAGAAACCACCATCTGGTTCTGCTCGCAGTGTGGGAGGGGGATGGGAGCAGTCTGTCTCGGACCTATGAGGAGTCAGCTGGGAGCTGGGGCTGAGCAGCCGCTTCCCCGATGGCATCTTCACTTCCACGTCTGGCACCTCGGGACTTCCTGGCCCCTCCCTCTCTTCCTGGCAGCTTCTCGTCCAGGGCTTCACGCTGTGGCGTTTCCAGCATGGTAAGTGCAGGCTTTCCTGAGACATCTTCCTTGGGGTGGCAGCTGACATTCCTGAGTGAGTGTCCTAGCAGGGCCTGGAGAAACTGCAGAGCTGGAAGTCCCACATGTTACTTCTGCCACATGCTAGTGACTAACCAAGTCTCTGAGGATGGCTCAGAGTCAGAGGGAGGGAGGAACAGACTCCACTCCCAAAGGGGAGGTGGCTTGGTGGCTTACATACCCAGGGAAGGGAGGAATTGATGGTGGCATCTTAGAGACAAGCTACCCATCTACTGTCACCTGTTCCAGGTTTCGCTACTCTCAAAATAGGACACCTGGCTGGTCACAGTGGCTCACACCTGTAATCCCAGCACTTTGGGAGGCCAAAGCGGGTGGTCATCTGAGGTCAGGAGTTCCAGACCAACCTGGCCAATATGGTGAAACCCCGACTCTACTAAAAATACAAAAATTAGCCAGGCGTGGTGGTGTGCACCTGTAGTCCCAGCTACTTGGGAAGTTGAGACAAGAGAATCGCTTGAACCCAAGAGGTGGAGGTTGCAGTGAGCCAAAGATCACGCCACTGCACTCCAGCCTGGGCGACAGAGTGAGACTCCTTCTCAAAAAAAAAAAAAAAAAAAAAAAAAAAAAAGAATAAAAATTAAATTAAAACAGGACACCCTGAGGAACTAACCCTGGAGTCACTGGCTTCTCTCTGACATTCCAAACTTCACAGTCACCTTATATTTTTAATAGTAGATGAGTTTCCAGCCTGAAATAGTTCCAGTGGTCAAAGCTCAAATAATTTGAGCAACAAAGTAAATAACATCGTATTCAGTTATAATCCAAACTACAAAATAAAAATCCATGAGTTCTCATGAGGCAGGAGAATAAGGATTAGGGTAACCAAGGGTTAAGGCATAAGCAAAAGAACAGCAGGCACAGCCAGTTCTAGGCAAGATTAGTCAGCATCCAGGCCACATCCTCACTCCTGTGATAAGACAGAAATTTCCACTTCAGCTTCTGATTGGCTGTGGGTCAAGTTTCCACTTCACCCTCTGATTGGTTGCGGGCCAATCCTTCATAGGGTGTAACCAATTGGAGGCCTCTAAAGGGCACCTAGGAGTGTTACCATATTCTTTCAGCCTAATAAAAACCCTAAACATTGCAATTGATGAGGGAGCTCTTGAGCTGCTTTCTCAAGCTGACTCGCACTCTGTGGAGTAAACTTTCCCTTCAATAAATCTGTGCTTTCACTACTCTGTTCTTTTGTTGCTTTGTTTGTGCTTTTTGTTCAATTCTTTGTTCAACACGCCAAAAACCTGGATGACTCACAGTCAAGACCTTCCATCTGGTAACACTGACTAATAAAATGAATGAATGAACGAATAAGTGAAGGAGATGAGACGACTATCCCATACAAAAGAATTCCAGAGAAAGCAGTGCTTCTCCCAGCATGGAGTTTGAGCTCTGAGAACGGACAGACTGCCTCCTCAAGTGGGTCCCTGACCCCCGTGTAACCTAACTGGGAGACACCCCCCAGTAGGGGCCGACTGACACCTCATACAGCTGGGTGCCCCTCTGAGACGAAGCTTCCAGAGGAAGGACCAGGCAGCAGTATTTGCTGTTCTGCAGCCTCCTCTGGTGCTACCCAGGCAAACAGGGTCTGGAGTGGACCTCCAGCAAACTCCAACAGACCTGCAGCTGAGGGTCCTGACTGTTAGAAGGAAAACTAACAAACAGAAAGGAATAGCATCAACATCAACAAAAAGGACATCCACACCAAAACCCCATCTGTAGGTCATCATCATCAAAGACCAAAGGTAGATAAAACCACAAAGATGGGGAGAAAGCAGAACAGAAAAGCTGAAAATTCTAAAAACCAGAGCGCCTCTTCTCCTCCAAAGGAACGCAGCTCCTCGCCAGCAACGGAACAAACCTGGACAGAGAATGACTCTGATGAGTTGACAGAAGTAGGCTTCAGAAGGTCGGTAATAACAAACTTCTCTGAGCTAAAGGAGGATGTTCAAACCCATCGCAAGGAAGCTAAAAACCTTGAAAAAAGATTAGACGAATGGCTAACTAGAATAAACAGTGTAGAGAACACCTTAAATGACGTGATGAAGCTGAAATCCATGGCACAAGAACTACGTGACGCATGCACAAGCTTCAGTAGCCGATTTGATCAAGTGGAAGAAAGGGTATCAGTGATTGAAGATGAAACGAATGAAATGAAGTGACAAGAGAAGTTTAGAGAAAAAAGAGTAAAAAGAAATGAACAAAGCCTCCAAGAAATATGGGACTATGTGAAAAGACCAAATCTACATTTGATTGGTGTACCTGAAAGTGATGGGGAGAATGGAACCAAGTTGGAAAATACTCTTCAGGGTATTATCCAGGAGAACTTCCCCAACCTAGCAAGGCAGGCCACATTCAAATTCAGGAAATACAGAGAACACCACAAAGATATTCCTCGAGAAGAGCAACCCCAAGACACATAATTGTCAGATTCACCAAGGTTGAAATGAAGGAAAAAATGATAAGGGCAGCCAGAGAGAAAGGTCGAGTTACCCACAAAGGGAAGCCCATCAGACTAACAGCGGATCTCTCAGCAGAAACTCTACAAGCCAGAAGAGAGTGGGGGGCCAAAATTCAACATTCTTAAAGAAAAGAATTTTCAATGCAGAATTTCATATCCAGCCAAACTAAGCTTCATAAGTGAAGGAGAAAAAAAATCCTTTACAGACAAGCAAATGCTGAGAAATTTTGTCACCACCAGGCCTGCCTTACAAGAGCTCCTGAAGGCAACACTAAACATGGAAAGGAAAAACCAGTATCAGCCACTGCAAAAATATGCCACATTGTAAAGACCATCGATGCTAGGAGGAAACTGCATCAACTAACGAGCAAAGCAACCAGCTAACATCATAATGACAGGATCAAATTCAGACATAACAATATTAACCTTAAATGTAAATGGGCTAAATGTGCCAATTAAAAGACACAGACTGGCAAATTAAATAAAGAGTCAAGACCCATCAGTGTGCTGTATTCAGGAGACCCATCTCACATGCAGAGACACACACAGGCTCAAAATAAAGGGATGGAGGAAGATCTACCAAGCAAATGGAGAACAAATAAAAAAGCTGGGGCTGCAATCCTAGTCTCTGATAAAACAGACTTTAAACTATCAAAGATCAAAAGAGACAAAGAAGGCCATTACATAATGGTAAAGGGATCAATTCAACAAGAAGAGCTAACTATCCTAAATATATATGCACCCAATACAAGAGCACCCAGATTCATAAAGCAAATCCTTAGAGACCTACAAAGAGACTTAGACTCCCACACAATAATAATGGGAGACTTTAATACTCCACTGCCAATATTAGACAGATCAATGAGACAGAAGGTTAACAAGGATATCCAGGACTTGAACTCAGCTCTGCACGAAGCAGACCTAATAGATTTCTACAGAACTCTCCACCCCAAATCAACAGAATATACATTCTTCTCAGCACCACATCACATCTATTCCAAAACTGACCACATAGCTGGAAGTAAAGCACTCCTCAGCAAATGTAAAAGAACAGAAATCACAACAAACTGTCTGTCAGACCACAGTGCAATCAAATTAGAACTCAGGCTGAAGAAATTCACTCAAAACTGCACAACTACATGGAAACTGAACATCCTGCTCCTGAATGACTACTGGGTAAATAACGAAACAAAGGCAGGAATAAAGATGTTCTTTGAAACCAATGAGAACAAAGACACAACATATCAGAATCTCTGGAACACATTTAAAGCAGTGTGTAGGGGGAAATTTATAGCACTAAATGCCCACAAGAGAAAGCAGGAAAGATCTAAAATCGACACCCTGACATCACAATTAAAAGAACTATAGAAGCAAGAGCAAACACATTCAAAAGCTAGCAGAAGGCAAGAAATAACTAAGATCAGAGCAGAACTGAAGGAGATAGAGACACAAAAAAAACCCTTCAAAAAATCAATGAATCCAGGAGCTTGTTTTTTGAAAAGATCAACAAAATACATAGACCGCTAGCAAGACTAATAAAGAAGAAAAGAGAGAAGAATCAAATAGATGCAATAAAAAATGATAAAGGGGATATCACCACCAATCCCACAGAAATACAAACTACCATCAGAGAATACTATAAACACCTCTATGTGAATAAACTAGAAAATCTAGAAGAAATGAGTAAATTCCTGGACACATACACCCTCCCAAGACTAGACCAGGAAGAAGCTGAATCCCTGAATAGAGCAATAACAGGCTCTGAAATTGAGGCAATAATTAATAGCCTACCAACCAAAAAAAGTCCAGGACCAGATGGATTCACAGCCAAATTCTACCAGAGGTACAAAGAGAAGCTGGTACCATTCCTTCTGAAACTATTCCTATCATTAGAAAAAGAGGGAATCCTCCCTAACTCATTTTATGGTTCGTGACACCAAAGCCTGGCAGAGACACAACAAAAAAAGAGAATTTTAGACCAATATCCCTGATGAACATCAATGCAAAAATCCTCAATAAAATACTGGCAAATCGAATCCAGCAGCACATCAAAAAGCTTATCCACCACTATCAAGTTGGCTTCATCCCTGGGATGCAAGGCTGGTTCAACATACGCAAATCAATAAACATCATCCATCACATAAACAGAACCAATGACAAAAACCACATGATTATCTCAATAGATGCAGAAAAGGCCTTCAACAAAATTCAACAGCCTTCATGCTAAAAACTCTCAATGAACTAGGTATTGATGGGGTGTGTCTCAAAATAATAAGAACTATTTATGACAAATCTACAGCCAATATCATACTGAATGGGCAAAAACTGGAAGCATTCCCTTTGAAAACTGGCACAAGACAGGGATGCCCTCTCTCACCTCTCCTATTCAACACAGTGTTGGAAGTTCTGGCCAGGGCAATCAGGTTGAGAAAGCAACAAAGGGTATTCAATTAGGAAAAGAGGAAGTCAAATTGTCTCTGCAGATGACATGATTGCATATTTAGAAAACTCCATTGTCTCAGCCCAAAACCTCCTTAAGCTGATAAGCAATTTCAGCAAAGTCTCAAGATACAAAATCAATGTGCAAAAATCACAACCATTCCTATACACCAATAACAGACAAACAGAGAGCGAAATCATGAGGGAACTCCCATTCACAATTGCTTCAAAGGGAAAGTAGCATGGAGTACAGTCAGCCCTCTATATCCGCAGGTTCTGCATCCATAAGTTTAACCACCTGCCAATCAAAAAATCACGAAGTAATATATAAAATAGTACAAAATTTTAAAAATATAGTAAAACAACTATTTACATAACGTTTACATTGTATTTGATTTTATAAGTAATCCAGAGATGATTTAAAGTATATGGAAGGATGGTTCATGCCTGTAATCCTAGCACTTTGGGAGGTTGAGGTGAGTGGATCACCGGAGGTCAAGAGTTCAAGACAAGCTGACCAACATGGTGAAACCTCATTTCTACTAAAAATACAAAAATTAGCCGGGCGTGGTGGCGGGTGCCTGTAATCACAGCTACTCAGGAAACTGAGGCAGGAGAATCGCTTGAATCCAGGAGGCAGGGGTTGCAGTGAGCCGAGATGGTGCCACTGCGCTCCAGCCTGGGCAACAGGGCAAAAAAACCTCTGTCTCAAAGTAAAACTAATAATAAAATAAAGTAGAAAGAAGGATGTGTGTAGGTCACATGCAAGTTCTGTGTCGTTTTGTATCAGAGACTCGAGCATCCACAGATTTTGTATTGGGCGGGCGTCCTGGAACCAGTCCCCTGTGGATACTGAGGGGTGACTGTATATGGAATTCTCTGAGCTATCTTTGCAACTCTTTTGTAAATCTAAGACTATTCTAAAACTAAAGAGCTCATCTAAAAAGTCAGATAAATCTAAGTCAAAACAATCTTAAGTCATTCATATGAGACTAAGGAATAGAAAACCAGGGGAAAAAGGTCTAAGCCTCACAGCACCTGGAGCCTGTTACTTAAAACAGCAGTTAAGAGGACACAAATGCAATCAAAGGAGATAATGACTTCACTGAATTATAATTACCTCAGATTTGGGATTTAGAATTTTGAAATTATCAGTGACGGTACATGGAGTCACTAATTATAAAAGATAAACCAGACTGTGATTCCATTTAAATTTGGAATTTCAAATTTTGCTCTCCTTTCTTCTGCGTCATCCTGATTGGATACATTTCTGAACTGTAAATTGCGTTTGCAATGACAGCAAAGGCGTTTGAGTAAGAATGTCCTCCTCCTGCGTGATGACTATGTTCACGAAAGGAGGATGAAGCAATGCAGTCATCTCCTTGCATTCTAGCTGCCTGATGCCGCTTAACCAACCACCAGAAGCAACTTCTCCCAGATGAGGGGAGACCGCAGGGATTTAAAGTTTTATTAGAGTGTTAACTCCAAAAGTGCTGGTATGGATGCCAGTGATACCAGGGCAGCAGCAGCATTTTCCCACAGCTGTTTCTCAGTGGAGATGCTACTTGGACGCTCACTTGGCCATGGCAACGGGCTGTCGGCTTCCAATCAAGCTGCCATTTGAGTGGCAGCTCAGTGGGAAACCCAGATGAGCACAATGAGGCCCCGCTCTTCAAGGCCGACTCCATAATAAACGTAGCTCTTTTCCCAGGCTAAGGGTGCTGTGAAAATGCCCCTTATTTCCTGCATCCCACTGTGTCAGTTCCCATCGCTGTCTTTTTCAATGAGCCAGCATTCATACAGGAGAAGTGGTAATAGCACATAGTTTTGAGAGTGCATTTGATTTTGTCTTCCTAAGAAAGGACTCACGCGGAAGACAAAGGCTCCCTTCATCACATTCTAGTGAAGTACTTGAGAGGGAGGCCGGCAGAGAGAAGGTTACATATGTGGTGAGGGGATTCGATTTTATTCTCACTGCACTGGGAAGGCATTGGAAGGTGCAACCATTCAAGGAAAGTGTGTGCTGGGGAATTTAAGAGATCTGCCTGGAACTGGGGGCAAATTTAGTGGCTCTGCCATGACCCTTGTACATTTCAATGACATGGTAGAAAATTGGGACTGAAAGAAACAATTCCCTGAAGTTTTGGTCTCTTGAAAGGGTTTCCCCTACAAGCAGCTGTTTTCAGGGGATCCCACAAGAAGATGGACTCAGGTTTTAATTTGACAAGGAGCTCCTGGAACCCTAGGCCATCAGGTAACAATTGTTAATTCATACACTAACGAATATTTCTTCACCACTAGCAATGTGCCAGGCACTGTGCTGGGTACCAGGATTCATAGAAAGCAAGACTTGGCCCTTGCCCTTAGTCCCGTACAGCCAGCCCAGGGCTAGAGAGAGGCCGTAAAGGGGAACCCGCCTGGGAAAGACCAGCTCTGGTTTCACCAGGCTTTTGTAAGTTTGACCAACTCATGCCAAGTTTAAACATCTGAAAGAATGATTCCCAGACTGTCTCTGGGCTTGAGACCCAGCAGCTATTTATGTTTGATGCCTCCTTCAATCATCTGTAAAGCATGCATGTGATTTAAGAACAACTTTTCCCGTTGACATTATTGAATTTCCCAAGGTCAACAGCCATCCATTCAGATGCCTGAAAAGCTGGAACATTGACAAGGTTGCATTTGGGGGTCTCACGTTCATCTTTCCATATCCTTCCCATTCTCCTTAGAATTCTAAAATCTTTCATTCTCTCTCCTCATTCCATCCTCTCAGGAAAGAATCTAAAACTTACCCATCTTGAGATTTAAGGAACTGATGAAGCTCAAAGCATGTTTTAGGGGGACAAAGTTGCTTTCTTTGCTTTTGGCGTAAGCTTCACTAAATTCCACTGTAGATGGTTACTATATGTTGAACAAAAGAATAAATGAATACACTTAAGAAAAAAATTAAAATAAAAAATAAAAGAGATTGGGTACAGTGACTCATATCTGTAATCCCAGCACTTTCAGAGGCAGAGGCAGGAGGATCACTTGAGCCCAGGAGACCAGCCTGAGCAACACAGTGAGACCTCGTCTCTACAAGTAAATTAAAAAATTAGCCAGACGTGGTAGCATACATGTATAGTCCCAGCTACCCAGGAAGCTGAGGCAGCAGGATCAGTTGGGTCCAGGAGGTCAAGGCTGTAGTGAGCTATAACCGTGCCACTGCCCTCCAGCCCAGACAATAGAGCAAGACCTTGTCTCGCAAAAAAAAAAAACAAAAAGCAAACAAATAAGATGTGTTGGCCACAGCAGAAGGGGAAGTAGAGTTAAGCAGTAGCATCTCCACTACGCCAAATGAATTCATTAAGCAATCAACAAACAAAAACAAAGACATGATATTATAATAGAAAACAATGTAGAGATGATGTGCCCCCAGAAACAAGCATCATCTGCCTCAAGAGAAGGTAGTTAGCAACCTGACCCCCACACACATGTACTGACCATACTGTCCACCCTTCACTTATTTTGCCAAGACTGGAAAAGGTGTATCATGGCCTGAGGCCAGTAGCAGCCCTCAGGCTATCTGGTGTCTAAAGCTACTGGGCCAGAAGCTGACCCCGCTGACAGAAGCCCTCTCTTTTTAACTGGGAGGGATGGAAAGTGTGATGTGAAGCAACAGAGTGTTGCATCCTATGTGTGTGTTGCTCTTTCCTGGGAAGCGGAGGCCTCTGATCTGTGAGGTCCACTACTGTAAAAGTAAGGACTATTAAAGTCGGTCTCCCTGATAACTTTGCTCAGAGAGAGGGCGCCACCTCACTCCACTTTCTTCTCCCATTCCAATTCCACTGCCTCGTGTATGCATTTCCTTCCAGTAATCAATAAATTGTTGATTTCTTTTTTCTAAAAGGAAGACTTAAAGGTCTTAAATTATTCAACTTGTACCAATTGATATTGACTCCGTAGGTAATTCTTTCTTCAAGCCACGCTTTAAACAGCACAAAGACTCTGTATTGTATGTTTGTTATCCCTCTACACACACACACCCCCCCACACACACACACCCACCTTATATCTAAGTGACTCTTTTGCCTTTAAGATAAATTTTAAGTGGAGTTGCTTCCTCAGCCCTCCCAGCTTCTCTGTGGGTTGTATTGTGTGAGAAACTTCCCAGAGGAAGGAGGAGACAAAACCACAATCTTTTCTTAATGAAGGAGGCTGCGATTACACTTCTGAATTATAACAGACTGTTTTAGACCAAGGAAAGAATGCGGCAGGTTGCTGGGACAGAAGCAAGCTAATAATTTGTAGGTATTTATCTTGCATTCAGGCCGGACACAGTGGCTCACACCTGTAATCCCAGCACTTTGGGAGGCCAAGGCGGGTGGATCACCTGAGGTCAGGAGTTCAAGACCAGCCTGGCCAACGTGGTGTAACCCCATCTCTACTAAATATTAGCCAAGTGTGGTGTGCCTATAATCTCAGCTACTCCAGAGGCTGAGGCAGGAGAATCTCTTGAACCCACGAGGCAGAGGTTGCAGTGTGACAAGATTGCACTGCTGCACTCCAGCCTGGGCAACAAGAGCGAAACTCCATCTCAGAAAAAAAAAAAAAAAAAATTCTTGCATTCAGCCACTTTACTGATTCTGTATTAAAGGAAATGCTTTCCCAGTAGATTATCTGGTGCTTTTTTAGGTAGACAATAATATTTCCTGTGATTTTTTTCTCCTTTTACATAATTAGACCTCTTATTTCTGTTTGATATCTAATTGCATTGCCCAGAAAATCCCGGAAATGGTAAGTACTAATAGTGATGGCAGACACTCTTGGGTTTTCTTTTCAATTTTATAGGAAATGTTTCTGAGTTTCACGTTTATTACTTTAGCTATTGTTTCATAAAGTCACATATTTTATCCCAAAAGTGCATCCTCATAATTCCTCATCATCACACACTTTTCTACTTATACTTTCAAAAATGTGTAAATGTAGAATAACACTCTAGATTTCTCTGCAGTACAGGAAGTCAGAAAACAGCAAATCAAGGCAAGCGAAATTTCCTAATCTTTTAGCATCTCTGTGAAATTAATAAACTATCCTACATGTTGTTCTGGATTTGAAAAGGTTTTCAAGTAAATTACTTCTTTTCTTCGTCCCTTTAAGCCTCAATCCCATTTTCAAGTGTGAAATGTCTTTCAAATACAAAAGGGCAAAAAGGGATAGTATAAAATGATATATTCAATGAACAGTTTTTATTTTATTTTAATGTATTTGAGATAGGATCTCACTGTTACTCAGGCTGGAGTGCAGTGGCACGATCATAGCTCACCGTAGCCTCGAGTCCTAGATCCTCCTGCTGCTGCCTCCCGAGTAGCTAAGACCACAGGTGTGAGCCACCATGGCTGGCTTGTTTTTTTTCTTTGTAGAGATGGGGGTCTCACTATGTTGCCTGGGCTGGTCTCAAATTCCTGCTTTAAGCGGGCCTCCCATCTTGGCCTCCCAAAGTGCTGGGATTACAGGTGTGAGCCACCACACCTGGCCACAAGGAACAAGTTTTAAAGAATGAGATTGCTTTATCACTTCACAGCAGACAGTTTGAAATGACAGTTGCTAGGACTTCTGGTGGTATTAGCAGAATAGTAAATATAACGTATATGTCATTTTTATTCCAGACAGGAAGCATAGAGGTAGTTACTAGTGAATGACACAGTAAATTATACCAGATGCCAAATAAACTTTAACAGCCTTGTAAGCTGCACATCTCATATTCACATATTCATCAATATGTTAATCTTTAGCTATGTAACTCAAGGTCTGAATACAATACCACATAAAAAGAAAATTACAAAGGTATCTACAAAACAACATTTGGCTCTTGAGACAAAACTTCAGTTTGATCGATAAATTATTCTCTATCTACCCAAGAGAAATAAACCATATATCCACACAAGTACTTGTATGGGAATGTTCACAGCAGCATTATTCATAACCCAAAACTAGAAATGATCCAAATGCACTTGACCTGGTGAATGGCTAAAACGTGGTTCATTCAGACAATGGAATATTATTCAGCAATAGAAAGAAATGAACTACTGATAGATGTACAACAAGCAGGAATCTCAAAAATATGTGGAATAAGCCAGATGCAAAAGGACACACATCGCATTACCCTCCTTATATGAAATGTCTAGAAAATAAAAATTTATATATAGAGAAAACAGATCGGTGATTACCTGGAGCTGGGGCTGGTAGGAGGGAATGACTGCAAAAGGGCATGAGAGATCTTTTTGGGGTGATGGAAAGGCTCTGGGGGTAGATTTTGGTGATGGTTGCACAACTTGTGGATTTGCTAAAAAACATTAAACTGTACACTTAAAATAAGTGAATTTTATAATATGTAAACTATAACTCAGCCAAGTATGGTGGCTCATGCCTGTAATCCCAACACTTTGGGAAGCCAAGGTGGGAGGATCAGATCATTGAGCCCAAGAATTTGAAACCAGCCTGGGCAAGATAGCAAGACCCCATCTCTACAGGAAACTTTAAAAAATTGATTAGCTGGGCATGGTGGCACATGCCTGTGGCAATTTGCTAGTATTTTATAGAAGACTTCACATCTATGTTAAAAGGTGAGTCTGGTCTACAGTTTTCTGTTTTGGAATTTTGTGGAAATAAATCTTTATTGAAATTTTTAAGTTTATTTTTTATGGGTCTATTCAAGTTCCTATTTTGTCCAGTTAATAAAGATTTTTCTATTTATATGCATTTACTGTGAGATATAATTTTTTAAACTGCATACTTATTGATTCCTTCCTTCATTTGACAAATATTGCTTACATTTGACTTTATAGATTTAATTCATAGTAAGGTGTCTGCCACTTCACATTTTAAGGATTTAATCATTGTGACTGGCGCTGATTTTGCTGCTGGTAACACAGTTGTGAACACGACTGGAAAAGTCCTGGAAACCACAGATGGAATCAACAAATGGATTACAGACAGTGGAGGTAGGCGGATGTGGCTGCCTGGGATGAGCTGGTCAGAGACAGGGTGGCCAGGAAGACGAGGAGCTGCGATTTTAAGGGAGGGAGGCTTGCCAAGGCCAGGGGCCAGCACGTCTTGGCTGGGAGAATAGCAAGTACAAGGCTCTGAAGCCAGAACAAGCTTGATAGGTTAAAGAACAGAAACAAGGGTAGAAAGAAAAGGTAGGCAGGCAATGATAAAGGAGGCCAGAGAGGTAGGCACAGGTGAAATCAGAGGCCTCCAGGTCATCATGAGCAGGTTGCATGTACTCTAAGGGCAACAGCCATATACTGGAGGATTTTATGTAGATGGTGACATGATCCCAGTGTATGCTATATGATCAGTTGGGCTGTTACATGGAGTTGGGGCAGTGTCTTAGTCTATTTTTTTTTTTTTTTCACTGCTAAAAAATACCTTAGGCTGGGTCATTGGTAAACAACAGAAATTTATTGTTTATAGTTCTGGAGGCTGAGAAATAAAAATCAAAGCACAAGGAGATTCAGGGTCTGGTGAGGGTTCATTCCTCCTAGATGGTGCTTTCTGGTCCTCACATGGGAAGGGGCAAGGGAGCTCCTCTGAGCCCCATGGTGTTATGAGATGTATATGCGTATGGTATATGTGTAGGCGTTCCTCCATGGTTCCTTGCTCCTAACTCCTTTGTGTATTAGTCTGCTCTCCTGCTACTAATAAAGACATACCTGAGAGTACATAATTTATAAAGGAAAGAGGTTGAATGGACTCACAATTCCACATGGCTGGGGAGGCCTCATAGTCATGGAGGAAAGCAAATGAGGAGCAAAGTCACATCTTACATGGTGGCAGGCAAGAGTAACGTGTGCAGGAGAACTCCCATTTATAAAAGCATCAGATCTGTAAGACCTATTCACTATCAGCAGGGGAAAGACACCGGCTCTGTGATTGAATTATCTCCACCTGACCCCACCCTTGACACACGGGGATTATTACAATTCAAGGTGAGATTTGGGTGGGGACACAGCCAAACCATTATCACCTTGTTACAGTCTTTTGTTATAATGCTGGGTGTGTTGGGCCTCAGGACAGCCTCTGACCTTCTCCCGCCCTCCTGTCACCTGCCCCAAGGCGGAACACCTGTCTTTTCCTGCCTTTCTGATTGCGGGTTTTAAGACCTTTCCCTGAGTGGGTCCCATCTCATGTCCTCGGGGAAAGGAACGCTTTCATAAAAACCCAGTAGGAGGACTGGGCTCAGAGTGCTTCCAGATGACTGAAAACGTGGAGGTTCATGGAAGCTCGGAACCCCTTCCCCCATACCTCACCCTATGCCTCTCTTCTTCTGTATCCCGTGTACTATCCTTTATTATAAGCCGGCAAGTGAGTGTTTCCCAGAGTTGTGTGAGCTGCTGCGGCAAATTAATCCAACCCAAACAGGGGTCGTAGGAACCCGAACTTGAAGACGGCTGGTCAGAAGTTCCGGAGGTCCAGATTTGCAGCTGGTGTCAGGGCATACGAGGGGAATCTTGAGGACTGTGGGATCCAGTCCCCAGTGCTAGGGAGCCCCCAACCTGTGGGATCTGACAGTTTCCGGGTGGTGTTGGAACTGAACTGGAGGACACCCAACTGGTGTCTGCTGCTTCGTGTGTGGGGAGAAAAACCCACACGTTTGGTCACAGAAGTCTTCTGTGTTGACTGTTGTGGTGATGGGAGAGTAGAGGAAAAATGAGGTTGGAGAGACTTTTTCCCTCAACAAGCCTCTTTTATAAGGGCCCTAATCCCATGCATTTGGGTGGAGCCCTCATGACTTAATTACTTCCCAAAGGCCTCGCCACCATAGCAAGTATTAGTTTCTAAGATATGAATTTAGGGGAACAGCATCGTTCAGGCTGGGAAGAAGAGCAGCAGCTGGGAGACTAGTCGGGGGTTCTGTGGATGCCCAGGAGAGAGCTGAAGGTGTTGCCACATTATTTTTCTCTTTTGTTTCATTTGTCTTTTTCACCCTTGAGTAGGTGTGCGGAAAGTCTGCCCACTTGATCAATTTTTGTCTAAGAAACCGCTCTCAGGCTTCTCGACTTTTTTGATGTTCTCTTTTTAAAAATTCATTAACAGTGTTCTTTATCTTTGCTTTTTTTCTTCTTTCTTTTTGTTGTTTTTACTCATTTTCCCTTCTTAAGCTTAGCTCATTTGTTTGTTGCTTTCTTTAAAAACAAAAACAGGCCGGGCGTGGAGCCCGTAATCCCAGCAGTTTGGGAGGCCGAGGCGGGCCAGGAGCTCGAGACAAGCCTGGCCAACATGGTGAAACCCTGTCTCCACACACAAAAAATTATCCGGGCATCGTGGCACATGTCTGTAATCCTAGCTACTCAGCAGGCTGAGGCAGGAGAATTGCTTGAACCCAGGAATTGGAGGTTGCAGTGAGCTGAGATCGTGCCACTGCACTCCAGCCTGGGCGATAGAGACTCCATCTAAAAAACGAAAACACACACACTCACACACACGCACACACACTCACACACACGCACACACACACACATTTGTTGATTTCAATATATCCTATAAATCTGATAGGTAGCAAAATCTTAGTTTCCCCAGACATTGTCAGTTTGGGCACTAATGGCCTTGCATCGGTGACCCAAACTTCACTGGGTCACGGCCCCACGTGGACAGTTACCATCTTTTTTAACCCTCTTAAGTTTGAGGAACTCCCCACCACATAAAGCAGAACCTACCTACCATATTTTAAATGAATAGCCCCGATGCTTTCCCAGCTCCTTTTGTGCTCAGAATGAGTCCTAGACCCTAAATTAGAATCCAAGGACAGGAAGAGCTGGCGGCTGTGCAGAGCCCTCCTGGGATGCAGGTAGCTAGGGCCACAGCCACATACTATGATGGAGGAGGTTGTGGCATCTGGAAGCCAACAGCATAAAATGTTCCGTGAAAGAGGGATGACCAAACACATCAAATGTTTTAAATGAACCAGAGAAAGGGAGCAATGAAAACGGACCATTGGCTGTGGAGACCATGGGGAGTGGAATCAGGGACTGCTCTTTCTGATGGTGTCTGTGTTGTCTGTAAACAGGGAAGGAAGTGGTGCGACGGGATGTTGGAGGCTGGAGGAGAGAACGTGTGTGGGCATCCACAGAAGGGGACAGTACTGAGTAAGGTTGGCACTTTTTTGAGATTTCTTGAACATATGCAAATTTCCAAACATTCAAACATTTCTGTAGCAGCAAGTCCCCATAACGTGTGTATTTGTTTCAGAGGACGCAAGAGTAAAAGCCAGATCAACTGCACTCTAGGGCCAATGTTAGGGGTAGAACCTCCAGGCAGCTGGAAAGATGAACCAGGTCCACAGAGTCTGTGGAGGGAATTACAGGATTGCTCCTAGAAACCCTGAGTGGGTGACAAGGGCTGAGTGGCTGGTGGCCCGGCGGGAAGCTTGAGCTCCTCACAGTCCTAAGCCCTCCTCTATGTAGTCTTTCTTCCATGAGGAAAATTGGACTTAAAATGTTTGGATTCCACTGATGTAGATCTCCAATGAATGTTTTTTTTTCCCACTTTCATAGATCCCTGTAATTGCAAAAATCTAGTGGAGGTTATTTCTTGCACTCACTTCTGTTTTGACTGAATAATATGAGGACATTCCCCAGATGAGGACACGTTTCAAATGTGCTCCATCGGAGGCCTCTACTTTCCGCTGTGGTTTAAACGCTTATCTTTGAATGAGCTCCTAGTCTATGAGGGAATTGGAAGAAGTATATAAATATTTGAAATGGCTAAAAGCAGATTTCCCCTGTCAAAACAACTGCAGTTTACCTCGAAAAGTGAATCCCACAGAACCTAAGAGGCTTCCCTTTCAGGCTTAGACCCCAGACAACACTTCCCACCTAATCTTTGGGCTTTCTAATTAGCGACTTTCACTTTTTTCTTTTGAGATGGAGTCTCGCTGTGTCGCCCAGGCTGGAGTGCAGTGACACCATCGCGGCTCACTGCAACCTCCGCCTCCCATTCTCAAGCAATCCTTGTGCTTTAGCCTCCTGAGTAGCTGGGATTACAGGCACACACCACCACACCCCAGTACTTTTTGTAGAAACGGGATTTCACTGTGTTGTCCAGGCTGGTCTCAAACTCCTGAGCTCAAGCAATCTGCCTGCCTTGGCCCAAAGTGCTGGGATTACAGGCATGAGTTATGACTTTCAATTCTAAAAGAGTAAGAGATTCTCCACACGTATTCCCTACGATGTTAAGTCTCTGTGGCAGACAAGGAGTTGCAAATGGAACTTACAAAGATGCAATCAAAATTATAAATTGTAAATTTAATTATAAATATATAATCTTATAAAATTATAAAAATAAATTATGCATTATAAATTGAATCTATGTATTGAATGCTACAAAAATTATAGATTGATTGCCAAGTACTACAATCCTATATTAAAGGGTTTTTACCCTATTACTATTTACAAAAGGATATTTGACTACCTGACTTTCACTTATTTTCATGCCAATGTTAAACGTAAGATGTATACCCATGAGGATATAGACACAAGCAGTCCATATTCCAAGAGTGAAATACTGACTTCATTGTAGATGTGACGCTACACCACCGAGCTGCACTTCATTGGCTTCACTTAAGCTCCGGAATAGGACTCTAAGAGAATCCTCTAAACAGCTCATTCCTATTTTCCAAGCACACTAGTAAAACCACTGTGGAGAACAACTGAACATTCTACAGGTCAGCCTTTGAGACCATAAATAAATAGGAGATGATAAAAAGAGGTAAATAAATAAGAATAAAGTCCAAGGTTCTGTGGGTGCTTCTTGTCTTTCACTACCTGTTGCATTTCACACCGTGGATCACGCCGCTTTCCAAACCTTTCCCCTCTTGACTTTCCGTATCCCTTCATTCATTCAACAGATCTTCACTGAGCATCCAATATGCCCTCGGGCCTTGAGTTACATCCCACACATGAAGGTCCCTGTCCTCGTGAAGGGTACGCTTGACGTTTGCCGTTTAAAAGCCTCTTTCTATAGCAGTGCTGAAATTGACGGGAACGGCGGGCAGGAGAGGGCACGCTGAAGTCCTCGCCTGCCTGGCAGCACCTGCCCTACAGCCTCCATCTGAGAGCTGACCCTCACCTGTTCCATCTTTGCCTCCTTAGTGAGGCTCCCCATTGCCACCCCAGGCAGCCACAGCCTTCCCCCCCTCCTAAGCCCTATTGCCCTTACTGTTTTTCACAGCACGCATAGGTTTGCACTGTACAATAGAGATCGCCTGGACTGATGAGAGTTTAGTGACTGTCTCTCCCTCGAAGTTTCCAGGGAGACTCCTCAGTCTCCCTTGTCCTACCCCCACTTCATCTGTTTCCTGTCATGCTCGGTTCTTTGCAGTAATGACTTAGTACCTGCTGTCGGTCAGACGCTGAGGATACAGCGACGAAATAAGCCTTGGTCCCCATCCTCAGGGAGCTTATAATGTGTCACAGGAGGCAGGCATGTTAGCATTTTCACGGCTCAGTCCTCTGCTATGAGCTATGTTCAAGAAGTACTTGGATTTATTTGAATTCCTAGGAGATCACAAGCAGACCACTCAGCCCTGACTTCAGCCTACAGAAGACCTCTTGTTGACCATGAATTCAAGGATTCATTGGCCTAAGATGATATTGAAGGATGAGTAGAGGTTAGCTAAAAAGAGGGCAAGGGGGATAGTAGAACATGGGTTACACTGGCAGGGCCAGTCAACCCTCCCCACTCCCAGGTAGGGATCCTCGTGACCCAAGCACATATGGTCCTTGGTGGCTGCACCTCTTGATGATTTCCCAGCGGCCCTGGAACAAAACCTGAGCCCCTCATCTGCACACCTGCCCCTCCTTCCCGTGTGTCCTGCTCTCCGGGGTGATGGAGGCATTTCTGTCTTTACCATGAACGCTTTTCTCAGGAAGACAAAATTAAATACTAAAGCTATGATAATATGATTTGTAATGGGCAAATGCTCTGATGTTTAAAAGGGAAGAAGATGGTGATAGACAACTAAACAGTGAGGCAGGGGAAAGAGGGGCACTGCCATGGTGCTCTCATTGCACCTGACCCTTTCCCCAAAGGTCTGGGAAAAGATCTACATGCAAATGACCTGAGATAGTATTTGTATTTTCATGAGTCACAAAACTGCCAGAAACAGACCTGTTTTCTGAGCTACAGACTCCTGAACCCAGCTTCCTACTAACCATCTCCCCCTGCCTTTCCACAGTGCCTTCAGTCCTTCCCGTGCAAAGCAGAACCCACAGTCTCCCGCACATACACCCGACCCCTGCAGCTTTAGTTCTCAACTTGGTTAATGACGCTGTGGTCCCAGCTGGCAATCCAAGAGATGTCAGAAATGCCTATTTCTGCTGTACCCTCACATTAAACTGGTCCTCAAGATCTTTCGATTCTCCCCACTACAACCCTCTCTACTCCTTCCCCTACTTGACATCCCAGCATGCAATGTTTGCTGCTTTATCATTGCCTGAGCAATTGCAAAAGCTTCCTCATCGGAACCTGCTGTCTCATGCTGGATCCCCACTCTCCTCCTTTCCCTAAAGCAGAGCTTTGCTAGAACCTGTGAGCAGGTAGCCCACCTGGGAACTACTCAAAGCGGCAGGAATGAAGGAGCCCACTGAATAATGGGAGGAGCAAAACCAACATAAACATGAATTACCGAGATCACCTCTGTAGGCAACTGGGGCTCCATGCCACCACTTGAGCACATGCAGATTGCCTCTCTGAATGGACCGGGAGGAGCGTTTGGCCACTGGCTCCATCCCTCCCTGTGTGAGGGAGTCCCCTGAAAGGGTTAAATCTCCTGCACTTTGGAGCTGGATGGTTCTGAGCTGGGCACCCCCTACCTGGAGTCAGCGGCTCTGGAGAATACCTGGAGCAGGTGCAAAAGGTGTGAGGTGTACTCTTGGGAAAAAAGCTTTAGTGCCAGGTGTATCCAAGCCACAGGAAAGTGCTCACTGCCCGAAGTGAGGTGAGGGGGTGTGGGGCAAGGCCTCAGAGGCATCTGACACCCGATAACCCAAATATGCTCTCCTTCCAAAAGGTCTTTCTAAAGTGTGTCCGATTATGTAACCTCCTGCTTCAAATCCTCCAGCTCCTGGAGGCTTACAGCGCAGCACCTGCTCCCAGTAGAACACAGTCTGCACCGTCCGGCCACCGCCACCTTCTGACCTCATCTCCCATCTACCTATCCCCACCAACACATCAGAGCGCCTGCAGCACCCTGGACTAGTCATGATTTTGTCATTCCTTTGTTATTCATTTATTTTTTATTTTGAGACGGAGTCTCGCCCTTGTTGCCCAGGCTGGAGTGCAGTGGCATGATCTCGGCTAACTGCAACCTCTGCCTCCTGGGTTTAAGCGATTCCCCTGCCTCAGCCTCCCAAGTAGCTGGGACTACAGGTGCCCACCGCACACCTAGCTAATTTTTATATTTTTAGTAGAGATGGGGGTTTCACCATATTGGCCAGGCTGGGCTCGATCTCCTGACCTCCGGTGATCCACCCACCTTGGCCTCCCAAAGTGCTGGGATTACAGGCATGAGCCATGACCTGGTCTCATTCCTCCGTTTTTGTTCATCTCTTTATCTTGAATGTTCCTTCTCTTCCACCTGGTGAATTCCTACTTATCACCTAAAACTCATCCCAACCATCATTTCTCCTGTGGAGCCCTCCTGACTCCTACCACATGCCCCCGTCTGGCCTACAGAGGGGGAGAGCAAAAGCACCCCTCTCTTGTTCCGAACCCAGTCATCACAGGCCATGTCATGGGTGGAACGGTGTCGCCGGTATTACTTGCCGCCTCTCCCCCCCTGCGTTACGAGACCCTCAGGGCAGAAACTCTTCTGTCCTATTTTTGCATTTTCAGTGCCTTAAACAATGTTTGGCCCATGAGCCACTCACAAAATGTTTCCTGAAGAGCAACATGAATTAGTCACGTATAATGAACTGGCCACTTTGCTAAGTATTTAATCCACGTGCCACGTAACCGCGTGGAGGAACCAAAAATTTCTCCTAATAAAGTACACCTGAAACCCTTATCAACAGTGGTCAGGCAAAGGGGTTAAACGAACAGAGTCAGATGTAAACAGCTGAGGGTTCCGTTCCTCTACCACTTACTCATCTTCACCATACAGAGAAGCTTCCTCCCTTTTATATCCTTTAAAATACAGTCCTGGAAGAGCAACCGCTGTACATTTATTAGTTCACATCAAAATCCCCAGGGACTTGAAAATGGACACTAAATCAGAGGATCTGGAGTGAAATGCCTCCAGAAAGGGTAAGTGGAGAAAGGAATGGCCCTTGCGGAGTGAGAAACTGGGTTAAAGCAGTGGAAACAGTCAGGGAAAACAGCCACAAACACTGCATCTCCCGAAGATGAAAGTGCTTCCCTAGCAGCTGCAGAGGAAGGAGGAGCATGAAACATTTATTACTACTGCACATTTTCAGACAGCATTTGGCAAACAGCCACCTGGCCTGGCTCCTGGAGGTGTGGCCCTAGTCCCCCACCCAGCCCCGCTGCCAGGAGGTGCTGCAGAGCACAGAGGTCCGCTAAGTGGGGTCTCTCCAATGGCAGAAGGCTCTTAGCCGCATTGGATGCATCCCATTATGATCCTGCATTCTATCTAGTATTAATATTCAAACTGAAATCCTAACTCGCTTCTAACTCTGTAATGCACTCAAATATTTAGAATAAATATTTGCCTCAAATTAGAGGGAAGGAAAGAGAAAGCCTATTAAAAGAAAAAAAGCGCCAGGCACGGTGGCTCACGCCTATAATCCCAGCACTTTGGGAGGCAGAGACGGGCGGATCCCCTGAGGTCGGGAGTTCGAGACCAGCCTGGCCAACATGGTAAACCCCATCGCTACTAAAAATACAAAATTAGCCAGGCATGGTGACATATGCCTGTAATCCCAGCTACTTGGGAGGCTGAGGCAGGAGAATCCCTTGAACCAGGGAGGTGGAGGTTGCAGTTAGCCGAGATCGCACTATTGCACTCCAGCCTTGGCAACCAGAGTGAAACACTGTCTCAAAATTAAAGAAAGAAAGAAAAAAAAAAGAGCAATTCTAGCAAATGGAAAAGTCACAAGCTATCTGAAATTTAAAAGTACAATTCTTGATATGTAGCAATATTTTAACATGGTTCCTTTACATTTCCTCTCAACTCAATCTGAAATTTGAAAAAAATAACCCTCAAAAGTTCGGACCACCCGTCTATTCAATCAATAAGGACTTCCCGAGCACCAGCGGGATGGCAGGCACTGTGCTTAAGTGCTGAGGATAAAAAGAGGACAACGCTTTCCTGCCACTAAAAGAAGCCTCTTATAGTCCAGGACAAGAAATGAGTCACTTTTCCTTTTCCATGTCCAGTCCCTGGGACATCTTTAATATATTCTGTTTTTCCAATTCTTCTTTTTTTTTTTTTTTGAGACAGGGTCTTGGTCTCTCACCCAGGCTGGAGTGCAGTGGCGAGATCATGGCTCACTGTAGCCTTGACCTCCTGGGCTCGAATGATCCTCCCAATTCAGTCTCCCGAGTAGCTGGGACTACAAATGCATGGCACCACACCTAAATTTTTGTAGAGATGGAACCTCACTATGTTGCTCAGGTTGGTGTTGAACTCCTGGGCTCAAGCAATCCTCCCACCTCGGCTTCCCAAAGTGCTGGGATTACAGGCGTGAGTCACCGGGCCCAGCCCTACTTCAATTATTTTATTAGAAAAGTTATATAGATAAAAATGTAGTCTGCATTCATGGTCTCTATTTACTCATGTCCCATTAAACTATAAAGCCTCTACTACCCAGTGTCGGCCTCTACTCCCTACTGAAACTGCTCTTGCCAAATGAAAACAACAGGGACAATTTCTACCCTTTAAATGACCTCTAGGTGGCACTGGACATAGTTGTTAATTTTCTCAAACTTCTTCCCTGCATTCTGTCTCTCTTCGGTTTTCCAGTGCTCTCTCTTTTGCTGTTTTTTCTTAAGGTCTGCCCAGTTTTGAGGGATTCCGTCTCAGATCTCTTATCTTATTCTAATAACTGAAAAATGTTATGCATGCCCATAGCTTAATTCTGCACTATAACCTGGTGGCTTCCGGATTTCCCTCTCTAATTGACGTCTCTTCCCTTAACACCAGTCCCACATTTCAATTTGTATAAAATAGCTCCACTTGGATGTCTCAGAGACATCTCCATGTAATACACCTAAAACCCAAGGCTTTTTCCCACACACCCGATTCTTCTCTTCCAGCCCTTCCTAGATGAACGGCAGCCCCATCCATCCCAGTAAGCCTGTGAGAAACCTGGAAATCACCACTGCTTTATACCCATGCTCATACCTAGGCCCTCTAAATTCAATCTGACCTTATATCCCTCTTGCTTAAAACCAAAGCTCCAAACTGCCTCTCCATCTTCCTCAATATGACATCCAATACAGCTCTTACTACTCTCTAGTCACATTTTCATTACGATCAAATTTTGAAATATGTTGCTCCCCACTAAAAGCCATGATCTCCCTTATTTGCCTCTGTATATATTCTAACCGGATAACTTTCCCCTCCCTACCTGGCTAAAGCCTACATACACATTCATCCACAGCCTACTCCTATATGAAAGCAGGTCAAAAGGAAGCCTTTGATGACCCCTCCCCAGGCTAGACTTCTCTATGCTATAAGAGCAATAATTTACAGCAGCAAAATAACAAAACAAGTAACGTTTACTAAGGACTAACCCGTCACACTGGTTCTTAATTGTGCATCAGCATCCCCTGGGAACCTATGAAAATGCTGGTCTCCAAGGCCCAGTCTGATGCTCAGATCATCTGATCTGGGACTGAGCTCAAGAATCTACTACATTTTTAACAAGGTACTCTAAGTGATGCTGACACAGTTGATCGGGGAACCAGATTCTGAGAAACACTGAACTACTGGCTCTCCTCCAATCCATTCACTATATTGCCACCAAATTAATATTCATAAAATAGCTTTTGTATTAAAACATCAAGTACTTGGCACCAAGCCTGATGGTGTGCTTCACACATAGCTGTCAACTAACTTCAATTCAGTGAGGTTGATATTCTCTACAAAGAAACAGAAGATTATAGAGGTTAACTTGCTCAAACTCTCATTCCTAGTGATAGGATTTAAACTTGAGCCTCATTTCAGCCTACAATATCTTGGGTCATTCTTTGTTATAAGAAAGTAATGACCACAAGTTTCACTGGTACCTGCCTGACAGTCGATGGACTCAAATGCTTGGGCTGGATTCGAAGGCCCTGAGTCTTCCCCTCCCTACTTAACTCCCCATATTCCCCACATGAATGCCTTCTGATAATTTTCTCAGCAACACTCCCTTTCCTCTTATATTTTAAATCTCTCTTCTCCATCCCATCCCTCTCTAACTGCCAGATACGTGGATCTTCCTTAAATTAAATCACAAGATCTTAGAACTGTAAGGGAACGTGGCAAACAATGCCTTCACGTAAAGGGTGAGAGAATGAGACCCCGTGGGGAGGTGCCTTTCCCGGAGGCCAGTACAGAGCTGGAACTAGGTCCTGGTTCTCCTGGTCCTTGGGCCAGCACTCTCTCCTCAAAAAATACCACCTCCCTTCATTTATTCCAAAAACTACACCTTCCTCTTATGTGAAGGAGCTTTATGGAGTGATAGAAATGTTCTAAAACGGGATTGAAGTGACAGTTGCAAAACTCTATATTTACCAAAAACCACTGAATTGTACACTTAAAATGGGTGAATATTTAAGTATGTAAATTATATCTCAATAAAGCTGTTAGAAAATAAAATCTTGCCCTTGGAGAATGAACTATACAATTAGTCAGAAGCAGGCTCCAGCACACGGCAGAGAGTGGTGCATCACTGTTATCAGCCTACTGCCGGTCCTCAAGTTAGGGTCCCTGTCCTTCCTTAATATTTTTTTGAGATGGAGTTTCACTCTTGTCGCCCAGGCTGGAATGCAATGGTGCAGTCTTGGCTCACTGCAACCTCCACCTCCCAGATTAAGCGATTCTCCTGCCTCAACCTCCCGAGTAGCTGGGATTACAGGTGCCCACCACCACACCTGGCTAATTTTTGTATTTTTAGTAGAGACGGGGTTTCACCATGTTGGCCAGGCTGGTCTTGAACTCCTGGCCTCAGGTGATCCACCTACCTCAGCCTCCCAAAGTGCTGGGATTACAGGTGTGAGCCACCACGCCTGGCCCCTGTCCTTCCTTTCATAGCAGCCATCTTACCTGCTGACACTGGAAGGTAAGCTTCCTGGGGACATGGGCTTTTGTATTTGGTCCTCTTCTGGGTCCCCAGTTTCTACAATAATACCTGGCATGTGGTAGGCATATCAAATATTTGTCAAATGAATGAATTTAAAAACATGCAAACCTCTTTTTCATCACTTGACCACATCGAACCTGGCTTGTTTTTCGAGGGAGGGGATGGCCAACCTGCCCAAAGTTCACAGACGCTTGGGGCAGGGCAGGGACCGGCCAGGCTCCAGGGTCTGCGTTCTAACCACTGCCCTGTGCTGCCTCCCATGAGCATTGAACACACATTAGCTGGGAGCGCCAACAAATCTGCAATTAGTGAGATTACCTAAGTCCTAAGAGATGGCCACGTTGGTCAGTATCATTTCTTCATTTAAGAGAGAGCTGGCTGAACTGTTTTTAATGAAGATTAAGAAGGGTTTTGGAATAGCAAGGCTAAGTGTGAATACAGATTGCTGGCTGTGTAATGGTGAGCACGTTACCTAACTGCTGAATTGGCTTCTTCACAAAAATGAGTAAAAGACCACTGTCCTTGTAGGGCTACTGTGAATCTTGAACCAAATAATGCCTATAATGTACCCAGTAGCCTACTTGGCATGCACCAGGCACTCAATAAATGCCAAGTGACTGAAAGAAATTGGGGGGCAAAGTGGAAAAAGGATTACAGGAAAGAAGAGTAAGGAGATAATATGAGAAGACAGGGACAGAAAGAAGAGGCAGAGGACCAGACGCGGTGGCTCACGCCTGTCATCCCAGCACTTTGGGAGGCTGAGGAGGGTGGATCACGAGGTCAGGAGATCGAGACCATCCTGGCCAATATGGTGAAATCCTGTCTCCACTAAAAATACAAAAAATTAGCCAGGTGTGGTGACACATGCCTGTAGTCCCAGCTACTCAGGAGGCTGAGGCAGGAGAATCGCTTGAACCCGGGAGACGGAGGTTGCAGTGAACTGGGATTGTGCCACTGTACTCCAGCCTGGGCGACAGAGCAAGACTCCATCTCAAAAAAAAAAAAAAAAAAAAAAAAAAGGAGGCAGAAAGAGGAACTCAGTAACACCTATGTAAATTTTAAACACACACACACACTCGCAGGACAAGCATCTCAAAGGACATATATTCAATATGTTAAACAGACGTTCTGGCAGGCGAGGAATTCGAGTGAGCTGAAGGGGAGTACAGAACGAGGCCGCGGCTTGTATGAGCAGAGGAGCTGATGCTGAGCCCTGAGACCTGAGTCACCCAGTCCCACAGGCCTCTCTGTTTCTCTCTCTTACACACACACCTCCCTCGGACTTACGCAAAGACAAGCAAAGAAGGAAAAGGCCACCTTCTCTGCCCACTCAACTTATGTTCCCCAACTCTCTGATGTTTTGTTTCGCTATCTACCAGCTGCTCAAAAAAATCTACCTTCTGCTGGATCCAGTGAGCCCCAAATCCTCCACAATTCCCCTACGCCCTCCCTTGCCACGACGCCTTTGCCACCAGCCCTCCTTCCCCTCCTCAAATGCCAAGATTGCTTGTCAAGGCCTTATTTCTTGACAGTCTGCCCAATGTCTGCTATTTCTAGCTAATACATTATTAGATAAAGACTTCGGAATTTACATCTTCCTGGAGGAACTGTCTTGTACACAAGCATGCGGTTGGATCAGTTAAAAACAGAGGGCAGAGAAGCTGACAATTTGTTCTGTCAAGCTTTTGAAACTAACTTGAGGAACAGCAACATCCTCTGATAATAATGTCTGGTGATCTGGTAATTTGAATAAGAGCTTCTCACTCACCCAATTTCACACTCAAGTGTTCTATTCAACATCTCCAACTTCATTTCTTTTGATATTCCATGTTTGCTTTCAGATAGCTGGGCTAGAGTGCACCTAAAATTTCTCATATATCGTATATGATCCTTGTGTTTAATTTTCATATTTTTGACAGCCATACCAACAGTGCAATTTAAGATGAGCAAAAGGATGACGGTTCAGTTAATAAAGGTGAGAAACGTTTTTCTTCCTTCTTCCTTGCCGAAGTGGTCAGCTTTTCATGGTGACCGCCCTTCCTCTAGTTTACAAACCTATATTCTGCCAACATTAAGGAATAGCTGAATGAAGGCCAGAAAAGATGTTTCAAGAAAAAAAGGATACTGATACAAAAATCCTCAACCAGAATACCAGCAAATTGAATTCAACAGCACATTAAAAGGATTATATACCATGACCAAGTGGGATTTATTCCTGAAATGCAAGAGTGGTTCACATACGAAAGTCAATCAGTGTAATACACCACATTAAAAGAAAGAAGGAAAAAACCCCACATGATCTTGGTGCAGAAAAAGCACATGACCAAATGCACACATTTTCACAATAAAATGACACTCAACAAACTAGGAATAGAAGAAAGTACCTCAACATAACAGAGGCCATACAGCATATGAAAACCCCACAGCTAACACCACACTCAAGGGTGCCAGACTGAAACCTTTTCCTCTAAGATCAAGAAGATAAGGATGCCAGCTCTCACCACTTTCATTCAATATAGTACTTGAATTTCTAGTCAGAACAATTAGCCCAGGCACAATGGCTCACGCCTAGAATCCCAGCACTTTGGAAGGTCAAGGTGGGAGGGTCACTTGAGTCCAGGAGTTTGAGACGAGCCTGGGCAACATAGTGAGACAAAATTAAAAAAAAAAAAAAATTAGCTGAGCAAGGTGGCGCATGCCTATAGTCCCAGCTACTCAGAAGGCTGACGTGGGAGAATCCCCTGAGCCCTGGAGGTCAAGGCTGCAGTGAGCCAAGGTTGCGCCACTGCACTCTAGCCTGGGCATTGGAGTGAGACTCTGTCTCAATAATAATAATAATAATAATAATAATAATTCCACTAAAATGTATCAAAAATAATACTTATAAACTTAACCAATGAGACTAAAGACATGTACACTGAAAACCAAAAAATATTGCTAAAAGAAATTAAAGATGACACAAATAAATGAGATGACATCCCATGTTCACAGACTAGAAGACAATATTATTAATTTGTCAATACTACCCCAAGCAATCTACGGATTCCATGTAATAACTATCAAAATCCCATGGCAATTTTTACAGAAATAGAAAAACCTATGGAAGAATACATATGGAATCTCATGGGACCCTGAATAGCCAAAACGATCTTGAAAAAGCATAAAGTTAGAAGACTCACACTTTGATTTCAAAACTTACTACAAATCTACAATAATCAAATAGTGTCGGCTGGCAGGGTAAATCATGCCTGTAATCCCAGAACTTTGGGTAGCTAAGGCTGGAGGATTGCTTGAAGCCAGGAGTTCGAGACCAGCCTTGGCAACATAGCGAGACCCTGTCTCTACTAAATAAATAAATAAGCTTATTTATTTATTTAAATACAGTGTAGTACTGGCATAAAGGCAGACATACAGACCAATGGAATAACATAAAGAGCTCAGAAATAAACCCTCACATATGTGGTCAACTGACTTCCAACAAAGGTGCCAAGACCATTCAATGGAGGAAGGAACAAAGGCACCAGGAAAACTGGCTCTCTATATGCAAAAGAATAAAGTTTGACCCTTACCTAACACTAGCTACAAAAATTAACTCAAAGTGAATCAAAAAGTGAATCAAAGACCTAAATGTAAGACATAAAAATATAAAATTCTTAGAATATAGGGCAAAAGCTCCACAAAATTGGATTTGGTGGTGATTTCTTGAAATGACACCAAAAGCACAGGCAACTAAAGAAAAAATAGGACTTTATCAAAAGTAAAAACTTCTGTGCATCAAATGACACTATAGAGTGAAAAAACAACCCACAGACTGGGAGAAAATATTTGCAAGTCATATATCTAAAGGGATTAATATCCAGAATATATAAAGTATTTCTATAACTCAACAAAAAGCCCAATTAAAAAATGAGCAAAGGACTTGAGTAGACATTTCTCTAAAGAAGATATATACAGGCCTGGCATGGTGGCTCACGCCTGTAATCCCAGCATTTTGGGAGGCTGAGGCAGGTGGATCACCTGAGGTCAGGAGTTTGGGAGCAGCCTAGCCAACATGATGAAACCCTGTCTCTACTAAAAATACAAACATTAGCCAGGCATGGTGTTGTGTGCCTGTAATCCCAGCTACTCAGGAGGCTGAGGCAAGAGAATTACCTGAACCCAGGAGGCAGAGGTTGCAGTGATCTGAGATTGCATCGCTGCACTCCAGTCTGGGCAACAAGAGCAACACTCCATCTCAAAAAAAAAAAAAAAAAAAAAAGGAAAAAGAATATTGGCCATATACAAATGGCCAATAAGCACATGAAAGGATGTTCAGTATCACTAATCATTACCAAAATGCAAATAACAATCACAATGAGATACTGAGATACCACTTCATACCCTAATGACCATTGGGATGGTTATCATAAAAATAGAGTGGAAAATAACAAGTGTTGGCAAGGATGTGAGAAACTGGAACCCTTTGGCATTGTTGGTAAGAATGTAAAACAGTCGCTATGGAAAAGTTTGCTCTTCAAAAAATTAAACATAGAATTATCATAGAATCTAGTAATTCACTTCTGATATATACAAAAAAGAATTAAAATTCTTATTCAGTTCTTGTTGAGACTTGAAGACTTATACACCAATGTCCACACCAGCATTATTCACAATGGCTAAAAAGTAGAAATAACACAAGTGTCCATTAACTGATGACAGGATAAACAAAACATGATCTATACATAGAGTGCAATATTATTCAGCCAGAAAAAAGGTATGAAATTTTGATACATGCTAATCCATGGATAAATCCTGAAAACATGCTAAGTGAAACACACCAGACAGAAATGGACATATACTGTATTCTACTTATATGAAGCAACTAGAATAGTCAAATTCATAGAGACAGACAGTAGAATGATGGTACCAGGGGCTGGATTGAGGGTGGGGTGATGAGGAATTACTGTTTCACAGGTACACAGTTTTTGTCTGGGATGATGAAAAGTGGATGAGGTAATAGTTATAGTTGTACAACATCGTGAATATACTTAATGCCACTGAATTATACATTTAAAAATTGTTAAAATGTTAAGTTGGTGTCAGGTATATTTTACCACAATAGTAATGAACAAAAGAATACTTGAGGGGAATGGGTTTCCACAGGATAAATGCCAGCTACCCAAATTAGAATTTCCACATCCACCAAAACAATCATATAGATCAACAGGGAGGACAAACTAGGTTGCCCCTGGTGTACACTTACATCATTATTAAGAGTCAGAGAATTTTATAAATTTCAATTTAAATATGACTGGAGAAATAAAGGCCTGAGACCAGTAGATCTGGTTCCAGTTTTCACTGTCTATACCTGAGTGGACACAATCAGGTAAAGAATGGGCAGAAGAGAGTACAATGAGGTTTTGCTGGTGATGGATCAGTAAATGTCAACTAGAGCTCATTCCCAGAAAGAGAGGATCCCTCTCTCAGTAAAAATATTGACACCATGTCTCAAACTGGGGAGTCAAAGAAAGAGGCAGTCTTGAGAAAACATTATTTCCAAAAGAATATCTTTGAAAAGAATATCTTGGAAGGGTAAAGGTAACAGAAGAGAAGAAAACAGCTAAAGATGGACATCCTCCTGAAACAAGATGATATAAACAAGTTGAGACAGACAACAAAGGCACCCTTTATTAAGGACACTGTACTTCACTATAGCAATGAAAGAGGAAGTTCTTGAAGTAAGAAAACTGTTAAGACATGCAAACTCTTCCATTCTTCCACATAAGACTGTCTGTTATCACTGGTTCAGGCAAATCCAACACAAATACTCATGAACAGAAAATGAAAAACAAACAACAAACAAGCATTCATGGGAAATTATTAATAAAAAAAAGTTATACATAAAACTTTTCAATAGATGAAACCCAAAAGAGAAAGATTACAGGTGGAGGCAAATGGTACCAAAACTAAAAGATGGATTAAAATATAAGTAAAAATGCAAGTACTGATATGATAAACAACCACTTATCATAATACAAAAACTCAGAATAAAAACAGAGGAAAAAAGTGAAACAAGAACTACTGAACTTAAATAATAAGCTAAAGCAAAAGGAAACTATTTCAGAAATAAAAATTAAATTTTGTTTGCAAAGGGAAATATGAATAACAACATACAATAAGAAACATAAAGGAAAGAAATTAAAAGTGCCAAAAAATTAAATAGAAATTAACAAAAGATGGTAACAGGATCAGAGAGAAAATAATACTTATAGAAGATAAACAAGATCTAATATGTGTACAATTTGAGTCCCTAAAGAAGGAAAGAAAAACAATGTTTAAAACTGATTCAAGAAAACTGCCTAAATACAAGCAGACTTGAATCTACATGCTGGTACACAGGGAAAACTGACTTAGAGGAGTCAAGACATAATTTTGCAAAACTATTGACTTTAAAAAGAAAACAAACAAACAAACAAACCCCACTGGACTTTCAGGCAAGAAACCAAGTCACTGACAAGGGAAAGAAATGAGGTTGGCTTCAGACTTCTTGACAATATTACAAAGCAAGAAAACAATGGAACAACGTTTTCAAGAAAACCTAGGAAATAAGTGTGAGTATGGTCATGTGAAAATGGCTTTGTTCTTACAGGACACACACTTTAAGTACTTAAGGAACATAGGGCATCATATCATAGCATCTTACTCTCAGAGGGATTCAGGAAAAACTGTCCCTTCTGTACTTGCCAATTTTTCAGTGTGGCTGGATTGTTTCAAAATAAAAAAAAAAAATAGCAAAGAAAACCCTGAGAAAGAAGAGTGATGAGGCAGAGCTAGCTCTACCATATAGCCTAGATAAATACAACTGGATGGGTTTGGCACACTAATATAGATACACATGCTACAGAACAGAATCAAGAACTACATAAGTGACATCTCAAATCACTGACAAGATGAACTTACTAATAAATGATTCAAACAACTAGACAGCCATTTGGGAAACAGGTAAATTTGGATCCATACATCTTTCTATATATCAGAATGAATTCCAAATGGATCAATCAAATACAAAAACATAGAACCCTTTAAATATTGAGAACATGAGTGAATCCTTTATACCTAGTATTAGAGCAGTCAGATTATGATTCAAAACAAGAAGTAATATAAGACTAATAAAATTCTACCTCCTAAATGTCAAACTCTTCTACAAGGCAAAAAACATAAGCAGCAAATGACAAACTGGGAGAATATCATTTGCATGTCTGTTTTCCCATATCTCAGGCTCATCTTGTCCTCTCCCTTCAGTTTTGGAATCAACCATTTGTCCAACAGAACCTTTGTTCCTTTGCACATTATATCACAAAATATAAAAAGCTCTTAAGAAAAATACCTATTTTTTTTTTTTTTTTTAGAAAAAATAGACAAAAGACACAGACAATTCACAGAAAAAGTGCAAATGACCTTAAGTACACGAAAAAAATGAAAAAATATGCCAGGCGCGGTGGCTCATGCCTGTAATCCCAGCACTTTGGGAGGCCAAGGCGGGCGGATCACAAGGTCAGGAGATCGAGACCATCCTGGCTAATACAGTAAAACCCCGTTTCTACTAAAAATACAAAAAATTAGCCGAGCGCGGTGGCGGCACCTGTGGTACCAGCTACTCAGGAGGCTGAGGCAGGAGAATGGCGTGAACCCGTGGGGCGGAGCTTGCAGTGAGCCAAGATCGCGCCACTGCACTCCAGCCGGGGTGACAGAGCGAGACTCCGTCTCCAAAAAATAAAAATAAAAATAAATAAATAAATAAAAGAAAAAATAATTGATGCCTTATCCATCAATGCTATCTTTACCATGCTCAAAACTTACAGACTACAATCCTATGTGGAAGAATGGAAGAGTTAGCATGTCTTAACAGTTTTCTTAGTTCAAGAGTTTCCTCTTTCGCTGCTATAATGAAGCACAGTATCGTTAATAAAGGGTGCCTTTATTGTCTGTCTCCTGACTTGTTTATATCATCTTGTCTCAGAAGGATGTTTACTTACATGTGGTGGCTCATGCCTGTTATCTCAGCACTTTGGGAGGCCGAGGAGGGCAGATCACTTAAGGTCAGGAGTTCAAGATCAGCATGGCCAACATGGCAAGACCTCATCCCTACAAAAAATACAAAAATCGCTGGGCATGGTGGTGTGTCCCTGTGGTCCCAGCTACTTGGGAGGCTGAGGCATGAATTGCTTGAACCCTGGAGGCAGGGACTGCAGTGAGCCGAGATTGTGCCACTGCACTCCAGCCTGGGCAACAGAGCGAGACTCTATCTCTAAGTAATTAAATAAATAAGAATTCCCCACTTTGGGAGGCTGAGGTAGGCGGATCACTTGAGATCAGGAGCTCAAAACCAGTCTCACCAACATGGTGAAACCCTGTCTCTACTAAAAATATAAAAAATTAGCTAGGCATGGTGGAGGGCACCTGTAATCCCAGCTACTTGGGAGGCTGAGGAGAATCGCTTGAACCAGGGAGGCAGAGGTTGCAGTGAGCTGAGATCACACCACTGCACTCCAGCCTGGGTGATCCCAGCGAGACTCTGTCTCAAAAAAAAAAAAAAAAAAAAAAAGAATTCCCTTCATCTTTACTCGATTCCCTGAGCTACTTTTAGTCTAGCTGACCTGTTCAAAACACCCTCAACAAAAATATCCTCCTCTCAGCCAGTCATTTTCTTCCTCATATTTACAACCAGATCTGTCTCTGGAGAGACATTTCACCTTGAATGTTTGCACTCACTGGGCCCTGCTGTTTCTGGAGTTTGTTGCTTCTGGTGGGTTTGTGGTCTTGCTGACTTCAAGAATGAAGCCCACAACCTTTGTGGTGTTACAGCTCTTAAAGGTGGCATGGACCCAAAGAGTGAGCAGCAGCAAGATTTATTGTGAAGAGCAAAAGAATAAAACTTCCACAGCGTGGAAGGGAACCCGAGCGGGTTACTGCTGATGGCTGCAGGGTGGGGTGTGTCCACCTTTTATTCCCTAATTTATCCCCGCCCATGTCCTGCTGATTGGTCCATTTTACAAACCTCTAGCTAGCCACAGAACGCCAACTGGCGTGTTTTTACAGAGCACTAATTGGTGCATTTTACAAACCTCTAGCTAGCCACAGAACGCCGATTGGCGTGTTTTTACAGAGCACTAATTGGTGCATTTTACAAACCTCTGGCTAGCCACAGAATGCTGATTGGTGCATTTTACAACCTCTAGCTAGCTACAGAGTGCTGATTGGTGCATTTTACAATCCTCTTGCAAGACAGAAAAGTTCCCCAAGTCCCTACTTGACCCAGGAAGTCCAGCTGGCTTCACCTCTCACTGCATTCCAGTGTATGTGTACTCACTGGACTCAGCACTTCTTTTAAAAATGCCAGCAAGGCCGGGTGTGGTGGCTCATGCTTGTAATCCCAGCACACTGGGAGGCCAAGGTGGGGGATCACGAGGTCAGGAGATCAAGACCATCCTGGCCAACATGGTGAAACCTCATCTCTACTAAACTATAAAAAAATTGCCCGGCATGGTGGCACACACCTGTAGTTCCAGCTACTCAGGAGGCTGAGGCAGGGGAATAGCTTGAACCCGGGAGGCGGAGGTTGCAGTCAGCCGAGACTGCGCCACTGCACTCCAGCCTGGCAACAGAGCAAGACTCCATCTCAAACAAACAAACAAAGGCCAGCAAATACATGTAAAAAGTTAAGACAAAATTAGAAAATCAGCATTTTGTAACATCAATGAAATAACTGATTTGGGCAAGTATAATTAATGCATAGGTTGTTAGGGATGGGATATTTACTTTGATGCCAAAATATCGCCCCATAGAGCATTTGCTGAGTTCAAAGGGAAAAAAATGTATCTTTACAAGGAAAAGATAACCAAGTGATTAAATTTAGCGTCACCAACAGTGGAACCACCAGGCATTACATCCTCCTGCAGTAATTCAATATGAAGTACGCAGCATCTTTCCTGAAATGCAAACTCTGAATTGCATCTAGTACCTACTTGACAGCAGCTACAGTAGACAGAGGAACAAGTTAAATTACACCATGAAGAAACAATCAGACAAAAGCAGAAAGTGGGAAAACTACAACTGGTCTGGTGCAAAAGGTCAATGCAGAGGGGAAGAGGTGACCGGCTGTTCAACACAGAGACTGATGGGCTATCACCAAATGCAGTGCACAAACCTCAGCTGGATACTGACGCAAAAGAGCAGGACAAAGGCCATTTGGGAACTAATGGGAAAACAGAACTTTGTACAAATGGTTCCATCCCTCAGGAGGGGCACGGTTACACCACAGTAACAAAGAGCCCAAAATCTCAGTGGCTTAAAACAAAGATTGATTTCTTGCTCTCACTTGTATCACAATGTTTCAGAAGTGTGATGCTCCCCAGCCTGTTGCTCTTTAGGCAAGAGTAATTCTGAGGCGGGTGCGGTGGTTCACGCCTGTAATCCTTTGGGAGGTCAAAGCAGGTGGGTCACCTGAGGTCAGGAGTCTGAGACCAGCCTGACTAGCATGGAGAAACGCCGTCTTCACTAAAACGAAATTGTGGTGGCGCATGCCTGTAATCCCAGCTACTCTGGAGGCTGAGGCAGGAGAATCACTTGAACCCGGAGGCGGAGGTTGTGGTGAGACGAAATTGCACCACTGAACTCCAGCCTGGGCAACAAGAGCAAAACTCCATCTCAAAAATAAATAAATAAATAAAAATAAAAAAATAATAATAACTCTGCATCCCTTGAAGAACAAACGAGATGTTTACTGACCATGATGGATGGTTTACAGCAGTGTTTCTCAAAGTATGATTCCCCAACCATTTGCATCACAATATCCAAAATATTGCTAAATGCAAACAATTTATTGGTATGCAAATGATTTTAACTCCAGAGTCCCAACCCCTAACTACTGAATCAGAAACAGCACACCAGGGCTAGAGAGTCTACTACTAGCTTCTGAAAGTTCCTTTCAGTTCTGCAGGCCACTATTTTATAAAAGTTGCCATTTAAATGGATATTTTACTTTGCTAGAAATAACTAGAGTAGCACAAATACTGTTTATTGAAATATCAGGGTTTCATGTTTACATTTTCTTATATCAAGTACAATGGTATATATATTCTTTTTTGATATAATTATTCTAGATTATAGGCTTTCTTCTAGATGTAAGTTCCTAAAACTTAGTTTACATTGATATCTAGATATATATCTTAAACAGTCTCCAAATTTTAATTAATTAATCAAGGTATGTTAATGTCACTTGGAATTCTACATGGAAAAGCCAACAAAATAACTAAAACTTGACTAATGAAGATCAATGTCACTAATAAAAGTCTGCAACTGTAGTAGTAGGTTGGTGCAAAAGTACTTGCGGTTTTTGTCACCACTGTCGATGGCAAAAGCCCCAATTACTTTTTCAGCAACTATATAGTTTTACAGATGATCAGCATTTAATCCAACTTAGCATGTCAACTGGAAATTTTTCAAAATTTTAAAACTGGCCTTCTGCAAAAACCCCTTTTTCAAAACAGGCTTGACTGACACCACCTCCCTGCTCTGCTACCCGACCAAATAAATTGAATTTGTTTTTAAAGAGTTCCCTTCATCTTTACGCAAGATTCCCTGAGCTACTTCTAGCCTAGGTGACCTTTTCAAAACACCCTCAATAAAATTATCCTCTTCTCAGCCAGTCATTTTCTTCCTCATATTTCCATCCGGATCTGCCTTTGGAGAGACATTTCACCTTGAATGTCTGTACTCACCGGACCCTGCCTTCCATCAAGCTGGCAAGGGCACAATAAAACCCTGATTGTTACATGAGCAAGTGACAGAAACAAAAGGAAAAGTTAATGACATTATTACCTACATCTGATGGGCCTTTTAGCCCACTATACCTATTTTAAATATTCTGGAAATTATTTTTGTATGAAACAGGTATGATTTATCAACAAACTTTTGGAAAATAAACTACTCAAACCTTATGCTGTTATGTTAATGTAATAGGCAAGTCGACTTGCCTACGTGAGAAGAAAAAAAAAAAACAACTACAACTTGATTCTATTTGTTTTATCCAGAAGAAAAACATTCAAAGTAAAATGTGAACATTTAATTACCTTTAAATAATATATGAAATAATTTACATGCTATACACTTCCAAACACACTGAACATAAATCCAACTTTATAAGACATACACAGTCTGCTTTTGCCAACATATATCCTGTAGGTCACTTAAGATGTAACTGATTTCTCAGTCCACCTGTGAGCATATAAACACACAAATATATGTCTAAAGTTGAAGATTAAGATAATAAACCAGAGTTGAATACAAGAAGTCAGCCACAGAAGATTCTAAAACCACAATCAGTGACTGGAACACCAAGGCACAAAAACTTCCCTTTGTAGTCACAGAGATTAAGTTTCCATTCCCAGTGCTTAAATATGGAAGCAGTATTGGTTAATCACATACTATATTTTATAGTGCATTTCTGTTGCTGTTTAAAATGGAGTATTTTTTAAATTACATAATGTATTACAGAAAAGCATTGGAAAAATAAACAGGATTAGATAAGCTCTCATACAATAAAGGTTTTTTTTTGTCTGAAAAAGATGTTTATGTTCAAAACTAATATAATAGAGGTGTAACACAAAGCAGCATGAGGGACCCTATGCAAACTGCCTAATACTCAAATTGTACCTCATGCCACCATGTTATTTAAATTTTCAATTTTAAAGCCAGTTGGGTGATATTGCTAATTCCAAGTGATAGTTTTGGGGTTTTTATGTTTTGTTTCTTGTTTTTTGGTAAGTTAAAGATATGTACTTTAATAAACAGAATAAACAGTAAATATAACATGGCAAAATGAAATCTTTCCCAGAGTGTAAGTTGCTTTTGTTAAACAATACTTTGTAGTAGAATCTCTTTTTCTTTTTTTCTATATTTAACAAGAAGAAAAATAATGTTCCCCATAGAAATGACTTCAAAATTCATGCAACCATGCACAATCTAAACTATCTATACTTCCTTTTTTTATTTACCCAAAAGTTTTTGGGTAAACTGAAAGTTAGATACTCCAGGAACAGCAACTCACTGAGCAATAAGGCAGTTAAAAAATATACGTATACATATACTATTCATTGTTTCTAAGAACAGTTTTAGAGCTTTAGCTCTTTAAACTTACATAGTTGTGAAAGAAATAAAGCCAACCACAAAATAAGAATCAATGGAATGCAGTAATCCATATATAAAAGACAGTCAAATGTGCTTATACGTATTCAAGAAATCAATAATCTGTCTAAGCTGTAAATAATAAATTACCAAATAGCACTAAACAAATTATGATCAGAATAAACCTTCAGTTTCATTAATTTTGAATACGAAAGTGGGGCAGGCTAAATGTGAACAGTGTACTTCTACAAGTGTTTATATAGAAGTATTGTAGCATGCAACCCCAGCAGTAATGAGAGCACAATTCTTTACAAACAAAACAAGGCTGACCAAAAGAAAAACAAAACAAAAAATCTTGTTGTAGGCTGTAAAACGTAAGGGTAAAGAATCCACTGGGAATTTAAGGCTTTCTTAGAAATATTTTTCATGGCACTTCAACATTAAATATCACTAAAAGGCAAAATATGTAAATATTCATAGTTACAAAGCTACATAATTGAAAGCACATGCCATATCATTTATTAAGAAACTATGTTGTCAAATTTTGTTTTCTTGAAGTTAAATTGTACTTAAGGAAGGCTATTTATGTTTGGCTGAATTAACATAAATCATAAATGTCAATTCCTTAGTGTACAGTGCAAATTGTGTTTTGAGTAAATACATCAAATACCACTCATTTCTTACAGAATTGAATGTCATTCCTTGCTGGAAATGCAATTCAAATGACTTATCTCTCTCCCAAGGGCAGTTATTATCCTTCCTTCAACTATTAGCCTACTGTTAAACCCTAAAATTGTTATTAGACAAATTCCTCTTGGTCATGCTTACAGACCATCCTCACAATAATCCTTTTCTTGTATTGCAATCATTGCAGAAAAAACTCTAGGAGCCTAACAGGTCATTCTTGCCACACCATACTCTAAGCTGACCACAGCAGGTTCTGATTTAGAAAACTCTTCTGCATATTCACTATAACGATTATCTGCCAGGCTGCTGCCCTCTATAGTTCGAAGAGCATCATTTACGGGTAGCAGAGTCTGCTCTTTAAAACACAGGGAAGTTTTGAGGGTAGGTGATTCAGGATGAACTGAATGCAACAATTCCTTGGTGAGGATGCCATCTGTTTGCTTATTTTTGCGCTGTTTAATTTTCTAGAACAAACACAAATTTGAAAAGAAAATTACTAACTGCATATACCACAATATGTTACATGAAAAAAGAAAACATGCTTTTTGCAAAATATGTTCTCTGTATGTATAACAAAACTAAATCTCAAAAAATTAGAAACATTTAATGCATATGACATGGTTGAAAATCCTAATTGTGTACAATTTTTTGCTGTGGAAAATTGTTAGTTTTTATGTTTATTAAACAAACAATCCAGCAAGACTTGACTGCAGGCGATCACTAGGCTTCCACACTTGAAATGGACATATATTACCTAGAAAGCATAACAGTTAAACATTTATAAAAAAAAGAAATGTATATGAAACATCCACCCTGAAAACACAACAAACAATCTTGTGTAGCTAAAGGGCTCACTGTATGAAGAGTTTTTCTTACATGGTTTTCCTACAGTGGCTTGTTAGGTAAAAATAACAGACTTTAAACACAACAGAACTTTATTTTTTTAACAGAAGATTTTTAAAGTGTCCTGTGGCAGAGTATCATGCTCTCTAAATTCTTGGACTGTCCCAATAATCCTGTATTACCTATTAACCTGGACTTGCCTCTCTTGACCATATCCTTCTACAATTTACTCAAGCAGTCATTACCTCCTTATATAAAAGATGACTAAGGTAGACTCCTGCCTGAGAGGTAGGCGAGACAGTCTTACTGTTATAATTGTCTAGGATTTTAAAAATATATATGTACTTACTGATCCTTTTTGCTTATATAGGATGGCAGAAAAAAGATTATAGGAAAGTCTTAGGGTAGAGAGGGGTTTGTTAAACAAGACACACCCAGAAAGCATAAAACATTGACCAATTTGACATGAAAATTCAAAACATCTATATATAGCAGACCATAGAGTGGAAGACCATAGGTTGGACAAAGCCATTTGTAATATATATAACTAACAGAATTAGTGCCTGGCATATAAACAACTCTTACAAATCAATAAGAAAAAGGCAAATATGCCAACAGAAAATGAGCAAAGATTTGAACAGTCCGTTCACAGAAAAGGAAAACCAAATGGTCAACAAATATGGAAAGTCATTTAACTTCATTTGTAATCATGGAAATCCAAAACTGAAAACAATTTAAATATTCATCCATAGCTGAATGGATAGACTATGATATATTCATACAATAGAAAGTTATACAGTAGTTACTAAAACAGATGAATAAAAGCTGCGTGTATCAATATGGATAAATGTCAAAACAATGTTGAGCAAAATGAAGCACATAAACAGTATGGTAACAGTTTTAAAACATCAGTTTCTTAAGCAGAGTGGCGGGTATATGGGCATATACATTGTCTGTTTCCTTTTACACCTCATACAAACATTATAGATAGTCTTTGGTATTTTTTCAATACACAATAAAAATATTTTAAGTCAAGAAAAACAGTATTATGAATTGTGGATACAAACATATATAGTAAAAGTATAACAACATGCACAAGAATGACTAAGAGCAAATCCAGCACAGTGAATCTGCAGACCTCAAAATACATGGGTGAAGACTGGCTAAGAGTATAGAGGGTCTTCAAATAGATCTATGTTTTCTTTCTTTTTTTTTTGTTTGTTTTTGTTCTTGAGATAGAGTCTTGCTCTGTCACCCAGGTTGGAGTGCAGTGGCACAATCTCGGCTCACTGCAACCTCCGCCTCCCAGATTCAAGCAATTCTCATGCTTCAGCCTCCCAAGTAACTGGGATTAAAGGAACACGCCACCATGCCTGGCTAATTTTTAAAATTTTTTTAGTAGAGATGGGGTTTCGCTGTGCTGGCCAGGCTAGTCTCGAATTCCTGACCTCGTGATCCGCCCACCTCAGCCTCCCAAAGTGCTGGGATTACAGGCATGAGCCACCACGCCCGGCCTATGTTTTATTTCTTAAAACAAGAACGAGAAAGATCTGAGGCATATATAGTAAATGTTAAAATCCCACAAAAGCTAGCTGGTGGGTACACAGATAGTTATTGTATTTATCTATACATTATGCTATATACTTCCAGTATTTTAATGTATTTTAAAATACAAAGAAAGTGATTCGAACTAACATATTCAACCAAAGTAGGGTTGACCTGATTTTGAAGCAACTGCTTACTTCAGAAGTTTATACGCTGATTTACACCAACAATACAAGTATTAGTCTAATCGTAAACTAATTTCACATTCCAAATATATTAAATTAGATACTTCAGAATACTTACAGATTCTAGGTCTTTAATATCTTTCTCTAATTGTTCATTTTGCTCATTCATATTCATAATTATATTAAATACAGACTGCCTAGGATGCAGTGTTCGATCAAATTGGTGGTACATGTTCCTCCAAAACCTTTATGACAAAAAAAAAGTTTCAATAAATTGTGTTTGAGAAAATTCAAATATAAATACTTCAATGATGTCAACTTACTTAAAATTGAAAGATATTGTATTTGGCTCCAAAACTGTAAATCTGTGAGATTTGGAACTGTAGAGAGGATTTAAACACTTCTTTTGGTCTTCCAAAAGAAACGGCCACAGGGAATAAGTCTTCTCCTTCAACCTTAATGTAATGAGAAAAACACAGAGATCTTTCCTATAGGTGCAAAGTAGTAATGGTAATATTCATTTTTATAAACCAGGCGATGGCTTCTGAAGCAGATTTAAATTTTAGTTTTTTCTTCTATTCACAGTCCAACCTTGTATCACAATTCCGTATTCTCTCTAATCTCCTTTTTCATTCATAATTAGGTAATAAATAAAGCCATGTTTCTTGAACACAACACAGGTATAACATTTTCTCTCACAACCATATATTTTAAGGGATTCCTCTCAACTCACACAATTTTAAAAACTTGGTCTCTGTTTCATCTACTTCAAATCACCACAAACATACACACAGAACAAGACACTAATGTATCTTTCTGTCTGGCCTTCTTCTCTTAACCCTACATCTGGGCTGTAGGGGCAAGTACCACAGGGCAGGAACACATGTAAGTGTGAGTGGGTACAAAAAGGGAAACAGGCCAAATCAGGATATTATGCAAGAATTTTAAAAACCAATTATTTTGCAAATCTAAGAGTAGGTGGGCAAAGGTAAGAATGGTTTTAGACTGCACATTTACCAAGTAAACATAGTGTAGGTATCCAGAGGGAAAGCGGAAAATCTCCTCATTTTTCCATAACTCCTAAGATGACCCATAGGTGTGTCTTAGAGAAAAACTACTAAGAAATATCTACTTTTATTCCCATCTTACCATGTTTGATAATGTTTGGCACTAATTAAGAGTAGTTTTTCCTAAAACAGCTCTGTACTCCAGGAAACGAGTCACCTCTGTGCTCCAAATTATAATAAACAGTTTTGAATCACTGTAGCACAGAGCTAAAGTCTCAGTGTTCTTTGATTGTTCATCTCCGCCGTTCTCTATTCACTTTTTATTCTCTTTACACATCTTGAGAATTTTCCACATGCTCTCAGTTCTGCTGTTAACTCTGTTGGGAGTGTGAGCATGTGGCTATCTTCAAATACTACCAGATTTAGCTTCCTCAGTATGTCCCTTGGATGTTCAAAAGTCTGTTAAGTGCTCTTTACTGCCTACTGTAGGAGGCAATAAAGAAATCCAAACTCAGAAGCCCAACCTAAAACAATATACACAGGACCTCTAAGACCTACTCCAGAGATCTTCCTTGTAGCAAAATTTAGGCAAAAACCCCTATCCCCAAAGATTGGTCAGGAAATAACATGAACTAGGGTCAAGTAGTGTCTCAGAGCTTTTCTCTGGACAGACGCGCTAGAGTCAACACAGCTAGATTTACTTTCCCCAAAGAATTGTCTGTTTAGAAATGTGGGGAGAGCTATAAGGCTCCATCTTACCTTAAAACAAACCAACAGTTTAAAATATTTTACACCTTAAAACTAGCGACCAACACACTCTGGGAAATTAAACAGCGTAAGGATTTCTCTGTTCTAAAATATATTAATGCAGACTGGAAAGAAGCATGAGGGGACTTCCCAGGGTGTTGGCAATATTTCACATTCTGGGTTCTGGTGACATAGGTGTGTGAGTTTGGTAAGATTTACTGAGCTTCATACTTACGCTATATGTACTTTTCTGTATGTATGCTACACTTCAAAACACACTTTATAATGTGTTTTTCCTATTAACTGAAAGGCAGGGGAATATTAGAAGGGTACTTAGCTTTAGAAATACAAAAAATAAAATCTTTACAATAAAATTTCAAATTGTCAAGGTATTTTATTAAGTTTCAACCACGATTTTTGTTAGACCTCGGCTAAGTAGGGGGAAAAGGAGACCCTTTTAATTGAATCATCTTACTTGAGCTCTTCTCTTTCCTTTTGACAATTTCCAAGGAAGTTTCCAAACTGGCATGAATGAATATGTTCATGGATCTGAAGAAGAAATGCTTCACTGAATTCAAAGGCTTGTGGAAACTGTTCGGTCAAATGCCACACACATTCCAAGAACTGAGTAAACACTGGTGAGACTTCCTTTGGGTCACCATCCAAATGGCCACACCTAACCCCACAGAAAGTACAAGCTTTTAAAAACACCTCTGAAAGAGTCCATTGTTCAGGTATTGTTAATCTTAAACACACAAAAACATTCCTAAAGCACTGTTACAGTAGCACAAAAAACTAGAATTTTTATTGAAACCATTTATGAGTTTTTAAACTACAGCTTTAAAGGATCTGTTACCATCTCTAAATATAATGCAGCCAAAAAGGAAGGTAATAGTCATAAAAATTAACAAGTGTACTAGAATTGAAAGAAATTACAGAAAAAAATTAAACATCTTCATGTAAAATACAGTAAAAACCATGACACTCTTACCTCCCACCACGCATGTGAGTTCATAAGGAACAGAAACATTTTGGCATTCTAAACTTGGTTTACTAATTTTATAAAATATATGACCGTGTAACTGTGACTCACCTCTCTGAAAATTTATGTCCAAAAGAGATCCAATCCTTTTCTATTAAAACCTTAATGAGAAAAAGTAAAATTCACTTTCTGACTACTTTCAATTATTTTGTTTAGGCTGGATTAAATCTTATTAGTTTAAAAACAGTATTTACTGTACACTTTTAACTTATAAACAAAACAGCACAAAAAACCACAGGCAAAAGAATGCCAAAACCTTGATTCGAGGTGGGGTTAAAGAAGAATAAAAATGTATAAAAAGAAAGAGTAGTTTTGTGACTTAAATTATTTCCATTGAACTTATTACATTTTAAGTGAAAAGAACATGTTATAAAGCAGTATTACATTTAAGTTTTTGTATGTACGAAGATGACGTATCATAGGAAAAAGGCTAGAAAAATGTAAACCAAAACTGCTAACAAAGGTTAACTCTAGGTGGTAGACTGAGGTGGATATTTTAAACCTTTTGGCTTACTTGTACATTATTTATATTATTTATACACTACTCTTTTGAAGAAAAAAAACTAATGATAAAAAGACCAATTATTTTAATCAAATCATCTTACTTGAGTTCATGTTCAAATCCAAGTGTTAACATCTATCCTCATGAATGGACTGACTTTATGTTTTCCTTGCTGCAGCTTCTCTACTTACCCACTCCACTGTAAAAACAGATTTCTAACTTTTTCAGTCTAATCTAAACAAATATTTGTAGTATTTAGTATACTTTATCACTTCATTATACAGTCACGAAGCACATTCTTTTCATAGTGTCAAAACTGCCAGTTTTAGCTTCTCTGAGTTTTCTCAAGCCTCTGCTTTTGGCAGAAGGCTATACACCGATGTGGCTGAGGATGCAGTCGCTGGAGCTCAGGCACAGGCTCCAATCCCAGCTTCACCACTTTGTGTGACCTTGGCCAAGTGATCTTTTGGCTGGAGCTACAGATTTTATTCTGGTCTCTCTGCCATTCTTCTGCACAGCCACGTTTAAAGCATAACTCAGTATCTTTCTCACTAAATGTATTCTTCGGCTTCTCTCAGTGAAGAGCCAGAAAGCAGCACCATCCGTCCTGGCACCTAATTCAGAAACTTCGAAATCATCCCAGAGGAAGACTCCTCTCCTCTATCCCACATCCAATCCACGACCAATTCTTACTGACTCTACTTTTTTTTTTTTTTTTTTTTTGAGACAGAGTCTCACTCTGTTGCCCAGGCTGGAGTGCAATGGTGCAATCTTGGCTCACTACAACCTCCACCTCCTGGGTTCAAGTGATTCTTCTGCCTCAGCCTCCTGAGTAGCTGGGACCACAGGTGCACACCACCACGCCCGGCTAATTTTTAGTAGAGACAGGATTTCACCATATTGGCCAGGCTGGTCTCAAACTCCTGACCTCATGATCCACCCGCCCCGGCCTCCCAAAGTGCTGGGATTACAGGAGTGAGCCACTGCGCCCAGCCACTGACTCTACTCTCTAAACATCCCTGGAACCCTGGAACCCATCACTTCCCCTTTCACTTGTGTGTTCCTCTTTTAGTGTGGTAAAATTAAAAACTTTTGTCTCGTAAGTTATTGTAACAGTGTCTACACTGGCCTCCTAGCCTCCATTCCCACTCCCTCTGGCCTTCAAGACACCAAGCCATCTTTTTAAAAAGCACATCTAATCAAGTTACTGTTTGCTTGTTTAAAACTCTTTAATAGCTCCTATTATCCAAAGAGGGGAAAGCCCCATTCCAGCCTTCTCTTCCTCAGGCCCTGACCCCACTCTATTCCTCTGCATCTAAGCCCCCTATTCTAATACTCACTCTGAACTCTATCCATCACACATTACCTGCAGTCACCAAAAGAGGTTATGCTTTGGTTCACACTGTTCTTATTGCCTGGGAAGCTCTCACATGCTCCCCATTTATTACCTAATTTCATTTAGATGTCTAATAAATAATTAAAGCCAAATAAGGTAAAGAAAATATTCCTTATCATATACTCTCAAGGTAAGCTGAGCATTGTTTTCTTATCAGCAGCACTCCCGCTTGGCCTGTCCCAGAGTCAGTGTGTTAGCAGCACAAAATAGCGGTGCTGAAAAGGGACTGGTGATTTTTAATCTTCCCTTGTTTTAAGATGGCACTGTATTTAATAATTCTAAACTCATGAAAATTTTCTAACATCTCTTCATTTAATTATGAGTTAAGATGTAAATTTTGAAAACATAAGTTAATCTGATCACACGTTTAAAAGCAAGCAAATAAAAATCTGATCATACCTTTAAAAGCAAAGAAACAAAAAGTAGGAACTAGGCCTTTATCTTCACAAAGGAGAAAATCTATTCAACCAGAAATTTTATCTTCAGATATAAAACATGGCTAACATGTTATTACACTTACAAATGCAGGTGCTTTAAATAGAAGGTTTCCTTCAGAATTTAATTTTAAGTACTCTCATTTGTGCATTGTTGTATTACATTATTTGTATTTGTTAGATAAAAATGAGGGACAAAATACTGAATATTTCCATTGCAACATTTTAGGAAAAAAAAAGTTATTTAAATCTAAAGTTTATTGTCAGTGTTAGCACACATGGAAATGTGTCTAATTCACGGTTTCCCAACCTCAACAGTACTGACATTACAGGCCAGAACATTCTTTGCTGTGGGGCTGACCCCCCAGCAATAATTTTATGCATTATAAAATGTTTAGTTAGCAATATCCCTGGCCACTCCCACAGATGCCAGTCTCATCATTTCCTTTAGTGCAAAATTGTCTCCAACACTGCCGAATGTCCTCTGGAGGGACATAAAATTACTCCTACTTAAGAACCATTGGTCTAACCAAATAAATCCTTACCATGAATCCCTTGATTGTCCTGTAGTAGGAATCCAATAAAAGAGAACCCAGGGAACAAACCTGGGAAGTCCTATCCCAACCGTCGGAACAATGCACCAGCACACTTGCATTTTCAACTGTTATTGCCTAAAAAGAAAGATCACATACATTCTAGCAACTTTAAGGTAAACCAGTAAGTTCTACTTGAAAACCATACTACCAGGTATTGTGTTACAAAGAAGTGCTATGCCTGCAATGATGTCACAGCAATGATTTCCAAAATATGCAACAAAATACGGTAAAAACAAAAACACAAGCAAATAAACAAAAAACAAAGAAAAAATGCTGCTTCGAGGTACTTAGGAGCATCTTTTTAAGTTTCTACATTAAGTGCTACATGATATTTTTAAGGCTGAGAATAAAGTGAAGCTCATTAAAAAAGTAAAAAATAATAAAAGTTACCTGATGAATAGATACCAGCCCCCAACAGAATGAATCTACTCCTTCCCAATCATTATAGACCCCAAGACCAAACATGAAAGATAGTGTTACTTTGGCCAAGAAGATTGCAGCATCCATAACAGCTTTGATATGGCGAAGCCATCCTGAGCTCTCCAAACCGGAGTAGAAATCATTGACGGAAAGCCCTTTAGTGCCATTGACTAAAAGAGGGATAAAAATATTTCAATTAGAATATGGCTAGAGTTTCTGTGGTTTTTTTTCCTCAAGATCTTTCTAGATAAGTGAATTAAGAAAGAAGACAAAATAAATAGGCAAGACTCTATAAATGAAAAGATGCTATTAAAAGCTCAATAACTGATTCTTGGATATATTTTTCTATTATTCCTGCGCTTACAAAAATGCTCCAATCTCTTTAAAAACATTGTAGCACAAGCATCTAACTAAAAATAATCTTCTATTTTAATTTTTTAAATTCCATACTATGACTGGAATATTTAAATGAACATTACCATAAATTAGTATTTACTGTACTGACTACTCAAGAATATCTATCTAATAACAATTTTTTTGCAAAACCATTAGAATTGTTCTAATACAGTAGCCACTAACCAAATATGGCTACGAAACATTTGAAATATGGCTTGTCCAAACTCAGATGTGTAGTAAGTGTAAAATACACACCTGATTTCTAAGAGTTGTTGAAAAATATCTCATTAGATTTTTTTATATTGATTACATGTTAAAATAATGTTTTTAATATATTAAGTAAGGATATCATTAAAATTAATTTCACTCGTTTCTTTTTAATTTTTAAAATGTGACCACTGGAAAATTCTAAATTACATGTGACTAGCATTAGATTTCTTTTGGACAAGGGTGCCTAAAAAAGCAAGCAATAATATACCTTCCAATAATTTCTGAAGGCTGGACCTCATGACATGAATATTTTCAATTCCAACAAACTGAAATCTAATATTGGAATAGTTGTCTTCATTTTCATAACCTTTTCCAGCTGCTCTGTTGGCCATTGCATTCAGCTAAAATTAAAAGTTTTAGAAATTTAGAGACAAATTACTTTTCTCTTTTAATTTACCAAAATATCATGAAAATACTAAATAAGCTGTATTTTAGCTAGGAGAGAGTTTAAAGCAACTCATCAAAACTGAATAAGCTACCATCCATGTTTTAATAAGTAAAAATGCCACATGTTATTAAATAGTAAAGAAGGAAATAATTAATATGATTGCTATAAAATGGAAAGGTCAAAGTTCTCATAAGTTCATGAAACCAATTCATTTATGTTTTTGTCAGTTTTCCATATGTTTGTAATATTTTAAAATTAAAAAGAAATAAATGTCTCCTATCTGATTTTTAAATGATTCAGTTGAGCAGAGCTGGCTGGGGGACTTTTCTTTTACAGAATGAACCTATAAGTTTATTTCAGAACAAGCCTAGAGCACTGATCATTCTGAGAGCCACAGGGACCTGAAAATCAGATCTGAAATATGCTTCAGATTACTTGAGGTCTTCTATATGAGAAATTATTGGAGGCCCATACACCATATAATATGGCATATAACCGGCTATCGAGATACATCTCTGAGAACTGGGCCAAAAATAAACTGGTCTCCAGGAAAAAATAGATTGCTCATAGGCCCATGGTCTTTAGCTATTAGATCAAAATGTTGTCAGTGGTCCCCTTAGGATCTGTCATGCTCAATTCTTCCAGGCTAGGATTTCATATAGTATGTTAACACAATTTATTAAAAATTCTTATGAACGTAGATAAAACGGAGCCTAAATTAGAAGAAAAGGAGCTCTTCATTTTGTGGATTTGACCTCAGTTTGGTAACAAGTACAGTTAAATTGTATCCTACTGACTGTAAAATCTACAGTTAGATGTTAAAAAATGCTTCCACATTACTACTTGATTTACATTTAACTAGTAAAACAATCAAAGAATGATATATTTTCTGTGAAGATAATTATATAAATAAGAGCTACGAGGTCCTGAAAAAAAATCACTGTATCAGACCTCATCTTCAAAAATTCTCATATTACAATAACCTTTTATATCTAATATTATCTAAAAAGTGTTCTAGAATTTTTCTTATAAGAGATATCACCAACACTCTCAACTCCTAATAGTCTTTTATTTTTAATAAAAGATTATCAAAGTTATCAATTTCAATTTTTAAATGATAATAATTATTATTATATATATTTTTTGTCACTCAGTCTGGAGTGCAATGGCACGATCTCGGCTCACTGCAACCTCTGCCTCCTGGGTTCAAGCAATTCTCCTGCCTCAGCCTCCCAAGTAGCTGGTACTACAGGCGCCTGCCATTGCGCCGAGCTAATTTTTTATATTTTTAGTACAGACAGGGTTTCGCCATGTTGGCCAGGCTGCTCTGGAACTCCTGACCTCAAGTGATCCACCCACCTCAGCCTTCCAAAGTGCTAGAATTACAGGTGTGAGCCACTATGCCCAGCCAAATAATTATTTTTTTTTTTGAGACAAGAGTTTTGCTCTTGTTGCCCAGGCTGGAGTGCAATGGCGTGATCTCGGCTCACCACAACCTTCACTTCCCAGGTTCAAGCGATTCTCCTGCCTCAGCCCCCTGAGTAGCTGGGATTACAGGCATTCACCACCATGCCCGGCTAATTATGTATTTTTAGTACAGACAGAGTTTCTCCATGTTGGTCAGGCTGGTCTCAAACTCCTGACCTCAGGTGATCCACCCGCCTTGGCCTCCCAAAGTGCAATTTACTCAACTTAATCTCTTCTTCTGTTTTCTAAATTATATTTTGTGAAATTGCATAATGATGAGAATCACTTCTAAAATAGTGACCATTCCCTTCACAAAGCTGCCTAAAAGCCACTTGCGTTCTATATTGCTCACTCGCTTTTTCTCATTGCTCTCTCTTATTTTCTCATCATTCCGGATTTTTGAAGAAATCCTCACTATAATTCTGCCAATGTCCTTTTGTGTAGCCCACCAGCTCTGCATGCGACGCTATAACAAAAATTAAAAGTAATGTTAGCTATTACCACTGAGGATTTTAATTATTTTAGTTTCAGGATCCTATATGAATTGCTTGTTTAACTATGTTAATAAAAAGATGGGACTCTGACATTTGTCCCAATGATAACAATTTGGCCCCATAGCACAGATGCCTAAGAGAACCCAAATTCCTGTTCACTATTTACAATTCTCTGGTTCAAACTCTTTCCTGACTTAACTGTTTTCCTTATTTTCTTGAATATTTCAAGCTAAAATCCATTATTTTAGCATAAAAATGTTTTGCCAATTGAAAATTCTACAAAAAAGAATAATAAGAATTTAGAATGGGCGCAGTGGCTCATGCCTATAATCCCAGCACTTTGGGAGGTCAACTGAGGTGGGTGGATCATTTGAGGCCTGGAGTTCGAGACCAGCCTGGCCAACATGGTGAAACTCCATCTCTACTAAAAATACAAAAAATTAGCCAGGCATGGTGGTACGTGCCTGTAATACCAGCTACTCAGGAGGCTGAAGCAGGAGAATTGCTTGAACCAGGCAGGCAGAGGTTGCAGTGAGCCGAGATCACACCACTGCATTCCAGGGTGACAGAGTGTAACTCTGTCTTAAAAAAAAAAAAAAAAAAAAAAAGAAGAGTAACAATTTATTTTTCACAACACACATTTTATTATTTCTTCACAATAACATAAGATTTAAATACTAGCAAGAGTTCTCAATATACAATTCAGCTTTCCTGAAATTATATATATCAGAAGACATAAGAAATCACCATGAGCTACTCAGAAATTGGTCTTCTAAATTGGTATCCTTTAAATAAAGGATTGATTTCCTTAGTATGATTAACCTTAGTTAATTTAAAACTAGGATTCAGATATTTTATATATGGGCAAGTTTATTAGCTCTCATTAGTAAAGTAATAAAGATAATTAAACTAGCAGACTGTACTGTATTTAAAATACATACTTTTGGCCTGGTATCCATGACATACATATAGCGATTAACTGGATTGGCTTTACTAATGGCTTGAAGCAAATGTTCATCCTCCAGGCACCTGGCACTGAATCCAGAGAGTGGTTGACTACATCGACAAATGGCAGCCTATTTTTTTAAAGAACAGAAAACAGATTATGCAAATATTTCTAAAATGTGTCTTTAAAAATGCTTACAAGAAAAAAAGCCAAAAGTGTTAAAATCAAATATAACAATTAGGAGGCATTAACTTTAAGATCCTCTTTGAATTAAATACTACTTCAATATCTTGACATTCTCTAAGTTTTCCCAATATTCTCTTCTCATAAGAAAACTACCTCCTTATCTAGTTTGATTTAAAAACCCTGGATCCTAAGAACTAACACCCAGTCAATTCTCTGTTAAGTAACCTTCTGTTAAGTAACCTACTGTTAAGATGCCTGCATTCTGCGTTCCATTTAGATTACAGGATACTTCCAACTGACGTTCAAGTAAAAGATTAGTCAATAAAAATAGAACAAGAATTTTTAAGTAGCATCATTAGAACTTTTACTTTCTAAAGGCTTTAAGATCTCTAATTAGAAATCAGCAATCTTAATATAAAATGAGAAAAATAAGCTTCAATTCAAATTTGGGTTAAAATACAGTCAATCGAATAGCGCAAGAATATCTATAAGTAGTGAATGGTTGGATTCATTATTTACTGTTTTTTGTTTGTTTGGTTGGTTTTTGAGACAAGGTCTTGCTCTGTTGCCCAGACTGGAATGCAGTGGTGCGATCACAGCTTACTGCAGCCTTGACCTCCTGGGCTCAAACAACCCTTCCAACTTAGCCTCCAGAGTAGCTGGGACTACAGGAACACAACATTGTGCTTGACTAATTTTTGTATTTTTTGTTAAGACGGGTTTTTGCCATGTTGCCCAGGCTGGTTGTCAACTCCTGGGCTCAAGCAATCTGCCCACCTCAGCCTCTCAACATGCTGGAATTACAGGCATAAGTCATCATGCTCAGCCTACTATTGTTTAAAGTCCTAAAAAAAGATTTAAAAGATTTAGACCCATATACTTTTTCTCCAATGCAAAACAAAAATACATACAAATTCACACAATTGCATATTTTAAACTCACAAAATAAAACCATGAAAATGATAAAATAGTAGAAAATGAGTATTGCCTAATTAAATTCTTTTCAGACCTACTTTCTGATTTGTTAAGTTGTTCACTGAATAACTATTTTCAGCCCAACTTTCCAATAAACAATGTTTACACATATGGCTGTGTCAAGACAGGCCATAACCATTTAACCTCTCTACGATTTATTTGTGAAAAGTAGATTAGAAATTTCTGTCTAAACCCTTACCCCTTTGCCTCTGCTCCTTCCCAAAATCCAAGTCAGGTTCTAATAAAGAAAGTTAAAATGTATAAAACCACAGGGACAAAGAGAATGGGAAAAAAGACATAGAGATGTCAATAAAATCTGGGGAGATGATAGCTGACTAGCAAGTGATACCCAATTTTACAGGACAAAGAAAGCTGCTAACTCCCTTAAGTCAATAAGAAGCAAGGTATTTTGTGCAGCAAAATCCCAAAAGGCTCAAAACCTCTGAAGGCTTGAGCAGGGATATAACTGAAAAAAAGGAGAACTGGTGGATGTCTGCATGGGGCTAGCTAAGACCATCAGACTCCCTTACCTTGAAGACAAGGTTTATTCTATGATGAGGATGAACCTGAAGACTCTATAGACAATACACACAGCTGTGGGCAGGGGTGAAGCCCTATACTCACAAAAACTAGGAGCATTAAGTAAAGTCTACGTAACAAAATGTGAGATCCTGCCACCACTCTTTTCACCCTTGGATCACGGCCAGATTTACTATACACATTGGGACCAAAATTAGAGGCTTCTTCTTTAAGGAAACCAACTTATACAATAGAAAGAATCCCGGCCGGGCGCGGTGGCTCAAGCCTGTAATCCTAGCACTTTGGGAGGCCGAGACGGGCGGATCACGAGGTCAGGAGATCGAGACCATCCTGGCTAACACGGTGAAACCCCATCTCTACTAAAAATACAAGAAAATTAGCCGGGCGAGGTGGCAGGCGCCTGTAGTCCCAGCTACTCAGGAGGCTGAGGCAGGAGAATGGCGTGAACCCGGGGGGGCGGAGCTTGCAGTGAGCCGAGATCGCGCCACTGCACTCCAGCCTGGGGCACAGAGCAAGACTCCGTCTCAAAAAAAAAAAAAAAAAAAAAGAATCCCAAAGCCAGGCACAGTGGCTCACACCTGCAATCCCAGCATTTTGGGAGGCCGGGGCAGCTGGATCACCTGAGGTCAGCAGTTCGAGACCATCCTGGCCAAATGGTGAAACCGTACCCATCTCTACTAAGAATATAAAAATTAGCCAGGCGTAGTGGCACATGCCTGTAATCCCAGCTACTCTGGAGTCTGAGGCAGGAGAATCACTGGAACCCAGGAGGCAGAGTTGCAGTGAGCCGAGATTGTGCCACTGCACTCCAGCCTGGGAGACAAAGTGAGACCTTGTCTCAAAAAAAAAAAAAAAAAAAAAAAAAAAGAAAGAATCCCAAGATTCAAACCATTCCTGCACACAAACTTCAAAACAGCTTAAATATGAGAAGTTGGCCAAGAAACAGGTATTTGAAAGACATGAAAGACAAAAACACTAAATAAACAGAAAAAAATGGAACTCTTAGCAAAACAATAACTAATGTGGGAAGCATGTTTTAAAACTTTAACATCCTCAAAGAACTAAAACATCACATCCAAGAATAGAAAACTATCTTTTTTTTTTTTTTTTTTTTTGAGATGGAGTCTCGCTCTGTCACCCAGGCTGGAGTGCAGTGGCCAGATCTCAGCTCACTGCAAGCTCCACCTCCTGGGTTTACGCCATTCTCCTGCCTCAGTCTCCCAAGTAGTTGGGACTACAAGCGCCCGCCAACTCGCCCGGCTAGTTTTTTGTATTTTTTAGTAGAGACGGGGTTTCACCATGTTAGCCAGGATGGTCTTGATCTCCTGGACCTCGTGATCCGCCCGTCTCGGCCTCCCAAAGTGCTGGGATTACAGGCTTGAGCCACCGCGCCTGGCCAGAAAACTATCTTAAAAAATTTCAGAAAATAGGAAAAGCTCTCAGATATTAAAAACACTACAGCAAAAAAAAAAAAAAAAAAAAGGATCTAAGACACAGACTGGAGATAAGGTTGAGGAAATCTTCCAGAAAATACAAAAAAATGAAAAATAAAGGAGAAAGTTTTAAAAAAAGAAAGTAGAAGTTTATTCTACAAAGCCCAATTTTCAACTAATAAATTAAAAGTACAAAGAAAATTAATAGAAGAGAGGAAACTATCAAAGAAATAGAGAAGCAAATTCCCAAAATTGAGACCTGAGTTTCTAGATGAGATTTAAAAAGACATTACTGTGAAATTTCAGAACAGGCAGGGCACGGTGGCTCACACCTGTAATCTTAGCACTTTGGGAGGCCTAGGTGGGTGGATCACTTGACATCAGGAGTTCAAGACCAGACTGGCCAACATGGTGAAACCCCATGTCTCCACTAGAAATACAAAACCAAGTCTCCACTAGAAATACAAAACCAAGTCTCCACTAGAAATACAAAAATTGGCTGGGCGTGGTGGCAGGTGCCTATAATCCCAGCTACTTGGGAGGCTGAGGCAGGAGGATCGCTTGAACCCGGGAGGTAGAGGTTGCAGTGAGCTGAGATTACGCCATTGAATGTCACCCTGGGCAACGAGCGAAACTCCATCTCAGGAAAAAAAAAAAAAAAAGGAATTTCAGATCACTGGGGAAAAATAAGATTCTAAAGGTTCTCAGAGAAAACAAAACCAGGTCACAAAGGACTGGGAGTCAGAAATAGCATAGAATTCCTCAACTTACTTGCTGAGAGACAAGGAAGTGACTTACCCTCTTTGAACTTCAGTTTCCTACTTGAAAGTCACAGGTAATTAGTAAAGCCTACCTTACAAAGTCAGGAAGACATGCATATAAAGCATTTAACATACAGTGCCTCCTGGCCTTCTATTAGCAGGCTACAAAGGTTAAGTTTTACTAATATAAGCAAACCTTATTACAGCATCTCACTATAAAGATGCCTCCTCCACTGCTTCATGTTGCAAAACCCTTTTGATTTGAGTTTACTATTAAAATGGGACTCTGAAATGCCCTTGGTTCTCTCCCTTGTCTCAGCGGTCATCTTATCAAAACTAACTGGTTTTCCCAAATATAAGCAGAATCAAAAGAGAACCACAGGAAAGAAAGAGGATCCTATCTGTTAACTAACTGTATTATTTTCAAGTCACTGCTGGAAGGAAGGGAGGGTCAAGAAAAGATGAAAAGAAGTATGAAAATGTCTATATTTGAGTAGTTTTGTTTTAAATTTGCGAAAATGTAATTAAACAAAAAGCCAGTGCTTCTCCATTAGCAATCTTTTAATGTAAAAAATAGTGTTCTTGATCCAGGCAGTGGCTCACATCTGTAATCCCAGTATTTTGGGAGGCCAAGGCAGGCGGATCACTTGAGGTCAGGAGTTCAAGACCAGCCTGGTCAACGTGGCAAAACCTCGTCTCTACTAAAATTAGCCAGGCATGGTGGCATGTGCCTGCAGTCCCAGGTACTCAGGAGGCTGAGGCGCAAGAATTGCTCGAACCAAGAGGTGGAGGTTGCAGTGAGCCAAGATCGTGCCACTGCACTCCAGCCTCGGCAACACAGCAAGACCCTGTCTCAAAAAAAAAACAACAAAGTGTTATTTAAGATACTTAACCCTGAAGATGAGTTATACCTTATTTCTAAAATCAAAAGAAAAGCATCCTACCTCCTTATCTTGATGATAGTAGGAAAGAACTGGGAATCTTCCCTTGCTCCGGAACTTGGAACTACCAACAATGATGGGTTTGCTTGCTATCCGGGGAACATACAGTTCTCTGGGGTACGTTTCACAAATCTGTAAATATGAAACCAAACATAACCATTGTATCTCAGTTCAAAACCTCTTTAAACACCTTGAAACCTTATTAAACGCAAGAACAGCACATTTCAGTACACAGACAACTTGCTATGCTGACACTCTCTAACCCTCTGCTATTAACATTTTCTGAATTTCTCCAAAACGTTGTTAAGGTACCTTGTAGTCCCGGTTGGCATCAGACAACTGCCAGTGAGAATTTGGCACTCCCATCCTCTTATATTCCTCAGCGAGATCAATGAGCTGCCAGCCTTGTAGTCGTTCTGAATCATTTTGTTTGGGATTATAAGAAAATGCATAGAGATCTTCATATTTTGCTACAGAATACAAAATTTTAAGTGTTAGGTGCAATTTATAAGACATACTACAAATAAATGTAATTTTTCAGTTTTTTCCTTCATTTTTCTCTTTACAATCTTCAAAGAGATGGCTAATACCTGAATATATTTGATATTCAGTATGCAAATGATTATACCTAAAAAGCACACACATCAATCTGAGATGGGATTTTTTGTCATCAGCAAAAGTAAAGCTAATAAATACAGTTAGACTTACATGTTAAATCCTCTACTGCAGTATTTCTTTTTCTTAAAAGTAAAATTATAAAGACACTAATAGACATTTTCCACTAATCACTTTCCCAAATGAGATGTAAACTAGACTAACGTTATAATGAGAAGCTAGAGACAGCATATAGAACATGAAATTGCATTATACATCCCTATCGGACACTGTCAACTAAAAACAGCAACTGTTGCACAGAGCTCTTGAGGCGCTTTGGAATCATCTTTACTATAAACTCTGGCTTGAGACAATGGGATGTTACAGGCTTATGTCCTCAGAGAGAAGAATGAACAAAGACCTGCTCTGAGACCACTCTTGTAGGCAGCAATCCAGACTGCTCAACCGAAATCCAGTCCAACACAGAATTCAAGTCATGCTGGGGGAAGGAAGTCACCAGATCCACAGGGCATAAGTAGTGATAAGATTCTTTAGTGGCTCACGCCTGCAATCCCAACACTTTGGGAGGCCAAGGAGGGTGGATCACAAAGTCAGGAGTTTAAGACCAGCCTGGCCAAGATGGTGAAATCCCGTCTCTACTAAAAATACAAAAAGTTCTTCTTTAGGACTGAACTCAACCTTACTTCTACTCAAATAGAATTCACCCTCTCTTGTTTCTCTGCTCATCTTCTGTATCTCCCACTCAAATCTATTAAATATTTTAGTCCCACTGCTACCAAAGGACCTTGACCTTCCTTAACTTTTTATTTGTAATATCAATTTCCAAGTCATTCTCTTTGATTGTGAAATACCCTCTTAAAAAATATGTTGTGCTACTTGCTATCAATAGACTTAAAAGATTAATATAAAACTGTGGTTTTGTAAGTCTCTACTATAAATGCTTTACTTTTTCCTTACCATTACCCCTTCCGATTATACCATTCTTAGATCAATAGTTTCTAATTACTTTCAGGCCAATTTGGGGGAGATAAGAGTACACAAGAACCTGACAGAGTATAAAAGGATAAAATAACAATAATAAAACATTAAATAAAGTATCTTAGATAACCCATCTCAAAGTGAGCATGCAAGCTTTGGTCTCTAAGAACAATACCTTGTTTTGACAGTTGTAGCAAAGAGTTGTAAATATCATGGCAATCTCTTTCTCTGGGAACAATGAAATGCACGGTTCTGAAGTTCTTGCACTGAATCACAAGGGGACATCCAGAAGTAGTCAAAGCAAGTTTCTCTACTGAGGCAATATGGTGGTGTAATATCTACAGCATGAAAAAACATCCCGGTCATCAACATGGAAAGCACTGAATATTCTCTTCCAGAATGCGTAAGTTTAAGAATGTCCTCCTCAACAAAAGTTGCAAATGTTACATACTCACTCAAACTTCAAGTTTTTTTTTTTTTTTTTTTTTTTTTGAGACGGAGTTTCGCTCTGTCGCCCAGGCTGGAGTGCAGTGGCCGGATCTCAGCTCACTGCAAGCTCCGCCTCCTGGATTTACGCCATTCTCCTGCCTCAGCCTCCCAAGTAGCTGGGACTACAGGCGCCTGCCACCTCGCCCGGCTAGTTTTTTGTATTTTTTAGTAGAGACGGGGTTTCACCATGTTAGCCAGGATGGTCTCGATCTCCTGACCTCGTGATTCGCCCATCTCAGCCTCCCAAAGTGCTGGGATTACAGGCTTGAGCCACCGCGCCCGGCCTAACTTCAAGTTTTTAAATGACTGAATGCCCAAGGCAGAAATATGGGTGTCACTCTGATCCCTCCTCCATCTCTCCACATACTCAATACATTATCAGACCCCGGGAACTGCATCGCCTACATGTTTCTGTAACCTATCCACTTCTCTCTCTCTCTACTGTCACATCCCTAGTTGTAATGTCCCCACTGTTTCTCACCTGAACTACTATAGATAAACATCCTCCTAAACGCTCTCTCCATATCTACACTTGACCCTCTGATCCATTTTCTACAACACAGTAGTGAACACTGAAAAGCAGACTAAAAAAAGGAAGGCAATCTCGTCATTTCAAGTCCCTCTCCTGATCACTGACTATGTTCTAGTGACAACAGCCTTCTTTTGGCTCTTCAAATGAACGAAGCTCCTTCACACATGGTCAGATGCTCCCACTAAATGGAATACTGTAACTCTACATCTTCATCTAAGAACTTCTAGACACATTTCTGGCCTTTGCTCAAAACTCATAATATCACCAAAAGTGTAGCCTGACATGCCCCACAACCCTTCCCAAGTAAGTTAGGACCCCTCCCTTTTCTTACTGCAGCTTAAGCTATACTTTCCCTTCATAGTGATGGCAGCAGCGGCCTGTCTGGAGTGGCCACTGTGAGGATGCCAGCTGCAGTGGGGGAGGTGCAGCCAGGGTTGCGTGCTCTGCAGAACAGGCAAGACCTGGGAACAGGTGATCCCAGGGGAAGCCCCATGCCCTACCGAGTTGGCAGGGCTGGAGCCACACTCCTGGGCACAGCTGCAGCCGCCCAGCCATGGCTCTGGACCCAGGCATCCCTGCGTTCCTGGGGGCCTAGGAAACCCCCTCCCCCTGCAGGTTCAAAAGTGCCTGCTCCCGCTCCCTGGCCTCTTCCCACTCCCATTGCCTGCTCTGTGGCAGAGCAAAGCTGTGGACATGTCCCGACAGCCCAGCCCAGGTACTGTCGTGACCTAGCTGGGTGTGCATGTGCTTGGGGCGGCACTGACACACCAACCCCTGGCTGCCTTGGCCCCTCCGGAAACTACTTCTGAGGCTGAAACTTTGGGTGCCCATGAGCACAGGAGGGAGGCCCACGGCCTGCGGGTGGCATGGTGCGGCGTTGATCAACATTACATCTCCAGCACCTAACACAGTACCTGGAACATTATAATTGCCCCCCTCAGATCAAAAAGCTTACAAATGTTATATATCACACACTTCAACTTTAATTTTTTAAATGTGAATGCCCAAGCCAGAAATATGGATGTCATCCCTGATACCTCCTTTATCACAATAAGAGTTTACTAAATGAATGAATAAAAAGTCCTACTATAAACTCAATATTTGATGGTATTTTAAACATATGCTTACCATTCTCACCTACTCCCAATAATATTTTGTTTGCTACTAAAAATGCCTACTGTTTCTTAATACCACTCCTATTAAAATATTTATAGAAAACTTTTCTGAAGAACAAAAGACCAAGGCTCCTAATCATGGCAAGAGATCCATTAATCCCAAATTAATCTAAAAATTCAACATAAATTTCAGTTTAAAAATTCCAATCTGCTTTGTTTTGTAGTGAGTGAGGGATGATTATTTATATAATACACATATATAATTAAAATATTGTTAATATTAATTATACATATTAAATCTAAAGTTCACCTGCGAAATTAAATGCACATAAATAATCAAGAAAAGCTTGAAAAACAATGAGAAGCAGCTGTCAACGGAAATTAAAACTACACAGAGAACAAATAATTAACACACACACACATATGTAGCCCTTACTTATGGCTAAGATTCAGCACCATTATCACTTATATTAATGGGACTCCGCTACTAAAAATGATCTAATAATAACATTTAAACAGAGAATAAGGAACAAAAGCTAACTATAGTATTACAAGTTGAGAACCCCTATCCAAAATGTTTGGGACTAGAAGTATTTCAAATTTTGGATTTTTAAAGATTTTGGTATATTTGCATTATACTTATTATACTTATCAACTGACATCCCTAATCTGAAAATCTGGAATAGCATTTCCTTTGAACATCATGTCAGTGCTCAATTTTTGGATTGGGGATATTCAACCTGTATATCACTGTTCTGATTTTAACTATAAAGACCCAAAAGTATATGCAGGAAGAAAATGATAAAGAAAACTGGTCCTACCACTAACTAGTTATGTGATCTTGAAGACATAACCAACTATAAAGTGAGAAAAAGGATATAAGGTTGGTAAGGCCCCTTCTGGATCTAAAATGTTCATTTCTATGGCTCTAGTATACTAAACAAACTTCATTTAGGGGAAACATAGGGAATATACTGATAAGAAAGCATTTAAAAGATAACAATAGGAGAGTAGAGAATAACACAGTTATCTTTTTGCTGCCCCTCAAACTATATTCCTAGCAGCTGAAGGAATAGCTATATGGAAAGCCTTCATTTATATCTCTACGGGATGGATAATAGAGAAAATACTGAAGTAAGTGGACAAAGGAGGGGTAGATGGAGTGGATGATACTATGACTAATTATTTCAGAAGGTACTGCTAGGTAAAATTCCTGGCAATTCTTGGATTGGTAAAATTTCTGGCAATTCTGGATGGAGAAGGGATCCAGTGCTTCTAGGGAATACAACGTCTCTGAGATCAGTATCTCAAGTGAGTTTCCTTAACAGCTGATATGGAATCATATATCAATTGGTCAGCCTTCTTCAGGAAATCAGAAGAGTACAATCAAAGAGAGAAAGAGAAGAGTACTGTATGTGCAGTACAGGGGTGTACCACAGAGCAACATGAATCTCTGGACAGGGAGGCATAATTGACCTCTAATCTTGATTCTACAGCTTAGAAAAATAGTATGAGCAGCTATGATTTACTGCCACTACTATGTTTTAGGCACAGATGTTTTTCGTACTTTCTCTCATCTAAGATTCATGAAAGTCCTACATGATGACGGATGCTATATACCCATTTTATGTGGGTGTTAAGCTCGAAAGTTACATACTTTTTGGCAGACACTGTTGGTCTGCCATTCCTCCCCACCTTCCTTACTTGCAACACCCTTTTCCCTCAAGAGATCCAAAATACTAGGGTCTGCATTCTCTGCCTCCTTTTCAGGTAGGAGTAGCCAAGTGTCCGGATTTTCAAACAATCAGAGGTTAGGGAAAGTCGGCTGGGGGTCCTTCTGAGAGAGCCTCTCCTCCCTGATAAAAGGAGAGGGGGCTACTGAGGAAAGCCTACCCACCTCTCCTGCTTTGCAAGGTTTGGTACCATGTTCAGTCAGGTATTCATTTACTTACAACCAAAAGTACCCTGACATAGTCGCCCAAGCAGTGAACAGCAGAGCTGACATTTGAACCCAAAGCTACCTGACAACACAGCCTACATGAGCTCCTTTTACTATGTTACACTGCCTGGGTAACACTGAATGAATTACCACTTCGCGGAGCTTCAGCTTCTTCATCTATAAAGTGGAGGTTCTAAAACCTGGCAGAGCTAGTGGCACAGAAACATGCTCAAGTCTCTTCCTCTCAAGCACAGAGACACCCCCATATTCTAACCCCCTTTCCTACTTCTTTTTCTGCTTAGCACTTATCACTATGTATTTTACTTATTTACCTATTTATTGGTGACGTTATTCATATCTCTCAGCACTAGAATGTGGGCTCCATGAGGGCAGAATTCGTACCTGTTATTATTGGCTATTGTTTCCAAAATATCTAGAATAGTGATATGAAACACACTGTAGATGCTCAATAAATGTGTGCTGAATGAATAAGTGAATGAATTCTAAAACAGAAAAGGAAAAACAAAGAGTCCAAAATAGCCATGGCAATTTTGAAGAACAAGTTGGGAGGGTATGCTCTACTTGATATCAAAATTCATTTAAAAGCTATAGTCAATAAAACAGTGTGGTACAGTGTAGTCAGTATACTAAACGAATAGAAAACAAAACTCAAAAGCAAAGCCTCACATACATGGAAGATGTTTTTATGACAGAGCTGGTACTAAAGATGAATGAAATGAAACAATCAATAAATGGTGCCAGTCGTCTATAAGAAAAAATAAAAATGAATCCCTATTCACGTCATACGCCAAAATATTTCCCAGATGTATTAACAACTTACAGGATCAAACTTAAGCTTTTAGAAGAAAATATAGAAGAACCTTTATGACTTTGACATAGGAAAGGATTTCTTAAGTCACAACAGAGCACAAACAAAGAAAAAAATGAAAAATCTATAATCTTAAAAACATAAACTTTAACTGAAAAACACATAAAAAACACAGAACACAAGCCACACACTGGGAAAAGCTATCTATGTCACACACATCTGACAAAGCATTATAACCTAGAACTCTTTCTTTTCTTGAATAATACTTTTTTTTTTAATTCAGTGGGTACATGTGCAGGTTTGTAATATGAATATACTGAATGATGCTGAGGTTTGAGCTTCAACTGAACCCATAGCCCAGATAGTGAATACAGTACCCAAGAGGTAGTTTTTCAACCCTTGTTCCTCTACTTCCCTCCCTCTCACCTCTATTAGTCTATTAATGTCTATTGTTCCCATCTTTATGCTCATATGTACCCAATGTTAAGTTTCCACTTGTAAGTGAGAACATGCAGTATATGGTTTTTTGTTTGTGTTAATTCACTTAGAATAATGGCTTCCACCTGCATCCATGTTGCTGTAAAGGCCGATTTTGTTCTCTTTTTAAGGGGGCATAGTATTCTGTGGTGTATATGCACCACATTTTCTTTATCCAGTCCACTGCTAATGGACACCTAGGTTGATTCCGTATCTTTGCTGAACAGTGCTGCAACAAACATGCAAATGCCCGTGTCTTTTTGGTTGGATGATTTATTTTCCTTTGAGTATATATCCAGTAACAGGATTGCTGGGTTGAATGGTAATTCTATGTGTAGCCCAAAACTCTTATAAAATCAATAAAAGACAACCCAATAAAAAAAGAAAAGGAAACTCTTTCCTTTTTCTTTATCTGCAAAGGGTAAATTCTTTGTAATCAGTTCATCAACATTACAATTGGACATCTACTAGATATGCACAAAATTTTAAATTGACAATATCAATGTTGTTGAAGATTTACAACACTGTGTAATACACTACTGAGAATAAATTGGACCAACTATTTTGAAGAGGTGACATACTTAGTAAGATTATATATGCACTTATTCAAGACCCCATAATTTTACTCCCAGGCAAATATCCCAGAGAAACTCTGGCAAATATACAGAAAGAAACATATATGTCTCATATAAATACACAAAATGTTGTTTACATGTACATGCATACTGCAACATTTATACTGGCAAAAAAAAAAAAAAAATACCATAATTAAAATTTGTATAAAAACACTGGGGAATATACCAAACAATCCATTTGATCTGTTAACATGTACATAGTTTTTAGATTTTTAAAAATTAAAAGGAACAATAGGTATTTTATTTTTATTTTTATTTTTTCTGAGACAGAGTCTCATACTGTTGCCCAGGCTGGAGTGCAATGGCACAATCTCGGCTCACTGCAACCTCCGCCTCTCGAGTTCAAGCAATTCTCCTGCCTCACAATCCTGAGTAGCTGGGATTACAGGCACCCACCACCACGCCCTGCTAATTTTTTGTATTTTTAGTAGAGATGGGGTTTCACTATGTTGGTCAGGCTGGTCTTGAACTCTTGACCTCGTGATTCACCCACCTCAGCCTCCCAAAGTGCTGGGATTACAGGCATGAGCCACCGTGTCCAGCCTAGGAACAATAAGTATTTCAAAATTATTTATGGAGATAAGAGTGTGGTATTTTATAGAATTCCATGTTACACATTCCATAACTGATTTATTAGAAGGGAGGGCAGGAGTGATCTAGAGACCAAAAAATATTTTGGTTGAGATAGGTAACTAATGATTAAAAATTGTGTTATATATTGTGTTATACACATTCAAAATAAAACATGACAGACCAAGTTTATTATTATTATGACAAACAGTACAGCTGCGGTGCTCCTTACCCAGGTTTCTTTTTGATGAGAGTCTATAAATAATAGATGTGTAGCCGTAAGATAGAGTGTTCCTGTTAATGACTTGTTGCTGGTACTGAATCGGTCAAGTAATTTTACTTGTTCTACCTAAAAGAAAAAAGATATTATTTTTCATTTCAAAAGTGGTATAAATTATTTTTCTGTTAGCCCAGGACTTACATGCACCATTCTCAATTTTTTCTTCGTTTTGTCTAAAATCATAAGAGCTTATTTAATACTTACTGTTAAATTCCATGTATCTTTTTGGGGAATGTATAACCCACAAATAACATACAGATTATTTACAGTTACAAATGTAACCAATAGAGAACCACATTGTAGAAAACAGTAACACTTATATTGAGGGTAGCAAGAAAGAGGGGTGCAGTACAAATAAGCAAAAACATTTTTCATATCCAAGAGTCAACATTTTTATCTAAAGTTGGAAAATCAAAATATAAATATATTATTATCTAGAGTTTTAGAGTAAACTACCATAAAAATTAAATCAGGAAACATTTAAATGGTTGCCAACTCCAACTAGTCTCTATATTCTCCTCACTATCCCACACCAGGGCAATGATTGTTTTTTGTCCACCTCTGGGCTTTTATTCACACCGTTCTCTGCTTCTAAAATCGTCTCTTCTGCTTAGCTAAGTGGCAAGTATTCTTCAAGACTCACTAACATCCTGCCTCCTAACATTAATCCTCATTAGAGAATTCGTTCATTACTTACATCTTGGCTTCGTATTCCTCTGTAGCTCTGAATTCCCTGGCACAGATTATGTCCTATGCTGCTTTGGCCTCCTCTAGTGCCTGAGCTGGTAAGGCACATAATATGTCTTTATGAATACTAGTAGACAGACACACACACACATGCACACAAACACACACACACGATGTTGCTGCTGGAGTGGAGAGTGGGACTAGGGCTACCCAGGAATGTGCAGGAGAGTACTGCTGGGAATCTTTGTGTTATTCATCCTTATGAAAAAAAGTAAAATAACCACTACCAACCTAAAAAATGTTAATTTGGGCCAGGCACGGTGGCTCACGCCTATAATTCCAGCACTTTGGGAGGCCAATGCGGGCGGATCACCTAAGGTTAGGAGTTCAAGACCAGCCTGGCCAACATGATGAAACCTCTACTAAAAATACAAAAAGCAGCTGGGCATGGTGGCACACACCTGTAATCCCAGCTACTTGAGAGGCTGAGGCAGGAGAATTGCTTGAATCTGGAAGGTGGAGGTCGCAGTGAGCCAAGATTGTGCCACTGCACTCCGGCCTGGGCGACAGAGTGAGATTCCATCTCAAAAAAACAAGCAAAAAAAAGTTAATTTATGTGTACCAGCAGGTTGTAGACAGTTTTTTAAATTGTTTATATCTTCAAAATCATCTAGATAGCTAACCACTAGCTCATTAATTCTACAATTTTCTCCCATATATTAATATATTTCATCACCACCAGGCGCAGTGGCTCACACCTGTAATCCCAGCACTTTGGGAGGCCAAGGCGGGTGGATCACGAAGTCAGGAATTCAAGACCAGCCTGCCCAACATGGTGAAACCCCATCTCATTAAAAATGCAAAAAATTAGCTGGGCATAGTGGCGGGTGCCTATAATCCCAGCTACTCGGGAGGCTGAGGCAGGAGAATCGCTTGAACCTGGGAGGCAGAGGTTGTGGTGAGCCAAGATTGCACCATTGCACTCCTGCCTGGGCAACAAGAGCAAAACTCTGTCTCAGAAAAGAAGAGGAAAGGAGAGGAGGGGAGGGGAGGGCAGGAGAGGAGAGAGGAAGGTTTTCTACTTATAAACCTGAATAAAGATTTCTCTTAGAGGTCAACATTTATTTCATTGTTTAGGACCATTTCTTCCTTAAATAAAAATCTAGCTTCAGTTTACCACATACTGCGAATCCAAACTTAAAACACCTTTTAAGACAAATGGGATCAACTACTGTTTACTCCTCTTCATTGTGCGTGACTTGGCTGGAAAGGGCACTGTGGCCAACCAGCACTGAGCAATTACTGCAATATAGATCTCACCTATCTTTCTGGGTGGAGACACAGAGCCAAACCATATCATTTCCTAAGCTATTAAAACAAAGTTTTTAAGGCTCTAACAAGAAGACAACTGATGAATATACATGGAAATAAAGGTTACCATAAAGTATCAACACTACTCAAGCAAATAATCTGTGTCCACATCATTCAGTAGAGTTTCAAATAGCTTCTCAGAAAAAATTAAAAAGTCTACTGGCAAGTAGTTTAAAAGTGGGGAGGGGCTGATTTTATTACTATTTAATTAAATAGGAAGTTGGCTTTAAAAAGAAACCCACGTGAAATTTTAAATTTGTGGATTTTTTGAAGATCATAAATATTCCTGGTTGTGCTCCAATTATAAATCTCACATTGTAACTTCTCTATGAGGCATAAGTATCTACAAAGCTTCTATACATGGAAAACAATCACACCACTTTTCATTTGGATTTTATTCCACTTCTGTCCATCCCCTGTCCTCTATTACTCTTCCTCAGGGGTCCATTCTCTATAGGAAACTTACCTACTGTCATTATGTAAGCCTATACATTAATGACTCCCAAAATTGTACGTCCAGCTCCCCTCTCTCCTGAGTTCATACTGTCTGCTACACAGATAGTATTTCCTGACATACTAGTGAGGTCTCATTATATGCCTATTGCTGTGACAAGTGCTTACCATACATTATTTCTTTTAATTTTGACAACTCCTATATAGTATGTACTAGTACTGTCCCCACAGAAACTGGGACTTGGGGAGGTTGGTTAGTCATCTCAAAGTCACACAGCGAGAAGCAGCTAGTGGTATAGCTTAGTCATAACCCTATGTGATCTGATTCCCAAGCCAAAACACCTTCCTACTATGCTATACTGTCTCCACTAGATGTGTCGGAGCCATGTTATACATACTGAAAGCAAAACTGATTTCCCCCTCACCCCTCACAAATAGGTTTCTAATTCTGTATTTTGGATGTGAGTTAATGTTAATCCTCCATCCTTATCAAGTCACCCACACTGGAAATCCGTGAATCATCCTATGACTTCTTCTCAATCCCCAACATTCCATCAATCACCAATTCCTATGATTTTTATCACCTAAATATTTTTAAATCTGCCCCTTCCACCACTATTAAAGCAATTCCTAAATTATAATGAAAGCCTCTGTTCATGTATCTGTCTTTTCCACTAAAGACTAACATAGCCCAGGGCAAAGACTGTCTTTCATTTACGCACGAATATCTCCTAACAGCTAGTGGTGTCTGACACAATAAATGTTTGTTGAACTAAGATGAACGGCCACAGAAAAATTATTTTCCTCAGGTGAAAACCAGAAGGTGTGCCCAATTTACCAGTGATCCCTTTTGTTGAAATCATTTGATTTATTAAATAAGATTCTTCTTTATCCCATTATACTTTTCCTCATCTATCTTTTCCCTACACAGTGGGTGAACAGTAGGTATTCATTCAGTAATTCTTGAATAAACCAGCATGTGGAACTTGAGTCAATTAAACCTCTTTCCTTTATAAATTACCCAGTCTTGGGTTGTTCTTTACAGCAGTGTGAAAATGGACTAATACATGTACTCTATCTTTGTCTGCCTAATAAATATAAGCAATAAAGTGCTCTAGTAAATATTTGCAAAACTACTGTAGTTAGTAATCTGGTCAAGTAGGTAGAGTCCTGACAGTCCTCTATGTCAAGCTACTGTTCAGTTAAGTTGAAATGGAGAAAGAAAGAAGGATGCATATGGAGTTTAAAAAGCAAATTCCATATTTAAAGGTGCTCCATAGTTGGAAAAAACTACTGTAAGTGATGAAAGCAAAGATCAGCAAAATGTTATTCACTAATGGGAATACAGAAAATACAAAATTCTCAACATAGGAAATACAACATTTATGTCTCAATAGCAGAGGCATAACATTTTATCTGATTAAAAAAAAACGTTAAGGTACAAAATCTGTACTGTAGATTAAAAAAGGTACAGAGGTTTTTAAGTACAGTAGTCCTTTAGGAAATATAGCTTATAAGATCATTCCAGTGTCAATGTGGAGAAAATGCTGGATTGATTAAGGGCAACCAGGTAAGAAGCTAATGAAGCCATCTAGGTGACTGGTTCATATTAGGGCCTGGAGTAAGCTGTGATAGAGAGGAAGTCCCTCTTGAGATAATAACAAAACTGATAAGGGAAGGAAGAGAGGAGGAAAAACAGAGGTTCCTTAAGGGTTTTAAGCTTGTCACACTGGTTGCCATTCACTAAGATAAAGTAGTATAGAGAAGAAAACGTCCAAAAGAAAGGATATCTTTAATAAAATAAACTGAGGACTATCTTAGCATATGCCAACTTACATTCAAATCTATATAACAGAAAATCATTACATACAACTGCTTCAATAGGGTAATCTCTATATGAAAGTGACAGATAGTGAAAGTAATCTGAAATCATTCCAAAACATTTATTTAGTATTTACACTAAAGTTCTCAAGAAAATAAGAGATTTCTGAGAAAATACACTGATTATTTTGCTCTTTGTGGCAAATCCCACCCCTCACCTCTAAGGTGAGACTGAGTCTCGCTCTATTGCCCAGGCTGGAGTGCAGTGGCGCCATCTTGGCTCACTGCAACCTCCAAAGAAAATCAAGTATTTTTCTTTACTAAAATCATTGGCATACAAATTTCAAACCACAGACTTAGTCAACTTCTAAAAACCAACTGCTTCTTTATATTTCCCCTTTTCACCAAGGAACTAAAAGTATTTTACAGATGTTGCTACAGATTTTCCCAGTCTGTTCTCAGAAATGTGTTAAGTCAGATGTTAGGAAGCAACTATAACTCTTTCAGGTCACTATCACTGTGAGGTACTACAGAAACTGTTAGGATCCTTAAATTATAGGTATCACCACAGCCAAATAGAAAATGGAAAAAAAGAAAAAAGCCTTTGGGAAAAAAAAGAACAAATGAAGAATAAAAATGGGGCAAAGAGAAAGGAATTGGAAGATGTCACTTCGGTGAGGAATGGTAAATGCCAACACACATTACTTTAAGGACTATTTAGTTGAATCGTTGCCAACTATGGGCCTACACTAAAAGGTACCCTAATGGTCTATGCAGAAAGTTCAAATTTCAGCCAATTATGAAGTCAGGACTGGAAAACACAGAGAACCCCACACATACGGATTCACATTCAGAAAATGTTGGGGCCACCACAGGTGTAGTGGCTCATGCTTATAATCCCAACACTTTGGGAGGCCAAGGCAGGAGGACTGCTTGAGACCAGGAGTCTGAGAACCAGCCTGGGCAACACTGTGACACCCTCATCTCTACAGGAAAAAAAATTGTTTTTTAATTAGCCAGGCATGGTGGCATGTGCCTGTAGACCCAGCTACTTGGGAGGTAGAGGCAGGAGGATCGTTTGAGCCCAGGAGGTAGAGGCAGGAGGATCGTTTGAGCCCAGGAGGTAGAGTTATGATCATACCACTGCACTCCAGCCTAGGTGACAGAGCAAGATCCTATTGGAAAAGAAAGGAGAAAGACAGGAGAAAGGACAAAGAAGAAAGGAGAAAGGAAAGGGGAAAGAAAAAAAAGAGGAAAGGAAGAGAAAAGGAAAAGGAAGGAAAGGAAGAGAAAAGAAAAGAAAGAAGAAAAGGTTGGAAATGAAAAACACAGGGAGTCACACAAACAGAATCACATTCAGAAAATTCAGACACCTCTTTACCCCTCAGGAAGAAGTGGCCTCTGGGACAGGAAGGGACCAATGGCCTTCAATCAGACTTCTGTGACCAACAGTTGTACTTATTCTACAACTACAACAATAGACACGGTGGCTACTGAAGCAGAAAGTGCACCATCACTGCTCCTCTGGCTTGTTGCACTCCTTCCCTATAGCCAGGCACTCATCTGGGACTCTCAGAATCATTCCACACTGACATCCTGCCAAGAATTAGCTTTCAAAAACGGAGCACTTCAAGTTGTGTGCAGGAAGTGGAGAGCAGAGATTATGTTTTTTGTTCGTGTATCCCAATTTCCAGAACAGTGGCTGCATAAATTAGGAAATGAAACAGTCACAGACCTCAAGAGGGGAGAGAGTAACCTCAGATCGTAAATCCAGTGGGCACTTTTCAGTTTTATCTTACTTTGCTTATTCCATCAATGGCTTCCTATCTCACTCAAAAAAAAGCAAAGATTTTACAGTGGCCTTCAAGACTACAGTAACTTGCCCCGTCCCCCAGCTTTAATCTTCCACTATGCTCTTCTTCACTCACCCTGCTCTAGCTGTCTTGCTTGTTCTTAGCAACCAGGCATGCCCTCAAAGGGTTTTTGCCCCCGTTGTTCCCTTTGTTGAGACTCTCCCCCGCATCCCCCATGTGGGGATGGCTTGCGCCCTCACCAGTTTCAGGTCTGTACTCAGGAGTCACCTTCTCTGTAAGTGCTTCCCTAACCACTCGATTTACAGCGGTCCTCCCTTAAACCTCCTCCTCAACCCTCATACTCTCCAGAGCCCTGGCTTGCTTTATTTTTATCCATAGCATTTACCACCATCTAACACACTATACATTGAACTTAATTTTGTTTATTGTTATCTCTTCTCCAAATAGATAAGTTATAAAGGCAGGAGTTTTTGTCGGAACTTACAACAGTGCCTGGCCCAAGGAGGAAGCAGCCAGAGGATGGAGCAGAGAAGGAAATTAGAACAGGGAAGACTGTCCCCTTCCCATCTGTGCTTCACCTCTTCCAAATTCATCTGGCTTCTCCTCCTCTGCTTGCCTGCCCCCTACCCCATTTTTTTTTTTTTTTCTTTTTGAGACACAGCATTGCTCTGTTGCCCAGACTGGAGTGCAGTGGCATGATCTCGGTTCACTGCAACCTCCATCTCCCGGGTTCAAGTGATTCTCATGCTTCAGCCACCCAAGTAGCTGGGATCACAGGCATCCGCCACCATGCCCCGCTAATTTTTTGTATTTTTAGTAAGACAGGGTTTCACCACGTTGGCCAGGCTGGTCTCAAACTCCTGACCTCAAGTGATCCTCCTGCCTTGACCTCCCAAAATGCTAGGATTACAGGCATGAACCACCATGCCCAGCCTGCTTGCCTTTTTAAGTGTTTAGACTATTCTCTACAGAGTCTCAACATATTCTTGCATAAACTCATCCAAAATAGAAATTTCAATGATTTACCTAAACACAACTCCCTCCCAAATCTACTCTTGAAGCCAGACTTTTTCCCTCACACTAGATCCTCACAATCAGCTAGCTACTGGAAAAAGTCTGACCACCCAAGCTTCTATTCATCCCCTCCTCTCTATTCTTACTCACACTGCCCCAACTGACTAATCAAATCTCTTGATTAGATCATTATTCTGTGAGGCAAGAGAGTGTGGTTAAGAGAATAGGCTTGCTATCAGAAAGACCTAAATTCAAGTTCCCACCTCCACCTCTTCTTTGGCAGAGCTAATTGTGCGAGCCAGGACAAGTTATTTTATTTATTCTCTCAGGGTTTCAGTTTCCTCACCTGTAAAATGGGATAGTACTAGTGAAAATCAAAACAGCACTTTACTTGGAAAAAAGCCTTCAGGTGCTCCTCAAAACCTACTGGCTCTTATTTCAAAGACAATTTTAATACTATCAGTTTCTCCTTATTCTTATTTTTATATCTCCTTCCTTCTTTCAGAGGGAAGATATATTTGTACACATACATGGATGATATCACATTCTAATGACAAAAAGAGGGAGCAAGCTAAAGAACAAGTTAGGCATTAACTTTTGTAATAACTCAATTTGGGCCTTAGTAGCACCAGATTTTTATGAGACATTCCATTTGATTACAAACTCTAGCAGTCAGTCTTTCTTTTTTTTTTTTTTTTTTTTTTTTTTTTTTTTTTTTGAGACGGAGTCTCGCTCTGTCGCCCAGGCTGGAGTGCAGTGGCGCGATCTCGGCTCACTGCAAGCTCCACCTCCTGGGTTTACGCCATTCTCCTGCCTCAGCCTCCTGAGTAGCTGGGACTACAGGCGCCCGCCACCGCGCCCGGCTAATTTTTTGTATTTTTAGTAGAGACGGGGTTTCACCGTGGTCTCGATCTCCTGACCTTGTGATCCGCCCGACTCGGCCTCCCAAAGTGCTGGGATTACAGGCTTGAGCCACCGCGCCCGGCCCAGTCTTTCATTTATAGCTTAAAAAAAGTTCTTCCATTCCATTCAGTAAAGTTCCATTCACAGATAAGACAATATCATTTGACATCAATATAAGATGTCAGCCAAAGTACTGGCAGAGAAGGGAGAAAGACTGCATGAAGAACTGTCTCTGCATATTTCTCATTGTTTCTTGGCAGGACTATGTCATTATGGCAAAATCAGAGCTCAAAGCGATAGGCAGTAGCTACATGATTCATAAGTGAAGCTTGGAAATGCTCTTTCAGAAATCCAGATTCAGGGACTTGACATCTTTGATGCTATACAGTTAGTAAACCAAATGTGACCAAAACAGAATGATATATATGTTCATTAGTATTCAGCTAAAATACTTAATCTGATAAAATTCTGATTAGCAAGCAACAGTAATCCTAAATATTATTTAAAAACAATACCACATAAATATTATTTATGGCAAAAACAGGTTTGGGGGGAAAAGCTCTTAGAATTATTATCAGCATTTATTTCTGAATTAATACTAATGCACATTTAACAATTAGATTAAAACTAGAGAGGCACTGGAAAAAGCATACATAGTCTTTGGAGTTAAACACACCTTACTTTAAATACTAATTCTATCTCTCATGAGCTAATTGAGCAGGTTTCTTAAATTCCTAAGCCTATTTCCTCCTCACCTATAAATGCAGATAATACTACCCAACTGACAGGGTTATTTAAGAGATCAGTGATGATACTGTATAAATTAACATATTTATGCAATTGTATATATTATAAAGTAATAATATTGTATAATTGGCTATACTGACATATAGTTGCTCAACAAATGGTAATTATTGTCAAATAAAGCTGATTGAACAACATAAATCACTAAATAGTCATAAAGGACACTCTACAGTCAATTTTGATCCTAATGACTAAACTACATAAAGGTCAAAACAGCTAATCTAAAACAATCCACTTTTGGTTTCTAAATACTTACACTTATTTTTGCAGCAAAACTAACAAAATCCAGATGAAGGCTATGCATAATGGAAACAAAAGGTTGGCTATGTTCAAACCAATCTTTTAAGAATAAGTTATTTTCCCAATACATTAATAATTTAAGAAAATGTTACAGTCCCCACAACAATTAACAGAACGTACCCTGAGGTCCACCTCCATCTTGCTGTGATACACCCAGTGTCAATAGAGCGTCTGGCACATACTAGGTACCTAGCAAATATTTACTTGCCGTCTATGTACACTCACTTAATATTACTCCAGAGTAGTGATCCAATACTAGAAAAACAACCCAAAGTAATAAAAGAGCATATATGAAAAGTAGTTGTAATAGAAAATCATCAGAAATTTCTTAGTCTCTAAAAACGCCTTATTAAACCACCAGCATGGGACCACTGTGTAAAGATAAGTCAAAATCAGAACATTACTTGAAGAAAAGTTCATCCATTGATAAAGAGGAATATCAGACAAAATGAAAGTCAACGGTGACAACTTTCAAAGAGCTAATAAGAGGGGCTACAACTCTACAAATAAAAACAAAGATATATATTCATAATACATTGAAGGAAGAAAGATTTAAAATAACCAAGAGATCCTCAATATTTTCCAAGTCTGTTCACTCTTATCCACCTAAGAATAGGATTTGCTCTAGTTGATCAGATTCAGTTTACTTTTACTGATTTTTTTCTTCTTTTTTTTCCGCCCCCACTATGTCACCCAGGCTGGAGTGCAATGGCGCGATCTTGGCTCACTGCAACCTCCACGTCCTGGGCTCAAGCCATCCTCCCATCTCAGCCTCCCGAGTAGCTGGGGACTACAGGTACACACTACCCGACACGGCTTTTTTTTTTTTTTTTTTTTTCCTTTTGAGACTGAATCTCGCTCTATTGCCCAGGCTGGAGTGCATTGGCGCCATCTTGGCTCACTGCAACCTCCACCTCCCGGGTTGAAGCAATTCTCCTGCCTCAGCCTGAGTAGCTGGGATTCCAGGCGCCTGACACCACGCCCGGTTAATTTTTGTATTTTTAGTAGAGATGGGGTTTTGCCAGGTTGGACAGGCTGGTCTCGAACTCCTGACTTCAAGTGATCTGCCCACCTAGGCCTCCCAAAGTGCTGGGATTACAGGCGTGAGCCACCGTGCCCAGCCAATTTTTTTGTTTGTTTTTGTAGAAACTAGGTTTCACTATGTTGTCCAGGCTGGTCTCGGATTCCTAGGCTCAAGCGATCTGCCCGCCACGGCCTCCCAAAGTGTTGGGATTACAGGCGTAAGCCACCGTGCCCAGCCTTTTACTGGTTTTCGATTGTGTGCTATACACCGTAGAAAGCACATGAAAAACAGAGGAGGTTCGAACTGATGCAGAAGTCAGTCACGTGCACTTAGCTACTATATAATACGTATCTGGAACCAATACAAGAACCTGATCCAATGTCTACTCTAGTCCTCTTTTCCATCTGTGCACCTTCTACTAGTTTGGTTATAGACTTAAGCACCCTTCTATTTTCAAAATTTAAGTACCAACAACTTGAATTCTCAAGTTATTTTATCTTTCTTCTCTTAAAAAAAAAACGTTTTAAGGGGTTAGTTTTCAGCATCTTCAATTTTGTTAGATACGGTATGCACAACGTTAAAGACAAACTCTAATAAAAATTCATGTGTACCTTTAAAAGGTTTGTGAAACATTTAAAAAAATTGTAAAAACACAAATTCTTCTTGGAATAATGAAGATAACGAACATCTGCTGGTTCCCTAAATGAGCCGTAACTTTAAGATGGCCAGCAACTAACAGGGCTTCAGCTTTGCCAAAACGTGGAGAGGCTGCCTTGCAGTGGGCTCGCAGTGATTTTAGAATGTTACTCTTCCCGTCTCGATTTATGTTTTTCTCCCTCCCAAATTTAAACTTAAATGTCGTTGGAAACGTAATTTGGTAATATTCTGATGTCATTTCCTTTCGTTTTTAAATGCGTAATGAAATAAAAATATTTGTTCGTTCTCAAAGTTCTTCCACACACAAAAATTAAGCGTGGAGTGTAATAAGATTAATCGAGTAAAGCTGCATCCCGCCTTTTAAAATATGGAATAACATTCTCCCCTTCTCCAGAACTCCTGTTAAACTGACTACTGACACTTAGGACAATGCCTGAAGTTTGAAGCACCTACACGGAAACACCGGATCCGAAAAGACTGGAGACCGAGACAGCAAAGGGAGGTGGTGCGGAGAGCTGATCTCGGCTCCTCCAAAACTCGTATTGTGCATCTGCGACACGGGGCAAAGAAATGTGAGCAAGGACAAGCTTACACAGCATCATAATGTTAATTTGAAGACCGATTTTCCGGTAGATGAGGCAACGAAAGGCCGAAAGACCCCAAAGTTAAAGGAGCCTCAATTTTGCCCGAGAAAACGTAGAGCTAGGAGGGCGGGGGAAGTTTTCCCGGACTTATCCCTACGCACCCCGAGATGTTGCAGGAGGGACCCCTGCTCCTGTAGGTACAGGGGGCCTCTGCACCCCGCTGGGCCCAAGCTGACCCTTCCCTCCAAGACCAGGCCTGGCCAGACCCTCCCGCCCCGGGCCGGGTCTCCGCCGGGCCGGCCCCCAGCCCCGGTCAGGCCAGCCGAGCCTTCGTCTCCTCCTGCCTCAGCCGGGTCAGACCAGGGCCCCTGAAGACTGGTCGTCCCGCGCTCGACTACCTTGGTCGTCCGGATATGCTCCATCGCGAGGAGACGTCAGCCAGCAGCCGGCCTCACGGGCGTACCATGGGGCTAGAGAAACAGGGCGGTGACAGCCACAGAGAGCTAGCGGGAACTCCCTCCGCCGGCCAGCGACGCGGGTCCGTCAGCCGGCCCCGGTAGCGTCAACCGCGCAGGCGCAGCCGGCGAGCGCCGTCTCCTAGAAACACTTCCCCAAACCTCGCGGCCTCCCGGGGAACAAGGGGCTGGCGGACGGGCAGAGAGTCTGCGGACCGAGAGCGGCTTGCTGGTTCGTCCCGGACCGCGGCGGATCCCACAGCGCCCCCTGCTGGAGGAGGCCGATGCTGCTCACCACCCCTCCCGAGGCCGTCTTTGTCGTCCCGCAGAGCCCACGCGGGGCGGTCGGGGAGGAAGACTGCTCGAGAATGGATCCCCAGTAAAGGGCGCTTGTGGGGTGAGGGCAAGACTGGAGGATGTTCTGGGGTCCGTCGCCATACCAATGGACACCACCCAATTTAGTTTGAGCTGCAGTTCTACTCATAAGAATGTATTCTAAGGAAATAATTAGATTTGGAGTTATTATTCTAAGGAAATAACCAAATAACGAAACCAGCCTTATTTGAAACAAATCTCCAATACTACGGATTCCTTATGTAAAGTATGATGATTAGCTAGTCCTCAATCTGGTCTGCTGTCAGAGTCCCGCCTGCTACCTCAATTCCATACGATGTCAGCACCAGCCTCCATTAAAACTCACCCTGCAGAGGGATATCACGTAATGAAAATGCGAATGCTGCATTACCGAGGGAAGAAAAAAACTGGCTATAGAACAATAGGTTCGATGTAACCGTGTTCTGTAATTTTTATTTATGTAAACAAAAAGTTTACATTTCTAGAGGAGGGTTATTTTTGTTAGAATGCGTCTAATGTGGTACTTCTCAGCCTGGAGTGAGTGTTCTCCCCAGGGGACATTGGGCAAGCTCTGGAGATATTTTTGGTTGTCTCAAATGGGGGTGGGGGGTGGCGGCGGGGGGCAACTGGTGGGTGGAGGCCAAGTCGCAAGTCAGCTGCTGAACACCCTACTAGGCACCAGACCAACCCCCCAACAAGAAGGAATTAATTATCCGGCTCAGAGACAACAACAGTGCAGAGGTTGAAAAAACCTGCTCTATGCCAGGTGCGGTGGTTCAGGCCTGTAATCCCAGCACTTTGGGAGGCTGAGGCGGGCGGATCCATTGAAGTCAGGAGTTCGAGTTCGAGAAACCCTGCTCTACGTTTCGTAAGTATTCTGTACTAAGCGAATTAGGGTTTGTAATCTTCAGCTTTCTTACTGCGATTGGTGTTAGAAAAGCCTAACATCTACATTTTCTTTTATAATTAAAATTTTTGTTTCACTTATTTGTTTCATTTTGTTCAAGTTGTCTTGGCTTGTTTTGTTTTGAGTGCCTACTATGTTTCAGACAGATTGCCAACACAATGGAGATGGTTATTAAACACAACAGCCTTTGTGGTGGAGTTGCTGACTCCTTTAAGGTAAATATGTAAGAAGAGTTACATTAAACCACCTAGAAACCAACCTTAGTACAGTATCACATCCACCCCCTCCCCCCCAAAAAACCCCACAAAATCTGTTCAGAAAAAATATATATATACGAATATATATGGAGAGAAAGATAAAAATAATGTAGGTCTTTACTGAGGATTGCTTTTTGAGAAAACAGAAAGAGGTGAATTGTATAGCACACAGCAAGACTTTCTTAATAAAACCTCTTTATATCATTTTCCTCCCAATTTATATCTTCCTCCTTCCCCATTCCCCTACAGATCATCCTCCCTCTTCTCATCTCCTCACTTCTTGTGTCCTCTCTTTACCAATTCTCACAGAGAGGCCATCACAATGATGTCAGGTGACCAAATGTACTGAGTGCTTTGCAGGTATTCGGAGGAAAATGCTATTGCTTTCCTTATTTTAGAGATGAGACAAGTGAGACACAATGAAGTAAAGTAACTTGCCCCATATCACATAGCAGATAAAGCCAAGATCCATGTTATAAAGCCAGACAGGCTGACTTCAAAGTCTGTGTTCTTGACAACTGTTTTACATTGATTGGCTTCTCAAAATCCATATTAAAGTTCTATTTATGTTAATATGATAGTCTAGAAAATTACCTAGCTTTACAGAAATAAAGTAAAATAACAGACAAAATATTAAATGACATTTCTTTGACTCTTGAGTTGACTACTCTTGCACTAGATAGAATATTCCTTATGGTTAAATCTGACAATCACTCAGTTCCATTATTTTTCCTCAAGACGTCTCTTTAGAGGTCTCCAGATGCTTCTAGGAGCCTCTTCTCCTTTTGCTTCAGTTTGTACTTGTGTTCGCTGAGCTTACTGAATGAGTATTATCCTGGGACTGTCCTCACCATGGGCCTGAGAAATGTGTTGGTTACTTGCGCTGAATTTTTAGATCCTGTGGTTTATCTTTCTTGATTTACTTACTTGCATTGTTTTATTTTGATGTAGTATATTCTGTATTAACTTCCTGAGAAAGGGTGAATGCAGCATAAATCCTTGATGGGAAGTTTGACTGGGTCTAGAATTCTGTAATTTTAATTAGGATTTTGAAAGCTCCCAGAGACGTATCCTAACTTTCAATGCAGTTCAGAAATCCGATGGTGTTCCGATTTCCCTTTAGGTATCGCTTCTACTTTCTCAGGATGCTTTTTGGGTCTCTTTATCGCCAATGGTCTAAAATTTCAACAATAAACCTTAGCTTTCTTGTTTATTTTTCTGCCTAATGTTTTGAGCTCTGTAATCTGAAAACATAAGTCCTTCGATTCTGGGACATTTTCTTGTATTATTTCTGTAATAATTACTGTTTCATTCTTTTTCCTTCTTCCTTTTTCTTTCTTCCCTTTTTTAATTTTTTTATTCTTCTCACCTGTCTTCTCTCCTGCATCTTTCTTCTTTCCTATTTCCCTCTTGTCCTTTCTCCTTTCTTTTTATTTTGTTTTATTTTTATTTATTTATTTTGAGACAGGGTCTTACTGTGTCACTGAGGTTGGAGTGCAGTGGCACAATCTCGGCTCACTTACAGCCTCGACCTCTCAGGTTCAAGCAATCCTCCCACTTCAGCCTCCTGAGTAACTGGAACTACAGGTGGGCACCACCAAGCCTGGCTAATTTTTGTATTTTTTGGGTTTTTTCCATGTTGCCCAGGCTGGTCTCAAACTCCTGGGCTCAAGTGATCTGCCTGCCTCAGCCTCCCAAAGTGCTGGAATTACAGGTATGAGCCACTGTGCCCAGCCCCTTTCTTTTTTCAGTAGAAATGCCTCGTCTGACTCCCTAATTTTACTATCCTTTCACTCCTATTTTTTAAGTATTTGCCTTTCTAATCTACTCTCTAGGAAATTCTTACAACTTAATACTCCAATGTTTCTAATATTTTTAATTGCCGCAATTATATAGATATGTATATTTGTGTGTGTATATACATATGGTGTATATACATATACACAGATATACATATGTGTGTATATACACATATACACACATATACATGTACATACATATATAATTGTAGACAAACCTTGTGCTCAGATCTTGGATTCTTTTCCTTTTTCTTTTTTGTCTACTGAGCACAAGGTTTGCCTTCCAAAGTGCTGGGATTACAGGCATGAGCCACTGTGCCTGGCTTATATTTTTATTTTCTAAGTGTTTTCACTTTAAATAGACTTTATTTTTATTTATTTATTTGTTTGTTTTTTAGAGATGAGGTCTCGCTATATTGCCCAGGCTGTAATGCAGTGGTGGCTCATAGGCGTGATTGTAGTGCACTCCAGCCTCAAACTCCTGGGCTCAAGCTACCTCCTGCCTCAGCCTCCTGAGTAGCTGGGAATACAGGTAGGCTGTACCACAAGATATTCCAGGCTCACCTTGCATCTTTCCCACCCCAGCCCTAGAATCATCCATTTCTCCAAGGAGCTCTGGTTCCTTTTATTGGAAAATGATATGAGAATCCAAGATCTGTTCTGAACCCAGGATGACCTAACTGGAAAAAAAAAAAAAAAAAAAAAAAAAAGAATCCAAAATCTGAGCACAAGGTTTGTCTACTAGAATGTTATTGTTTCTAAGTGAAGAGATCTTTTTGGTTACATACATTTTCCTATTTTTCTGTTTTTCAGTTTGTTCATTTATTTGTTTTCTAGCCTTCTGCTCTGATACATGTAAGATCTCATCTCTCCTAGGTGAATAATAGTTTTTATTTATTTATATATTTCTTGTAATTTTTGCTTCCTGAACTCTATTGCTGTTAGGTTCTCTCTCTGCTGTTTTGGCCTCTGACTTTGATGTCAGAAGCAATCCTCCAATATCTGATCATCTTTAATGGTCCTTTCCAGCAATAAAATGTTGATTGGAAACTTACCCTTTATAGGAGAACTTGCCTATTGGCAAGCTTCACTACTGAATGATGGAGCAGGGATTTGGTACTCTTGTTGGAGGTCCTGCATCATTATTTGAAGACCCTGTGCATGTGAAGGGCACAGGGAGCTCTGGGAACAGGTGTCCTGTTAGCAGCAGTAGCTAAGTGGAAGCCCCAGTCAGGTACCATATATAGGATCCAGATGATACAGGCCATCTGCTTCTCTGTCACCAGTTCTCCCCTTGGTGATTACTGCAAGGAACAAAAGGACCCATTTCCCCACAATACAAGGGGTGGGACATGAAGAAACAGTGGAAAGAGAAGAGGTTCATTCACTAATACTTGTTTTATTGTTAGTAATATTTATAAAGCACATGATCCAGTCTCAGAGAATTTCAATATGCACCTGTGTTCCTACTTTCCTATCCTTCCCTTAAAAAATGTTGACATTCAGGCCGGGCGCGGTGGCTCAAGCCTGTAATCCCAGCACTTTGGGAGGCCGAGACGGGCGGATCACGAGGTCAGGAGATCGAGACCATCCTGGCTAACACAGTGAAACCCCGTCTCTACTAAAAAATACAAAAAAACTAGCCGGGCGAGGTGGCGGGCGCCTGTAGTCCCAGCTACTCGGGAGGCTGAGGCAGGAGAATGGCGTAGACCCGGGAGGCGGAGCTTGCAGTGAGCCGAGATCGCGCCACTGCACTCCAGCCTGGGCGACAGAGCGAGACTCCGTCTCCAAAAAAAAAAAAAAAAAATGTTGACATTCAATAACATTCATCAGATTAAGCATTTTCTGCTGTCTGATCTCATCAGTCACGCCAATAGAGCACTTAATACAGTTACAATTCAATTGAGTAGTCCGCTGCAACTTACAAACTAATCTGAAGGAAGACAATCAAGAAGAGATCTGTTTTCGAGGTTAGACTGGTGAATATCAAAATACCAGTGTAATCACTGACCACAAGAAAGCAGATGGGAATGAAGGTCAACATGTTCTCTTCCTGTAAAGCTTTGCGGGAGGTCACATTGCAGTTGAGAAGATGGCTTGAATTCAGAGCAGGGGAAACTAGCTGGATGATAGGAGAGGCTGTTGCCATTCAGCAAAGATCTTGATGCATCAGTCAACCCTATCAGGATGTACCAACCACAAGAAAAGGCAGGAGTGGCTCTGGGCCAGGCAAGCCTCTGGAGGCAGTCCTGAAGGTTCATTATTTGAGGGAAATATTAGATTTCCCTAAACGAGGCCTCATTGTTGAACAATCCTCCTCCTAAGGGCCCTATTCTTTCTTGAGATATGCCATTCCATCTGCTAGGTTCCTATCAAGATGTGGTATAGAAGCTATGCTGTCTTTTTAACAAGACATATCTGTAACTTAATTTTGTTTTAATGTGTATATTTATAATTTCCTTTATCATCCAACTTCTAGGAGACATCAGGTTTTTTTCTTACATATGCCTACAAAAACAACTTAAAATATTGACATGACTAATAATTGATGATTTTAATAAAATATCATTTTCTTAATTTACTTTGCATTTAAAGATGGAGTATTTTTGCACAAAAAGTTAAAAGTTAAAAATTCACAAAAAGCATCAAAGAAACTATTATTATGGTTTGAAATAATGAGGAATCAGATTTTTTTTTTTTTTGAGACAGAGTCTCACTCTGTTGCCCAGGCTGGAGTGCAGTGGCGCCATCCCAGCTCACTGTAAGCTCTGCCCCGGGGTTCAAGCCTCAGCCTCCTGAGTAGCTGGGACTACAGGTATGCGTTACCACGCCTAACTAATTTTTGTATCTTTTAGTGAAGACGGGGTTTCGCCATGTTGGCCAGGCTGGTTTCGTACACCTGTACTCAAGTGATCTGCCCACCGCGGCCTCCCAAAGTGCTGGGATTACAGGCATGAGCCACCATGTAATCAGAGTCTTCTACATTTGTTTCTCTGTAATGTTTAATCTTTATTTTTACACTACTAAAAAAAAATAAAAATAAAAAATGCCCCATAAAAGGCACAAGAGATATTTGATATTTTGATTATTATGTAAGAAAATATTTTACATTTAAAAATAAAATATTGATACTCTTTAGGGGGTTGGCTTAAACAACAGAAATTTATTGTCTTGCAATTTTTTTTTAAATTTTTTACTTTAAGTTATGGGATACATGAGCAGAATGTGCAGGTTTGTCACACAGGTATTAATATGGCATGGTGGTTTGCTGTACCTATCAACCCATCATCTAGGTTTTTGGTGTTTTTTTTTTTTTTTTTTTTTTTTTTGAGATGGAGTCTCGCTCTGTCGCCCAGGCTGGAATGCAGTGGCACGATGATATCGGCTCACTGCAAGCTCCACCTCCCGGATTCAAGTGATTCTCCTGCCTCAGCCTCCTCAGCAGCTGGCACTACAGGCGCGCGCCACCACACCCGGCTAATTTTTTGTATTTTTAGTAGAGACGGGGTTTCGCCACGTTAGCCAGGATAGTCTCAATCTCCTGACCTCGTGATCCGCCTGCCTCAGCCTCCCAAAGTGCTGGGATTACAGGCGTGAGCCACCGCGCCTGGCCCATCTAGATTTCAAGCCCTGCATGCATTAGGTATTTGTCCTAATGCTCTCCCTCCCGTTTCCCCCTAACCCCTGACAAGCCCCATTGTGTGATATTCCCCTCCCTGTGTCCATGTGTTCTCATTGTTCAACTTCCACTTATGAGTGAGAACATGCGTGTTTGGTTTGCTGTTCCAGTGTGTGTTAGTTGAGAATGATGGCTTCCAGCTTCATTCATGTACCTGCAAAGGACATGAACTCATTCTTTTTTATGGCTGCATAGTATTCCATGGTGTATATGTGCCACGTTTTCTTTATCCAGTCTATCATTGATGGGCATTTGGGTTGGTTCCAAGTCTTTGCTATTGCAAATAATGGATGCTTTTATAATTACGTTTACTGTTTACCAGCGATTTGGATATTATAAAAGCAATCACAGTTCCTAATCTTGGAGCTTCTTAAGTAAGTGTAAATCATTAAAAGAGCAAGAATATTTCACTTGATTTCGTTTCTTGGCTTTTATTTCTAGCAGTTTTATGGAAGAAGGTGAAGTCTATGATTAGAATTCTCTGTGAAGTCAAAGATATCTGAATTCAGATCTCATTTCTGCCACTTACTAGCTGTGAATTTAGTCAAATCATTTAACGTCTCTAACGCTTGATGTCCTTATCTGTATAAATAATAGTACTTATCATTATGTTCTTCATCGAGTTATTTGTACAGGTTAATGAAATAATGAACAGAAGTACTTAGCATAGTAGCCGGCCTCGATAAGTGCTCAATAGCTGGATATAGCAGCATATGCCTGTAGTCCCAGCTAGTCAGGAGGCTGAGGCAGGAGCAATCAGAGCTCACTCAGCTCACTTGAGCCCAGGAGTTCGAGGCCGCAGTGAGCTATGATTGCACTATTGTACTCCAGCCTAGGTGACAGAGGAAGACCCCCATCTCTAAAAATAATCGTAGTAAATAAACACTCAATAAATAATAGTTATATGTACATGTTAAGCAGAATAAGTCCTAGAGTTCCCAGAAATATCTAGATACCTGTCGATCCTCATTCTAGTTCTTCACCATGGAGTTCAGAAATGTACTTGGGTCAGGCTGTGTTCATTTGGGGAGACTGATCTTGTCTCAGGATGAAATTTGTCTGAATGCACTGTATATTGTATTCAAGTGATCACATTATGTATTCTATATCTCTGCAATTGAGTAGGTACACCTGGCCCAAAGAAGTGCACATGTCCAGGTTATCCTCATGCTGGATTGGAGGAAGACAATACTAGTATTATGTTTCCATAGGTTGGTGTGATCCTCACTCTTTCAGGATCTGGGGGTTCAGAGACTTGCTCCTCATTCTGTCTTTAAAAAGGTTACTAGCCTTTATTTTTTCTAAGTGTCCTTCTCTCTAAATCCTTTAGATAAGTAAATCTTGATGATTTGGCCAAGTGGCATCTGTGTCTGGGTTTTTGCACTTGCTGTTGACACAGTGCAAATACTGCCGATACAGTGGTTAGTCATGCTGTATTCTACATGACCACTTTATTGAACACTGGGTTCCGTGGGGTGCGAGCCGACAGTATCTTTCTTTTGCTCCACCACTACCCTTCAAGCCTGCTTTGTTGGCTGTCTCTTCACCTCTCCTCAACAGGAGCTTGAGCTGATCCTGGAGAAGTACCTGTTTCTCTTGTATTTTAGAATAATCTGATGTATATTCATCAAAATGTATCCAGTTCAAAGCTTCTCCTTTTCCCTATACCACCCAGGTTTGATGACAGTGGGATGGAGGTGGGACGGGGTAGGAGAATCTGTTTTGACTGTCTTGGCCCACTTCCTTCCTGCTTGCTTTTTAGCTGCTGTTTTGGCTCCCCGAGCATCAGGTCTTACTTGATAAAACCTTTTATAATCTGGCATCACTGATTTGTGTGCAGCAGATGCCTGAATGCCTCTTCTTTCTCCCCTGGGCAACTTGGTCAATTACTTAACCCTTCATCTAACCTCTGGGGCTTGCAGAACGCCTCAATTCCCTGAAGTAGGTGCAGCTCTCTCTACTTCATTTCTTATAAGCTGGCTCTTGGTTTCTGATATACACAAGGCTTGGCTACTCCCATTTTTTCTAAAACTTGTCTGTGTCTGTACAATAACTCCGTGTTCTCACACCTCCACCATATATGCACACACTTGTGCTTGAACTACCTTGAGAGAGTTCCTATTCTTTGCAATAAAAGAGGTCTAATTAGATTATGGGAAAACTGCTCAGAGCAACGGGAATTGGGCAGGCTTAGGGAACTTTTATCCATGAGATGGAAAAGACATGAATGTACTCCTGCTTCGTGGAGGTGGACATCTCTCTAGTGACAGAATATGTGTATCCATCAAGCACAATGACTTGTTTCCATGAAAGGTGAGAGCAATAAATGCAGATATATTGTTCCTCTTTGGCTCCCATTTTTTTGAGACTACATGTTGACCACTGCCTTTCTGTTGGCATGTTTCAAGGCAATTAGATAATAGGTCACTGGTGGCATTTTTATTGTTATATTCCAGTCCTATATATACTATTGACCTTTGCCAATCTTGGATATTTCCTAGTTTTCCTCAGTAACACATGTAAAATTCATCTTTTGGGGTGAACGTCTACTAAAAAGGTATACTGCATTTAGTTATGAATAATACAGATTCAGCTCTAACGGACTAAATAACATAGAAATGGACTTTTCTCTCATGTAAAAGAAATCTGAAGGTAGGTAGTATAGGGTTGGCATGCTGTCTCTACAGTGTACCATCAGGGACCTAAGCTCATGCTATTTTTTTGTGATACCCTCATTTGCATATGACTTCCGTTCTTAAAGTCACTCATGGACCAAGATGGCTATTGGAGATCCAGCCATTGTGTCTAAGTTCCAGGCAGCAGGAAGAAAGGAGAAGAAAGTAGAAACAGATGTATGCCAGCTATCTGTCCCCAAGAAAATGAGTGATCCTGGAAGTCTCATCTCATGTTTCCCACCCACCTCTACCTGTAAAGGAAGATGGAGACATACAGTTGTTTATCTGGTTAGTTTGGCACTTTGGAGAAAACTGAGGTTTTAAGGGAGAAGGAAGGAAAGAATAAATATTGGTGGCCAGAAGATAGCTTCCATCGTTTATCTTATGTTGACATTGCTTAGTTTCTCTTCTCGGTCTTCCTTATCCACTACAGTTGTCAAGTCATAAAAGCAACTTTTTCAGGTCCCATCTCTGCCAATAGGAAGGGTGTATCTCAAAATAAATGACTATCGTTTGAATTAAATACATTTAGCTTTATGGATAACTCCTTACATTTATTTTTCTCATTTCTTGGGTGATGAGTGAAAAAAATAGTCAGGAAATAGACCATTACTGTTCTGACCTGTGATTGGGAACTTTTGTTATAGCTTTAAGCTTTTCACCCTTAACTTTTTAGTTTGAAAATTTCAAACCTACAGAAAGGTTGTAAAATTATTATAATGAACACCCATATACCTTGTTTTGACCATCATCCCATAACTTGCATTATTATTTCTCTATATACATTTGGTGGTGGTGGTTGTTGAATCACTTGAGAATTTTATGAATTTTTAAAGTGGAAGGACACTACTTAAATATTTAAAACCCTAAAATTTTTAAGACCTTTTCTGAGAATAATTTTCAAGATAAAGACTGTGATTGAAGGCAAATGGTTACATGTAATTTCTAAAAGATAACCTCTCTTCTGGATATTTCAGAGGACCAGAACTAGAGATATTACAGACTCCTTTCAATAGACTTCAGATTCCCACTTCCTTTATGTGTTAGAACCTCTGCTGAAAGAGGTTCTCAAATGGTTATCCTGATCTGAACACCCCCACCAAAGCAAACCTATTTTAGATATAGTAATGCAAACACAAATTAGAAGTTTTAGCCTGGGCAACATGGCGAAAACCCATCTTTACAAATAAACAAATTAGCCGGGCATGGTGGTGCACACCTGTATGTGGTCCTAGCTACTCAGGTGGTTGAGGTGGGAGGATCACTTGAGCTAGAGAGGCAGAGGTTGCAGTGAGCCAAGATGGTGCCACTGCACTCCAGCCTGGGCACAGAGCAAGACCGTGTCTCAAAAAGGAGAAAAAAAAAAAAAGAAAAAAAGAAAATTTTTTACAGCGCTATTTCTGTTTGGATAATTCAGTTTGATTATGACATTAACAATGTCATCATCCTGCTGGCAAATCAGCAAAAGATGGAGTTCTCTAACAGAATGCTTACAATGTAAGAAGCAAGGAAAGACAAAATGGCCTGCTCTAGAATTTACAATCTGAAGCACTTGCTTCATCCTTGGAAGCAGCAATTCACACAGAACTGACACATAGGTTCAAGTCCTCTAATGTTGAAAAGAGTACTATCTGGAAGATCCTTTGGGATAGGTTTGTTACTCTACCTAGACTAGGTCAGGGTGAAGCCAGATTCCAGTGCTCCATGGTTCTGCTCGGTTGCAGATAGGATTCAGGCTTATGTATGCATAATGCTCAGTTACTGCTATTTTACTGTTTTCAGTTCACTAACCAAACCATTGAGCTTATTGAAAACTGCTTTCTTTGGAGTTTCATTTCGGTAGAATGTAAGGATGTAATTTCTTTCTTCACTAATAGGACAAGCAGTACAAGGTATATGAGATGAGAAGGGATCTCTGGCCGGGCACGGTGGCTCAAGCCTGTAATCCCAGCACTTTGGGAGGCTGAGACGGGCGGATCACGAGGTCAGGAGATCGAGACCATCCTGGCTAACACGGTGAAACCCCGTCTCTACTAAAAAAATACAAAAAACTAGCCGGGTGTGGTGGCGGGCGCCTGTAGTCCCAGCTACTCGGGAGGCTGAGGCAGGAGAATGGCGGGAACCCGGGAGGCGGAGCTTGCAGTGAGCCGAGATCGCGCCACTGCACTCCAGCCTGGGCAACAGAGCAAGACTCCCGTCTCAACCAAAAAAAAAAAAAAAAAAAAAGAGAAGGGATCTCTGAGATCTAGTCTTATACTTGGTGCATCTAGTGGTAGATTGCAATACTGCTCATCAGATATTCCAGATTTTGTCTCTGCAGTGCTCCTCCTTGAGTGATTTGGGGATTTATTACTGTAGCATAACTTAAAACTATTCTGTCAGATACAAGGCAAGAAATGCTACACTAAAATTTTGATAAAACAAAGTTGAAAGGATAGTTTGCTTGTTAATTGCAATGGCTTCCCCCCAAACCCAAACTTTAATCTAAGTCAGATTTCCTTTATTTCTTTTATAAACGTTTAGCTTTAAAACAGTTATAGATTTGGCTGGGCGTGGTGGCTCACGCCTGTAATCCCAGTACTTTGGGAGTCCAAGGCAGGCAGATCACGAGGTCAGGAGATTGAGACCATCCTGGTCAACATGGTGAAACCCCATCTACTAAAAATACCAAAATTAGCTGGGCACGGTGGCATGTGCCTGTAATCTCAGCTACTTAGGAGGCTGAGGCAGGAGACTTGCTTGAACCAGGAAGTCGGAGGTTGCAGGGAGCCAGGATCTAGCCACTGCACTCCAGCCTGGTGACAGAGACTCCGTCCAAAAAAAAAAGTTATAGATTTACAGAATTATTAATTACATAGAGAGAATGTTCATATTCCTCACACCCAGTTTCCCCTATTATGAACATATTAGTTCCTATATTTTTACATGCTCTTTCCTTCCTGCGAATATTACAAGTCTTGTTCATTAATATATATTTCTTAAGTGCCAGCCATTTTGCTATTACTAATTGTAGGTTGGTATTCTTCAAAAGTTTTGGGAAGAATACAAGAGAAAATCAAAGACATAGGGAGTGCCTTTCTATCTTCCCATAAAAATCATGTGGACCTTTTATTTTTCAGTCAAAAGGAAGACTTTATGTGAACAATCCTCTTACTGACCACCCTATAGCCATTACTGAAAATAGCCTTCTCTATATCACTGAAGCTTTAAAACTCACAACAATCTTTTATTTTTGCCTCCTGTTCGATAACTATGAAGTTTTTATTTATATCTTAATCCAAATATATCCCTTTTTTTCTTTTTTATCATTCCCATTATGACCTCCATGACGTTTAAAATGTTATGGCCATGAGCGGTGGCTCACGCCTGTAATCCCAGCACTTTGGGAGGCCGAGGTGGGCAGATCGCTTGAGGCCAGGAGTTCGAGACCAGCCTGGCCAACATGGTGAAACCCCATCTCTACTAAAAAATACAGAAATTAACCGGGCGTGGTGGTGTGCGCCTGTGATCCCAGTTACTCGGGAGGCTGAGGCAGGAGAATCGCTTGAACTCAGGAGGCGGAGGTTGCAGTGATAGGCCATTGTATTCCAGCCAAGGCCACAAAGCGAGACTCCATCTCAAAATACAGTATAAATTTAAAAAATAATAAATTAAGTTAAAAAATAGATAAAATAAAATGTACATGTTTCAATTATACAAACACAGAGGTGGTGTATTAGTCTGCTTGGCTGATGTAACAAAATACCATAGACTGAGGTGGCTGTAACACCATTTACTTCTCTCAATTCCGGAGACTAAGTCCCAGATAAAGATGGGGCAGTTTGGGTTCCAGGTGAAAGCCCCTTCTTGCTCTGTCCTCACATGGCACACAAAGGAGAACAAGCTCTTTGTTGTTTTTTCTCTTAAAGGCACTAATCCCGCCATGGGGGACCCACCCGGGTGACCTCATATAAATTGAATTACCTCCCAAAGGCTCCATCTCCAAATACCAACATATCGGGGTGGGGCGGGGCTTTAACATACGGATTGGGGGAGGAGGGAAATAGTTCCGTCCACAGCTGGTGGCAATGCCCAAGCTCAACGCAAGATTAAAGTACTGAATTACAGAGAGCTGTGAGATGAGGTTAGAAAGACTCCTCATACGGAGGTCATCAAGTGCCAGACTAAAGAGCCACTGGGCTTTTTAGATCATAAATCCGGGGGTTGCTTATGGGATGGATTTTGTTAGAGATCACGAGTGGGAACACCATTGGGGGGGGTAATATAACAATTCCTGAGGGAAAAATAAAAACGAACACTACGACAACCACCCTCGAATGCACCACCACCAGGAAGCCTTTCCCGACGCTTCGCCAGAGAGGTTCTCTTTAAACGCGAATTTTTCTTGAGTTACCCTAGAAATGTGAGTTCCCCTCCACATCTCGCCTTCTCTCGTACACGTTCCTGTGCGTTTCCTAACCTTCCACTTCACGGTGCCTGCAGCACGCGGTGTGTCCGCGCGCCCTACAGCCCTGCACCGCGCTTCCGGCGCAGCCGCCCGCGCTCGGCCCCAGGTCCCGCCCTCCCGCATCAGGATGCGCGTACGGCGTTTGTGGACTTGACCGCAGACCAGGAAATCCCGCGGGCCTGGCCACTTCTGGGCGCTAGGACCACAGCCGGCCACCCCACGGACGCCGGGGACGCTCTTCTGGGCCCATTTCAGGGCCGCGCGTCGGGCTCGCAACAACGGCGTCCAGCTGGCCTGAGGCGCAGGGGTGGGGCTCACGTCGTCGGACGGTTGCATGGATTATTTTCGATTGATTTCCGAACCTTCAGGAAGCAGACACGCTCCCCTTCCTTCTTAAGAGATGATGGGGCGGCAGCCAACGAAGGCCCGAAGCCGCCTCCTTTTCTGGGTGGGGAGCTAGGAGATGCTCAGGAGGGACCTCCCCGATTCTGAGCATCATTTTTGGCAGGAGGCTACATATGAGCAGTAATTGACATTCATCATTCTAATGTGCAGATTATGTCAGTACGGATGCTACGATAGAACAACTAAAAAATGACAGAAATGGTTTCACTGTTTTTAAACTCTGGGAGCCTACTCCTTTAAGAGATTGGGCCGTGCGCCAAGCCCACCTGGTCCCGGGGTGCCTTGCGCGGCTCGCCGACCCCCCCCCCCCCCGCACCCCTCCCAACTGGCGTCCCAGAGCTCCCTGCGCGGCGGTTTCACTTCCGGCGGGCTACGTGCGCGCGGCGAGCGACGGGCGTACTTTTGCGTGGTTGCTCCACCCCCTCAGCCTTACCTTCGCCGCCGTTGGGGCTGGAAGTTCTCGCCAGGTCGGTGCCGGGCTAGAGAGATGTTCCCCGGCCCGCCTCGGCTTTGAGGCGAGAGCAGTGTCCCAGAGCCCTTTCATCTTGCTGACGGCGTCGAGCCCCGGGCAGACATGTCCACAGGGTTCTCCTTCGGGTCCGGGACTCTGGGCTCCACCACCGTGGCCGCAGGCGGGACCGGCACGGGCGGCGGTTTCTCCTTCGGAACGGGAGCATCTAGGTAACCGCACTTTCTCACCTTCCTGGGCCGGATTCCCCCCGAGCCCCACCCCCGCAAAGCTCCCCTCGTGTCCCCGTCCTCTCTCTTCCCGCTGGCTTCCTTCCCGGTGAGGCTGGAGAGAAGCACATAATCTAGCCGCCCGGCGTCGTAGGCCTCTCGCTCGCCGCGGTACCCGGGCCCAGCGCGGCCTGGTGAAGTGGAGGGCGGGATGGGTTTTGTGCTGTGAGGTTTCCAGATCCGCGTATAGTTCAGGCATTGTTTGGACCTAGTGAGGTCTTGACTGCGTGGAGGGGCCTGGGGGTCTTCCCCGGAGCTTTAGCGATGCGTCAGTCTTAGGCGTAGAATGAACGTTGAATGAATGAATGAAATTATAGCATGTTGTGGAGTTTTATGGTAGATAATTCCAATTTCATTGCAGCATTTGCGGTTTTGGATATTACGGTGTTTTAATAACTTTGTGGTTGTTTTTAACCAGCTTTTCAAGCTTCTGTGCCACATGGGACCTCATCTGCTTTTGTTAAAACAACAACAACAAAAAACACTTCTTTGCAGTGTTTTTTAGTGGTAATTTTGTGCATTATGTGCAGATTAGTATATCTGACGCAAGAATGTTGTGTTGTAATCACTCAACATTGTCTTTTACTTAAATTACGAAACGTAGGTAGCATGTTCCTCGTTTTTGTGCAACCCATTAGTCCAGGTGGCGACAAAAACATAACTGTCCAGAAAGAAACAAAGTGGTGAGGCATTTATTTTAATGAGAGATTTAAGCTTTAGAACTCAATTTTTTAAAAGATAAAGGTGGAGGGGTTCATAAAATTAAGGAGTGTGCACACTGTCAACAAGATACTTCCTGAAGCTTAAAAGATGCGGCTGTAGATTTAAAAGGCAAAAACTTAAGCATGACCTGCAGTTTAAAAAGGGAGGGAGGAGGAATCACAGGCTACACAGTCAAATTCAGAAATTTGAATTTTCATCCGTACCTCCGTTATTCTTACTCGCTCAACAGCAGGTCCTAATAATTTTACTTCTGCCATTTCCGTTTGTCTTTATTTCCAGTTCCACCACCCTGCTCAGGCTATTATCATTCATGGAACAAATATTTATTGGACAGATTCCCATGTGCAGGGCTCTGTTTTAGGTATTAAGAGTCTTGCTCTCTTGATCCTTAACATTCTTACGAAAGTACTTCTGATTCTTGTCAGATTTTTAACCAGCTGTCTTTCTTGTTTTAGATGAAAACTACTCCAATCAACTTCTTCAATCTGTTCTGCCACATTGTAGCCAGAGTAATTTTTTTTAAAACATTGTCATTGCTCCCCCCTTTAATCATTTCCCGCTATCTTTAGAGTGAAGTTAAAGAAAACAGACAAACAAAAAAACTTACCATAGTCTGCAAGGTCCACTTCTGCTGGAACCTCTGGGTACTCATCTTGAGCCCGTCTTTTTATTTTAGTTATCCAGACCCACTGTTAAAAACAAACACGCAACTACCACCCGGTGCACCACTACCTGCACACAAATAAATCACTGAAATAAAGTTTCCGAGAAAGATACTAACCCCTACTTCATGGGATGCACTTTGATATTTTCTATTCTATTTCTTTTTTTTTAATGTTGTTTATGACTTGAATTAATTTTTATATTTCTCTCATGGTCCTGATCTTAGTGTGAGAAAGCCTGTCCTAGCAACATGACCTTTTCTCTTTTCAAGTGGGCTTTGCCAGCCCCTTCCTTGCCAGTATCAAATGGTCTTTTTCCCCAGAGAGGCCTTTTCTGACCTGTCAGTCTAGGGGAGATTTCTGTTCTCCTAGTACTCTTAGAGTGCTGATCACAATTGTAATCAGTTTGTTACATTTATTGTTAACTTGTTTGTTGTCAGATCTCAGCTCTAGAATAATTAATATCTGTGTTTCTCACTAACTAGAAACTGCCTGAGGGCAGGGTCTGAGTCTTACCACCTCTTCCTCAGTCCCAAGGACAGTGCCTGGCATAGAAAAAGGGCTTTAGTAACAATTTGAATGACTGAGCAAATGAGTTATTAGTAATAAGTTATAAAAAATTACCCAAGTTTTAGAGAGGCTTGGATAAATTAGTGAAAGAGGAGACAGTCTGACATAAATTTGTTAGAGTGCTGGTTGGGAGGCCTGACAGCCCCTAGTGCCACCTGGTGATTTGATGTCTTGAGGTCGGTCATTTTAGGGGAGTTCTCACATCTGGAACTCCTCAACTCAGGAGTGGGTTACCTGAGTTGATGAGTGAGATGAAGCATTTGAATATTTAGCATCAAGTCTGGCACTTGCTAAGTGCTCAGTAAATGTTAGCTATTATGTTAGCTGCCAAGTCCGCATTAGGGCAAGCTGGCAAGTTAAAATAACATTCCTGATGTGATTGAGTCAAGTTGGTTTTTATACAGCACATCCTATCAAGTGCTTGGCACATAACATTGGTTTGAGGCAATAATTGGTCAAGTCTAGGGTAGCTTTTGCTTTTCTTGAGTTTAGTAAATTTCACTGACACCAAAATTTCTCTTTTGCTTTTGTGATAGAGTAAAATTTCATTTTGATGTGTTTCTTTGGCAGCATTTTCAACTTTAATTATGTAATATTTCATAATATCTTCAGTTATGTTGTCAAGACATTAAAAAATATATATATGTATATATATATATGGCACAATCTCGGCTCACTGCAAGCTCCGCCTCCTGGGTTACTCAATTCTCCTGCCTCAGCCTCCTGAGTAGCTGGGACTACAGGCGCCACCACCACGCCCGGCTAATTTTTTTTGTATTTTTAGTAGAGACAGGGTTTCACCGTGTTAGCCAGGATGGTCTTGATCTCCTGACCTCATGATCCACCTGCCTCGGCCTCCTAAAGTACTGGGATTACAGGTGTGAGCCACTGCGCCTGGCCCTTTTTTTTTTTTTTTTTTTTTTTTTGAGGCAGAGTCTTGCTCTTGTTACCTAGCCTGAAGTGCAGTGGCGCAATCTCGGCTCACTACAGCCTCCGCCTCCTGGGTTCAATCGATTCTCCTGCCTCAGCCTCCCGAATAGCTGGGATTACAGGCACACCACCACACCAGGCTAATTTTTTTTTTTTTTTTTGATATTTTTAGTAGAAACGGGGTTTCACCATGTTGGCCAGGCTGGTCTCAAACTCCTGGTTCAGGTGATCCGTCCTCTTCGGCATTCCAAGGTGTTGGAATTACAGGCGTGAGCCACTGCGCCCAGCCACCAATAATGTTTTAGTATCCCCCAGATACTCATTTATTCTACTCCACATTATATACACAACAGTTTCAAAATAACAATACGATCAGACTGACCACAGCGAAGCTAAATGTTTTGGCATATATGGCCCTTTTATGGTTGTACCTATGTTGTCTGGATATAGCCATTACATACTATATTCTTTTGCTTGTCGCGCTCACTTAGGTTTCTGTGTGTGTGATATCTCACTTAGTTTTGGTTGTAGCAATGTGTTTTTAATAATACCTTTTAAATTCAGACTAAATGTTTAAAGATCTGTGGGCCTCTTTTTTTTTTTGTGAGACGGCCTTGCTCTGTCTCCCAGGCTGGAATGCAGTGGTACAGTCTCAGCTCACTACAACCTTCACCTCCTGGGCTAAAGTGATCCTTCCACCTCAGCTTCCTGAGTAGCTGGGATTGCAGGCATGCTTCAGCACGCCTGGCTAATTTTTGTTTTTTGAAAGTTTTTTGTTGTTTTTTCGGTAGAGACACTTTTACCATGTTGCCCAGGCTGGTCTCAAGCTTCTGGGCTCAAGCAGTCTGCCTACCTCAACCTCCCAAAGTGCTGGGATTACAGGCATGAGCCACCCGGTCTGGTCAAGATCTGTGTTTTATTTGTTAGTGAGAGCTCGCAGCCCTACTTTGTCTCCCACCTCGCCTTTATCCACCCAAGGTGAACACAAACATTTTAAAGATCATTGGTGAACTAAGTACTTCCTCTTCTTTTACCTACTCAGTATGGATGGCACACCTCAAGTTCTGCCCCTTAATAAGCTCCTCCATCTCTGTTCCCCTCACAGGTGGTTAGCTCTTTGCCTCAAACTTCTGCAGTATCTCTTTGCCATCATTTGGTACTTGATTATAATCTGCCTTATAGTAATTGTAAACTTACTGAAGGTGTGTACATTTCTGCTGCTTGAATGATCTACTGCTTGAGTATTTCCTTTCTTCCTTGTCCCCCAATGTTTGCAAAAATCTGAGTGGCTTCTTAAGCTGGTTATGCATTTGAAGACACGCGGACCCAAGTCACTTGGAGAACTCTTCTGGCTTGGAGTACAGTTATTTGTGTTGTTTTCCCCCTGGTAAACGGCATGTTCCTTGACTAGGGACTTGATCATCTTTCTGCTTCCTTGCTATTCCTGGCGTAACGCCTTGTACATAATATATTTAGTTGAATTTATAAGTATCCGTAATGATAACAGTCATAACAACATTTATTGAAGTTAATTCATCCTGTGCAATTTCTGAAGTCTTATATTTAAAAAAAAATTCTGCTGGCTGGGCGCGGTGGCTCACGCCTGTAATCCCAGCACTTTGGGAGGCCGAGGTGGGCGGATCATGAGGTCAGAAGATCGAGACCATCCTGGCTAACACGGTGAAACCCTGTCTGTACTAAAAATACAAAAAATTAGCTGGGCGTGGTGGCGGGCGCCTATAGTCCCAGCTACTTGGGAGACTGAGGCAGGAGAATGGTGTGAACCTGGGAGGCGGAGCTTGCAGTGAGCCGAGAACGCGCCACTGCACTCCAGCTTGTACGATAGAGCAAGACTCTGTCTCAAAAAAAAAAAAAAATTATGCTAAGTGGGTACTGTTAATTCCTATTTTGCAGATGAGGAAATAGAGGCTCAGAAAGGTTAAGTAATGGCACACAAGTACCAGAACTTGGGGGAATTCGTACTAGAACCCAGCCACACTACTGCTGCCAGAGATTTTGAGAATTTAAAAATTATATTGGGTTCTCCCATGGTGATTACTCTTTATGGAAGAGCAGCAAAGGAAGTAATAAATATGTAGGATAAAGAGGATTCCCCATTATGCTATATAATCTCCCTTAACTCTCCTAAATAATTTTTGAAGTGCCAACTTGTCAAACTTTGCTTGCTTTCACAATTTGTCTTCCTACCTTTTCCTAGCAAATTTGAACCTCTGAGTCTTGATAAGAATAGTTGAAAAGTTGTGAACTTTGTTCACATTCACTTGTTTTTATCAGCTGTTCTTTTTTTAAGCTTTCCAACGCTCTCAGAAGAGTTTCTGTTAGTGAACACATGATCCTGAGACACGGTGATTTTGCTTTGCGTTTAACTTTTGCCAGGAAATGTGCCCACTAGTTTTTCTATTTTGCTTTTTTTGGTGGTAAAATCCCTAACTATAAGCTCTCCCCAACCCCACATTGCCCTATGAATGTGGTAATGTAGCAACATTGAAGATAACTTAAAATCACTTTTCTATGGCCATTTTAAAATATGCTAGGTTTCAAAGATTGGTGAAAGCAGAATAATTGTGATCCTTACTGATGATTACCTTGGGATCTGAAATCCTTATTGCTATAGACTGCTTTTCTTGAAATCTGGTATTGGTTTTTTTTTTTTTGAGAGGGAGTCTCACTCTGTCACTCAGACTGGAGTGCAGTGACAGTATCTCGGCTCACTGCAACCTCTGCCTCCTGGGTTCAAGCAATTCTCCTGCCTCAGCCTCCTGAGTAGCTGGAATTACAGGCACATGTCACCACCATGCCCGGCTAAGTTTTGTATTTTTAGTAGAGACAAGGTTTCACCCTGTTGGTTAGGCTGATCTGGAACTCCTGACTTCGTGATCCACTCGCCTCAGCCTCCCAAAGTGCTGGGATTACAGGCATGAGCCACCATGCCCAGCCTGAAATCTGGTAGTATTGTATTTTTTAAGGCTACGTTTACATGTGGTTTTATTTTTTTTTATTTTTTATTTTTTTTGAGACGGAGTCTTGCTCTGTCGCCCAGGCTGGAGTGCAGTGGCCGGATCTCAGCTCACTGCAAGCTCCGCCTCCCGGGTTCACCCCATTCTCCTGCCTCAGCCTCCCGAGTAGCTGGGACTACAGGCGCCCGCCACCACGCCCGGCTAGTTTTTTGTATTTTTTAGTAGAGACGGGGTTTCACCGTGTTAGCCAGGATGGTTTCGATCTCCTGACCTCATGATCCACCCGTCTCGGCCTCCCAAAGTGCTGGGATTACAGGCTTGAGCCACCGCGCCCGGCCTTGTGGTTTTATTTTTAAGGAAGAACAGAAACGTGTTTGAACTTGGTGGGTTAAAGATAAATTTATTTTTCTTTTTGGGTCTTATGACAATGTATTTGATATGTTAAGTGAATGAAACTATCTTGAAGAGTTAATTTTTATTTTTCTTAAGTAAATATTGGCTCTAGTAGACTTCCTTTTGTGCATGTAGTTTTTGTTTTGTTTTTGTGTTTTTAAATAAGCAACCCTTCTGTGGGGCTCAATTTTGGAAATCTTGGAAGTACTGCAACTCCAGCAACTACATCTGCTCCTTCAAGTGGTTTTGGAACCGGGCTCTTTGGATCTAAACCTGCCACTGGGTTCACTCTAGGAGGAACAAATACAGGTGAGGAGGATCTGACCACATTGTCAGGGAGTAGGCTTGGGATATTCTTTCCTAAATTCTGTCCTGTATCTCCGTTTACAAGGATCATCACTGGTAGTAGACCTTAAAAAATGGTAAATACTAAGATGAAAAAAAATATAAGGAATTGGAATTAAGGGCTAGTGATATAGGCCCAATCATTGACTGTCATCTACTCTGAAGTAAGGAAGGAAAACATACAAACATTAAATTTTTAGATTGTATAATATAGAGGTTTTCCTTAGTGAAGATTGTTGTTTAAGCCAGCTTTATCAGTTTGGAACGTTAACATACATAAGATAATCAGCACCCTTACTGTAACATAATTCACTTCTTTTTTTTTTTTTGATACACAGTCTTGCTCTGTTGTCTAGGCTGGAGTTCAGTGGCACGATCATGGCCCACTGTAGCCTTGCAACCTCTTGGGTCCAAATAATCCTCCCACCTCAGCCTCCTGAGTAGATGGAACCACAGGTGTGCACCACCATGCTTGGCTTCTTTTTTTTTTTTTTTTTTTTTTTACTTTTTGTAGAGAAGGGGTCTCCTCCTGGTCTTAAATTCCTGAGGTCAGGTGATCCTCCTGCCTTGGCCTCTCAGAGTGCTGGGATTGTAGGCCTGAGTTACCGTGCCTGGTCTATAATTTACATTCCTAAGAGATGTTTTACATTTTCACATTATTAAAACAATAAGTGGGAAAAGGGCAATAGATAAAGGACTTGAAGGTTTCGAAAACAATGGAAATTTTTTGTTTTTAATACGGCTGGAAAAATAGTGTTTCACTGGAGCTGACCATTTAAAAAGTTTACTTCTTTATTTACCCTTTATTTTCTAATACTTTGTTTTCTTACTACTTTTTGCATTGATCTTCCAGCTTTGAGTGCAGCACATTTCACAGCCACATCTAGAAAATGGAAGAACGGCCGGGCGCGGTGGCTCAAGCCTGTAATCCCAGCACTTTGGGAGGCCGAGACGGGCGGATCACCAGGTCAGGAGATCGAGACCATCCTGGCTAACACAGTGAAACCCCGTCTCTACTAAAAAATACAAAAAACTAGCCGGGCAAGGTGGCGGGCGCCTGTAGTCCCAGCTACTCGGGAGGCTGAGGCAGGAGAATGGCATGAACCCGGGAGGCGGAGCTTGCAGTGAGCTGAGATCCGGCCACTGCACTCCCGCCTGGGTGACAGCGAGACTCCGTCTCAAAAAAAAAAAAAAAAAAGAAAATGGAAGAACGACAGGAATAAATATGAGCAGATTAGTCAGTGAGCTGCTTGAGACAGCTCAGTGTAGCATTTTGTTTGGAGTTGCTTTTTTTGGTCTTGCTTAATTTTGTTATAAGCAATAGTTATGTGCATTTTATAAATTTTATTCCTTAATCAAATTATGCACAGCTTGTAATATGAAAACCAGTGCTATAGGAAAAATGCGTGATTAGTGGTTATGGTGGCAGATACTATGATATGTATTGTTCTAATTAGAAGTGTTGTCACTCCCTGAGGATGATTTAAGTCTTTGCCTTATGACGGGTAAACCAAAAGAATGTCATCTTCATTGATGATTAAATTTTATTTCTCTTTTTGTCCCCAGGAATAGCAACAACTATAACTACAGGATTAACTCTGGGTAAGAATTTTTGAGGAAAGATCCCAGCTCTGTGGTCTTCTAATAATTTTGATAAATTGAGTGATCTTTCTACTCTTCTCCTTCTAATATCTCACAGAGCTGGGGTATAGAAAAAAGTGTGTGTATCACAGATGGTGACTTATCAGAGAACCTTTCAGTATTTGAGTAGTGAAAAAGGAATGACTTTGTAGAGTACTTTTATAATTCAGAAAAGTATTTTAAATGCAGAAATTGTTTTTAATGTGGAAGTTTATTTCATACTACTTTTTTTAGTCATTTGACTCCATTTAGTGGAAAAAACACCAAACTTTAAGCCAGAAATTTTGGAATTAAGCCTCTAAAATAGTTGTGAGGCCTTAGGTAATATTTGGGGGCTTTTAGTTATCTAAAAAATTGAGGGTATTGAACTAATATCCAAATACATAATACTTTCTGTACTGTTATGCTAAAGGGAATGTGATAACTAGGGTTTCAGTCAGCTTTCAATCTGGATGGCAGTAAACTATGTGAACGGAAAGGAAAAGGAAATGAAAGAACATTTAGAAGCCCTTAAACTGAGTTTTAAAATAAGGATTGGCAGACTTCATTTGGATGCTACACCTGTTATTAACAGAAAACACAACACATCTGTTTATCACCAAAGTTTTGGACTAGATTGGCTACAAAGATAAGCAAGTGAATCTTCTTGTTTTCTTTTTTGCTTTTTTTCCCCCCCATCAGACAGGTTCTTCCTCTGTTGCCCAGGCTGGAGTGCAGTGGCACCATCACAGCTCACTGCAACCTCAAACTCTTGGGCTCAAGCGATCTTCCCTGAGGTTCCCAAGTAGCTAGGACTATAGGTACATACCACAATGCTTGACTAATTTTTTTTTTTTTTTTTTTTTTAAAGAGATGGAGTTTTGCTCTTACTGCCCAGGCTGGAGTGCAATGGCGCAATCTCGGCTCACCACAACCTCCGCCTCCTGGGTTCAAGCGATTCTCCTGCCTCAGCCTCCCAAGTAGCTGGGATTACAGACATGTGCCACCACGCCCGACAAATTTTGTATTTTTAGTAGAGGCAAGATTTCTCCATGTTCATCGGTCAGGCTGGTCTCGAACTCCCAACCTCAGATGATCCACCCGCCTTGGCCTCCCAAAGTGCTGGGATTATAGGTGTAAGCCACTGCGCCTGGCTTTTTTTTTTTTTTTTTTTGGCGAGACAAGGTCTCACTATGTTGCCTAGGCTGCTCATGGACTCCTAGCCTGAAGCCACGTGCCCTCTTTGTCCTCCCAAAGTGCTGGGATTATAGACTTGAGCCACACTACGCCTGAGTCTTGTTTTCTGAGGTTGTAACCCCATACATGATTTCAAAGTACTGTACTCTGGCAGGAACTTCTAGTTGTGATCAAGGCAATCCAGAAGCATGGTTTCTGGCTTCTTTTCTCTCAGTGATTTCAGGTTAAGTCAATGCAGGTCATTCATACATTTCTTCACTTAGTATTGTTTGAGCAGTTACTCCTTCCTAACCATGCGGCCTTGTGTATACATGATGCCTTGAACATTGAATATTATCTTGTGGCACTGGTAGTGAGGATGGTCCTTGATGAAGACATTGGGAACTGCTAAGGGTTGGAGCAAGACAGTCTGTTGTGAGGTGGAAGGGTTAGGCAGGTATATTAACGTGTTCTTGTATTATCTGATAAATTTCCTAAAAGATGTAGGAGAGGCACCATGGAAGGCAGAGGAAGAAAACAGTATGGTTTACTTTACAGGCAAGAAGCATTTCGCACAGAGGATTGGCAAATGCAAAGGCCCAGTCATAAAAGCATTCAGGGAAATACGAAACATTTTGTTCTTGGAGCTTAGAAATCAGAGGTGGAAATGGTGGGCAGAGTTGAGATTTGAGGAGCAGGTTGGGACCAGATAGGAAAGGGAGGTATATGTCATGCCTTTAGACTCTATTTTAAAGACAGTCTAGAGTTAATAGGAACCTTAAGTTGGGCAGAATCACCAGGATTATTTGTGGGGGGGTTTTGTTTGTTTTCGGTGGTGGTGTTTTGTTTTGTTTTGTTTTTTGAGACGGAGTTTCGCTCTTGTTGCCCAGAGTGGAGTGCAATGGCATGATCTCGGCTCACTGCAACCTCTGCCTCCCAGGTTCAAAAAATTGTCCTGTCTCAGCCTCCCGAGTAGCTGAGATTACAGACATGTGCCACCACGCCCAGTTAATTTTGTATTTTTAGTAGAGATGGGGTTTCACCATGTTGGCCAGGCTGGTCTCGAACTCCTGACCTCAGGTGATCTGCCCGCCTCAGCCTCTGAAAGTGCTGGGATTACAGATGTGAGCCACCGCACCCGGCCTTTTTTTTTTTTTTTTTTTTTAAGGTAACCAAGATAATTTTAAGGATAGATTAGAGGTTAGGAGAGACTGATACCAGAGAAATAAATACTGTTGTAGTAGTTCTTAAGAGAGAGATGGCCTAAGCTAAGGTTTTTAAGGATGCTTGTAGTACAGGATATTTCTGAAGTGCAGTCGATAGGATTTGTGACTAATGGAGTACGGGAGAAAGAAGGGATGTCAAGAACGACTGGTTTCTGGCTTGAGGAATTGAACTGAGCAAGGTTGGAGATTTAGCAAAAAGTTTTTGTGGTGAGATATGTAGGAGGCCAAAGGGGCATCAAGATAGAACTAGACAGTGAGGACTTAGGTGAGTATCAGTTTAGACTTAATCACCTGTAGTTGAAATGATGAAAGTGGGTGAGTCATTGGGGAAGTAAGGAAGTAGGAATAGAACCCTAGGAAGTGTCATTTAAGACATGAACAGAGGAAAGACAGCTCCATAAAAAAAGGGCTGAAAAGGAATAGGGAGACAGCTGGGGGCAGACAGAGACACAGGGGCCAGAAGAAAGGAATAGAGAATGGGTATTAGAGAGGAGGGACCATTTTTCTGCTGAGAGGGAAAGGAGGAGGATAAATGCTGCATTAGAGGTAAATCTAGGAGTAGAATTAAAATCGATGTATTACATTGATTAGATTTTTTTTCTTTTTTCTTTTTTTTTTTTTTTTTTTGGAGACAGAGTCTCTTGTCTCCCAGGCTGGAGTGCAGTGGTGCGATTTCAGCTTACTGCAGCTTCCCCCTCCCAGATTCAAGTGACTATCATGCCTCAGCATCCCGAGTAGCTGGGGTTACAGGTGTGCACCACCATACTCGACTAATTTTTGTATTTTTAGTAGAGGAGGCGTTTCACCATGTTGGCCAGGCTGGTCTCGAACTCCTGACCTCAAGCGATCTGCCCATTTGGGCCTCCCTAAGTGTTGGGATTACAGGCATGAGCCAGTACCAGGCCATTCTTTTGTTTTTCTTAACTCAAAAAGCCATCTTTTTTGTGTTCACCATGGTTTAGTCTCAACTTCTACATATTTTCTCTCACAGACACATCCGCCTTCTGTTGGCAAAAGGTAGTATCACAAACTTTTAGGGATCCATATTGAAACCAGTGTAATAGAACACTTACAGGTAAAGTAGAATTTTGTTTGTTTACTTATTTATTTATTTAAATAGGAACGCCAGCCACTACATCTGCAGCTACAACAGGCTTCAGTTTAGGATTCAACAAACCTGCAGCATCTGCCACACCATTTGCTCTACCTATTGCTTCTACCTCAGCTAGCGGTCTGACTCTTTCGTCTGCTCTGACATCAACTCCAGCAGGTGAGGTAGAATGAAAAATCGTTGCATTCAATGGTTAAATTTCAATTTTACCTGGTTAGAGAACATAGATAGTCACCTTTACTAAACATAACTTAGGATTTTGACTACAGAAATTATTGATTTATAAAGAAGAAAATTCAGCTTTGAGCATTGAAGCAGGAGAGGCTGTCTTGGGAGATAGTTCCTATTTAAAGAGCAAAGCAGGGGAGAGGGCCAGAGAGGTAAAATGTAAACTTGTTAATGTTGAGTTTGTTTTCATGGAGCCATTTAGTGACAGGGAAAGACAAAGACTTGGCATAAACCTCGCCTATCTTTTGATTCATTTAATATGAAGGTGAAGTTGATGGCCTGGGGTGAAGACAATATTGCTGTCTAGAATCAGTTACCTGGTACTATTGTAATATTCCTCAAAGCCCTTATTTCTGTCCCAGATTTTTGCTTTAAAGCTGCTGTTTCTCTTTATTCTTAAGTATGTAATTTTATCTTTAGCAAGTAGTTCTTCCAAAGAGCCAATTTTATCATGGATGTCAGTTTTTAAAAACATCGTATTTGTATTTTTCTTTTTTTTTCTTTTTTTTTTTTTTTTTTGAGACGGAGTCTCACTCTGTCGCCCAGGCTGGAGTACAGTGGCCGGATCTCAGCTCACTGCAAGCTCTGCCTCCCGGGTTCCCGCCATTCTCCTGCCTCAGCCTCCCGGGTAGCTGGGACTACAGGCGCCCGCCACCTTGCCCGGCTAGTTTTTTGTCTTTTTTGGTAGAGACGGGGTTTCACCGTGTTAGCCAGGATGGTCTCGATCTCCTGACCTCGTGATCCGCCCGTCTCGGCCTCCCAAAGTGCTGGGATTACAGGCTTGAGCCACCGCGCCCGGCCGTATTTGTATTTTTCTATGATGCTGTTAAATAAGTTGCCTTTTGAAAGCTTACTATCTCTTTTTTTTTACAGCATCCACAGGATTTACTCTAAATAATTTGGGTGGGACAACAGCCACCACTACAACTGCATCAACAGGCCTCTCTTTAGGGGGAGCCTTAGCTGGTTTGGGAGGTTCACTTTTCCAGAGTACAAACACAGGAACATCAGGTAATTGATGGTATTTATTCTCCAGAATAGTAAATATTTATATTTAAATGTACTTATTTTTATTTTAGACCTTTGAGCACATCACTTTTTCTCTTTAATCTGCATATTTTCCTTTAAATATGAAAACTAAATTATAAAATGATGGTTTTGATACATAATTGGATGTATTCGCCATATTTTATTTATTTATTTATTTTGGGATGGAGTCTTGCTCTGTCACCCAGGCTGGAGTGCAGTGGCGTGATCTTCTTTCACTGTAACCTCCACCTCCAGGGTTCAAGAGAGATTCTCCTGCCTCAGCCTCTTGAGTAGCTGGGATTACAGGTGTGTGCCAGCATGCCTGGCTAATTTTTGTGTTTTTAGTAGAGATGGGGGTTTCACCATGTTGGCCAAGCTGGTCTCAAACTCCTGACCTCAAGTGATCTGGCTGCCTCGCCTCCCGAAGTGCTGAGATTACAGGCATAAGCCACCGCACCCGACCTATTAGCCGTATTTTAGAAATCCATTTTCCTCTTTCTCAATATTGACTAACTAGATAAGAAAACAAAGAAGAGCCTGTTTAAGGAGTCAGTAAATTGATCTAGAGATAACATTTTTTCTAAAAAGAACAAAAGTTATATCAGCTCAGGAATGCATGGTCTTATAGAAGTATGGATTTATTAGGCTGGGCGCGGGGGCTCACACCTGTAATCCCAGCACTTTGGGAGGCCAAAGCAGGTGGATCACCTGAGGTCAGAAGTTTGAGACCGGCCTGGCCAACGTGGTGAAACACCCCGTTTCTAGTAAAAAGACAAAATTAGCCGGGTATGGTGCTGCGTGCCTATAATCCAAGCTGTTTGGGAGGCTGAGGCAGGAGAATCACTTGAACTGAGGAGGCAGCCGTTGCAGTGAGCCGAGATCATGCCGTTGCACTCCAGCCTGGACAACAAGAGTGAAACTCCATCTCAAAATAATAATAATAAAGAAATAGAGATTTATCAACGCAAGATTCTTGAAATTTTGCTACTTGACTCACAAGTATACATTAATGACTTATGATTAACCATAGTCTGGTCCTTTTTATTCTTTTTGTCAGGGAGGGAAGATTTAAATAAACAAATGAATTCTAATACTTTTTTTTAAGTTTGTGAAAAGAATTTGGGAGTATGAAATTATATTCAATACATGTTATATTCAAATCTTACAAATTCACACTAGGCTCTCTTAAAAGTATGCAGTTACAAAGTGTGTTCAGAAGGCAAGATGTATTCACCTGAAAATACACCAACTGAAACTGCTTTTGTAGAGAGGGTTTAAAAGCCCTCTAACAAAACCCCTTTATAACAAAGATTGAATGTCTACTTATTAAATTGATATACATTCTGGCCCGTCTAATAATGACAAATCGCATCATCCAACCTACATATACCATTGCATTCAAGAAAGGGTATCAGTCTTTGACCAAAACATGCTCCAGACTTGTTTCTTGTTATTTGCCTAAATCAAATATCAAGAAAATCTAGGATCCAACTTTAAAAGCATTAAAGTCCTTTGAACAGTAAGGGAAAATTGTTGTTGTCTTTCGGTGGAATTTATAAGTGATGTTTTATTTATAGGACTTGGACAGAATGCTTTAGGGTTGACTTTGGGAACTACAGCAGCTACTTCAACTGCAGGCAATGAAGGCCTTGGTGGTATAGATTTCAGTAGCTCCTCAGATAAAAAGAGTAAGTAGTAATGCTGTTGTAACTTTTATGTTCTAACAGTACTGTTGAGGGAATGTCTAGGTTGTTGTAAATTCTTTTGTGTGAAAGATTAGTAGTTTATATTTAGTAGTAACAGTTTTTACTTTTAAATTTGTTTGTATTAATATTTCACAAATTTTGTGTGTGTTCATTTAAGGTTTTATTTTTGTAGATAACAGATTTGTATGTGCTTGTCTTATGTAGCTATTTTAATGTGTATACGAATATGTATTTTTTAATAGGGATCATGATACATACGCAGTATTGTTTTGTAGTCTGTTCTTATGTAACATATCAGAAGCATTTGTCTGTTGGTAATTCTTTTTAAATATTTTAATGCTGCTTAATATCAGTTTTATGGATGGATAATTTAGTCAACCATTGTTCTCTTGTTAGATGTTTATTTCCAGATGTTTTACTCTGGGAAGTAAAACATTGGGCATCTTTATCTAAAAAGGCAACATAATATAGTAGTTTAAGAGTGTCTACTATGGAGTGGAATTGCCTGGGTTCAGATCCTGGCTCAACTGCTTGTAAGCTCTTTGACCTTATTGAAGTTACTTATATTGTATGCTTTAGTTTTCCTTATCTGTTAAATGGTTTGAGGGTTGCTATTTGTAAAACCTTAGCAGAGCCAGACGCATAAGTGTCTCCTTTCATTATCAATGTTTGTTTATACTTTGGGTTATTTCTTAGGGAAAATACCTAGAAATTGGATCATTGGCTTAAAGAGAGGGATATTTTGGAGACTGTTAGTATATAGATTGTGAAATCGCTTTCCCAGAAAGATGTTACCAGTTTACCCCCTAACCAGTATGAAAATACCTTTCTTGCTGTGCTCTTGCCACATTGAATATAGGTTTTAAAAATTTGCTAATCCAAATTCATTGTGAAAATTTTTTTTTTTTTTTTTTTTTTTTTTGAGACGGAGTCTCGCTCTGTAGCCCAGGCTGGAGTGCAGTAGCCGGATCTCAGCTCACTGCAAGCTCTGCCTCCCGGGTTCCCGCCATTCTCTGGCCTCAGCCTCCCGAGTAGCTGGGACTACAGGCGCTGCCACCTCGCCCGGCTATTTTTTGTATTTCTTAGTAGAGACGGGATTTCACCGTGTTAGCCAGGATGGTCTCGATCTCCTGACCTCGTGATCCGCCCATCTCGGCCTCCCAAAGTGCTGGGATTACAGGCTTGAGCCACCGCGCCAGGCCGTGAAAATGTTTTTATTGTTCTGTGTGTTACTTTGTTTTGCACCATCTCTTCTGCTTCTGATGAAAGCATGTTTCACTAGAATATATACCATATATACTAGGGTGTATACATACATATTGACCTTCTCTGAAGAATGAGATAAATGGATGAAGATGTGAAATAGTATCTGTGTATCTATATGACTTAAAAAAAAAAAACAGACACAGGTTTTATTATAAGGAGATACTATTCTAGGTTTAATTACTTTTTTAAAAGTTGGTAAAACCTTTTTAAACTTTTACAAAGTTTAGGTTTCTCTTTCAATGAAAATTGACTAATTTCTAAACAAAGTTCGTTTTTACTTAGTTTTCTTTGTAGCAGCTCCATAATTAGCAGCCTTAGCAGCTTATTTGTTCAAAATGGAATAGCCTGGTACCACTTTTATTACTTTTATTTTAAGCATGAGAGTACTTCTCTATTATAATTGTTTTTAGGCTGAAAGAGCAGGCTAAGGCAGAAGAGTAAGATAAATAAATGTGAGAATCTCCCCTCCTCTGCCCCTCCCCACATCTTCCTGCTTTCATAGTGTACCTAAGATAGAGTTAAGCAAGGAGAATATATAGAATAAATGCAATAAATGTCTTAGATATGACATTAAATTTTATAAATATGTATACACAAACATGTATATAAAAAATTTGGGTGTGTTTCTACTATGGATCTCTGATTACTACATCCCCGTTTCCTTTTATCTAATGCTCATATCAAGGGATTTTTTTTTAATCCAAATGATTTCTTTTTTTCTTTTTTTCTTTTTTTTTTTGAGACGGAGTCTCGCTCTGTCGCCCGGGCTGGAGTGTAGTGGCTGGATCTCAGCTCACTGCAAGCTCCGCCTCCCGGGTTTATGCCATTCTCCTGCCTCAGCCTCCCGAGTAGCTGGGACTACAGGCGCCCGCCACCTCGCCCGGCTAGTTTTTTGTATTTTTTTAGTAGAGACGGGGTTTCACCGTGTTAGCCAGGATGGTCTCGAACTCCCGACCTCGTGATCCGCCCATCTCGGCCTCCCAAAGTGCTGGGATTACAGGCTTGAGCCACCGCGCCCGGCCGATTTCTTTTTTTCTAGTAGTTGTATCGGTTAGCTTGGGCCCTGCAGTACCAGTGTGGGGTTTAACCAGATGGAGAGTAGCAGTAAACAGCATTCAGTGAAGAGGGTAAAGCATCGAGTGAGACTAGAGTTGAGAAGGACCTTGACCTTTTGAAGAAATGACTGAAGGCCAGATTAGCCATAGAGGAGAAAGACAAGGTTCCAGAAGTCATGGAGGCCTTATTTGCCACGTTGAGTTTTGTCATTATATTAATACCTCAGGCAATTTGGGTCTGTTAAAGGGATGTGATGAGATTTGTATTTTAAGATTAAGAGCTTTCTGACAGCCATATGGAAAATAGCATCCGGGAAGAATGGACATGGAGAACTGTTAGGAAGCTTTTGTAGTGGTCCACGTGTGTTATTGAGGCAAAGCTAGGTAGATTAATTGGGGGTCCATGGTAATCAGGGATCCATGGTAAAAACAGGCTCAAGTTTTTTATATACATGTTTGTGTGTACATAAGTATTTATAAAATATAATAAAATATATCAAAGAAATGCTAGTCAGTTTAAAAGTTGGTGAATTATTTGGAAAAACATAAAATTAAATCCCTAATTTTATTTCCATATCTCATAAAATCTAGGACATCTATAGAAGATAGGTGGCAATTTTAGAGATACTAAATATGAAATTAAAAAATCTTAAACTCGGTAAAATACAAAACATGGAAACATAAATTACAGTTGGATAAAAGAGGTAGAAAAGTAAAACCCCATGTGCAGAGGTAAAATGTAAATGAGGAAAGTAAAATGCTTGATTTTTTTTTTTTTTTTTTTTTTTTTTTTTTTGATACAGAGTCTTGCTCTGTCACCCAGGCTGGAATGCAGTGGATGTGATCTCACCTCACCGAAACCTCCACTCCCTGGCTCAAGTGATTCTCCTACCTTAGCCTCCTGAGTAGCTGGGACCACAAGTACACAGCACCACACCTAGCTAATTAAAAACATTTTTTTTGGCCAGGCGCAGTGGCTCACGCCTGTAATCCCAGCACTTTGGGAGGCCAGAGCAGGTGGATCACGAGGTCAGGAGATCAAGACCAGCCTGGCCAAGATGGTGAAACTCTGTCTCTACCAAAAATACAAAAACCAGCCCGGCATGGTGGCAGGAGCCTATAATCCCAGCTACTCAAGAAGCTGAGGCAGGAGAATCGGTTGAACCCGGGTGGCAGAGGTTGCAGTGAGCTGAGATCACACCACTGCACTCCAGCCTGGGCAATAGAGTGAGACACTGTCTCAAAAGTGAAAAAAAAATTTGAAGGGACAGGGTTTTGCCCTGTTGCACAGGCTGGTCTCCAATTCCTGGGTTCATGCAGTCTGCCCAAAATGCTTGATTTTTAGGTGCTTTTTTTTTTTCACATTTTAACATCTCTGAAATTTAGATATATCTTAACAAGGGTCTAATATTAGAAATACTTATGAAATTATGTAAAGGAGACAAATAATATACTTAATGCTGAAATAGCTCTTACAAATAAGAAAAATACCTCAAGAAAAGTGTGCAAATCACAAGCAGTTCACAAAAGGAGAAATATACTTGTCTCATGAGCATTTGAAGAAAATGGTTTTTTTCACCAAATATAAACTAAGAATTATTATGAAGTGGCATTTTTCACCTACATAACTGGCAAAGGTTTTTTAAAAAATATGTCTGTTGTTGTGAGGGTGTGATAAGGTATTCATGGCAGATGGGAAGATAAATTGTGATATTTGTTTTAAGGGATTGTCAGATTGGAGAAGTTCAGGTAATCTGACATAGTATTCTGTACTGATAGGACCTTAAAAAGTGTAAGGTAAAGTTTTCAGGAGTTAAACTGGTAGGCAACAATGTACATTTTCCATACAGGATATTTTTCATGGAAGATGGTTGAGAAAGGAAGATTCTTGCCCTTGAAAGTAGATGTACATCTGCCATATATATCTGCTTATGTGTACTGATGTCTTCATAAAATGCTATGCTTCTGAGTTCATGACGAGTCATGACATCACATGATGTTTAAGAGGCAAGCAAAAAAATGCTTAACAGTTTATATTTATACTTTAATTTGTGTTAATTTAAAACTTGTATTTGGAGTCTGTTGTTCAATTACCTACTTTTTTTACATGAAGCTTCTTGAATTTTCTAGGTGATAAAACGGGAACAAGACCAGAGTAAGTTTACAAATTTACCCTTAAGACATTTTAATTGAAGAGTTTAACTTATTAAATTGTAGACAGATGGTATAATTGGAAGTAAATAGAATCATGTACATTTAGGAGAAAAAACTTTTTTAACGGTATTTGTTAAAAGTAAAATAATAGACATATGTTCTGGAAAGATAATGAAAGGTCAAATCTTTAGTTTTCAGTCATTAAAAAAATTTAAAACTATTTCTTTCTAGAAAGGTGTTTGGTATTTCCCTAAATAATATAAATAAATACAAATATGTGTGTTTATTTCTTTAGTCTATTAAATATTGAACAACTCATGGAACTTTACCTTTGGAGCATTTAAAAAAGATATGAATTATTGTGCCAGTCCCATTTTATGTCCTGGTGTTTTCAGTGAGGAGAGTAGCCTCCATATACATCATATATATGTTTGAAATTGGTCATTCTTCTTATTACCAATTTTATTTTCTTACATGATTTGTACTGTATTAAATAAAGCATTCATAAATGCATGACAAATTCACTCCTTACAAATATCCTATGTGTGTTTTAGCTTACTATTTAAATGAAGAAGACTAAAACTAAGATCTGTGTAAGGGTTATGAAATCTAACTCATGGTTCCATTGCAGCATGCCAAATTTCACTTGTTCTTGTTCTCATTAAATATTTTTTATTCCTGTAAGCTCTGCCTAGGTCTTACTTTTTCATTCTAATGCATGTTGAAGAACTAATTGAAATGAGAAGTTTTGTAGCTTTCTTTAATGAATACCTTAATATTTTGGAACTGAACAAATTGTCAGAATCTTTAAGCCAGAGGGAACTTAGTTTAACATCTCACCCAATTTGCAGTATTTTCTGATGTTTTTGTTAGACATTTAGTCAAATGCTTTTAAGTATGTTTTTAATAGATGCCAGTCTTCTTAGATAAGAAATCTTCATGTCGGACGAATTGTTAAAATTATTTTATAGATTCTATTTACAAGAAATTTATTGTTTTTTATAAAGAACTTTGAAATCATCCAAAGAAGCTATACGTGCTTTTTTGTTATATTTTCTTGTGTCTTAATACTCTAATACTCTATTAAAACTCAGCTGTCAACTTTTTAAAATCTCAGTGATCTTTATACATGTTTTGCATTTTTCTTAGGGATAGTAAAGCTCTGAAGGATGAAAATCTACCTCCTGTCATCTGCCAGGATGTTGAAAATCTCCAGTAAGTGAAGATAAATAACACTTGAAGAATTCTAGAATATTTCTTAAGGCGAGCATCTCTTCCTCCTCAAATCGCATCCTAGAGGAGCATCTCTTAACTAGGGTTAACATGTTAATGCTTTTAGAAATCAGAAAGAAAGCAGAACAACGGGAATTAAAATTCTATAACTACCCTTCTGTAAAAAAGTGTGAACTGTAGATGAATTTTTAGTTTTGTTTTTTAAAACACTTGGACTGTTTTAAGTATGTATATATTTTTGTAAGAAACCAAAGATATACTTTTAAAAACTCAGTTTTAAATATATACTTTTTAGGAAATTTGTGAAGGAGCAGAAACAAGTTCAAGAAGAAATTAGTAGAATGTCTTCAAAAGCAATGCTTAAGGTACAAGAAGATATTAAAGCTCTGAAGCAGCTCCTGTCATTGGCTGCCAGTGGAATACAGAGAAACACTCTCAACATTGACAAATTGAAAATAGAAACTGCTCAGGTATACCATCTTATGGCCATTTTACCTTACGATTTTTTTGTTTTGTTTTTTCCCAAAATTGAAATAAGGTGTTTTGTTTTTTTGTTTTGTTTTTAATTATAAAGTTTGATACATACATACTGGTAGGAAACCAGATAGCTCATACACTCTAATAATGAGTTTTTATTAAGCATTTTCTGTATACAAGACAGTATCCTAAGCAATTTATATCTGTTTAAACTGTTAAGTTTTCTGAAAAGGCCCAACAAGGTAGGTATTATTATCCCCATTATATAAATAAGAAAAAAAGCACAGAGCTTTGTTAGTAAATGGAAGCGCCTGGATTCAGACCCTGGCAATCCAACTCCAGAGCTTATGCTGTTAACTAACTAGGTTTCATAAGCGTAGTTGCTGGCTAAATTGGTCTATTATATAAGAGGAAACATAGCTAGTCAGAAAATAATGTTTTTTAACTCTGTAAATTTGAGTGATGACTTGCAAGTCGTGGTTAAATCTTAGTTAATAAAAATAGTAGGCCGGGTCTGGTGGCTCACGCTTTATAATCCCTGCACTTTGGGAAGCTGGGGCAGGTGAATCACCTGATGTCAGGAGTTTGAGACCAGCGTGACCAACATGGTGAAATCCCATCTCTACTAAAAATACAGTAATTAGCCAGGTGTGGTGGCGCATGCGTCTAATCCCAGTTATTCCGGAGGCTGAGGCAGGAGAATCGGTTGAACCCAGAAGGCGGAGGTTGCAGTGAGCTGAGATTGCACCATTGCACTCCAGCCTGGGCAACAAGAGCAAAACTCCATCTCAAAAAAATAAAAATCAATGGTAATGTGGCTAATATTGTCTGTCACTAATGTCTACTTGTTTTTCCTGCCTATGGTGTAATATACAATACATATTTAATATGTAGTTCGTTTCTACCTCAGTGGGAAAGGATGATGATAGGTGATTTATTTTTGTTGTATTTATCATAATTACGGAACGTACTTGATCTCATCATAGCAGTCTAGAAATCTTTCCGTAAAGTTGTCACTGATCTGTTAATGAACTTCATGTGAGACACACCTGTTTGCTGTGGATTTATCAGAGGGCTATGAACTTTACAAATGAAATGGTAGTATTTTAAGTAAAATTTTTAAAGGTGCTTTTGGGTCTTTAAGTCCACTATTGGAGAATATCTTGTAATCTTTTTAATAATGATGTGTTACTAAAAGAGCTACTCGAAACTGTAATGGCTAAAGGGATTTCAAAGATGTTAGTGTCTGTTCTCAGATTTCCTGGTCTCTTAACACATTTTCTTGGTTAAACATGAATGTAATACAGGTTGAGCGTCCCTAATCCAAAATCTGAAATGTTGCAAAATCCAAAACTTTCTGAGTGCTAACATGATGCTACAGGTGGAAAATTCCACACCTGAACTCGTGGGATAGGTTACAGTTAAAACTTCGTTTCATGTACAAAATTATTAAAATTGTATACAGTTACTTTCTGGCTATGTGTATAAGAAACACAAATGAATTTTGCGTTTAAATTTGCGTTCTATCCCCAAGGTGCTGTGTGCAGATATTCCAGAATCAGAAAAATTCTGAAATCCAAAACACTTCCGGTCCCAAGCTTTTTGAATATGGGATACTCCACCTGTATTGCCCCATGTTTCCCCTCCACTTACTCTTCCTAATCATCACGTATGTCCTTTCTAGGGAATAGAAAGAGTTAATTATGTTTTTATACTGGAGAATGTTTAGACTGTGATTAAATATCACATGAAATTATGTGAAATATTTGAAATTATATATAAGTTATATGGGAAACATCATTAGAGCAAAATAATGAAGGAGGCAAACTTGAAAGAAAGAAGTGAATGCTATATGGGACCCATTTTAACTCTAAAACTGAATGATTCTATTCACCGTTGTTGGTGGAGTAGCTGTCATATAGTGGGCATGTTAATAGTCTTTTAGAGATAAAAAGACAACTCCAAAGTTACTAAAAGTCTAGGAGGATGAATGAAATAATAAAAGATTGAGAAGAACTTAAAGGTGGCAAAGGAATAAGAGGTTGGGATTCAAAGTTTCCTTAAGGAAGAATCATCTGAGCTGAATTTCAGGAATTTTATAGTTAGTGCATATTGGGCTTAATACCTAGGTGATGAGCTGATAGGTGCAGCAAACCGCGTGGCACATGTTTACCTATGTAACAAACCTGCACATCCTGCACATCTACCCTGGAACTTAATAAATTTAAAAAAACAGATTTTTATTTCCTGCTCACCAGGTCAAAGGGGAAGAAGAAAAAGAGAAAAAAAATATTTTTAAAGAAATTTGATCTAAGATTATTCCAATTTCTAGTAGACAGGAACTAATAATCTACTAAGAGTCTAATGAATTACCAATTGAAAAAAATGTTCTGAATCCTCTATAAAGTATCAATCTTATTTAACCCTAAAATGTTTTCTTCAAAGAAAGCCTTTCTGGGAAATATAAGTTCTGCAGTTAGAAGTGATGTAGACCAGATTCTTATGGAAGACAAAGTCTTTTATATACTTCATTTTTAGTAAGTAACTTGAGTTTAAATTAAAATAGGATAGTTAGTTCTTCTTTTGGGGTGAGTCGGGGCTACATGGTTTATTGAAGTTAAATTGCTGAGTTCAGCTCTCCAGTCATTCAACTAACATTTTTAAAAGATCTGTTGTGTGCCAGGCGCTTCAGCAGGCGTTAGGGATCAAGACTTAGATTAGGGAGGGAGTTAAATCCATCAAGTGATATGACCCAGGTACAAGGGTTTTGTAGGGGCACAGAGGCCTCAAGTGGGCACTTTTATCATCTGTCCAGTGTAGAATACCTTTACGTTGAGTCTTGAAAAAGAGGCAAGTATCATGAATGAGGGTATGGGCATGTCTGATGATCTGCAAGCAGTTTAGTGTTATAAGAGTCCGGGCCTGGCTAGAGTCAGTGCTTAGAGTGGTAGCAAGGGTCAGTCTTGAATCATCTACACATGTATTTGTATTGGAGCGGAGTGGGATGGAGCCTGAGTTGAGTGAAAAGGATGTAAAAAAAACAGTCATCAACTTAGCAGGTTGGCAGTTTAGTGAGGGAGAGATGTTGCTACAGGGAATATAAAGTTAAAGTAACTCTTTGTGAAATAAAGAATACTTAAATAGAGTTCGAAAATACAGTGAAATTGATAGGAATGTGGAATGAAAGGGGGTAAACAGAATACTTATCTTGAAAAAACATTGGCTGGAATGGTAGAATACAATATAAGAATGGTTGAGTGTGTAAGCTTTAAAAGATCCCGTTCTCCGGTCTTCTAGCAACATGGTATTGGGCAAGTTACTTAATGGCTTTGTAAATGCATTTCTTCATCTGTAAAAAGAGAAACATTGCCTGCATTGTAGTGTTGTCCTTGAGAAGTAACCTTTAGCATAGTGTTTGGTACATAGCAAGCACCCAAATGTTAATTGTGCCTGACTCAGCCTCAACATTATTGTTGCTACCTGCCTTTAAAAAAAGCATTTTCTGCATTTATATTAAAGATTTTAAGTGGTAATATAATCTTTACACTGTCTGTGAATTCACTTCATGAATCCTACAGAAATCATAGTTTTAAAAATAGATCTACAGCTCTTTATAATTTTATCATAAAGTTTGTTAAACAAACAGAAATTTATCTGCTCTTGAAAGGTTTTAGCAACTTGTGAAGCAGCTTCATCCATAATATGTTCTTATAGCGTGAACCTCCAAGGTATTGTTTGAAGTTTCAGTCCAGAGACTGAATATTTTTTTTAGTGTGGTATTTTTAACCTAACTCTTAACTGGCTTTTTTTTTTTTGAAACCCTCTGGTATATTAGGAGTTAAAGAACGCTGAAATCGCTTTAAGAACCCAGAAGACACCACCTGGACTTCAACATGAATATGCAGCTCCTGCTGAGTAAGTGGCTGGATTTTTAAAAACAAATGTTTCTCACTTTCAGAAAGCAGAACAGTAATAATAGTATACAAACTAAATATTTTTAGTATGCTATGTGGAAAGGCTGAGCTAATAAGCACTTTACATGGATTTTAAATTTCATAATAACCCTAAAAAGGTTTATCTCCATTAACACCATTTTACTGCAGGGTAAGTGAAGGCTAAGATCTGAGCTTTTCACCACTATTATGCATTTATACTTCATGTACATACTACTTACAGAGTCTACTCCATTTTATTAAATTTTGCTGGTAATGGAAAATTACGATTATTCATTTACATAGGTAATACGTGTTCTGGAAGAAAAAGTAGAAAATATAGATAAGTAGAAGAAAAAAACCAACCTGCAGTCACATCACTCAGCTTGTATATACATTTGGTTTCCATACATGTAAAATACATCTTGTCTCTCTCTTTATGTCCTTCCATGTTGATGAAGATAATAATAACTAATGTTTACCAAATGCTTACTATTTGCCATGCAGTGTGCTTAGGACTCTACATGCTTTACCTTCATATTTCATAAGACCTCTGTAGCTGTTGTTATTCCAGTTTTAGCGATAAAGAGACTGAGGTATGCAAAAGTGAGTTGAGTGGTGGAGATCTGTTTGATTCCTGATCCCTCACCATTAATTAATTAATTAACTTGTAGAGATGCCATTTCACAGTGTTGCCTAGGCTGGTCCTAGGCTAAAGTGATTCTCCTGCCTCAGACTCCTAAAGTGCTGGGATTACAGATGTGAGCCACCACGCCTGGCCCCTTACTTATTTTATTCTTTTAGTTTTTTATTATAATTTTGGTCTTACAGATAAGTTTCAAGATGAGAACTAAAAATTCCTGTATGTCTTTCATTCCAATTTCCTACATATTAACATTCTTACCATATTTTTGTTCCTCACACTCTAAATGTATACATACATTTCTCCCCCAGTTTGGGTTATTTGCAGAAATAATGTTCACTATACTAAAGTACTTCAGTGGATATTTCTTAAAAATAAGGATATTCTCATACTTAACAATTCTCAAAATCAGGAAATTCATAATGACCATGATATTCCTCTTACTCAGATTGGCATGGGATGTGCTTCCTCACTGGACTTCCTCTACTGTTTTATCCCTCTGTCTTGTTCTTAATACTGCCATCAGAGCTAATTTTGCAAAATGCTTTCATGGTTGCCCATTTTTTACTGAAAAACATTCAGATTCCTTTGTATACTACTCAAGATACTTTTTTTTTTTTTAATCTACCTAGCACTCTCTGTGAGTAAATTTATTAGAAAAGTAGCAATAATTACATGTGCTTTCTGTAGTATACTACAGTGTTCTCAGATTATAAATTTCATTGATAAAATAACTGTAAATTCTTAATTCTGCAGTCTGGTTGGTAGACGTTTCTACTTTATTGTAAATTTATTTTAACCTTACAGAAAACTTCCAAAATAGTAGTACAGAGAATTTATTTGTATCACTTCCCCTGCTTCTCCTAATGTTAACATATAACTATAGTATAATTACCAAGAACAGGAAACTAAAATTGTACAATATTATTAACTAAACTACTAAACTTACTTAAATTCAGCCAGTTTTTCCACTAATGTACTTCTGTTTCAGCATCCTATTTGGGATTCACAGTGCATTTGTAATTTCTCCGTAATTTCTTCCAATCACAGTTATTCAGTTCTTCCTTTCCTTGGATAACCTTGATACTTTTGAAGACTGTTACATTATTGCAGAATATTCCTTAATTTGGATTTGTCACTCCGAATTAAGAAAACATTTCATCTGACTTTTTAAATGTTTTTTAAAGCTACTTCAGAATCTTGGTTCAGCAATTTGAGGTACAACTTCAGCAGTACAGGCAGCAGATTGAAGAACTAGAAAACCATCTTGCCACTCAAGCAAATAATTCACATATAACCCCTCAAGGTAACATGCTTACTGTGGTCATTTTTTTTGAACTTTTGTTTATAGGAGATAGATGTGGTTATATAATAGGTATTCTGGATAACTACTGGTAGCCCCTTTAAGAAAATTCCCTTAGAAGTCATTTACTACTCCTTTATTCCCTATAAATGTAATATGCTTTATTATATGAATTGCTACTGTGGTAACAAGGGCAGAAATCTTAGGGCATTCCCCCCAGATTACTGTTGTAGACATTCTTCTCCCAGTCTACTACTTTGTATGTTCTCTAGACATGAGAATATTGATAGTTTTTTTCTCTTACATGTTAACTATGCCAAAAATTGGACTCAAATAGAAAAGTAAAATGGATTGTGCTCTCTCTCTCTCTATATATATATATTTGGGTGATAATGTAATTTTCTTTTATAGATTTGTCAATGGCTATGCAGAAAATTTATCAAACATTTGTAGCTTTAGCGGCGCAACTTCAGTCTATTCATGAAAACGTAAAGGTAAGTTTTCATTGCCCATTTATCTACCTGGATATCTAGACCCAAGTGTTTGTTCATCTGGGGACAAATGTATCCATTCTTAGTACAGAAATAGCTAAAATTACATATAAGTGAAAAGATGAAAACTACTCTAATCCATAACATACCTAGACATAATGATTGATAGTATATGTTCTTTTAAAAAAGATCCAAGCACCCTGTACAGTCTGTTATTACAGCTTTTTTTTAAGCAGTGTATTGTGAATAACTTTCTATGTTAATACACATATTTCCTGAATATCATTTTTAATAGTTAACGTAGGAGTTTGTTGTGTGTTTGTACATACATTGTTTAACCCGTTTTCTATTGGATATTTAGGTGGTTTCTATTTCTTTACCACTATAAATAGCACTATAGAAAATAAACATTCTTAGCCAGGCGTGGTGGCTCACACCTGTAATCCCAGCACTTTGGGAGGTCGAGGCAGGCAAATCACAAGGTTAGGAGTTCGAGACCAGCCTGGCCAATATGGTAAAACTCTGTCTCTACTAAAAATACAAAAATTAGCCAGGCGTGGTGGTAGGCACCTGTAGTCCCAGCTACCTGGGAGACTGAGGCAGGAGAATTGCTTGAACCCAGGAGGTGGAGGTTGCAGTGAGCTGAGATCACACCACTGTACTCCAGCCTGGGCAACAGAGCGAGACTCCGTCTCAAAAAAAAAAAAAAAAAAAGAAGAATATTCTTAGTAGCAAAATGATTTTATACTACCTTAATTTTATGTGTGTTTTAAGTGTTTATTGGCCACTGCATTAAAACCCTGTCTACAACATTTCTCCCTTCTAAATGCAGGGAACTGTTTGTGTTTATTAAATAATGTAAATAAAATGATTTATCACTGAATATTTAGAATGACTCTTGCTTTTTTTTTTTTTTTTTTTTTGTATTTTTAGTAGAGACAGGGTTTTGCCATGTTGCAAAGGCTGGTCTCGAACTACTAAGTTCAGGCAGTCCTCCTTCGGCCTCCCAAAGTGCTAGGATTACAGGCATGAGCCACTGCACCCAGCCTGAATATTTTGACTCTCATATAATAACGTTAGTTTTGAAAATGTATTTAAGTGAAATATTAAATGTAAGTACATCTTTTCTAACTAACTGAGCAAATGTAATTAAACTCTTTAATCTTAGAGTATATGTGGTCCAAAAAAACCTTTAAAATTCAGGCGGCCAAACCTGAGTCTAGATATTATCAACTGTGTAGAATAGAGTTTAATTGGAATTATCAACATTTTCATTTTTATTTTGATCTCATGCATAGTAACAGAATTTTTTTTAAGTTAACCATTTAAATTACACTGTTTTTGAAATGGTAGCACACTTTAGACCTTTTGCGTTAGTAGATTTTAAACTGTAACCCAAATCTTTAAATTTTGTTCTAAAGGAGGAATTTTACCAGATTTTTAAAAAATTTTATTAGTCTATAATAAATGTTACTTTAATTTTTTAGTAAAATTAATGTATGGCACTTAGAAGTCCATTGTGCAGAATTTTTTTCCTTAATTTTTATTACGAAATCTTTCAAATGTACACAAAAGGAGGCTATCATGATAATGAATGCCCAGGTATGACTACGTAACTGCAGCCATTATCAGAACCTTGCCGAACTTGCTCCACAGGAAATGCTTTTTTACCCCTCGAAGTATTTTAGAGCAAATGCCAGGTGTAAATATACTTTATTTATTTATTTTTTTTAACAGCACTTTCTCCTCTCTGGTTTGGAAAATATATCATTTTTGGTAATATGACCATAAAGCAGTGAGACGAAGACCACATAAAACTGCCCTAGATCATGTTAAATAAATGTTGTAGACGTGAAATTTTGACCTACTCTTTAAGCAACCCAAGAACAAAAGGATATTCCCAAGAACCAAATAATATTTTATGATCAGATTTGGTATGTTGCCATTATTTTTAGCTTAGTTTAGTGAGCAAACTAAGCTCTAGGCTTCTTTATTTCTTATAGAAATCTCACAAGACATTTTTTTGTTCATTTTGTTTTTCATTAGGAAATCTGTTGAAACAGGCATTAACTATCTTATCCAGCCAGGCCTTAGGAACATTAACACATTTGGACGTTTTAGCAATTTGTTTTATAAATCATGGCTGCTGTCAAGGTTTTTGTTTGTTTGTTTGTTTTATTATTTTCTTTTGTTTTGTTGAGACAGGGGCTTGCTTTGTTGTCCATGCTAGAGAGCAGTGGCATAATCATGACTCGCTGCAGTCTCAATCTCCTGGGCCCAAGCGATCCTCCAGCCTCAGCTTCAGCCTCTTGAGTAGCTAGGACTATAGGCACGCACCACCACACCTAGCTAATTTGTTAACTTTTTGTAGAGAGGGGGACTTTTGGTGTTGCCCAGGCTGATCTTAACTCCTGGCCTCAAGGAGTCCTCCTGCCTAGACCTCCCAAAGGGCTGGGATTATAGGTGGAAGCCACCGCGGCCAGCCTGTTTCTTTCAACTAATGGTCTTAAGTATCTAAAGTGGATCATTGTTTTCCATTATCTGAAGTAGAACTAAAATTTATGGGATACTGATGCTTGCTCAGGAAAAGGAAGGGTAGATTTGCAAGAGATCGGTAAGGCTTGTTTTTCTTACATCATATGTCTTGATTCTGGCTTTATATCTTCTCCAATATCCAGTTCTTGGCAGGCCCCCCTTTTTAATACATCATAAATGTAGCAAAGTTTGGAACATCAAACACTGACAGCCACACAAAAAGGGCGATGATAGCTTTTAAATACTGTAAACAACAGTAAGATTTTTAAGTGCTGTACTGGTTATAATCAGAACCTAATGTTTATTAATTTCTGCTAAGAAATGTAAGAAATATGAAAAATCTGTGTCTCTTCAAAAAGTGTTAAAAACCTATCTAAATTAGGCTAAATCTTCAATGAAAGCATAAAGTAATTCTAAAGTGAAACAGAATTGTTGCTTGTTAATGGCTTTAATCAAGGCAGATGCTGCATTGGGTAAAAGCAGCTCACTTTATGAACTTGGAAATTTTTCTTTCTTTGGAGTTATAAACTCATTTTTTTTTCTTTGAGGTGGGTGGTTGGGTTCATAACTTTAACATGGATCAAGTCTCATTGTTCATTGGTCAAATAATAGCAATACAGTAGAAGCCCTCGTGATACCCTCCAAGCATTCTGCTGAGGTGCAACATCTTATTTTAGCATGTGTTACCCAGGCCTTCTAAAAAATGTGTTTAAAAATATATATATTTAGAGCTGACTTTTTTTTCTTTTTTTAACTGTTTTAATCAAAAGGCTATGAAAAGGTTGGACATTTGAGGGGAAAGTTTCTTGAGAAACTGGAATATTTATTTTTAAAGTCTTTTCATCCATCTTCACATTGATGGAGTGTTTATTTAGATACTACTCTGTCTAAAAGCATAGCTGATTTATTTCTTTTTTTTTTTTTTTTTTTTTGAGGCGGAGTCTTCACTCTGTCGCCCAGGCTGGAGTGCAGTGGCACCATCTCGGCTCACTGCAAGCTCCGCCTCCCAGGTTCGCACCATTCTCCTGCCTCAGCCTCCCGAGTAGCTGGGACTGCAGGCACCCGCCACCGTGCCGGCTAATTTTTTGTATTTTAGTAGAGACGGGGTTTCACCGTGTTAGCCAGGATGGTCTCGATCTCCTGACCTCGTGATCCTCCCGCCTCGGCCTCCCAAAGTGCAGGGATTACAGGCGTGAGCCACTGCGCCCGGCCAGCTGATTTATTTCAAACAAGGCCTCACAAAGACAGTATTTTAGGAAGCATATTGTAAAGATAGGGAGTAAACTATTCAAGGGAGCAGTAGAACTCTTGAACTCATCACTTCCTACATGAAAGTGCATTATTAGCACTCTATTTGCAGTTCAGATTGAATGTATAATATTGGCAATGTCTTTGGTAACTCATGGTTATATTCATCCATGTATTACCATAGTCAATGTGGAACTTCATTTAGCCTTTTTGTTTATTTTTTATTCTTTAGGTTCTGAAAGAACAGTACCTTGGCTACAGGAAAATGTTCTTGGGAGATGCTGTTGATGTGTTTGAAACAAGGCGAGCCGAAGCCAAGAAGTGGCAGAACACACCCAGAGTTACTACTGGACCCACCCCTTTCAGCACCATGCCAAACGCAGCAGCCGTTGCCATGGCTGCAACACTTACACAGCAGCAACAGCCTGCTACAGGTCTGAACGCATTCAAGTTATAGCTTCTTACTGTTCCAATGCAGAACATTTATGTGCGTTTTTATAAGTCTTCCATTTGTGTGAGCACTGAAGAAATTTATATGAGTAGCTGTTCCAATACAATCTAAAATTGTGATGGACACAATTATAAACATACCTGATAAAAAAGGCAGGGTAGTCTTAGCAATAATTATACATCAATTAGATACTGAATATTGTGAATTTACTTAATGTTATTTGCTGTATTGCTATAAATGCCCTTTAGAATATGGTGTTTCACTAGTGAATTACATTTAAGAATAACATTAGATTCTGAAATCATGACTGTACCATTTATTGTTTTAAAGTCAGAGATCATCCATTCTTACATTGAATTTTTCATATATGATACTGATAGATGGTGCATTCTCATTTTCCTCATACATAGCGATTACCCACATTCAGGATGAAGTATGCTTTTATTGACTGAAGTTATGTTGAAGATCAGTAGGCTTGTTTGTATGTATGTTGACTGTAAACAGAATACAGGCCCTCTAAACCAACTTTTGAAGAAGATACATGCTAGAATTGTACCTTTTCAAGGTGAACAGAACAGCAAGAGCCGGAAAAAGATGTTTTGAGATGTGGATTGCACATTAAGCACAGGAGAAAGATGTTTTGAGATGTAGATTACACATTAAGGAGCAACTGAGAAGTTGAACAGATGAAAATAATCGGTGACATGGAAAGCAGATTGTTTTATTCCTTGGTTTAGTTACACTTCTAATTAGAGAAACATTTTTGTGGTCATTCTACAGTGCTTTATTTGGTCCTGTGTCTATCGGAGGTTAATAATTATCTTAATCCTGCCATCCCTTTTGTCAAGTTTGAAGCTTGAGATGGAAAAATAGTCTTAATTGATACAGATTTTTTTGCTTTAATCATCATAAACTTCTTAGTAATGCTTATTACTCAATAGCATGTGTCTTTCTGAGAGTTCCATATAGTCCAATAGTACATTATAATACAAAAAAAATTAATACATATTTAGATTGCATTCAGGCTACCTATACTAGGGAAGCATTCTCTGGTTTTCACTATTGGCAGTTTAAAACATTGTTCTTCACATTTGGAGTTGACAGAATTGACTTGCCATAAGTAAAGGGTTGATGATAGATTTATGTCAAATCCTCCATATTCCGTGGCTGGACCCGTGTGAGTAGTGGCTCGCATGAGCACTGTCTGGTAGCTCTCTAACTGAGTGGAGTGTAGCATTGCATTCTCAAGTTACGGAGGGAAAAAGTCATTATGGGATTAATTCCTTTGAGGATTGATACTTCTTAAAAGGAATCAATCCCATAATTATGACCATCAGCTCTCATTATTACTTAACCAGTTAATAGTTTACTTTTTAGAGCCAGTATTAATCCTAAAGTAGATAAGTGTAGGTTTGGTTAAGTGCTCTTTAAACATAGTGAATTTCCATTCTATTAAATAAAACTTGAGAAATGTCAGTTATATAAAAAGTTATGTTGTAAGTGAATATATTCTATGATAAATACCTAAACTTGAAGCAAGACCTCCTGTCAAGGGTTTGTGTGTGTGTGTGTGTGTGTGTGTGTTTAACTTTCTTATCTAGACAGTGTTATTTTGAGAAATTCATAGGTTTTCACTCATACATTTTGAGCTCGTGGACATATGGAGATGTGTGTTCATTCTCTAAATGAGTGCCTACTATGTGCTGGGCTCGGGAAATGCAAAGGTAGACAATATAGATTTGGTCTTTGTCCTCTGTGGTGGTTGAGAATATCAGCCTAATTTGGTGTATTCTTGAGCCTTTTGCTCATAGGCTTTAATTTTGCCTGTGACATTTGCCAGGCTTTGGGGAAATTGACTGCCTTCACTCTTCCCTGAAATTTTGAAGTCCACGTAAGGGCTTTCTAATCAGATAGCAGAAATTATAATTTATTAACCTAAACAACCTTACAGTGTTTTCGCTTTGAATTGTATGAATTCTTAGAACTGAGAAGCTAAACAATAGTGATAACAATTTTACATTATCTTTTCTTTCTCCTTTTGTTTCTCTAAAGGTCTCCCAGGCCTTCCCAGTCAAAATTTTAGTTATTTTAGTCATGTCACCATGATGTGAGATTTATGAGCTCTGTTAGATACATTTAGAAACGTCCCTATTTATTGAATGGTGTTTTGTACCCCGTAAGTTATCCCTTATGCTCTGTGACTTCTGTGAAATCTTTTAAGTGCCAGTAACAAATTTTAGACCATCTAGATGAAGGTAGAGAGAGCTTACACGTTGTTTTTATACGTCACTGTTTATCTATACAAGATTTGAGTTATCAGAGGGATTTTGCTTTTATTTGCATATGAAATTTTTATTAACATGAATATGGGCACAGAGCAAATAGCTTCTTAGACTGCTGCCTTCTGAAGGTGGCTTCTGTATCTTTCTCAGAGGAGGAGTAATAGACTTAAATGACTTCTTTGTCTTTCTTCATTTTTTTTTAAATGAAAAAATCTATATACTAGGGCTTAGGCACGTGTGATTTACAGTTATTTGTTCTGAAGGCTGCAGGGAATTAAAAATCCAGCAGGCTATTTGTGTACGAAATCATGAGCATCATTACGTGGATAACGTAGTTTCATGTTGGCAGAACTTGACACTTGTAGTGCTTCCCAAGCCTCCTGAAAAACTGAAGACATTTACATTAGGCTTTTCAGTATAATTTTAATTTAGGATAGGTTTTTTAGCAATGAACTGGGATTGAGTTTTGCTGTTGTGTTTTGACACTTTTAAGAGTTCTTGATGTTTACATAATAAGACTTTTCTTATGTGACTTAGCTGCTGTTTTAAGGAGAGCCAAGACGTTTTGTTAGGAATTCCTACTTTTTAGCTTAGTGTAGGTTTGGACATTTAAGGTGTAGTGTTAAATAGGAAACGTTAAGTATTTCATCTTAGTTTCTTGTGGTTTTGTGATTTTGTTGTATTTAATAACCAAAGGAACATTCCCCATTGAATCAGTAAGAGTAAAACTTTTCAAACTGGGGAAAAGGCATTTTAGGTTTTTTAAAGAAAAATTATTTAAAAATGTGACTTAGAAATAACCATACTAATTACATTAGGCATTTTGGGTGATCATGGAAAATTATAAAATATTTTTAGCACTTTAGTCCTTTTTCTGTTAATGCAGTTTTACTTTTAAGAAAGTAGAATTTACTCTGGAAAATATGAATTACAGTGCTAAACCTGGTTTTGTTGTGTGTGAATATATTATATGGTAACTTTTGTAAAATGTTACTCTACATGAAGATTTCACTTTGGCCAGTCATTGATATATATCACTACTAACTTAATTTTATTTATGGAAATAAGAACCTCTCATTGAATGACAGTTCAGATTTCAAAGCAGACTTCTTGAATTGTTTACGTAACTTTTGCCTGAAGGATTTAGACTCTGCTTTCTAATAGTGAAACTAATACATATGGTGGCCAGAGTGTAATATATGCTAGTACTTTGGCATGGGAGATATTTATCATGAGTTTTTACTATTAAAAAATGTTATACATTTGCCTACGAGTTTTTTAAATGATGTTGCCTTCAGAATTTGTGTGAAGGTACAAAACTAAAAATGTCATGTATCTGATGTGCAATGAAAAGTCTTGTCATCATTAGATAGTTCTTGATTATCTATATTATGAATATTGATGATTAGAAAAATCTTATGTTCTGTTGCTCTTAACAATAGACCCACACACAACAAAAAGCATGCTATTTGAGTAACTCTTATGACTTACAAGGCTGAGGGCTGTGGTGTGCATTATTCTTTAGGGTCTTCCACCAGCAGTGCCTCCTCTTAACCTGTGACACACAAGTCTCTCAATGTTAAACTGGACATGTGTTTTTTTATGTTTTTTGTTAGGAATCAGAAAGTATAATAATATGCTTGGTTTCTTTTTCCTATAGTAACATTTTACAAAAGAGCTGCTAGGCAGGTATTTTATTCTCAAATTGATCTCAAACTGGATGTAAAATGTTAAATTATTTTTTTAATAGTAGTGTAAGAATTCTGGCTGCTATTAGTTATTGTTTATTTTCTGGGTAGAAGCTATTTGGAAAGTCCAGTTTCTGTCCCAGTGTAGCAAAATGTAGTTCTTCGGTTGTTTTTCTTTAAATGCTTTATAATTTTACACTACCTTTTTAATATACAAACCTCATTCTTCATTGGACAACTTGAAGGCTTTGATTTCTTTAAAAATTTAAATTTTAATGTGTGTATTACTTTGACAGTTCCCTCAACTTTGAGATGCACTGATCACTGTGCTTGAAAAAGACAAAACTGAAGATTGTACTATGAAGTTTATTGAATAATTTTCATAAATTATTTATCCAAATGAGAGATTTTTAGATTTTTGTATTCTGCTTAGTTTAAAAAAAAATAGTAGTTTAAAAGAGAGGCTAGTAAGTTTGATGCTATTCTTGCCAAACAAACTCAGCCAAAATCTTTAAAGTAACAAGTGGGAAAAGGATGACTAATCGTTCTGCTTCTGAGTACATTTTCCAAAACGTTGGAAAGAAACTTCTGAATTGAAATCTTGAATGTATTGAATCTGTCAAGGTACACAGCGGTGCCTTTGTAAATGTTCATTACCTTATTTAATCAGGTGATAAGTGGTGTAATGTAGCAGAGCTTAAGAATAGAACTCAATTATCACTTTTTGTGAACAAGTTGGAATTGTCATGTTACTGTGTAATTGATTTGCTTTACAATGAACAATAAATTTAATAAAATAAAACATTGTCTTGTTTTTTATCTACTTATTGTATATATCATTTATATTTCATATGAGAAATCATGCCTAGTTTTTGGGTACTTACTCTTATGAAATAACATGATAGTTTTGCCATGTTAGTGTCAGTCTCTCTTCATCAGTTGAGACTTGACTCTAACACTAAGGAACTTGATTAAAAAAAATTAAAAACCGCTTACTGATTATACCAACTAGTTTTATCAGAAACAAGTGAGGAGACCTAAAATAATTCTAGAAGTAAATCTCAAGGAACTATAATTTATGATACATTAAAGATTTCAAATTATTTAGTAGGTTAAACTAACATGCATCTTTCATTGCGGTAAGCCTCTTTTAATTGTCTAGTTCTGAACAGGTTAATTTTTTTTAAATCTTTTTTTAATTTTTAGATATATCAATTTGGATAGTTAGGCTGGAGAGACATCCTGAAAACTAAGTTTTAACAAATGGAATCAGTTAAAAGTAATCACTGTTCATTTTAAAAATAATTTCATAAAGAATCTTTAATCTTGAAAGAGTAAGGCAAATTTGTTTTTTTTTCCCCCCCATTTTTTTTTTTTTATACCAGGGCCACAGCCATCTCTGGGAGTTAGTTTTGGAACGCCATTCGGCTCAGGCATTGGCACTGGCTTGCAATCAAGTGGCTTAGGTTCTTCAAACCTTGGAGGTACACTTTAACTTTTCTCATATTTCATTGAACTATTATATATTTGAATTGATACTAGCCTGTAAAAAAAAATTTCTAAGAGGATCTGCTGCTGTTTTGGAAGTTAAGGTTCCATCTGGCAAAAACGATTCTCAAACATAATTACTGCTTTCTAATATTAGATTTAGTATCATTCCATCTTCTGTGAATAGTAAATATAAAGTATTAAAATTAAGAGGTAGGCATGTTCATGTTTTCAGAGCAACATGCTGACACATGAACTTGAGAATTCTTTAGTTTTAATCATCTTAATTAAAAATCTTAAAATTAATAGTCTTAATGTTAGTTTGGAGTCTGAACTACTTCTGGATGATATACATTCTCCTAATCAGTATCTTCTTTTTTCTGAAAATGAGTACTTAGGGAAATTATTATGAATTGAACAGCTAAACTCATGTCCATTTCTAAGCACATTTGGCAAATTTGCCTATATACATACTTGTTTACATAAGCAATTAAGCTTATTTTAATAATACTTTCATAAGTTTAGTAAGGTAAGTCCTCTGCAAAAACATCATGCTAAATACAAATACATTCACAATTCTTTGATATGGATAACTGAAAGTTGGTTGTATTTTCACAGGTACATTATAATGTAATGAATAAGTTGCCCTTATTTCCACTAAAATACAAGACAGGAGACCTATAAGCTAGTATGGTTGTTTAATATAGACTGTTCTAAATTAGGAATTATTAGAATCATGGCAGATAGCATAATTCCTATAATCTAGAATTAATTTGCCATCACATTTCTTATTGTTAGAGGCAATGATGCTGTCACACTCAGTATTTTAGCTAAGCTATTGCAAAGTAACCGAAAAAGCATTTGAACTTTATTTGTAGAGCACCTGGCTCTTAGGAGAGTGGAAACTAGTCTTCACGTACTGAGAATGTCATGACCTTTGTGTGATGAAAAATCCTTCCTTTTTTAAATGATTAAGATAGTATTGTTAAGAGAAAAACCATGATCTTCTCACCACCAATTTTTCACTGTTACACTGGCTGGTAGTATGGCAGGAATCTGCTGTTAAACTGAGTAGATTTAAAGTGTTTGACTATAGTTATGCAGTTTTTCAGTGGTACAGATTCTTAATTAACTAAAATTGGGAAAGAGCAGAGTAAAATAACCTTGTAGTATTTAGTGTGTACATTGTTGTGCATGTCATGCTTATTAATGTATTTAGTCCTTTATTTGTGAGATGAAATACCCCTAAAGTGGAAATGTTTATAACTGACTAAAATCATACTTGAATGGTGGGTAAAATTTTCTAGCACATTTAAAAGAGAAAATCCTAATACTTTCTTTTTTATGGCCTTGTTCTTTAAAAATTGGGTCACAAACATAGTCTAAATAGATGTAAACGTTTTATTTCAGAATTAGTCTGGTTCTTCTGAAAGTCTCATGCAAAGGAGTAAGCAGATTTCCTTAATAAGGCCATGTTTTTCAACACTGTATCTATTAGACCTCTGATGATTTTCGGTTGTACTTGTCCATATCCTTTAACCTGTGTTTTATGTGCCATTGTATATTTTTCTATTACCCTTCCACTAGGATTTGGAACTAGCTCTGGTTTTGGATGCAGCACCACAGGGGCCTCCACATTTGGATTTGGAACAACAAATAAACCCTCAGGAAGTCTTAGTGCAGGTTTGTGTGTTTCTGCCTGGATTTCAGGCAAATTTAAAGGTGTAAATTATTTAATTTAAAAGTATGTGTTGTTATTTCCAGTAACCCAAAAAGTTCCCTCCCTGATTCAGTTTTTACCCCCTGGATGAAGTATGCAAGCCTAACTAATCATTTTACTTTATCTCTCTCATAAACTAAAGGACAGGTTTGTAAAATATTTCTAACAAGACTTCTTAGTTTGATTTAATAATTAATTATATCTTCTAATTAAGTAGAGATTCATTTGAACCCTAGTGGCTAACTTCGTGGTTAAGTCATTTTCTTCATTATTGCAAAAAGGAACCCATCATTGTGAAAGTTTAACCAAGTTTCTTGTCATAATTCATCCTGGAGAATGATTTCTATTCCAGAGTCCCTCTGGTTTTGAGAATACCAAATCTTTATTATTAATTTAGTTCCTTGTTCATTTTTGAAATAGGTATAATTTTTTTGACTCTTCTTATGAGAAATTCCAAATTTCATCCACTTTTGCATTTATATTGGTAAATATGGCTTGTTTTAATGTGCAGTGCTTAGGGACAAATACCATATCTAATATAATGACATAATACTGTGAAAGATGTGTTTAAATTTAGAGAATTTAAAGGAAGTTCCACTTAATATAAGTAGTGTTTAAAATCAGCAGTTCCAGTGGAGGAAGATAATAATAGGATTCCATGTTATCAGGATTATAATCAAAATATTGTATTAGTTAACTAGGCAGTAGTACTACTAGGTCTTAATTTTGCAAAAGCTCTTATAAAATCAAAACAGTGAGTACTGCTTTTTTGTTGTTCATTGTCTTGAATATTGTGGGTTGACGCTTTCCTGGAGTGCATGGGATAGCAAGGGTAGGTCCAGATATGTGAATGTCCCTCTTCTACATGTGGATAAAATGTTGTTGGGGCTAAGGAGGAAGGCACCTTGACATATTTAATTAACAGGAAAGTTTCTGGCAATTTGAAGTTTGTATAGATTTTAGTTATTTGTGCTAAGGTTTCTCTTTTGGCCTGCATCACTAAACTCTCTTTCAAGGTGCCACTTAGTTGTTAGCTAAATTTTCCTGTTAAAATTTCATGTGAGAAATTTAGGGCTTTAAGATACTTGCATTTCTTACAGATTATGTATTCTTTTAGATAGAAATTTACTGCTCCTCCCTGTTTTTATATTTGATTTTGGAATTCAACTTCTGATATGAATATTTTTTTCCCTAAACATAAGGCTTTGGCAGCTCAAGTACATCTGGGTTTAACTTCAGCAATCCTGGCATCACGGCATCAGCTGGTTTGACTTTTGGGGTGTCCAATCCTGCCTCTGCAGGTTTTGGAACAGGAGGACAACTCCTTCAGTTGAAGAAACCTCCAGCTGGAAACAAAAGAGGAAAAAGATAAACATGGGTTGATGTGTTGAGAGAATCCATAACAGCACCGTTCATTCTATGAGTCTATTTTTCTAATGATGCAGTAATTAAATTGCATCCCAGGAGATTTATAAAATTTTGATATTTTTCCCTACTCTGGAATTTGAACTTTCTTCATGTTTGCCATACTGAACATCTTTTTTCTTGTGAATTTAAAGTCCAGTTGTGTTTCCTTTTTAGTTTGATTCTCAGTGTAAGAAATGTTCTCATTACATCAGTGATTGATAATGGTTAGAAACCATTAACCTAATACTATTTAACCTAGTGTTTTTGTTGATGAGGTTTACATTATGTGAATACATGCACATTTGTTTCTTATACAGATGGTGTGAACTCTAGGGCCTATACTAGAATCAATTTGTTCCTTGATAAAGGCCTTTTGAATTACACTGCAGGGCATCTTGTGAATATGTATGTAAATATATACAGAATAATACACACAGTTGTGTGTGCATATAGAATATATATTTACGCCGGGTATGGTGGCTCACGCCTGTAATCCCAGCATTTTGGGAGGCCGAGGCAGGTGGATCACCTGAGGTCAGGAGTTCGAGACCAGCCTGACTAACATGGTGAAACCCCATCTCTACTAAAAATACAAAAATTAGCCAGGCATAGTGGCAGGCGCCTATAATCCCAGCTACTCAGGAGGCTGAGGCACGAGAATCGCTTGAACCCGGGAGGTGGAGGTTGCAGTGAGCTGAGATCGCACCACTGCACTCCAGCCTGGACAATAAGAGCAGAACTCTGTCTTCAAAAAAATGAAAATAAAATATATATTTACAGGCCTACAACTTTTGCCTCAGACTGTTCCCCTTTTCTAGGGGTATTCAAGTTTTCACCTTTAAAGCTTCATATCCTCAGTGCTTGTAGAATGATGAGCTAGAGGTACCAGGTCATTGCAGTTGTTTGCTTAAAGACTTATTGAAATGGTTACTGGCGTAAATACTTGGCCAACTCAACTTTATTGCCCCGGCCTTTTCCATTTTTGTTTCCACCTTAACCTGTAGCAGCCCCTCCAAATGAGGAATGCTGTAAGACTCATCAAACAGATTTTAACAATTTTATTATCCTGTGTGTCCTTATTTGCTTCTGTGAGATGTTTTTTTTCTTACCTGAGATGAACTTTCAGGAGCATATTTGAACTCCAGACTGGTGTTCTGGGGCAAAGAGCTATTAGCCAAACTGATTCTATGCAGGTGAAGGATGCACTAAAGTTCTCACTTTAGTGAGACCTTTTCTAGCTATTCCAATACAGAGTTCTTTCTTATAGGGCTATTGATATTGACACCAAATGGAGTGGCTTCTCAGCCTCTTAATGTCTTAAGTAAGTGCTTAATTTGGAATAGAGAAACCAGTATATTTTAAACAAGAAAATTATTCTTTGTAGCAACTGTAAATTCTCCCATTATAACAGTGAACAGAGCTCCAGGTAATAATGCATAGGCATGTCAGGTTGCATCTGTGTATTTGACTACATTAGTATTAGTATTAGTATTAGTGACGTCAGGTGGATATAAAAGAAAACCCTTGGAAAGAGAACTGCCTTAGCCATGATTTCAGAGAGAAACCATTAGTAGACCTATTTATGATTCAATTACAGTTTTCAGATAGGATGTGAACATGGAATTTCATTGAAAATAGTTTAATTTTTTATATAAAAGGTTTTGTATATAATGTGTGTCAGTGACTATTTTCAAAATCATTTTCATCAAGACACCTTTTTTCTAAAATAGGCATTGCATACACGCACATGTACGTGCTCACGCACACACATTTTTTGTATAATGTTGGGTTTGATTGTAAAAGTGTTGTCAAATCTGTTTTATTTATCTGCATATAGCAGTGATTGGCTTTTTTGAATTGAAATTTTTGTGCATTGATGCATTGAAATAAGGAAAATTATTTATCTCTGAGCAGTAAGCTTATTTTTGCATATTTCTGTAATATTGCAATTCCCAGATCCAGATCGTGGGAAGTTAGGGAAAAGGTGTGATTTTGTGTTTTGAATTACTGTCAGAATTACATACACAATTACAATAAACTTTTTTTAAAAGACATTTCATTGTACTGCAGAAATCTGAATATTTATATTTCTTGTTTTTTTTCTTTATATATTTTGCATTTTAATATGTTGAGCCACTGGAAATTTGTAAGATTAATTTGTTATAGGAGTTTAAATGTGTTGTCATTGTCTCCATTGTCTTTGTCCAGAGCCTATTATTATGGAAACAATAAAATTTATTGTGTCAGTTGCTTTGATTCTTTATAGGTGTCAGTAGCTGTTCTTAATATGTAATTTTCTTATTATTGCTCTTTTCTTCTCCGGTTGGGTTTTAGTGTATTCCCTTCATTGGTTTATACATCTTGCTCTTTTTTAAACAGAAGAGTGAACATAAAATGGTAAATTATTTCTCACTTGCTTTTGTCTTCTCAAAATGACAAAAACCGTGAACATTTTTAGTTACAAAGAAGAATATTGAGTAAAGGAAAAATCCCCTTGAACTTTGAGGCCCTAATTCCCCTCCATTTCCTAGTGTGCACTCTAATGGTTTGATATGTATCCTTGTAGACCCTTTTAAATGTGTCTTAAAGAGTATATAAATGTTACTTCTCTTTTCTTTTTCTTTTATATTCTCTCTGATTTTTTTTTTAAATCACATTTTATTCTCTTAGATCCCTCTTTTTACTTTTTTAACAAATGGGTTAAAAAGTCTGTGTTCTGGACTTGTTCTTCCCTTCTATTGGTACATCATCAGCATTGTTCTGTGTCCATATAGATTTACTTTTTACATACTGTCCCGTAGAATGGGTGTACGATGATCTGTTCCAACTATTCTGTGTTGTGTTTTTTTAGGAAATGTAATTCTTATTTTAAATTTTTTTATTTCCATAGGTTTTTGGGGAACAGGTGGTATTTGGTTACATGAGTAAGTTCTTTAGTGGTGATTTGTGAGATTTTGGTGCACCCATCACCTGAGCAGTATACACTGAACCCAATTTGTAGCCTTTTACCCTTCACCCTCTTCCCACCCCTTCCCCTCTAAGTTCCCATAGTCCATTGTATCATTCTTAATGCCTTTGTATCCTCATGGCTTAGCTCCCACTTAGAGATTGGTTTTCCATTCCTGAGTTTCTTCTCTTAGAATAATAGTCTCCAATCCCATCCAGGCTGCGAATGCCATTAATTCTTTTTTTTTTTTGAGATGGAGTTTCACTTTTGTCGCCCAGGCTGATGCCATCTCGGCTTACTGCGACCTCTGCCTCCTGGGTTCGAGCAGTTCTCCCTGAGCCTCCCGAGTAGCTGGGATTACAGGCATGATTACGCCTGGCTAAGTTTTGTATTTTTAGTAGAGATGGGGTTTTACCATGTTGGCCAGCCTGGTCTGGAACTCCTGATCTCAGGTGATCTGCCTGCCTCAGCCTCCCAAAGTGCTGAGGTTACAGGTGTGAGCCACCATGCCCAGTCAATTCATTCCGTTTAGTGGCTGTGTGGTATTCCATCGTGTGCACACACATACACACACAAACACCACACCATCTATTCTCTGTTGATGGATGGTTAGGTTCATTTGACTATTTCAGTTTCTTTAGGGTTGATCCTGGAAAGAAATTGCTGAAAAGTCATAAATTGTGTTTTTTAATGTCACATTGCCTTCCCAAAATGCTATACAAATATGTACTCCTACCAGCATGTATATCCATTTCCTAGTATTCTTTGTGATCCTAGTTAATTGTAATCCTAAGTCTGTGAGGTCAAACTTTTTAACGTGTACCAGCTATTTGTATGTGAGTGTAATTGCTTATTATGTCCTTTGACAATTTTTATATGAAATTAGGGTTTTTTCTTAATGATTTGGAGGACCTCTGTAGATAATAGGTATTAATATTTTTCCTGAGAGGTATGTCTAGTCAGCTGTGTTCAGAATCCTGCCTTGACCATGTGTGATCTTAAGCAAGTTACATAACCTTTCTAGAGTTCAGCTGTATCGTCTGGAAAATGAGGATAATATACATGGGTGGTTTGTATTAATAATCTAAAGCATTTGGGTAGTGTAAGCCCTGACACTTGAGAAGCATTAGCTGTTCCTGCACCAATACCCCACTGCATTAATCATTGTAGCCAGATGCTTTATTTGTATACCTGATGGGAAGCTGCTCTGTCTTACCCTTTTTGTTTGTTTTTGTGTGGGGAGGCTAATCTAGGACACTTAGTCTTTAAGATGAACTGTAGTCTGTACTTTATTTTGATTTTTCTTCAAAAAATTCTACTGAGATTTTTATTGGATTTACACAAAATATTATGTCCTGGGGGAAATTGACAACAATAAGCACAGCATGATATATGCATTTCTTGGGTCTTTTATTCTTTTAGCAAACTTTTTATTAGATTCTTGTTTATTTTTACTAACCATCTTGATTTTATTTGAGCGCAAATTTTTATCCCGTAGTAGGTATGAGGTCATTTTCATTATTACAACCAGTTAATTTACCTGTCCTTTCTGATGATCATATAGTAAATCCGAATTAGTGTCCTACCTTTTCTGTGAATAAAGCTGACTTTGCCACACTTTTTAAAGCACACACCAAGACAGGCTTGTTCAGTCACAGGATTCTGGGCCTTGCTAACATGAGCCAGTGTCCTGGGGAGTCTGAGCTGGCATACCTAACTTAAATCTCCTGCACAAAGTCCTCTTTGCCTCTTACATCACATTCTCATTTATTGGGTGCTTAGTCTGTCCTGGGTACCACTCTCGGCACTTTATATACTTGACCTTGTTTAGTCTGAATATTACCGTATAAAGCAGAAATACCCGATTTATAGATGAAGGAACTGAGGCTAACGTTAAGGAACTTATTTGAGGTCGCATAGCTAAGTCATAGGTCTGGGTTTTAAACCCAGATCTGTTTAATTCCAAAGCACGGTATTTTACTGCCTGTCTCTGATACAGGAATAGCATGCTGATTTTCATGACTAACAAAGGCACTGAAGGTAATGTGATTACACAGTTCATATGGGGGAAACTACAAGTATGTAATAGACCATATAGGGCAAAGTAAGGTAAGTACCTAGGTCTATGTGATTTAAAAGGAGAGGGAAGAATATCTGTGGTGTAAAGAGTGTTATAAAGAAGCAAGAGCTGGACTTGTGCAGTCCATCTTTGACCTTTTCCTGCTGGTTCCCTATGAAGAGGTTTATGGAGAAAAGCGTCATCCCAGCAGCTGGGCCATAGGGGCGGTGGGGGGTTATGTCCACCTTGGAAAAGGTAAGCAGAGCAATGTTGACTATTTGAATTTTATGAACTGTCAGAAGTTTAACAAGAAAACCTTTCCTGGAAGGCTTGTATGACTCCCTCTCACATTTCCAGACCAAGTGAGACTTGCTGGTATGGATAAACTTCAACAGGCCATTTAGAAAAAGCTCAAGAGAACCTGGCCGGGCGCGGGGGCTCAGGCCTGGAATCCCAGCACTTTGGGAGGCCGAGGCGGGCGGATCACGAGGTCAGGAGATCGAGACCATCCTGGCTAACACAGGGAAACCCAGTCTCTACTAAAAATACAAAAAAATTTAGCCCAGCGTGGTGGCGGTGCCTGTGATCCCAGCTACTCGGGAGGCTGAGGCAGGAGAATGGCGTGAACCCGGGAGGCGGAGCTTGCAGTGAGCCGAGATCTCGCCACTGCACTCCAGCCTGGGCGACAGAGCGAGACTCCCTCTCAAAAAAAAAAAAAAAAAAAAAAACAAACCTCAAGAGAACCATGGAAACAGGCAAGAATGAGAGACCGCAACATACATAGGAGAGAGTAGGGATTAATGGAAAAATTGATTTTTCACATTCATTCAATAGAATGCATTTGTTTTTTCTACCTAGTCTGTCAGCTAATAGAAACAAAAAACCTACCAGGCTCACAAAGGTTTCATTGCTGACAAGTGTGCTGCAGAATTAACTTGGGGAGAACTTTCTTGTCATCACCACCCCTCTTTTAATCCCCCTGGTAGCAAGTCAGTTTAATTCAGTAAACATTACTTAATAATTTGTGTGCTCCACTGCTGGGAATTTAGGAATACAAATATGGGTAGGATATTGTCTATACTCAATAATAGCTAACAGTGCTAAGTAGGGGCCAGGATCTACTCTTATGAGTTGCCATACATTAACTCATTTAGTCCTCAATCCTGTGAGCTGGGTACTGTTGTTCCTTTTTTTTTTTTTTTTTTTTACAGGTGAGAAAACAGGCACAGTTGTTAAATAATAGTCACCACTCAACTAGCAAGCGAATGGGCCAGAATTCAAACCCAGGCAGTCTATGTACAGTCTATGCAGGCTTTTAACTTGACATAAATTGATATAAAGTGGGCTTTCTTAAGTTATAAGGATACAAGAAAAATTCTCGAGTGTATGAGGAGATTAATTTGGCCCGAGGGAATCAAGAAAATACGTGGCTTTGAGGAATAAGTATGAATATGGTTTATATTTTGTGAAGTATTTAGAAGTTTAAAGAACCATGTATTTAATTTAAAATGTTAAATTTGAACAACATAAAGGGGTTCAAAATAAAAAGCAACTAATACTTCACCCTCCAGAGGAAGTTTGTATCCCTTATCTCAAATGCTTGGGACAAGAAGTGTGTTTCAGATTTTAGAATATATATATATATATATATTTTTTGTTGTTGTTGTTGTTGTTGTTGTTGTTTTTTGGTGGCAGAGTCTCACTCTGTTACCCAGGCTGGAGTGCAGTGGCGCAATCTTGCTCACTGCAACCTCTGCCTCCCGGGTTCAAGTGATTCTCCTACCTCAGCCTCCTGAGTAGCTGGGATTACAGGCATCTGCCACCACACCCAGCTAATTTTTGTATTTTTAGTAGAGACAGGGTTTCACCATGTTGGCCAGGCTGGTCTCGAACTCCTGACCTCAAGTGATCCACCCGCCTCGGCCTCCCAAAATGCTGGGATTATAGACATGAACTACCACTCCCGACCTGGAATATTTTCATATATGTAATGACATCTTGGGGATGGGACCCAAGTTTAAACATGAAATTCATTTATGTTTTTTATACACATAGCCTGGGGGTAATGTTATACACTATTTTAAATCATGTTGTGTGTCAAATAAAGTATTGACTGACCCTTCACATGAGGTCAGATGTGGAATCTTCCATTTGTGGCTTCATGTTGGCACTCAAGTTTCAGATTTTGGAACATTTCAAGTTAGGGATTCTCAACCTGTATTTGCATTCCAGCTTAGGGGAAGAAGGAATGAGTGAAGAGAATACCTTTCCTTTCAGGAGTATGAGCCAGCAGTTGCATACTTCTACTCATACCACATTGGCCAGCACCTAGTCACATAGCTGCAAGCAGGTCTGGGGAATGTCTTTTGCTAGATATCCTGCACTCAGCTAAAACCCATACTGCTAAGGAAGAAGGGGAGAATTTACTTAGGGTACAGTAAGCACATCTCCACAGGCTGCTGGGCCTCGGCTTGCCTCCTGAGCAGGGTTATAACCTCAATGTCTTTGTTAGCAGCCACAAGTCTCAGTGCTCCATCGTTCTCACACTTTCACTTCATTTTTGGCTTCCAAGAATTTACTTTATTGCTAATTCAGCTATGCATTTAAAAGATGTTTTTTAAAAATTGCCCTCATTATTTTCAGGTGTTTTGTAGTGGGGCTGTGTTTTAGGAGTCTACTCCATATACAGTTTTAAACAGAAGGCCTTATGAGTTAAAGTTCCACAATAGAGCTTGTTTTTGTAGATGTTTTTATAGGTGCATTAATAACAATTCTTTCAAATCATTGTTTACATTTTCTCTTAGCCAAACAAGGATTAATCTAAAGAACAATATTCTTTTTTTTTTTTAGTAACTTAACCAAAAACAATAATGTGCTGCGCATTTGCTTCTTCAGGTGTCAAGAATTTCTACTCCTCTATACGGTGTTTTACTTGCAGTTGGTTTAGAACGAGAGATTCTTCCTTTTTAGATCCTGATAATACACATTTTGTGGATATCTATTATAATCCAACAAGGGAGTGGCTGGCAAGTCGTTCTCCCTTGGCTGAGAAGCAGTGCAGTCTGCACTGTCCACAGTGGTAACCACTGGCCATGTGGGGCTCCCGAGCATTGAAATATGGCAGGTGTGATTGAGGAACTGAACTTTTAACTTTAATTTTTATCAATTAAAATTTAAAAACTGACACACCATTCAAATATCAGGCAACATTTAAGTGTGTTTGGAAAAACTTGAGTACTTGAGTCTACATTTTCAATAGTAAAATTTATAAAATCTAAATGCAAATTAAGTTTCAAAGGAAATTTAGCATTCAAATGGAAAATTCTTTAGGTATAAAATTCACACTGGATTTTGAAGACAGTATGAAAGATGCAAAATACTTTGTTAAGGATTTGTATTGACATGTTGAAATATATTGAGTTAAATATATTTCAAAATGTTTGTTTACTTGTTTTAATGTGTTTAGTATAAAATGTATTATTATTATTATTATTATTATTATTTTGAGATGGGGGGTCTTGTTACGTTGCCCAGGCTGGTCTTGAACTCCTGGGATCAAGTAATCTTTCCATCTTAACTTCCCAAGTAGCTAGGATTACAGGCGCACACCATCACACCTGGCTAGTATAAAATTTAAAGTTATATATGTGACTCGCATTATATTTCTGTTACACCATGCTGCTTTAGATGGTGCAGACCATGGTTCTGGGACCAAATATGGCTTATATGTCTAAAAGAGAAATAAATTACAGATAATTTAATTTGCTTCTTTTTGCCTCTTACGTCGATTTCCTACTTGGTATCCCTGCTTTCTTTTGTCTACCGTTGTTCATCATTAGAGTTCCTACAGTTATCTTCACGAACAGGATCCTGTCAAGCCCATACTCATTGGTACTCTTTATTTCAAACTCTTTCATAACATAAAAAGCCCCTCAGAGTCTGGCCTCTACTTTTACCAGTCCCTTCTGACACTGTCCCACACCAAGGCCGTTCCCGAACACTATGCTCTTTCACACCAGGGGCTGTTTCCTTTGTATGGAGTCAATGTTAGCCCTTCAGCATCATCTTTCCTCACCCTTCTCTAACTCCCCTGGACAAAGTTAGTTTGTACCTCTTCACTCTGGTTGGACTTTGGACCTTCTAATACAGGCTTACCTAGTTATATTTGTGTTATTTGGTGGTATCTTTGTCTCCCATATTAGGCTGTGTAATCCCAGGACAGGAGCCCTGTCTTGTTTTAGTGTGGGTTTGTTTTTGCTTACCGTTTAACTGGATTCTATTAATGTTTATTAATTAAATAATGCAGTGGGAAAAGGGTTGCTTCAGTGGCCCTCCCTGCTGATCGTTCTCCACATAGGCCTTGCAACCATGCTACTAGGGTTAGAATCTCAGCTTTATCACTTGGTGGCTCCAGTTAGGCAAGTTATTTAACATCTTTGTGCCTCGTTAGTAAAATGAAGATAAGAACACATCTTATAGGTTGACTGTGAAGATTAAAATTGGTTAGCATATGTAAGGTGCTTAAATATGTTCCTGTAAGATGCAATAAGTATTAACTATTGTCATAATACAGTCTAAACGATTTTTCTCTTTCTCTCAGGCAACAAATCACAGGTTTTAACTGAATTTCGAAAACCCAGTGTTACAGAAACCAATGAAGTAGGAAGAAAAATCCAGTTCTGAGCAGTCCTTGAATCAACAAATATCTACCTTTAAGGAACTTCTAATTCTCATTTTGTAAATCCCATTATTTAAGAAAAGCACGTTAAATTTAGAGTAGATTTGGTCAAGATGTTTAGAATTAAGGAAATAAAACTTGCCCTTGGTGTTAAAGGACAATCTAATGGCTCGTATACCAGATCCTAGGAGTATTTAGAGGAACTGGGAAGCAGACCACTAATTCAATGTATAGAAGACATTGGTGGAAAACTCAGAGTAGGAAAAGTTGGTGCAAAATAAAATTGACCAAGTATAGTGAATTAAATACTTTTAAATTCCAATTATGCAATTCACTCTTTTGTTAAAAAAATAACATTTTATTGAGATATAATTCACATACCATTACAGTTCATCCATTTGAAGTAAAATTCAGTAGTTTTTAGTGTTTTCACAAAGTTGTACAATATTATCACAGTCTAGTTTTAATTTAAAAAATTTGTTTTCGAATTGCCTGAGCTCAGGAGTTCAAAACCAGCCTGGGCAACATGGCAAAACCCCGTCTCTACTAAGAATACAAAAATTAGCCGGGTGTGGTGGCAGGTGCCTGTAATCCCCGTTACTTGGGAGGCTGAAGCACGAGAATCGCTTGAACCCAGAGACAGAGGTTGCAGTGAGTTGAGATTGCACCATTGCACTCAAGTTTGGGTGACAGAGCGAGACTCTGTCAAAAAAAAAAAATTTTTTTTTAGAGATAGTCTCTTCACCCAGACTGGAGTGCAGTGGGGTGATCATAGCTCACTGCAACCTCCAACTTCTGGGCTCAAAAAGTCCTCCAGCATCTGCCTCCCAAGTAGCTGGAACTACAAGCACGGCCACTATACCTGGTTAATTTTTTTTTTTTTTTTTTAGATAAGGTCTCTCTGTGTTGCCCAGGCTGGTCTTGAACTCCTGGCCTCTAATGATCCTCCCACTTTGACCTCCCAAGGGGCTGGCATTACAGGCACGAGCCACCATGCCTGGCCACAGTCTAGTTTTAGGACATTTTTTGTCACCTCTCCCTCCTCCAAAAAACAAACCCCGTAAGAACATTTTGTTACGCCTTATTCCACCCTAAGCCCTAGGTAATCATTACTCTCTGCCTCTCTAGCATGTTCTGGATTAGTTTATATAAATGTGACCATCTTCTTTCACTTCACATACGGTTTTCAAGGGCTATCTATGTTGTAGCATGTACGAGTAGTACTTCATTCCTTTCTATTGTCAAATAACTTTTTTTATTTTTTATTTTTTTGGAGATGGAGTCTCTGTCACCCAGGTTGGAGTGCAGTGGCGCGATCTCAGCTCACTGCAATCTCTGCCTCCTGGTTCAAGTAATTCTCCTGCCTCAGCCTCCTGAGTAGCTGGGACTACAGGCACACGCCGTCACACTTGGCTAGCTTTTTGTATTTTAGTAGAGACAGGTTTAATTGTGTTGCCCAGGCTGGTCTCAAACTCCTGAGCTCAGGCAATCCGCCCGCCTCAGCCTCCCAAAGTGCTAGGATTACAGGCATGAGCCACTGTGCCTGGCCTATTGTCAAATAATATTTGATTGTGTGGGTATAACACATTTTATTCATCCAAGCATCAGCTGATGAACATCTGTTTCCGTTTTTTGGCTATTGAGTATTACTACTATGAATACGCATGGACAGATTTTTGTGTCAATGCATGATTCCAATTATCTTGGGGTATATACCTAGAAGCAGAGGTGCTGGGTCATATGGTAACTCTATATCTAATATTTTGAGGAACTGCCAGAGTTTTCCAAAGTTGCTGCACCATTTTACATTCTTACCAGCAATGTATGAGGGTTTCATATCCTTTATTGTCTGTCTTTTTTATTAATAGCCATCCCAGTGAGCATGAAGTAGTATCTCATTGTGCTTTTCATTTGCATTTCCCTAATGACTAATGTTGAACATCTTTATTCACATGCTTATTGTCCATTTGCATATTATGCAACTTATTCTTATGTATACACCATTTCTAGGTTCATCTAATTAGCTAACAAATATTTGTGAGCAACTATTATGTGTCAGACATGTTTTTAAGTGTTGGAATAGGTAAGTGAACACATCAAACAAAAATTCCAGGCCAGGTGCAGTGGCTCACACCTGTAATCCCTGCACTTTGGGATGCCTAGGCTGGCGGATCACTTGAACTCAGGAATTCAAGACCAGCCTGGGCAATGTGGTGAACGCCTGTCTCTACAAAAAATACAAAAATAAGCCGGGAGTGTTGCCGCTCACCTGTAGTCCCAGCTACCCGAGAGGGTGAGGTGGGAAGATCGCTTGAGTCTAGGAATTCGAGGCTGCAGTGAGCCAAGATCATACCCGTACACTTCAGCCTGGGTGACAAAGTGAGACCTTGTCTAAAAAACAAACAAACAAACAAAAAAGACTTGCGCAGTGGCTCATGCCTGTAATCCCAGTCCTTTGGGATGCAAGGCAGGTGGATCACAAGGTCAGGAGATTGAGACCACCTTGGCTAACATGGTGAAACCCCATCTCTACTAAAAAATACAGTGTTTATGTAGACAGATGCAGTAGCTCATGTCTGTAAGAACAACATTAAGGGACTTAATGTTACTTAATACTTAATACTGTTTGATTGGTAATGGTACATTAATTTTGTTAATGTTGTTCAGTGATCTATTTGTCTATTCATATGCCATGTACATGGGGGTCTAATACCATAGATGGTCTCGATCTCCTCACCTCGTGATCCGCCCGCCTCGGCCTCCCAAAGTGCTGGGATTCTAGGCGTGAGCCACCGCGCCCGGCCAAAGATGCATTTTTTTTTTTTTTTTTTTTTTTTTTTTTTGAGATGGAGTCTTGCTCTGTCGCAGGGCTGGAGTGCAGTGGCCGGACCTCAGCTCACCGCAAGCTCCGCCTCCCGGGTTCCCGCCATTCTCCTGCCTCAGCCTCCCGAGTAGCTGGGACTACAGGCGCCCACCACCTCGCCCAGCTAGTTTTTTGTATTTTTAGTAGAGACGGGGTTTCACCGTATTAGCCAGGATGGTCTCGATCTCCTGACCTCGTGATCCGCCCGTCTCGGCCTCCCAAAGTGCTGGGATTACAGGCTTGAGCCACCGCGCCCGGCGAAAGATGCATTTTTTATCAGAAAATTTTTTGAGGGCCCAGAAGAGACAGGTAAAGAACCCTAACTGAAGCTACATTTAGTGTAGATTCTTACCAGCCTGCAGTTTTCAATGTAACTTGCCTGGCCTGGATGTTCTTAAGAAAATTAGAAGCAAAGGCCGGGTGTGGTGGCTCACGCCTATAATTACAGCAGTTTGTGAGGCCAAGGCAGGTGGATCGCCTGAGGTCAGGAGTTCGAGACCAGCCTGACCAACATAGTGAAACCCCTGTCTCTACTAAAAATACAAAAATTAACCGGGCATGGTGGCAGGCGCCTGTAATCCCAGCTACTCGGGAGGCTGAGGCACGAGAATCGCTTGAATCCGGGCAGCAGAAGTTGCAGTGAGCCGAGATCGCGCCATTGCACTCCAGCCTGGACAACAAAAGCAAAACTCCGACTAAAAAAAAAAAAAAAAAAAGGTAAAAGAAAATAAAATCAGAAGCAGAGGCCAGGCAGGAGGGGCTCAGGCCGCACTGCTGTCTTTGCTAACACAGATTCTTCTTGCTGAACTCTGTACTCCTCCTTGTCAGTCCCTAATGTTAATTTAGGTTAAAAGAAATGTAATGATCGCATCAGTAAATGCAAGGTCAGACTTTCACCTGAACGGTTTTATTTTTGTTTTGTTCTGTTTTTACTCCGAGGTCAGAATGTCACAGGCACGATAAAGATTTAGCTTTTTATCTTCATGGGATTGTGCCCAGAAAGATCAAGCACAGTCTAAACATTATGCGATAAGTAAAAACAAAAAATAGATCAAGTGACCTTGGACAAGTCACCTTACCTCTCGATGGTTTGGTTTATGAAAGAAGGTGTGAGTGTGTGTCGATGGGTCTGTGCGTGTGCTCGCGGGAGGGTGCTGCTAAGGTTCCTTAGGGCTACCTGCAGCTTTAATATGCGTGGTTAGAATGCCGGGCAGGTTGTGTAGAGTGGAGGGCTGGAGACCCCCGACTTCTCTGGTGCCAAGCCACACATCAGACACTTTGGAAATAACCCTTCCACGAAGACCCTGAACAGAGACCACCAGGCTGGGCACGGAAGAACAGAAATTGCGAAAAGAAAGGGGCAGGATGCGTCCTGGGGGATCACAGCGCCTCCACTTCCACATGACAAGTGACAGGCAGGTAAACAGGCAGCAGACAGGCAGAGACTCCAAGTCCCCCAGGGGCACCCCTCTCCTGGAAGAGCCCACGAAAGCACAGGCCCAATCCCCCACCCCACCAAGCCCTCCCCATCGCCTTCCCCGACAGCTAAAAGCCCCCGGTCCTGCGTAACATTGCGGATCCCTCCCAGCCTCCCGTCCGCTCCTCCTCCCGCGGGGCTCCGCTCAGGGCCGGTCCCCCGCCCCCACGCCGCAGCCCGGGCCAGCGGGGCCCGCCGCGGTGCCGTTCGCGGGCGCTGCCGCATTGGCCGCTGCGGCACGGACGGCGCAGCCTCGGGCGCTGCCCGGCACAGGCGCGGGCGGTCCCGGCCAGCTAGCAGCCCGGCGAGGTGCTGGCCCACCCATGGCCCTCGGGCCGCGGACCCTGCGCCCAGCCCTGCGCGTAGCCTCCGTCTCTCGCCCGGGGCCTCGGAGCCCCCCACACGGGCGAGATGCTGAACGGCGCAGGCCTGGACAAGGCTCTTAAGATGTCCCTGCCGCGGAGGTCGAGGATCCGCTCGTCCGTGGGTGAGCTGGGAGGGGCGCGGCGGGGGAGGGTGGGCCCGGGGCGGCGCGGGGCGCGTCTGCGGTTCTGCGACACTGCCCCGCCCGCGCGCTGCTCCCCTCCCTGGGCTCCCCGGGCTCCCCGGGCTCCCCGGGCTGCAGGATCCGCGGACGCCGCGCGCTGGCCGCACGGGGACTGGGCGTCGCTGCACCTGCGGGGCCAAAAGGCCCCAGGCCCGGGCGACGGGAGCGGCGGGCGTCAGAGACCCCCCGGCTCGTCCCTGTACAGATGTGTGTGCGCGCGTGCGCGTGCGTGAGTGTGTGCGCGCGCCCTGTGCGCGTGCCCGTGCGCCCCTACGCGCGGATGCGGCTCAGGGAGGTGACCTAGGCGGCAGTCCCCGCGGTGGTGGGCACTGTTGGGTGGCGCGGGGAAGATGCAGCCTTCCCCGCCGGCGGCCGGCCCGCGGTGCTGCAGATTTCAAAGGCAGAGGGGGGAAAAGGCATCCGAAAGGTTCCTCCAGTGATTCTCACCACTTGGAGCCCCGGGTCCTCGCGCGCACAGCGGCGACGTACTGGCTCATAACCGTCCGTGCATACAGCCACCTGGAGACGAACACACACATGCACACGCGCGCGCACACACACAGGTACACACACACGTACACACGCACGCGTGCACACACACCCTGCCTGCAGGCGCCTGGGTGTTGGAACTCGAAACCTAAACCCAAAAACGCATATAACATCCCCGACCCTTCGCACTGTTAGAGGCCTGCGTTCTATGATTATAGAGCACATTTAGAAACCATGATGTCGTGCAGCTGGATGTTATGTGGCTATGACACTTGATAAGGGTACCTAGACCATTAGTTAATGCAGACGTAGAGAGGAGCCCCCAAAATGATTTCTTACCGTTTCAGGACTGCGGCAAATTTTCAGGCAGATCTTTGACATGAGGAAGGTAGAGGGTGTGCAGTTTGGAGCTGGGGTCACTTGTCTTCGTGCTTTTTTATTTGTTTTGAGAAAACAGGCGCATGAAAATAAGCGACTTTCGTATTTCTGTAGTTGAGTAACGTGAGAGGGAAGCAAGCTTATCAGGTAATTTAAGCCAGTGTTTGTTAAACTTGGGTAAAGTCAGGACACTTTCATATTCATTTTAAGGAGAATCCCAGCCTGAAGGGGTCACGGGGCGCAGGGTCAAGACTAAATAGCGGGGAAGAGACAGTGGGGGGGCGCAGGGTCAAGACTAAATAGCGGGGAAGAGACAGTGGGAGGGCGCAGGGATACAGGCGTGAGGCTGCGGCAGCCTGGGGAGACCTGGGGACACCCTCTGTACCTTCGCAGGTGGAGCCAAAGGCATTTGCTTGTGATTTAGATGTGGGGCTTCAGTATAATAAAAGAATTAAAGATGGCCCCAAGGGTGTTGGTCTGAGACACCGGAGGAATGCACCCCTTGCTGAGATGGGGAAGCTGCGGAGGACCAGGCTTCTCTTTTGCGGAGAGGGCAGGTGTGAATACTTTGGTCTGAAATGCCTACCACAGAGCCAAGTGGAGATGATTAGTAGAGAGCTGGATTTATGAGTCTGGGCTCCGGGGAGTGTGCAAGGTATCTGCATTCAAGAGTCGTCGGCAGGACCGGCTCCTAGAGTGTATACCCTGCAGCTGCTCAGAGTCTGGCTCTGTCAAGAGTAGGCACTTGCTTGGATGTTCTGCCCAATGTTGCTGTCTTGAACGTCTTAATTTTTGAACAAGGGGCCCACATTTTCATTTTACACCGGCCCCTAAGAATTATGTGATCAGCTGTCAATGTGTATAGATGTGACCTAGAAAAGAGGGGTTCTTGGATAGAGTCCTGGGCACTCTAACATTTTGAGGTCAGGGAGATGAGGGACAACAGAAAGGGCCTGAGAGGATGGCCAGGGAGGTCCCTGGAAACCCAGAGGGGGTGCTCTGAAACTCAGTGAGGAGATGTTCAGGGAGGGGTGGGGTGCACCTGTGTCCAATGCTGCCGAGCTCAATGAAGATGAGACTGGAGAACCGTCGTGTCAGTGGAGGTCAGTGGTGATCTTGAAGAGAGCTGTTAACCTATCATTGTGAGGAACAGTGCCTGATAGAGCAGGTGTAAGAGAGTAACAGGACAGGAACTGGAAACAGCAGGTCCAGAAAACTCTTTTGGGTGAATATTGCAGAAAAGTGGGGGAGAAGGAGATCGACTGGTAGCTGGGGGAAGATGTGAGTTCAAGAGAGGTCACTTTGTTCTGAGACTGTCCTGTAGTCTGACGGCATGAACATCAACGCAGGGAGCTTTTAGGGAGCAAGGGGGAAGGCAGTGATGTGAGAGTAACCGTGGGGAGCAGGGTCCTCCTGGCACAGCAGTTAAGGCAAGAAGTTTCAGGAATAGTCAGAGGGGTCGGGTTGTGGGGGATCTTGCTGATGACAGGCTGAAAGTTCCAGGAGACAGAGTGGAGGCTCTGAGGTTGGGTCTGTTTAGGGTATTTGCATAATGTATGGGGAAGAAAGAGGATCTGCATAGTGTGGGCTTCTGGGGACACTGATGGAAACAGGGGCAAAGGGCCTGACAGTCGTGTACTCCCATAAAAATACTAAACAAAGATGTGTGATTTTTAATGAAGTCTGCTACTTTTCATTTTTTAAAAATAAACTAATGATGAAAGGATTGCAGGTCATAGTCAGCCTCAAGATTATATGCTGAGCTGTATATTCTTTTTAAAAATAATTCTGGAATATTTTCTTGTCTGAACCATCTTTGATTCTGCACATTCAATTGCACTTTGATCAGTTTTACCTTTCCCCAAATATCTACTTGGTGCCAGTGTGTCTCATTTTGTCAAATGATGAAAATCCAAAGATTTGTGACCATGGGGATCCTCCTGCCCTTATAGTGCTTACAGTCTGCTCAGGGTGGAGCCCCTTGGAATGGAAACAAAGTCAGTGACAAATATGTATCAGTGCCTTCTATGTGCCAGGCATGGTTCTAGGTGCTAGAGACAGAGCAGTGAATACAGCAGTGTGTCTCATGGAGCTTATGTTCTAGGCAGTGATTATAATGTACTTGGGAAGAGCTCTCAACTCTCTGCTCTCACCTTGACCCAGATGAGTAAGGAAATTAACTGTGTGCATGTGAATATGGGTGTCGGGGTTGTGGGAGGGGAGCAGTGGGAACAGAAAGGAAGGAAGTTGTTCTCTATGGACGACAGCATCAGTGCTGTCTAGGGCAGAAGCTCTTCCCTATCTTACTGAATTTCTGGACTTCATGAGAGAACAGGCAGGCAGGAAGTGCACAGACCAAATGCAGAACCCAGATAACTACAAATATTCATTTTTTTTTTTTTTTTTTGAGTCTGTCGCCAGGCTGGAGTGCAGTGGTGTGATCTTAGCTCACTGCAACCTCCGCCTCCCGGGTTCAAGCAATTCTGCTGCCTCAGTCCTCAGAGTAGCTGGGACTACAGGCGCGCGCCACCTTACCCAGCTAAGTTTTGTATTTTTAGTACAGACGGGGTTTCACCATGTTGGCTAGGATGATCTCGATCTCTTAACCTCGTTATTCACCCACCTCGGCCTCCCAAAGTGCTGGGATTACAGGCATGAGCCACCGCCCCCAATCAGGGCTACAAATCTTCTAGAAACTGCCCCTGGAGCCCTCCTCTAAATTCCATGCCCAATTCACCCTGCCCTCTGCTGGTCATCAAAGATGTTTTTTAATGTATGCTTGCTGTTTTTGCCAGAACAACTTGCCTTAAGTTTCAAGGAGGAGAAGCAGGGCAGCTGAAAATACAAGCAGAGCTAATGTGAGAATGTAATAGCTGGAGGATGTCTCAGAGATGGTCTGATCCCTTCACTTCACAAATGGAAAAAACAATTCAGAGAAATTCCTTACTTGCTACGTAATTTCTGTCAGGACCAGCTAATTAGCAAGTCCAATGTGGTTCTTATTGTCCACCTGCCTAGTTCAATATCAGATCTAAATGGAACAGAATACTCTCATTGATTCTATATTGTTTTCTCTTCCTTGACAGGAAATAAAGATAATAATCTAATTTCTCCTGCTCTCATTCCCTGTACTACCCTGTGTGTGCTCAGTAATTACAGATTTTACTCATCTCTGTCATGGGCAGCTTTTGAACTTGGTCTAATGGTCTAGATTCTGTTTTGAAGTTTCTTAAGGGCAGTATATCTAGGGGTTAAAACCCCAGACTTTAGGGTTAAAGAGAATTCAGTTTTTTTTTTTTGAAATGGAGTCTTGCTCTGTCACCCAGGGTGGAGTGCAGTGGTGCGATCTTGGCTCACTGCAAGCTCTGCCTCCTGGGTTCACGCCATTCTCCTGCCTCAGTCTCCCGAGTAGCTGGGACTACAGGTGCCTGCCATCACGCCAGGCTAATTTTTTTTTTTTGTATTTTTAATAGAGATGGGGTTTCATCATGTTAGCCAGGATGGTCTCGATCTCCTGACCTCATGATCCACCCGCATCAGCCTCCCAAAGTGCTGTGATTACAGGCATGAGCCACCGTACCCTGCCTGAATTCAGGTTTTAACACTGTCATTTCTACCTATATGACATTCAAAAGGTTCATTTACTTCTGTTACAGATAAAGATAAAAATAAGAGTTTGCACTTTGTGGGTGGTTGGTAGTGGTCTGTGGGTATGTGCATGTAAGTGCGTGCATTAATTGACACATAATCAAGATGATATCGACAGCATGTCAGATTTCTCCCATGCTGCCCATCGTCATCTAAGGCAAAGTCCTCCATCTAGGCATGTATCCTATGTAATAGAAGAATTGGCAAAAACTTCCTTTATTATTTTCCCCTCTAAATCGAATGATGGAGGCCTAACTAGGAGAGGACTGCATAGTCATCACAGGAGAATTGAAATGTTCTGTTACTGTGGTTATCCAGGTGTAAATGGTTACAGAAATAAGCGCTTACTCACCAGGAGCTCTGAATCTGGATAGAGTGTTGTTCATCGTCTAGGGGCTCTGAAGGTCATCACCTTCTGTTGAAAGGAGTCGTGCCTACAAGGCTGTCTTCTACCCCACACGTGGCCAAAAAGCACCTCTGTGGATGCCTTCTGTTGTCCAATAATTGGTTTTACATTTACAACGGATACGTTATCTTAAAACCCCCTCAGACAGAGGTGCCAGCTAGGCAATGGAATATTTTATAGTTATTTTCGAAAATGTTTTTAAACATTTATGAGAGGAAGTGTATACAGTGCCTCTAAAGAAGGGTCTCTATTATTCCTCCTTGGATCTTTACATTTACTAAATATAACTTCTGGTCAATACCACACTGGATACAAGATGTTATTTACATCCACTTAGGCTGGGAAAAGTGCTCAGCACAAATGTTAACAACCATTAAGAAGGGCTAAAAATAAAAAAGTGATCTCACCCATGCCCTGGGAGTCTCTCCCCATCATCATCAAGGGCAAACACAGAAACAGGACCTACTCTAGGAGAGGAGAGAGCCCTTCCAGGAATAGAGTAAGGAGTGGGGACCTGTCACACCCCAGTGGCTTCCTGGGTCTGCCTGCACAGATGTGTTGTAAAAGTACCTGGATGGGCTGGGCACAGTGTCTCATGTCTGCGTTCCCAGCACTTTGGGAGGCCGAGACAGGTGGATCATTTGAAGTCAGGAGTTCAAGACCAGCCTGGCCGACATGGTGAAACCCTAAAAGTAGGCCGGGCGCGGTGGCTCAAGCCTGTAATCCCAGCACTTTGGGAGGCCGAGGCGGGCGGATCACGAGGTCAGGAGATTGAGACCATCCTGGCTAACAAGGTGAAACCCCGTCTCTACTAAAAATACAAAAAACTAGCCGGGCGCGGTGGCGGGCGCCTGTAGTCTCAGCTACTCGGGAGGCTGAGGCAGGAGAATGGCGTAAACCCGGGAGGCGGAGCTTGCAGTGAGCTGAGATCCGGCCACTGCACTCCAGCCTGGGTGACAGAGCAAGACTCCGTCTCAAAAAAAAAAAAAAAAAAAAAAAAGAAACCCTAAAAGTATAAAAATTAGCCAGGTGGTTGTGGTGCACGCCTGTAATCCCTGTAACTCAGCAGGCTGAGGCAGGAGAATCACTTGAGTCTGTGAGGGGGAGGTTGTGGTGAGCCAAGATTGCACCACTGCACTCCAGTCTGGGCGACAGAGTGAGACCCTGTCTCTAATAAAACCAAACAAAACAAAACAGTACTTGAATGACCAAGCCTGGTGGCTCACATGTGTAATGTCAGCACTTTGGGAGGTCCAGGTGGGAGGTTCATTTGAGGCCAGGAGTTCGAGACCAGCCTGTACAACATAGTGAGACCCCATCTCTACAAAAAATTTATAAATAGCCAGGCATCATGGCACATGCCTGTAGTCCCAGCTGCTTGAGAGACTGAGGTGGAAGGATCACTTGAGCCCAGGAATTCGAGGCTGCAATGAGCTACTGCACCACCTTATTCCAGCCTGGACAACAGAGCAAGACCCTTTCTCTAAAGAAAAACAAAGAGCACATGAATGATGCTGGTCGCTCCCCAGCTGTGATGGGGGAGGGCTACTGGGCCCAATATTACCACTGATACGTGTGCGCGTGTTTGTGTGAACAGGTCTCTTGCTCTGATGCTTCATTTCTTCCCTCCCGCCCTGCCCCTGTTAAGCTTGTCATATAATATTTCATCATATTTCATGCTAAAAAGTGATCTAATCCTCATTCTGTTTTTTCCCCAGAGTTTTGCATGGTTTTTTTTTTTTTTTTTTTTTTTTGGTAATCATTAGTTTATAAATACTGCCCATTTTGCTTTCCATCACGATCATTCCCAGGTGAGTGTAGAAAAAGCTGCATTCAGGAATGTGGTAAAATGTTACAGGAGGATTTATGCCATTTTGATTGGTTTGCTTCAGGTTGCCTGAATTTTTAACACCCTCTTCTTGTCACAGAGAAGAGAACTTTGTTATTTTTGGCTTTCACTGGAGATCTCACTTCAGAGTTGGTTAGTATGGGTTTCTGCTTTCCAAGCTGACATGTTTTTTTTCTTTTTAGCATCTGTTCCATATACAGGGTGAATAGCTACAGGGTTCCAAAATTGCGCGTGAAGCAGCTCCTCCACATATTCCTCACTAGCCCGCATAACTGACAGCACTTGGCTGTCTCCGTCCCTGCTGTCCTAGCTCCGTCCCTGCTGTCCTAGCTACTCTGTAGCTCTGCCCACCTGATACTGCGCCACTGATGGCAGGCAGTGCTGTTGGGAAGAGAGCAAAGGAAGTGAGTCTGGTGGTGTGAGAATAAAGATAATAAAGGTAATTACAAATACGTCTTTAGTGTTTTTCGCATATTTTTCTTACTGGTCTTCACACCATCCCTCTGAGAAATATATTATTATTGCTTCCCATTTAAAAATTCTATATACCTATTTGTATACTTTTCTTTTTAAGTAAAGGCAGGAGAGAAGAAATACTCCAGATAGGAGAAATGTGTTTTTCCTTTTCCCCTCTTTTGCAGAGAATGTTAAGGCAGGCTCGTTACTTTTGATTCAGAGGTTTTGCATTCAGAAGTAAGTGTTCCTGTCTTGTGTAATCTTTTGCCAAATCATCAGCAATGTACGTTTCACACATTGCAGGGAAGCATTCGGGTGCTCCTTCTCCCTTTTCTGTCTCTAGAGATACTGTGTAAGCCAGACGCGGCACCGAGGATCCCAGGATTACTGTAAATATTTTAAGCACATTACAGAGACTGATTATGTAGGAAACTAGGGTAAGCGAACTACTCCACAGAATGAGTGAGTACTTCTCTGTGCTGACATTTGCAATCTCATTCCAGATGTTTAGTTCAAAGACAGTTGCTTTTTTCAAGGTCATGATATGTGAGTACTGGGGAGCAGTTCATTCATATTCAAAGGAGAGAACAGTGGCCTGGCTGATAATATATTCAGTCACTGCGCCATGGGATCAGGCCTCTTATCAGCTATTTTTAGCCACATAATGATTATCCTTATTTAAGTCTCTTCCATTTTCTTTTTATTGTCTTTATTCTAATGCATCGAGGAAACATAACATTGGTTTTAAAACTGCGGAATTTCTGTGTTTAACCCTCAAAGCAGTGGTTACTGTATATGTAGCAAACAAACTAAGGGGTCTTCTGGGACTCGGCGGAGCGGGCCCTGCTAAACGTGTAAGATAGTGTGCCGTTTCTGCGGCGTCCCCCGCCCCAGCGTGCCATGTCCCCAAGTTAGTCTGCCGTCCATTTGTGCTGGAGAGAATAACAGAAACACACAGTCTTTCTGGATCCACTCTAAGTTCATTTTCCTGTTGCCCCTTCCTGAAGCTTGGAAATACATTCATTCAACTCGATTGAACTCTTCTAGTGTCTGATTTTCTGGTGTTAGAGTTTGGGCAGATTTTCCGGAAGGGAAGACACCAGTGTGGGCAGGCAACTGAATAGGTTTCTCGGCTGGATGCAAACACAGGGATGAGTGAAGATTGTAAATGAAATGCACAGTTAGGGCCTGTTATAAGACTCCAGGTGCAAAATAATGAGACCTGAACCTGGGCGGCATCAGAGAGAAGTGCAAGTGATAATGGAAAACAGCTGGGTTGCAATCAAGCCCTACAAAGGGAAGCGAGGGCGATGAGAGATGAGGGAGGAGCTCTCCCTGGTCTTGGGCAAGTAGAATCGTTGAGCTTATACCTTGCTTGTCTAAGATTTGTCCTTTAGAGAGCCCGAGAGACTTTGTGCAGAGCAGGCATTACTCTGTAGAGTCAGATTATTAAAGTTGAAGGTGACTTTGCAGATCTTTGCTGTGCAGTAGAGTGGCCACTAGCTGGGTGTGGCTGAAGAAATGGTGAGTCACAACTGAGCTGGGCTGTAACGGTAAAATATGCACTGGATTTCTGAGACTTAGTACGAAAAAGGAAAATGGAACAGTTCATTCACCATGTTTTCTGTTTATTATATATCGAAATAATATTTTGGATATGTGAGGTTAAATAAAATATATTATTAAAATTATTGTATGCATTTCCTTTTTTTTAGTGCAGCTGCTAGAAAGTTTAAAATTGTATATGTGGTCTGCATTATATTTCTATTGGTGAACAAATTATAGATCATCTAGTCCAAATACTTTAATTGATTATTTATGGAATTGCAGACTTTCAGAAATAAAATTATCTGACAGTCAACACCCCCGTTGCTTCACAGGGAAACCAAGGTCATGAAAGGTGAAGATCCAGGGACTTGTCTGATCTTCCAACGATAGTACCAGTGTGAAAGAACTAAAGCCATGTCTTTGGATTCTCCAAGTATTAAAAAAAAATTGTTTTTCTTCTCTGCCCCCTCCCTCCAGCATTTTTTTTTTCAGGGTTATTTATCTTCCTCTTGAGTGAATGTCTCCCTCAGGCACACTCTGAGATATCCACCTTAAGTTAATTTTGAAAATGAACTGGGTTATGGCACTAGGAAATAATATTATATTTCTTTGAACCTAATCTCTAATAGAATCTGTTTGCCTGAGTCTTTTAGTATTGTCTGATATTATCAGTCAGTATTTATGGAGAGGATCTTCAACACATTCCTCACTCCAAAAGTGAGATTTATGGTTAATCTCACTTTTGACTGCATGACAAATCTTAATACCCTACACAACAACCTTCTTTAAGACCAGTGGGCATCTCAGCAGCACTTTTTTCTTCTCAGAGACCAGTCATTGATTGGAGTAGAGCACCTTTTAAAGCAACACATTTAAAAATTACTTTCTCCAATGTCGGAAAAATGGAGAAAGTAAATACAAAAGAGAAAAAGTCTGAATAGATAATGTTCAAATACCATTAGGTTGTGAGTGGCTCTGAGTCCTGCTAGGAAGACAAAGGTAGGTTTTATTACCAGGGGCTGCTGCTGGACTTTTAAAATTGTTCAAGACCGAGTTTTTAGGCCTTTCTTTTAAACTACATTGATGAAATTATGGGCTGTGATAATAAACACAGTGCTGGCAACCAAGATAATACTGGGTGATGATTAGTAGTCCGATAACTTGTATCAGTGTGTGGTTACTTTGATTTCACTCATAATTTGTGAGTCCCCATGATGAGAGCTATGTTGTCTGCAGTCTGTGATATTTTTCAGTGGAGATCTTGGCCTTCTGAGCGTGGGTACAGAGTGTGGCTGAAGAGCCCCAGGGTAGGAGAGCTAGTCCGGAGTTCTGAGACTACCCGCCAGGCTCTTCTATGGAGGATGGTATGTTGACAAGATATTACAGGGCAATGTTGGCAGTGTTGTGCAGAGGAAGTGGGATGGCATCTGTGTGAACACTGTGATGTTGTCCGTGTTAACACTATGAATTCAGCACCAGAAGTCACACCATGATGTCACACTGTGTCACACCGTGACAATGTATAATGACAGGTATCCCCCATTATGGTATCATACAGAAGAGTTTCACTGCCCTAAAAATCCCCTGTGCTCCAGCTGTTCATCCCATCCTTCCTCTGTAACCTTCCGCAACCACTGATCTTTTTACTGTCTCCATAGTTACAGCTTTGCTCTTTACACAGTGTCATGTAGTTAGCATCATATAGTATGAAGCCTGTTCAGATTGGCTTCCTTTACTTAGCAAGATGCATTTAATGTTCCCCCATGTGATTTCATGGCTTGACAGCTCATTTCTTTTTATCCTTGAATCATACTCCATTGCCTAGATGTACCACAATTTATCAATTCACCTCCTGAAGAACATCTTAGGTGCTTTTACTTTTTGAAATTATAGATAAAGCTGTTATAAATACTCCTGTGCAGGTTTTTGTGTGGACATAAGTTTTCATGTCTTTTGGGAAAATTCCAAGGAGTGTGATTGCTGGTTCATATGCTAAGAGTATTTTGGAAGAAACTGCCAGATTGTCATCCAAAGTGGCTGTACCATTTTGCATCCCCACCAGCAGTGAATGAGAGTTCCTATTGCTCCACATCCTCATCAGCTTTTGGTGCTTTCAGTGTTTTGAATTTTAGCCATTTGATAGATGTGTAGTGGTGTCTCGTTATTTAAATTTGTAGTTTTCTCATGACATATGACGTTCAGCGTTTTTCCATATTTAATTGCCATCTGTGTATCTTCTTTGGTGAAACATCTGTTCAGATCTTTTGTCATTTTTTTTTTTTTGAGACAGAGTCTCACTCTGTTGCCAGGCTGGAGCACAGTGGCACGATCTCAACTCACTACAATCTCCTTCTCCTGGGTTCAAGAGATTCTCCTGCCTCACTGGGACTACCCGCATGCACCACCATGCCCAGCTAATATTTGTATTTTTAGTAGAGATGGGGTTTCGCCATATTGGCCAGGATGGTCTCAATCTCCTGACCTCCTGATCCACCTGCCTCGGCCTCCCAAAGTGCTGGGATTACAGACATGTGTCTTTGGTCCATTTTTTAACTGGGTTGTTTGTTTTCCTAGTTTTGAGTTTGAAGAGTTCTTTGTATATTTTGGATACCAGTCCTTTATAAAAAAATCAGAGGTACGTTTTCCAAATATCCTTTTCCAGTCCATGGCTTGTCTTTCGTTCTCTTAACAGTGTCTTTTGCAAGGGTGAAATTTTAATTTTAGCGAAATCCAACTTATCAATACGTTCTTTCATGAATTATACTTCCGGCGTTTCAAGGCTTTTTGATAATATTTTTGCTTAGCTTTTTGAAATTATATATTTAAATTTATTCTTTGAGAGGGTATGCTTAAATTATGCATATAGTGTTTACTTACTCTGTCCCTAGCAATGGCTAGAGTTAATTAGTATATATATATCTTTTTCCTCTCCATAGAGACCCTCTCCAAACAAAAAGAAGGCAAAAACCTTGGCACAGTTTTACTCCCTACCCCTGACTCTCCCCTACTTTCTTCCTTGTCATAGTCACCTGAGTTGGTTCCAGAGAGTAATTAGTTTTCTCTGGATAACAGGTGTGTGTGACTTTCTTTACTCAGCTGTGCTTCCTTGGGTTTCATTCTCGTTGCTGGAGTAGATCCCTGAGGATCTTTTAGGGAGCATCTGTGAGTGGCCATCTGTCTGATTTTTTTCATGTCCCTAAAAATGCTTTCATGTCATCTTCACAAGTAAGTGACAGTTTTGCTGTCTAAGGAATTCTAGATTCAAAATTCTTTTTCTCTGGTACACTGCTTTATTATCTTACTCATACCCAGATTTGCTGATGAGCATAGATATCAATCTGGTTCTTGTTCCTTTGTAGCTTAGCTATTTTTTTTTTGTTTTCATTGGTTTTTAATGATATCTCTATCTTTGATGTTCTGAAATTTCAATATGATGGTTTAAGTATTTCTTTTATTCCATTTGTTGTCTGGTCAACACTGGAAAGATCTTGCAATCTGACACCGGGTCTTTGTTTTTGGGGGAGAAGTCCTCATGTCTCACGTCTTCAAGAGTGTCCTCCTGTGCATTCTCCCTGTTCTGGTGGCAACTCTGGAATTAGACTGCTCTTGCCACTTCTGTCTTTGCTTCCAGCTTTCTTAATTTTCCTTAAATCTCTTTGGGCCCCATTTTTGAAGAACTCTTGGCTTTGTCTTCTTGTTCGGTGATTCGCTCTTCAGCTTTGTTTTGCGTTGTTTTGTTTTTTCCTCTCCAGTTCGTAGTATCTATTAAGTTTTTATTTCAACAATTATATTTTTTCTTGGAAAGATTTCTGACTCTTTTTTCATAACAGCCTAGTATTGCTTCATGTATTGAATATGCACCCATTTCCTGGAGGTTATGAATTACACATTTTAAAATCTTTTTCTGATTGTTTTATTATTTAAGTTCTGTTTGCCTCTTCTGTCTCTTGGTGTTCATGAATCTTAAATCCCTTATGATTCTAGAACCCCCACCCTCGTTTTCTGGCAGTCAGGAGTCCCAGGAGGGGCAGTGAAAAGCTGCAGGGCCGTGTGACACTGCCTTGAGCAAGTGCAGGGATGGGTGGGACATGCCACGGGCTGGGCCGCACCAGTGGCTGCTTTGCTGAGCTATATTGCTCAGTGTTTCTTCCACATAAGCAGCTCCATGTTCCATAAACCGCGGGGAAGCCCTTTCCAAAGGGCTTTAGTTAGTCTTTTGATGTCCAGAGCGCCAGTGTTTTAGTGGTTTAACCCTGAACCCAGTGTTGTTAGGGACCACATTAGCCATGCAAGAAGTTTATATTGCTCTTTCCTTTCTTTATTTTATTTTATTTTATTTTATTATACTTTAAGTTCTAGGGTACATGTGCACAACGTGCAGGTTTGTTACATATGTATACTTGTGCCATGTTGGTGTGCTGCACCCATCAACTCGTCAGCACCCATCAACTTGTCATTTACATCAGGTATAACTCCCAATGCCATCCCTCCCCCCTCCCCCCTCCTAGAATAATCAATGCTCTTTCCTTTCTTTTGCTGAAATGCCTGCATGCTGGTGGAGGAGGGAAGCCAACTGAACTGTGCTATTTCATGTGACTTGTGCTACAGTTTAGGCTGAATTCAGCCCTTTCTTTAGGCAAGGGTATAGTCCGGATGACTCCAGCCAGACCTGCTTTTATGTTTTGATCCTGGCACTTGCTAGCTGGGTGTCTTTGGGGAAGTTACCTCATTCGCTCAGCCTCACTTTCCTCCTCTATAAAATGTCAGTAGTAATACCTCCCTCACTGGATTATGGAGAGACTTGAACAAGGTAACATATATAAAGCATTTCACACTACCTGAAACTTAAGAAGTGTTACCTATTCATATAAAATAAATAATTAAAAAAGATGGTTATTATTTCCAGAATAATATACCAGGGGCATAGAGAGCTGAACCTCTTCCATTTTATTTTGTCTATAACTGGATTGGTAACTTCTCTTCATATAATTTGAATTTCATGTGGATACAATGCCTTTGGAAAGTTTAATTATCCCCCTGGTGGGCTTAAGTTTTTTTGTTTTTGTTTGAGACAAAGTCTTGCTCTGTTTCCAGGCTGGAGTGCAGTGGTGCAGTCATGGCTCACTGCAGCCTTGACGTCCCAGGCTCAAGCAATCCTCTCACCTTAGCCTCTTGAGTAGCTGGGACTACAGGTACACACCACTATGCCCAGCTAATTTTTAAAATTTTTGGTAGAGATGAGGTCTCCCTGTGTTGCCCAGGCTTAGGCTTAATTTTTTTTTTTTTTTAGACGATTTTGCTCTGTTGCCCAAGCTGGAGTGCAGTGGCTCAACCTCGGCAGTTCACTGCAACCTCTGCCTCCTGGGTTCTAGTGATTCTCCTGCCTCAGGCTCCCGAGTAGCTGGGATTACAGGCGTGAGCCACCATGCCTGGCTAATTTTTGTATTTTTAGTAGGGACGAGGTTTCACCATGTTGGCCAGACTGGTCTTGAACTCCTGGCTTCAAGTAATCTGCCCACCTCGGCCTCCCAAAGTGCTGGGATTACAGGTGTGAGCCACCACCCCTGGCTGGGTTTAATTTTCAAAGAGCATTATAAAACTCTGCTCACATCAGTGAGTGCATGGCAGAATTCAGTCGTTCCTGAGAAACAAAACCAGTTTTCTTTGTGATGATGGTGCTTCGTTAAACTTAGAGGAACTCAGTCATTATGTAGGGTCCTATTAACCACCCCCCGCCCCGGGGACCCCTACCCTGGTCACTGATAGGAATATGGAGGCAGGCTGAGGTGGAACCCATTCAGACCTGCACTTCAGTGAACTATGCTAAGCTATGTGGTAGTCTGAACTGTAATAGGGATGAATGGTTCTTCCCTTGGAATCCAAATAGCCATTTCCTCTTCTCTCTAAGAATGAAAGCTGTGACCTCCACATTAATTCCAGATTCTGAAACAGTTTATTGGTGGCGTTTTTTCTGTGCCTTGATTTCCCCACAGAACAACACATCTTCTGGGGACCTCTTGTCCGTGGATCCTGCCAATACAGGATTCTTCGTGTTCAACTACTTATTAAAAAACACAGGATTCGGTCACTTCTCTCTGGACTTTTCTGAAGATAATTTTCCCCCTTCTTTAGCCTTGTTAATATAGAGAACTGGCTCATTCTGTGCTTGGGACTAAGACAGTGAATAACGGGAGAAACATTGCTGAGGTGGTTCTGCCTAGAAAGCAATCAAGGATTTCCAGGGCAGCTGTGAGCAGCCACGAGCCTCAGGCTGGATGCTTTAGCCGGAGTTTAACTAGTGCAAATGGGTCTGAGCTGCAGGGTCTAAATGGACCTGTCTTTTCCACACCTGAAACGTTTCTTTCTGTTTGTATGTTTGTACACATTCATCTCTAAGCACTTGCTTCTGCTTTTGTGGGTCACTTTGAGGTGGGCTGAGTCCTAGTCACGTCTAGATTCTTGTAGCACATTCTAACTGTTGCGGGTGTTGGGCTGAGCTCTTGGTGGGGTTCACCTGCTACAGCCCAGGTTTAATGGTGGTCCACTTCGACAGTTGGGATGTGCACAGCTTCACTGCCTTAACCACCTCACCAGTCACTAAAATGGGCGTAAATGACAAACCCATTTATCAACTTACTTCAAGGCGCACCTAGAGAAAGAGGAGAACAATTGGAGTGACTGAAACATTATTTAGAGCTGTAATTTTCTAAAACCTGAAGAATTTTATAATTTTCAGAGTTTTTGATAGGTGTTTAAACTTAAAAGTTTAAAGATAGGGGTTTCGTTCTTTAATCTGTAAATGTTTCTATATATTGATTAAAATCACTTTATTAGGCCGGGCGTGGTGGCTCATGCCTGTAATCCCAGCACTTTGGGAGGCGGGTGGGTGGATTACCTGAGGTCAGGAGTTTGGGACCAGCCTGGACAACTTGGTAAAACCCCGTCTCTACTAAAAATACAAGATTAGCCAGGCGTGGTGGTGCATGCCTGTAATCCCAGCTACTTGGGAGGCTGAGGCAGGAGATTCGCTTGAGCCTGGGAGGTAGAGACTGTGGTGAGCCAAGATCGTGCCACTGTACTCCAGCCTGGGCAACAGAGCAAGACTCCATTTCAAAAAAAAAATCTTTACTAGTATTTTCAGTTATTTTTATGGCGAGGGCTGTTTTGGTTGAGATATTGTTGTGTTATCTTATTTAGTGTCAGAATTAAGAAAGGAAAGGAGAGAAGGAGAGAAAGAAGGAGGAAAGAAAGAAGGAAGGAAGGGATAAAGGAAGTGAAAAGAAGAAAGCTGGCTCCTGGGGGACACGTCAAGGATACTTCAGCACAGTTCCCAGTTCCTGTGGTCGGGAGAGCTTGTCTCAGGAGTGAGCCAAACACAGGAGCAGTGACACGGCCAGCTATGGGCGTGAGGGGAAGTTGGGGTGAGGGCAGGTGTGCATGAAACACATGCTGAAGGAAACGATGTCTCTGCCTGTTTGATGGAAAATAGATTCACCAGGGAAGAGAAAGCCAATGAGAATCCAGTGAAAGGGTCTTGGGCAAAGCTCTGTGATGTGGAAGAAATGCAGCTCTACAGCAGGGGGATTCAATGAGTGTAGCACCAACTGCCCGCACCCAATAGGAGACTCATCACAATTAAATTACCTGCTATAAGGTTGTGATAAGACAAACAAGAACTTAGTCAAGATAGTGGCACTCAGTGAAATATGGAGGAATCCAAGGCTGGAAGTAGCCACTGTTTTACTTCCAGGAATTGAAAATAGGCAAGTTTGGAAATAGGAAACCCCAGCATTTTAGATGTAAGGAGAATCAAATAGAAATTGTTGGGTTTTTGTAATATTAAAGTAGAATATGATTTTGTTGAGTATAATAATTATTTTGGTCATGTTTTCCCCCTAAAATACTAAAACTCTGGACTTAATGAGGCCAGTAATTGTCAGCCAAGGAAATAAGACAATAGGTTGAAAAAGGCGGCATCAGCACTGGCTCAGTCCAAGCACTCTCTGGGAGGTGTGCTAAACTGGTCTAGGGTTACTTGGAAATCTTCAGCCTCTTCTTTTAGTCAGGGACAAATGAACTAGAGCACTGAGGGTGAAATGTACGACTGATTGACTTAGACAACCTGAGAGGCATTGAGAAAAGTTGTGTTTGGTAATTAATGCGGAAACGCATTTGTGAGCCTGTTCATCAAATTCAACTTTGGAATGAAGAAGTACACCGAGTAGCTTCTCTTACCTGCTTTTTCCTCAAATCAACAAATATTTGTTGAACATCTCTTGTGTCTAACGTGTCAGTCAGTGACCTGGATTCATAGTTGTGGATGAAGGATGCATAATACTGCATAGTTCCTGTTTCCAAGGCTTTTACCATCTGATTGGGGAGAGAAGACCTGGACATGTAGAAAGGAAATAGTAAAAAGTAGGCGATGTCCAAGACAATACTGGAAGAGATGCTCACAAGGCATAATTAATTGCTAAAGGAGTTGTGAGGATAAGTGAACACTTGAAGCAAAGAGTGGTCATGGTAAACTTTTAGGAAGAGGACACAAGTTAGGTTTCAATTTTTTGCCTTTTGTTTTGTTTTGTTTTGAGACGGAGTCTCGCTCTGTCTCCCAGGTTGGAGTGTAGTGGTGTGATCTCAGCTCACTGCAACTTCCACCTCCCAGGTTTAAGTGATTCTCCTGCCTCAGCCTCCTGAAGAGCTGGAATTACAGGCATGTGCCATCACGCTCAGCTAATTTTTGTATTTTTAGTACAGATGAGGTTTCACCATGTTGGCCAGGCTGGTCTTGAACTCCTGACCTCAAGTGATTCACCCACCTTGGCCACCCAAAGTGCTGGGATTACAGGCGTGAGCCACTGTGCCCAGCCCATTTTTTTTGCTTTTTAAAAAGTCAAGGTTATTAAGGTATAATTTACACACAGTGAAATGTGCCCTTTTGGGGTGTAAAGTATGCATAGTGTATGGGTGTATAATGTGGCTTGATGACTTTCACAACAACACAGCTGTGCACAGTCAAGATAGGGATTTTCCATCACCCCTAAAGTTCTCCCCTGTCCCTTTGTACTCAGTTCCCTTCCCCTTTCCCAGCCCCTGTTAACCACTGATCTGATTTCTGACTCCGTAGTTTTGTCTTTCCCAGAATGTCATACAAATGGAATTATCCAGTGTGCAGTCTTCTTTGGCTTCTTTCACTTACATACTGCTTTTAAGATTCATCTGAGCAGGCGTGGTGGCTCATGCCTGTAATCCCAGCATTTTGAAAGGCTAAGCCGGGTGGATCATTTGAGGTCAGGAGTTCGAGACCAACCTGGCCATCATGGTGAAACCCTGTCTCTACTAAAAATACAAAAATTAGCTGGGCGTGGTGGTACCCACCTGAATCCAGCTACTCAGGAGGCTGAGGCAGGATAATTTTTTGAACCTGGGAGGCAGAGGTTGCAGTGAGCTGAGATGGTACCACTGCACTCCAGCATGGGCGAGAGCGAGACTCCGTCTCAAAAAAAAAAAATTCATCCATGTTGCCACATGTCTCAGTGGTTTCATTCCTTAGTATTACTGAGTCGTGTTCTATTATTATAGGGATGGACTGCAGTTTGTTCATTAGTTTCCCTGCTTCTTTGAGCTAAGTTTCAAAGGACAGTAGATTTAAATGGTCAGGAGAGAGGGGAAATGGGATAATTGGAGGTAAAATGGCATACGGCGAATAGAATGAGTCACTGAGATGTATCGCATCCTGCTTCTGGGAAGAATCAGTAAATCAGAGAAGACGACTCCTGGGTATGAGGTGTTATCTGCATTTTTATTATAAATGAATCCAGCTCAAGCCTTATCTCCTCCTTCATACTTCAACCTGCAGTAAATGCTCCCTACTCTGAATTTCTATTCATCCGTCCATTCTTCACCCATCTATTCATCTGTCCATCCATCCATCATTGATCCACACATTCTTTCATCATCTATTTATTTTATTTGTCCTTCATTTAACGACCTTTGTTTCAGGTCTCCAACATGCCAGGCGCTGACTCACGAACAGGTTAAACAAGTTAAAAATCATAATCCCTGCCCCCAGGAAGTTCTTAGGAATCTACTGGGGGAAACAGCAAGAAAGGTGAAGCTAGTAACAGTTACCGTACACTGTTTTGCATCATTGTTTTACTCTCCGTGTGTGTCCTTGGGGCTAAGAAGCTCGCCTTGCCATCTACTTCAGTGCCTTGAATATCATAAGAGTTCAACAAGTACAAAAAATAGCTGAAACTGCAGCACTGTGGCTTAGTTTTGGCCTTTGGAAAAGAAAGAAAGCTACGTGTATGGATGCTGACGTTTTTTCCCTTACAGGAGGCCATACAGAGGCTGTGCAGAAGGGAGACCACAGTGGGGATCCTTGAACAGGCAGTCTTGAGTGGATGGAGGGCTCAGGGAAAATTGCAGCATGGAACAGTTACATTTTCCTCATCGAGAATATGCGGTTGAAAAAACGATTTGGAAAATGCCAACAGGCATCTATCACACTTCAATATAAATGCATGAATATAAAATTAAAACTATCAGATTCCATTGCCGAGGTGGATGGGCAGAGGCAGCCACTTCGTCGCTGGGTCTACTTGTTTGGTGCTGAGCTGGTGCAGCGTGACAGTGCAGTGAGCTCAGCCCACCCCGGTCGGCAGCAGCTCTCAGGGACTGACCTCACACACGGCAATGGGTAGTGGGCACCACCCAAGTGCCTGATGCACTAGTCAGAAGAACATTCTGTTTCTTTAGTGCATACTGTACCTTTCCTCTGCACATCAGCACATGTCTTTGAAAATAAGTAATTGAAAGTCTAAGCTGTTGAAACTTTCAACTATTTTGAACCTTAAGGGAATGTGATTATGGGACCTGAGTCATGTGACAGGCAGTTGTCACCTAGGAGCTGTAACCTTAGTTTCTCTGATTATAGATTGGCCTTCTTCCTTACCTACGTTGTTTTGTAAAATGCTGTAAATGACTAAACAGTCTCAGGGAAGACCTCTTCCCTCTCCACTGTCCATCTTCATCATAAAATTAACTTCCCTCTTTGCTCCCTCACACAGACTTTGTGAGTGTCACACAGTCTAAGATGGGAATGTTAAATACATTCTTCTCTTTTTTCTTTTCTTTTTTTTTTTTTTTTTTGAGACGGAGTCTTGCTCTGTAGCCCGGGCTGGAGTGCAGTGGCCGGATCTCAGCTCACTGCAAGCTCCGCCTCCCGGGTTTATGCCATTCTCCTGCCTCAGCCTCCGGAGTAGCTGGGACTACAGGCGCCCGCCACCTCGCCCGGCTAGTTTTTTGTATTTTTAGTAGAGACGTGGTTTCACGGTGTTAGCCAGGATGGTCTCGATCTCCTGACCTCGTGATCCGCCCGTCTCGGCCTCCCAAAGTGCTGGGATTACAGGCTTGAGCCACCGCGTCCGGCCCTCTTTTTTCTTTTTTGTTGTTGTTAATTTTTTTTAATACTTTAAGTTCTGTGGTACATGTGCACAACGTGCAGGTTTGTTACATATGTATACATTTGCCATATTGGTGTGCTGCATCCATTAACTCGTCATTTACATTAGGTAATGCTATCCCTCCCCTGTCCCCCCACCCCATGACAGGCCCCGGTGTGTGATGTTCCCCTTCCTGTGTCCAAGTGTTCTCATTGTTCAATTCCCACCTATGAGTGAGAACATGCAGTGTTTGGTTTTTTGTCCTTGCAATAGTTTGCTGAGAATGATGGTTTCCAGCTTCATCCATGTCCCTACAAAGTACATGAACTCATCCTTTTTATGGCTGCATAGTATTCCATGGTGTATATGTGCTACATTTTCTTAATCCAGTCTATCATTGATGGACATTTGGGTTGGTTCCAAGTCTTTGCTATTGTGAATAGTGCCGCAATAAACATACATGTGCATGTGTCTTTATAGCAGCATGATTTATTATCCTTTGGGTATATACCCGGTAATGGGATGGCTGAGTTGAATGGTATTTCTAGTTCTAGATCCTTGAGGAATTGCCACACTGTCTTCCACAATGGTTGAACTAGTTTACAGTCCCACCAACAGTGTAAAAGTGTTCCTATTTCTCCACATCCTCTCCAGCACCTGTTGTTTCCTGACTTTTTAATGATCACCATTCTAACTGGTGTGAGATGGTATCTCATTGTGATTTTGGTTGGCATTTCTCTGATGGCCAGTGATGATGAGCATTTTTCTGTGTGTCTGTTGGCTGCATAAATGTCTTCTTTTGAGAAGTGTCTGTTCATATCCTTCACCCACTTTTTGATAGGGTTGTTTGTTTTTTTCTTGTAAGTTTGTTTGAGTTCTTTGTAGATTCTGGATATTAGCCCTTTGTCAGATGAGTAGATTGCAAAAATTTTCTCCCATTCTGTAGGTTGCCTATTCACTCTGATGGTAGTTTCTTTTGCTATGCAGAAGCTCTTTAGTTTAATTAGATCCCATTTGTCAATTTTGGCTTTTGTTGCCATTGCTTTTGGTGTTTTAGACATGAAGTCCTTGCCTATGCCTATGTCCTGAATGGTATTGCCTACGTTTTCTTCTAGGGTTTTTATGGTTTTAGGTCTAACATTTAAGTCCTTAATCCATCTTGAATTAATTTTTGTGTAAGGTGTAATGAAGGGATGCAGTTTCAGCTTTCTACATATGGCTAGCCAGTTTTCCCAGCATCATTTGTTAAATAGGGAATCCTTTCCCCATTTCTTATTTTTGTCAGGTTTGTTGAAGATCAGATGGTTGTAGATGTGTGGTATTATTTCTGAGGTCTCTGTTCTGTTCCATTGGTCTATATCTCTGTTTTGGTACCAGTACCATGCTGTTTTGGTTACCGTAGCCTTGTAGTATAGTTTGAAGTCAGGTAGCGTGATGCCTCTAGCTTTGTTCTTTTTGCTTAGGATGGTCTTGGCAATGCGGGCAATTTTTTGGTTCCATGTGAACTTTAAAGTAGTTTTTTCCAATTCTGTGAAGAAACTCATTGGTAGCTTGATGGGGATGGCATTGAATCTATAAATTACCTTGGGCAGTATGGCCATTTTCATGATATTGATTCTTTCTATCCATGAGCATGGAATGTTCTTCCATTTGTTTGTGTCTTCTTTTATTTCATTGAGCAGTGTTTTGTAGTTCTCCTTGAAGAGTTCCTTTACATCCCTTGTCAGTTGGATTCCTAGGTATTTTATTCTCTTTGAAGCAATTGTGAATGGGAGTTCACTCATGATTTGGCTCTCTGTTTGTCTGTTATTGGTGTATAAGAATGCTTGTGATTTTTGCACATCAATTTTGTATCCTGAGACTTTGATGAAGTTGCTTCTCAGCTTAAGGAGATTTTGGGCTGAGATGATGGGGTTTTCTAAATATACAATCATGTCATCTGCAAGCAGGGACAATTTGACTTCCTCTTTTCCTAATTGAATACCCTTTATTTCTTTGTCCTGCCTGATTGCCCTGGCCAGAACTTCCAACGCTATGTTGAATAGGAGTGGTAAGAGAGGGCATCCGTGTCTTGTGCCAGTTTTCAAAGGGAATGCTTCCAGTTTTTGCCCATTCACTATGATATTGGCTGTGGGTTTGTCATAAATAGCTCTTATTATTTTGAGATATGTCCCGTCAATACCTAGTTTATTGAGAGTTTTTAGCGTGAAGGGCTGTTGCATTTTGTCAAAGGCCTTTTCTTCATCTATTGAGATAATCATGTGGTTTTTGTCTTTGGTTCTGTTTATATGCTGGTTTACATTTATTGATTTGTATATGTTGAACCAGCCTTGCATCCCAGGGATGAAGCCCATTTGATCATGGTGGATAAGGTTTTTGATGTGCTGCTGGATTCAGTTTGCCAGTATTTTATTGAGGATTTTTGCGTCAATGTTCATCAGGGATATTGGTCTAAAATTCTCTTTTTTTTGTTGTGTCTCTGCCAGGCTTTGGTAGCAGGATGATGTTGGCCTCATAAAACAAGTTAGGGAGGATTTCCTCTTTTTCTATTGATAGGAATAGTTTCAGAAGGAATGGTACCAGTTCCTCCTTGTACCGCTGGTAGAATTCAGCTGTGAATCCATCTGGTCCTGGACTTTTTTTGGTTGGTAGGCTATTAATTATTGCCTCAATTTCAGAGCCCGTTATTGGTCTATTCAGGGATTCAACTTCTTCCTGGGTTAGTCTTGGGAGGGTGTATGTGTCCAGGAAATTATCCATTTCTTTTAGATTTTCTAGTTTATTTACGTAGAGGTGTTTAAAGTATTCTCGGATGGTAATTTGTATTTCTGTGGGATTGGTGGTGATATCCCCTTTATCGTTTTTTCTTGCATCTGTTTGGTTCTTCTCTCTTTTCTTCTTTATTTGTCTTGCTAGCAGTCTATCAATTTTGTTGATCTTTTAAAAAAACCAGCTCCTGGATTCATCGATGTTTTTGAAGGGTTTTCTCTATCTCCTTCAGTTCTGCTCTGATCTTAGTTATTTCTTGCCTTCTGCTAGCTTTTGAGTGTGTTTGCTCTTGCTTCTCTAGTTCTTTTAATTGTGATGTTAGGGTGTCAATTTGAGATCTTTCCTGCTTTCTCTTGTGGGCATTTAGTGCTGTAAATTTCCCTCTACATACTGCTTTAAATGTGTCCCAGAGATTCTGGTATGTTGTATCTTTGTTCTCATTGGTTTCAAAGAACATCTTTATTTCTGCCTTCATTTCGTTATGTGCCGTAGTCATTTAGGAGCAGGTTTATTCAGTTTCCATGTAGTTGAGTGGTTTTGAGTGAGTTTCTTTTTCTTTTTTTTTTTTTTTGAGATGGAGTCTCGCTCTGTCGCCCAGGCTGGAGTGCAGTGGTCAGATCTCAGCTCACTGCAAGCTCCGCCTCCTGGGTTCACGCCATTCTCCTGCCTCAGTCTCCCCAGTAGCTGGGACTACAGGCGCACGCCACCACGCCCGGCTAGTTTTTTGTATTTTTTTTAGTAGAGACGGGGTTTCACAGTGTTAGCCAGGATGGTCTCGATCTCCTGACCTCGTGATCCGCCCATCTCGGCCTCCCAAAGTGGTGGGATTACAGGCTTGAGCCACCGCACCCGGCCTTGAGTGAGTTTCTTAATCCTGAGTTCTAGTTTGATTGCACTGTGGTCTGAGAGACAGTTTGTTATAATTTCTGTTCTTTTACGTTTGCTGATATTTACATTTGCTGAGGAATGCTTAACTTCCAACTATGTGGTCAGTTTTGGAATAAGTGTGATGTGGTGCTGAGAAGAATGTGTATTCTGTTGATTTGGGGTGGAGAGTTCTGTGGATGTCTATTAGGTGTGCTTGGTGGAGAGCTGAGTTCAATTTCTGGATATCCTTTTTAACTTTCTGTCTCATTGATCTGTCTAATGTTGACAGTGGGGTGTTAAAGTCTCCCATTGTTATTGTATGGGAGTCTAAATCTCTTTGTAGGTCTCTAAGGACTTATTTTATGAATCTGGGTCTTCTGTATTGGGTGCATATATATTTAGGATAGTTAGCTCTTCTTGTTGAATTGATTCCTTTTCCATTATGTAATGGCCTTCTTTGTCTTTTTTGATTTTTATTGGTTTAAAGGCTGTCTCATCAGAGACTAGGATTGCAACCCCTGCCTTTTATTGTTTTCTATTTGCTTGGTAGATCTTCCTCCATCCCTTTATTTTGAGCCTATTTGGGAGACCTGTCTCACATGTCTCTGAATTTAAGGTTAATATTGTTATGTGTGAATTTGATCCTGTCATTACGATGTTAGCTGGTTATTTTGCTCGTTAGTTGATGCAGTTTCTTCCTAGCATCGATGGTCTTTACAATGTGGCATGTTTTTGCAGTGGCTGGTACCAGTTGTTCCTTTGCATGTTTAGTGCTTCCTGCAGGAGCTCTTGTAAGGCAGGCCTGGTGCTGACAAAATCTCTCAGCATTTGCTTGACTATAAAGGATTTTATTTCTCCTTCAGTTATGAAGCTTAGTTTGGCTGGATATGAAATTCTGGGTTGAATAAATTAGAAAGGAAATTAAAAGGCTTTCAGAAAAGAAAACAAACTGTAAGCAATTAAATTATTGCAACTCAAAAACTAGCCTTTTATAGAAAATGTTGTAATCCTGTTAAATTTCTTTGTTTTCTTCTTACATAAACAAGACCTTAACTTCGACCTTCAGAGCACTGACTCCATTTCTCTGGAGCACATGTTTCTAGGATGCCAGTTTACAACTTATTGCTTGGATAAACTTTTAAAAACTGGATTCTAAGCTGGGCGTGGTGGCTCATACCTGTAGTTCCAGTGACTTGGGAGGCTGAGGCAGGAGGATTATTTCAAGTCAGGAGTTTCAGACCACACTGGGCAAAACAGTGAAGCCTCAGCTCTACAAAAAACCCAAAAAACAAAAATGAACTGGATTCTGATCCTTTTGATTATTTCAGGTTGGCATGGCCTTTCAAACCCAAATGTCCCCTCTTCCCTGGGACCTTTCGTGGCTGATAAAGGTTGATAAGCGTTTCTTTCCCTGAGCCGTAGTGGCACTTTATCTGTACCACTTTTTAGTTCATGGATCCTTTTTTTCAAACTTCCCCAAATTATTTACATGCTTTTTTTTTTTTTTTAAGACAGAGTCTTGCTCTGTCACCAAGGCTGGAGTGCAGTGGCATGATCATAACTCATTGCAGCCTCAACTTCCTAAGCTCAAGCAACCTTCTTGCTTCAGCCTCCTGAGTATCTGGGGCTACAGGTGCGTGCCACCATGCTTGCCTAATTATCTTTTATTTTTTGTAGAGATGGGATCTCACTATGTTGCCCGGAGCTAATTTCAAACTCCTGGCCTTGAGTGATCCTCCCACCTCAGCCTCCCAAAGTACTGGGATTACAAGTGTAAGCCACCGTGCCCAACCTATTTGCATACATTTTTGTTTGTTTTTTGAGATGGAGTCTCACTTTGTCACCCAGGCTGGAGAGCAGTGGTGCAGTCTCAGCTCACTGCAACCTCCGCCTCCTGGGTTCAAGTGATTTTCCTGCCTCAGCCTCCTGAGTAGCTGGGATTACAGGCATGCACCATCATGCCCAGCTAACTTTTGTATTTTTAGTACAGATGGGGTTGCACCATGTTGGCCAGGCTAGTCTTGAACTCCTGACCTCAGGTGATCTGCCTGCCTCGGCCTCTCAAAGTGCTGGGATTACAGGCATGAGCCACTGCGCCCAGCCCCTATTTACATACTTTTAAACTCCTCTATATAACTTTCAGCATCTTAAGAATCTGAGGTTCATTTTATGTTGTGCATGCCTTGACTATGACACATGCTCAGGACACATTTATTGACAATCTGACATGACAGTGGGGTTAGCTGAGAAGGGTCCAGAGTTCTGCATCAGGTAGACTCAGGTTGAATCTTAAACACTGATCATGAGATCTTGGGAAAACTCTGAAACTTCTCCAAGACTCAGTGTAGTAACCTATAAAACAGGAATATTAGGATTAATGAGAGGAACTAGACAGTCTGCAAACTGCCTAGCTTTTGATAGTTTATTCTGTAAGTACTGTTTTTATTGTCTTGATTGTTATCAAAAAATGAAGTGAATGATCACTATAACTGTTACACCTTGTAAGTGCATCTTTAAAACAGGTTGTAAATATTCTGATGGATGGTTTCAGTATTTTAGGTGGAGTTTACAGGCTGTAGATGAGCTTGGCTTGTTCTCTATAGTGTGATTAGACGTGTCTGCCTGTTCTGGCCATTGGTAGGCTGAGAGTGAGCTGGGGGTAGTCTCAAGGGAGGAGAGCTCGTTACTGGCTAGCAGTGATGCAGGGAAGTTGGGCTCAGGCAGGCATCAACAGAGATGTTGGTCAGGATAATTCATTAAGTCATAAATTTGTGGCCGGGCGCGGTGGCTCAAGCTTGTAATCCCAGCACTTTGGGAGGCCGAGATGGGCGGATCACGAGGTCAGGAGATCGAGACCATCCTGGCTAACATGGTGAAACCCCGTCTCTACTAAAAAAAATACAAAAAACTAGCTGGGCGAGTTGGCGGATGCCTGTAGTCCCAGCTACTCGGGAGGTTGAGGCAGGAGAATGGCGTAAACCCGGGAGGCGGAGCTTGCAGTGAGCTGAGATCTGGCCACTGCACTCCAGCCTGGGCGACAGAGCGAGACTTCATCTCAAAAAAAAAAAAAAAAGACATAAACTTGCTTTGTGTAATTTTTGGTATCTGTGTTTTACTTAACGATAGAAAACAAAATGAAAGAAGCAAACCAAAAACCAAGACAAAATAAAACTCCAAGTCTAACCAGGATGTGGCAGGCTGAATCCAGGTTGTGCCCCTGAGCCTGAGGGGCAGCCAATCAGAAGAAGAAGATAAAGACAAAGCAGGAGGTGGCAGAGACCAATTGCTGGCCAGCTTGATGACATAGGTCAGATCTAGGCTTGCCAGGCCTGTGAAGGGGACCATAATATGTCACCCTGAAATGTGCCTTTTGGGCTAAGGGTTATTTTGAGCTGAAGGCATTGAAGAAACATCAGATGCAGAAAGAAAAAGAAAAGCTTACTGTCCTTCCCCTATCTGGCTAAAAGCAGAACATAAATTTCCATTTGTAAAAGTGTCTCCCTCTCCCATACCAGAAAGAACAAAACAACTGTTGTTCACCTGAGATGACTAGAATCTTATCAGCCCAGAGCACTGAGTGGAGCCTGCATGACAAGCCTTACTAAAGCAGCCTTACCTTCCATTAATCTTCCCACAAGATTTACTCTCCCACAATTTACTGCCCTTAGAAGCCTTCCCTTTTCCTTTGTCTTGTCACAGCTTCACAATTTATCATTGTTTGTTGAAACGGTATGTAAGCTCTCCAGCCTATGTACTTCTTTGGGTCTCTCTCTACATATACATACAAAGACTCTGTGTCTTCCTAAAATGATGACCGCCAAATAAAATGTGCATGTCTTTATTTCTCTTCATTTGTCTTTTGTCAGTTTGATTAGCAGGGCCCTCGCTGCTGAACTTAGGATGGTAGAGGGGCAGGGTTTTTCACCCACTATTGGCATTCTTCTGGTCGTCCCTCAGTAGGCTGCTGGTCCATCTGCAATGTGTCCACTTAGTTACCAAAGCCAGAGATCTTGTCTTGGGCCTGAGGGGGGGCTTCTGTCTTTTTTAAAAAGGCCTTGAGACTCTGCTTGTCATCCTCACCTTCAGTTTTGTGGCTTGTAGGGGTCAAGGGAAAGCTTTCCCTTCATCCTCTGAAAGTTTGCTGAAAAATCTACCCAGAAAAGGCAGATTACTTAGAGAAAAGGCATACACATTTATTAATGTATACATGGGAGCCTTCAGAATAAAGACCAAAAGATATGGGAAAATTGTCCATTTTTATGCTTAGGTTTAACGAAGTATGGAGAGCCAGGGAGAGAGATGATTGGACAGAAAGGGCCAGTCATAGCTCACTGCAGCTTTGAACTCCTGGCCTCAAATGATCCTCCCAACCCAGTCTACTGAGTAGCTAGAACTACAGGCGTGTGCCACCATGCTTGGCTAAGTTTCGAATTTTTTTGTAGAGATGGGATCTTGCTATGTTGCTCAGGGATGTCTCAAACCCCTGGTCTCAAGTGATTGCTCTGCCTCAGTCTTCAAAAGTGCTAGAATTACAGGCACGAGCCACTGTGTCTGGCTGATCCAATTTTTCTTTCTTTTTCTTTTTCTTATTTCTTAGAGGAGTCTTACTCTGTCTCTAGGCTGGAGTGCAGTGGCATAATCTCAGCTCACTGCTACCTCCGGCTCCCGGGTTCAAGAGATTTTCCTGCCTCAGCTTCCTGAGTAGCTGGGACTACAGGTGCACATCACCACGCCCAGCTAACTTTTTTATTTTTAGTAGAGAGGGGGTTTCACCATGTTGGCCAGGATGGTCTTGATCTCCTGACCTCGTGGTCTGCCTGCCTTGGCCTCCCAAAGTGCTGAGATTACAGGTGTGAGCCACCGCACTGGGCCCTGATCCACTGTTAATAGACTGAGTGGGGAAACCCAGCAAGGCCTGTCTGTCTAGATTCTTCTAGGCCTCTTGAAGGAGCCTATCTTCCTTCTTGGTGTGGAGCAGGATCCTTTCTGCAATAAGGAATTTAGGACATACAGTCAAACAAGGTAAGTCAGATAACTTTTTTTATGGCCAGTTTTTACACAGAAAGAGGAAAAGTTTGAGTGCCTTTTTTAGGTTTTATGGCTGGTGGTGGGGAAAAGGGGTTCTAGTTTCTATGACCTGCCTTGAAGAAGACAGATTCTAGCTTTTATGGCTAGCCTGGGGGATAATGGGACTGAGAGACAATAGGGCAGAAGAAGGTCAGAGAGAAACTTTTGCTTCTGAGGCCTTGATTTTAGGATATTGTTTTCTCGGTCCCAGCAGGCTTCTGTCCTGGCTCTTGCCTGTAGGAACATGCGCTAATCTGCCCTTGAGCCCCGGTAGCCTGCAGACATGAGGGTGCTCTTGGGTGCATTATTATCTTCATGTTCCCAATCTTTGCGCTCACGAACTCTATTTTGGGGCTGGAAATTTCATGTTTTTAACACTGACTCTTAGTTGTGGGCGAGCGCCCGCCACTAGCAAGCATGCATTTCCTTTCCTTTCTACTTTCAGACTTTTCAGATGCATCTATCGCGGGGAGGATTCTAAGAACTTTGCCAATATATGCAATGTTATCAATCCACTGGCGTGACTGTGGTGAGGCAGAACACTCACACAGCAAGCTTTCAGCAAAGCAGCTTTATTACTCACAGATAGGCAGCAAGAGATGGTAGAAGGCTGGGCCCATGGCAGGCCAGTCCCTCAAGATTCAGGAAAGCTGCCCAAGGCGGATGGAGTCTTGTCTCTGACACCAAAGGCATGCCCCTTGGTGGAGGTGGGGGTGGTTCGATTTGCTGGGTTAAATAAAGCCTTGCTGGACATCTTGTTCTAGGAAGACGGGAACAGAGCCTAGGCTGTTTTGGTCAGTCCCTGCTTATCTCAGCGAGTCTCATTCCCAGTACATTCTCCAGTTGTCCTTAAGAACTGCCAGTGAGAAGGAGGGGAAGAGCTGGGTCTCCAAGATCATCCAGACAGTTGTCCTATAGCAACTTAGAAAAAAGCTTGTCTCCTTCTTATAGGACCTTGTGAAAGTCCACTTGAATTATCAAAACCATCAATATAGTGACATTTTTCTATCAAGTCATAAAACACCAGCCTCTATGAACACATGGTTGAAATCCTATGATGCTCAGGTCCCTTTCAGCCTTCCTACTCTGCTGCTGCTGGCCCATGACTGCAACTTCCTAATAAGGCATGGAGGGGTCCTCTCTGCTCCTCACCCACCTTGACTCAGTGCACAGTCACACTCCAGGACGGGCAGCTTGCAATATGGGTCCATTTCTTGGGACCCATTTCTCTCTTCACTGGGAAATTTCTTTTACAACCTTGGAGAATTTTCCTTTATTATTAGTCATTATGCTTTGTTGAGGAAGAAAGCCAAACTCTGTAAAATATTTGGAAAGGTTTATTCTGAGCCAAATGTGAGGATCATGACCTGTGACAGCCTCATCAGGTCCTGAGAACATGTGCCCAAGGTGGCTGGGTTACAGCTTGATTTTATGCATTTTTGGGAGCTAGAAGTTATAGGCAAATGCATAAACCAATACGTATAAGGTGTACGTTGGTTTGGCCAAGAAAGCTGGGACGTCTCAAAGTGGGGGCTTCCAAGTCATAGGTGGATTCAAAGGTTTCCTGATTGGCAATTGGTTGAAAGAGTTAAACTTTGCCTGAATTGTTGAAGGCAGCAGGAAGAAATGCGTGGATTAAGATAAGGGGGATTGTGGAAGCCAAGGTCCTGTTATGTAGATGAAGCCTCCAGGTAGCAGCCTTCAGGGAGAGTAGATGGTAAATGTCTCTTACAAGACCTTAAAAGGTGTCAGACTCTTAGTTAATCTCTCCTGGATCAGGAAAAGACCTGGAAATGGAAGGAGATTCCTTACAGAATGTAAATTTTGTGACTTAACACAATTTGAGATGGCTTTGCAGGGCCATTCCAAAATATGTCGAAGACATATGTCAAAGAAATATATTTTGGGGTAAATACTTGGATTTGCTTAAGAGCCTGTTGCCTGTCATGCGATGCTGTACCAGAACAGACTGGAGTTGGGGTCTTACTGCCACAAAGAGTCTATTTTGTCAGTCTTCCGATCTGTAGTTTAGTGTTAATGATGGTCAATTGCACCTAAACATCAAAAGAGAGAATGTATAACGAGGTCTGTCTGAGCCCCCTCCTTCCTGTCATGGCCTGAGCTAGTTTTTCAGGACTTCTTTGGAATCCCCTTGGCTGGGAGGGGATCCATTCAATTGGTTGGGGAGCTTATAATTTTATTTTGGGGTTACAGCTTTCATATGTACAGTAACCCAGTTGTCATCACTGTGGGCCATCTGGTGCATGGGGGAGACGTTGCCCCCTCTGGCTCACTGCTGTGTCCCTAGTACTAGACACACAGTAGATGCTAATAAACATTGTTGACTACATGCCTTGTGCTAAATCTTCTGGAAACAAAAGTTTGAATGAGACTTAGTCCCTGTCCTTGAGGAACTTGGGAGGGGAGGAAGGTGTCTGCAGAATTATTTCCAATACAACATGATAAGCTCTGTTAAGAGCTATGAGTGAGGTTGAGAAGTGGCATGAAAGAGAAGAGCATCCTTCTCACCAGGTATGGGGGTGACCAAGAAAGACTTCATGAGAGAAAAGGGTGCTGTCTGCCATAAAATGTTCATCCATAACTGAAGTAATGCATATGAAAAACAATAAGACAGGGGGCAGACATTATAAACTTCAGGTTCTGTATATATGTATAATAAGATATTTTTACTACTATTAGTCTTTTCCTCTACTTGAAAATTTGCTGCAGTTTACAACAGTTATCACCAAATGCCAGTTTGTGGACTGGCAGAGGCACGATCCCAGAAGGCAGGACCTGGGTATCTAATCTGCATGTATAACCAGCTCTGAGGAGGATGCGATATACCACCCAGTGTGGGGACTGCTGGGCATGGCAGTGGTTCTTACACTGAAGTGTGCACTAGAGTCACTTGGAGGCTTATTAACATGCAGGTGGCTGTTTCCCACCCTCAGAAGTTCTGATTCAGGAAGTGTGGGTTAGCTACTGTTGTTAGTCTGTGGCACACTTTGAGAATCACTGGTGTATAGTAAGATCCTGATTTCTTGGTGGTTCTTTTCTACTCCTTCCTCCTCTTCCTCTTCCTCCTCCTCTTCCTCCTTCTTCTTTTTCTTCTTCTTCCTCTTGTTTTTCCCCTTCCTCCCTCCTCCCCTTCCTCCTCCTCCCTCCTCTTCCTTCTCTTTCTCTTCCTCCCGTCTTCCCTCCTTCTTCCCATCTTTCCTCCTCCTTCTTCCTCTTCCTCTTCCTCTTCCTCTTCCTCTTCCTCCTCCTCCTCCTCTTCTTCTTTTCCTTCTCCTTCTCCTCCTTTTTCTTCTTCCTTTTCTCCTTCTTCTTCTCTTTCTCCTTTTCCCTTTTCTTCTTTCTTCTTCCTTTTTTGAGATAGGCTTTTGCTCTGTCTGCCAGGCTGGAGTGTAGTGGTGCCATCACAGCTCACTGCAGCCTTGAACTCTTGAGCTTAAGCCATCCTCCCACCTCAGCCTCCCGAGTAGCTGGGTCTACAGACAAACACTGCCACGCCCAGCTAATTTTTAATTTTTCTGTAGAGATAGGGTCTTCCTATGTTGCCCAGGCTAGTGTGTGAACTCCTGGGCTCAAGAGATCCTTCCACCTCAGCCTCCCAAAGTGGCTGGGATGACAGGTGTCAGCCACCACACCTGTTTTCTCGGTGCTTCTGAGGAACATAGCGTTCCACGTAAATGACTGATCTGAATAACTAAAGATTATCTCTCCAAATGCCAAATCCTTGTTTCTTCAGGTCATGTTAAAAGAACACTTACTGAAATAGATTTTCCATCTCTTTGCTTTCTTTTTTTTTCTTTTATTGATACATAATACTTTACTTATTTGTGGGGTACATGCGAGTGTTTGTTACCTGCTAGAATGTGTAATGATCAAGTCAGGGCATTTGGGGATCCATCACCTTGAGTGTTTATCATTTCTATGTGTTAGTATCATTTCAAGTCCTCTCTAGCTATTTTGAAATATGAACAATATTGTTGCTAACACTCCTTTGCTTTTTTTTTTTTTTTCTTTTTTGAGATGGAGTCTTGCTCTGTTGCCCAGGCTGGAGTACAGTGGTGCGATCTCCACTCACTGCAAGCTCCGCTTCCCAGGTTCACGCCATTCTCCTGCCTCAGCCTCCCGTGTAGCTGGGACTACAGGTGCCCGCCACCGCGCCTGGCTAATTTTTTTTTGTATTTTTAGTAGAGACGGGGTTTCACCGTGTTAGCCAGGATGGTCTTGATCTCCTGACCTCGTGATCCGCCCGTCTCGGCCTCCCAAAGTGCTGGGATTACAGGCGTGAGCCACCGCGCCCGGCCCTCCTTTGCTTTCTTAACCAGAGGATTCTGAACACCACTGAATCCTTTCCCGATGACTCAGGATTATTCTACTGCACATCCATTATGGTTCTGCACAGTAATACATGGGTGGGTATTCAAATGGTTTAACACCAGACCAGACGGCATGAAGTCTTGCTGAACATAGACTGTTGCTGTAATGGTGCAGAAAGCTTCTTGGGCCTCCTGTGCTGTGGCAGTTACTGGCTTATGGGAAGGCCTTGAGGGTTCTGGGAAAGGGTCTGAGAGGGCCAGCATTGTGGGGCCACAGAAGGCCTTGGGACAGTGACTGTTTATCACTATGTGGAAGCATTTTGATATTTCAACAACAGGAAGGACGTATTATGCACGTCAACCCCGAATACACACTGGTTCTGTGACTGCCCACTTAACAGGAAGTTTTTGTCTAGTGTTTCTTTATTATCAAGTCCTGGGGAATCATTTACAGTTAACTTTTCTTCATTCATAGAATAACTGCCGGGCACTCTGGGTTTAGAGGAAAATGAACCAGATGTGCAGTGAGTGTGCTGCACAGCTCGGAAGTGAGACACGGTCCTTAACTCCTCTGAGACGCAGCACTCTCAGTAAAATTTGAGTACATTCTTGTCCTTCCAGTATTGCAGAATAGTGAGGATCAAAGTGAAAGAGGATGCAAAAGCCCTTTAAAAGGTGCCGTTTAAAATGAGTATTGGGCAGATGAAAAGGATTGTTATGATTTTTACTGAAAGTGTTAAAAAGAAGTGGCATTTCTTAAATATTTTCAACCTGAAATAGTCTACTGTAGCAAATGCTGATATCTATCGAGTTATAAATTGAATCTGATGAAAGAGCTAGCAGCAAGATTACTAATAAATCTTTGCTCTTGGGCTGTGATGAGAAGGCTCTTGTTTCCTTTAAGTGGCAGCCAAAAGCTTTTTTCTCTGAAAATAACCATTTTTCATTATTATTCTCCTGCTTCAAGCTGTTCTTTTTTTAGCAGTGAATATGATTAGGCTAGATTGTGAGTGACAGAAATAAATGCTTGTTGGTTCAGGAGGGAAAAAGCAGTAGATGTGTCCAGTATTCATGGGGTGCACATTCCAAGACACCCAGTAGATACCGGAAACCTCAGATGATACCGAAATCTATATACACTATGCTTTTTCCTGTACGTACATAGCTATGATAAATTTTAATTTATAAATTAGGCACAGTAAGAGATTAATAACAACAATAATAAAATAGAACAATGATCATAATATCCCAACATCAGTACCGTTGTGCTTTGGGGCTATTATTATTATTTAGAGAAAAGGTTTCACTCTGTCACCCAGGCTGGAGTGCAGTGGCATGATCAGGCTGGAGTGCAGTGGCATGGTCATAGCTCTCTGTAGCCTTGAACTCCTGGGCTCAAATGATCCTTCCTCCTCAGCCTCCCAAAATACTGGGAATACAGACATGAGCCACTGCACCCAGCCTGGGGCCATTAGTAAGTCAAATAAGGGCTACTTGAATCCGAGCACTGTGATACCATGACAGTCGATCTGCCAGGAAGACTCCTAAGTGACTAAATGGGTTGACTGGGAACATCCTTATAGTGAATTCGCTGGATAAAGGGATGATTCACACCCTAGGTGGGAAGGAGCGGAATGGTGCGAGATTTCATCACGCCACTCAGAACAGCATGCAATTTAAAACTGATGAGTTGTTTATTTCTGGAATTTTTCGTTTAATATTTTCAGACCATGGTTGACTGCAAGGAACTGAAACTGCAGAAAGCAAAACGGTGGGTCAAGGCGACTGCTGTATATGAGAGCAAGGTGTCAGACACAAAGCAGCTTCGTGGATGCCTGGCCCTGCGTGTGTTAGGGTGTGAGGGTCTTTCTGCATGGATGAAAGGCCAGGATGATTTTAAAGGTCCTTTAAAAATAGCATCGTTTCTGCCGGGCGCGGTGGCTCACGCCTGTGATCCCAGCACTTTGGGAGGCCAAGGCAGGTGGATCACAAGGTCAGGAGATCGAAACCATCCTGGCGAACACGGTGAAACCCCGTTTCTACTGAAAATACAAAAAAATTAGCTGGACGTGGTGGCAAGCACCGGTAGTCCCAGCTACTCAGGAGGCTGAGGCAGGAGAATGGCATGAACCCGGGGGGTGGAGCTTGCAGTGAGCAGAAATCGCACCACTGCACTCCAGCCTGGGCAACAGAGCAAGACTCTGTCTCAAAAAAAAAAAAAAAAAAAGCATTATTTCTTCTCTGCTGGTGTGCCCTGGCACTGGCTCCTGGGTCAGCACCAAATCAAACGTATGATTTACTGGTTCAATCAAATTCTTTCTTTGCCTGTTCAGCAGGGAATAGCTGAGTCAGGTTGGGTTCCCGTGAAAAAGACCCCCATGGATATGTGGTTGCTATAGTTTGAATGTTTGTGTCCCCAGTGCAACAGTGTTAAGAGGGGGGGTATTTAGGAGATGATTTGGCCCTGAGGGCTCCACATTTGAGAATGGGATTAGTGCCCTTAGGAAAGGGCTTGAGGGAGCAAGTTTGCCCTGTCTTAATCTGGTTGGGCTGCTATAATGAAATACCTTACACTAAGTAACTTATAAGTAATAGAAATTTATTTCCCACAGTTCCAGAGGCTAGGAAGTCTCAGATCCTGGCACAGCCAGATTCAGTTTCTGATGAGGTCCCCGTGTCTGCTTCAAAGATGATGCCTCATTGCCATGTCATCACATGCAAGAGATAGAAAGGAAAAGAGGATGGACTCACTCCGTGACTCCCTTTCATAAGGGCACCAGTCCTCTCGGTGAGAGCAGAGACCTCATGACCTAACCATCTCCTACAGGCCCCACCTTTTAAGACTGCTGCATTGGGGATTGCATTTCAAGGTGAATTTTGGAGGGGACACAAACATTCCGACCACAGCACCTCTTTTTGCCTTTCCACCATGAGGGGATGCAGCAAACAAGGCACCACCTTGGAAGCAGAGAGCAGCTCTCACCAGACACTGAACCTGCAGGTGCCTCAATCTTGGCCTTCCCTGCCTCCATTACTGTGAGACATAGGTTTCTACTTATGAATTACCAAGCCTGTGGCATTTTGTTACAGCAGGAGGAAGAGACTAAGACAAAGGTCCCAGATGGGTTTGCCTGGGAAAACGGTTGTTCCCAGACCAGTCCAGCTTAGTTTGTAATACTGAGTTAAATCAGGCTTGGAAAGTACAGCCATGTACTGTGCTAGAGAAAAGTATAGAAAATTCTTTAAAAAGAGAATTCAAGTTGAGTTGTGGATCCTATCTCCAGCTTCACTGGAACCTCACTGAGTGACCTCGAATCCATTTTCAATTCCTCTGCATCCTGGCTTTTCATTCTAGGCCAGCTTTCTTGATCAGGAGAGTAGGTGGTTGCCTCTATCTGTGTGGCAACCATACTTTTTCCAGAACACAATAGGAACATATGGTCTTGAAATATTTTTTCTAACATGTATTTATTTTGAATGGAATGTTGCCTGCCAACTTAATTCCTTGGTCCCATGTTGCAGCTATGGCACTTGGAGATTAGTGGTTTAAAAGAGTAGGTGACTTGAAGTTGGGACTGACCATTAAAATCCAACGCAGATAGTTGTTATAATCAATACAAAAGTTACCAGTTTGCTTTATTTGTCCCTGGTAAGATAAGTCCTAGAAGTATGAGGGAGGGAGAGGGGCTGCAGGAAGGGATCCATGCATTCATTCACTCATCCATCCATTTGAATGTTTGTTGAATACCTGCTCTATGCCAGGCACTGTGTTAAGTGCTGAGGATGTACTGGTGCGTTAGGTATAGTCTTTGCTCTCATGGGACTTAGGGCTCAGTGGGAGACCTAGATTGATTGGTAAGTGCTTCAGCAGGGGAAGTAGAGGAAGCACCTAGGAAAACCACCGGGACTCAGAGGTCAGAGCAGGCTTCCTGAGGGGAGTGGTCTTGAGACTGAAGCCTCAGTTGTGCAGATAAGGCAGCTGGGGGTGGCAAGCATGAACAAAGCCACGGTGACCGGAGGCCTGGAGATGTGTGAGAGCCAGGGAGGACAGCTGGAAGCGTCCCCCTGGCTGGCATTTGTGGTGCGAGGTAGAATTCACTGAAAAGCTCAGCCTGGTTAAAGGATTTGAATTTCATCTGCAGGGTGGTGGAGATCCTTTGGAGGATGTGACCTTGCCACAGTGAGATTCACACTTGAGGATTTTGGCCCTGGTTCACTGTGGAGAGTGGCTTGGAAAGGAGAGTGGTCACAGTGAGGAAAGCATTCGAGGAGAGGAATAAGCGGGGGAACACCCAGAGGAGTGGCAGTGAGGGTGGTGGGCAGTGGGTGTGCATCTGAGAAACATGATCCACGTGGAAAGGAGAGAGAAAGAGGAGGCGAGTGCGCTGCTCAGATTTCTGGTTTACGCAACTGGGTGGGTGCAGAACGCGGGAGGAAGAGCAGGGTTGTGCAGGGATAATCATGTTTCTTTTTTGGCTGTGCTGATGTGAGGTGTGTGTGTGGGGGAGGGCAGGTGTCCAGCAGGCAGCTGGATCTGAGGGTGTGGTGCTGGCAGGCGAGAAACTGGAGAGTCATCAGTGGGCACTCGTGGGAACTGATGTTCTAGTGGTGGAGGAGTAGCCCTGGGAACAGGGGAGGCGAGGAAAAAGTGCCCTGACCAGAATTCGGTGAAACATCAACATGTAAGGAACAGGCAGAGAGAGGAAGAGAAAGCTGGAAATGCCACTGAGAAGTGGCCAGAGCGCTGGGGGAAAGCAGAAGAGGGTGGTCTCCCGGAAGCACAGGGATGGCCGAATTTCAAGTGGAGTGTGCTCAGCAGGGCCAAATGCTACTGGGCTGGTCAGATGAAGGCTGGCAAAGGGTGTTTGGGTTCAGGAGCAAGAGGCTGTTGGAGACCTTGATGAGAGCTACATTTAATAGGGACTTACGAACAGGAGCCATGCCTCTGTCTCAGGTGGTGGAGGGATGGTGGAACCCCGGTGCTATTACCCTTCAAATCCAGGGTTTACAGACTACAGGGGAGTGGTGGTTCAGAAGGGAGGTGTAGACAATTGACGTATGATGACATAAGGTTACTTTGATGTAAGGGCAAGATTTATGGTAAATACCTGCTCTTACAGAAGAAATCGTAGGTAAACTAGAAATCTTAGAGGGCTTCCCTAAACAGAAGTTAATCAAAAGCCAACATGGTGGGTTAGCTCCCAAGATGGAGTTGGACAGAGGCTGGATTGCAGTGCAGAAGGAGGAGGGAAGGAGCAGACGCGAAAGTGTAGACAGCACTTTCCAAAAGCTCAGCTTCAAGGGGAGGGGTGGGAAGAGGCTGCTGAAAAGTTGATCCGAGTTCAGCAAATGGAGTCCTGAAGAGAAATGGGATCTACCGCATATGATGAGTCATGGATGCCCTTCTGTATCCAGTTAAATTAGAATGCACAGACATTTAGCAGTGAAGCTCATCTCCCTTCATTCATTTTTTCTAGGAGTCCCCAGGTCTTCTTTCTGAGTATGGCCTACATATCTCAGCTTCCCAGCAGGTGCATCCTCCTTCGCTTTGGTCCTCTCTCCTTGGGGTACTCCCTGTGCGCTCTCTTGAGACCCTAAAGAGCTCGCTGGGCAGTGAGGTACTGCCCAAACTTGTAACCTGCCTCTCCAGGAGAGTTTGACCAACCAACAAATAAAGCTGATTCAGGGCCAAACCTTCTGGATCATGAGTTTTGAAAAAAGGGACAAAATCCTAGACATCATATATTAGAAACAAAACATTAAGATACAGCGTTATATACACTCTTGTGCTATGTTTTTAGGCTAGACAGTGCCTTGCACTTCAAAGTGCACGTCCTAGGCAGGAACATTCTGGGGGAAACGGAAAAAGTGATTTATCCACAGGCACACAGCCGTCTCTGCTTCCCCTTTAACTCTTCTTTTATTCTCCTACCCCTGTCTTCTCTCAGCCTAGCTTCTGGCATGTTGACTCATGACTCATTCGTCCATTCACTCATTCATTTACTCATTCATCAAAAATATTTTGAGGACTCACCTTCCAGGACATGATTGGCACTAAGAACTCAAAGATGGGTAAACCAAGAGTTTTGCCTGTTAGGGGCAATATGACCTGTTCTACTGTGGTCAGGTCTATGCAAACCTACTCCCAGATTCTGAGGAAGCAGAGAGGCTGAAGAAAGAGGCTGGTATATAGAGTTTCTCAGAAAGAAACATTTAACAGGGACTTACGAACAGGAGCCATGCCTCTGTCTCAGGTGGTGGAGGGATGGTGGAACCCCGGTGCTATTACCCTTCAAATCCAGGGTTTACAGACTACGGGGGAGTAGTGGTTCAGAAGGGAGGTGTAGACAATTGACGTATGATGACATAAGGTTGCTTTGACCTAAGGGCAAGATTTATGGTAAATACCTGCTCTTACAGAAGAAATCATAGGTAAACTGGAAATCTTAGAGGGCTTCCCTAAACAGAAGTTAATCAGAAGCCGACATGTGGGTTAGCTCCCAAGACGGAGTTGGAATTGTTTTTACTTTCACATGGCCAGCGCTCTCACAGGACTGTGCCTACACTACAGTGAGAGCCCCACAGAGGGCACTCATCTATCTGCCTGGAAGTGCAGAAAGGAGAGGAGGGCTCCCAGAGGAGGTGATATCTGAGTCTAGCCTGGAGTTGGCTCTCTCCAGGTGGCTGGCATTGAGACCATGCTTGGGGTTGGAATCTCCTGCCTCGTCTCCCTCCTGGGGACCCACCTCACTTCTGGAAAGCCAGCTCTGGGGTGAGGGATTGCTGAAGCAGTTTTGTTACTCTTGCCAGAGCCAGAAAATATGTTATCTCTTCCGGGTCAGATATTTTTATTTCACAAACCATTGTATAGGTAATGCCTCAGCCCAAGCGGTGGCTTTCATGTGGGCCACGTTCTTAGGCTGGCAGATGGTCGTGCCTCTCAGATCGTCAGGCCACCAAGGTGGCTTCCCCTCTCCATTGGCTCCAGCCTGTTACCGCTGCTTCCAAATTCTGTACACGGCAATGGCATTGCTGAGAAAGGACACTTACCTGGCAGTTGTGATTTAAGGGTCACTTAAAGATACCGTGATTGGGTTGAATTAAGAACTGCAGAAGAGACTGCCTAGATCTCAGATGTTGTGATGATATTCTCAGTATCCACTCAAGGTTTCATGAAAGAAAAGACTATATCATTAAATCTAATCAAACTAGGAAACCTGCTGGCTTGAGAAGAGAATGGATGCCTATCGTCCTGGACATATATTTTTCCTTACAGGGTAATTTAAAGAGAAAGCAAAACTTAGGCATTCTTTCTGGATGGCGTACTTCAGATAAAAGGAAGAACGTCTTTGAATTCTGATACAGAGGTTTGTTTCTAGACTATATGTTGCGTGTTTGTTTCAATGAGGAGAGAAATGGATTTTTGCAAAAGGTGATTTGTAAGCCGTGGCATTGCCCATGCCTGTACAGTTTCAGGACGTAACAGGTACATGATAAATATTTGTTAAACATACAAATGAGGGAAAGAATGAACAGAGGTTTCCCTCTGATTGCAATGACTAAATCACTGTGAAAGTTCAAGGTTGCCGTAGCAGTTGCAATTTTCTGCCTTTGAATTAAGGCTGAGGACTCTCTCTCCCAATTAGTACTTACAAAAGTACAATAAATAAACTGAGCAGCAGCTGCTGATGTCCCCTCTTCTTCAATTTTAACTATTCTTTTCATCTTAGGACTTAGTGAAATCTGTCTTTGCAGACAGGATTGATTATTTTCACTACCCAGAAATATCTGGAAATCATACATCCTCAAGTACCAAAGGAAACCACCCGGTGAGAAATCTAGACTCTTTTCCTGTGCATTTAGATGCAACTCTGGCTTCTTCTTGCAGGCTGTGTTTGCCTGGTATGCACCCTGATAGCTTAGGAACTGGTCCTCATGAAGAGAGGAAACACCCTGTTTCCCAAGAAGCTTTGGTGGGCCCTGATGTCCAGACAAGCCAGTGTCCTGATCAAGCATTGGTGTGGCCAGAGGACAGGCTGGGCTTCTTCTCAGCATTCTTCTAGATCCAGGATTTCTTATGGAAATGAAAGCACTTCTGAAAGAATCAGTCCCACTTCAGCACAGATCAGTTGGTTGTAACTCAGAGGACGCTCTGGGAATGTGTCGCGCTGGTAAGTACCAAGGGCTGCAAGCCAAGGAGGAAAGCTGTACTGTTTGGGGGAGGCAAGACAGACAAATTCTTAAAGCTTCATCATTTGGCTTCTTTCCCAGCCTGTACCCAGAATCTTGAGGAAGAAAAAGGCTAATTGAATTTTTGCTCCCTATGAAGACCCTTCCTCACTAGTGAGAGTTAAAACCCAGCAGACAAGGAAGCAATTTTAAAAAAACAAACTCTTCCAACTGTATGTATTTTGGAAAGTGCAATTTGCTTCAGTTATGGTAATGCTGAAACATAATCTAAATGAGAAACTCGTATCCCAAATATTCAGTGAAGTCAGTAAAGAGTAAGAACAAATGCTATCTTCCCACTGCCTAGAATTTCCCTCCATATTGAGGCCTAGGGAAGTGGTTAAGAGCTTGACGAGTAGGGATTATTTGATTTTGAGGAGGATTATAAAAGAGCTTTATGAGGAAAATGATGAGCAGCTATTAAGAGACTGCACATGCGGGAACAATGGAAAGACCTAGAAGAAAGTGGATTAGAACGGAAGAGGATGTTTGGGGGGTTAAGAAAGACCCTCCTCCCTGGGTTTTGCTGGGGAGATCTACATGGGTTTCCGAAGGCGATTGCAGTCTGTCTGCTGTAAGTTGAATCAATCAGCAAACATGCCTTGAAAGGCATCACATCAGTCCTGTGGGAGACACCACGGAGCATAAGACATGAACTCCCACTTAGGGGAACCCATGGTTCGAGTTGAGGGGAACAGACTCCGTAGCCTCTCAAAGCCATTTATCCAAGAGAATGAATTAATCTTCTAACAGTTTTCAAAAATCAATATGGTAAAGAATATTTTGCCTTCACAAATTGTAATTGACCCAGCCCCCATCAACCAGCCACAACCTGCTTTCCTCACAGTCCTCTCTATAACTTTTCCTGAGCACTCCGCGCTCTGGATCTGGCCTGATCCCAGCCTCTTTTGTTTTTTAATAGACATCATATAGTTTTTTGTTTGTTTGTTTGTTTTCTTTTTGAGACAGAGTCTCGCTGAGCTGGAGTGCCATGGCGCAATCTTGGCTCATTGCAACCTCCATCTCCTGGGTTCAAGCAATTATTCTGCCTTGGCCTCCCAAGTAGCTGGGACTACAGGCATGTGCCACCACGCCCAGATAATTTTTGTATTTTTAGTAGTGACAAGGTTTCGCCATGTTGGCCAGGCTGGTCTTGAACTCCAGACTTTAAGTGATCCACTCACCTTGGCCTCCCAAAGTGCTGGGATTACAGGCGTGAGCCACTGCGTCCAGCCTTTTAATAGACTTTATATTTTAGAGCAGTTTTAAGTTCATAGAAAAATGTAGTGGAAAGCATAATCTCCCTCATCCCCCCTCCCAATCTCCCCCACTGTCAGTCCCCATCAGTATCCCAAACCAGAATGGTATGTCTGCACAAACAATGAACCAGTGTTGACACATCATTATCATTCGAAGTCCATTGCTGACATTAGGCTGTATGTTCTGTGGGTTTGGACAAATGTATAATGACATATATCCTCCATTACAGCATCGTACAGAGCAGTTTCGCTGTCTAAAAATTCCCTGTGTTTCACCTGTTCATCCCTCCCTCCCCACTAACCCCTGACAAGCACTGGTCTTTTGCCATTTTTGAGTGTCAGAGCTAAAATCATACAGTAAGTAGACTTTTCAAATTCACTCCTTTCACGTAGTAATATGTATTTAAGATTCCTCCGTGTCTTTTCATGGCTTGTTAGCTCATTTCTTTTCAGTGCTGAATAATATTCTAACCTCTTCTGTAGACCCGTCATAGCTCTCAGGCTGCTACCTGGTATAGAGACAGAAGCAAAGGGGATATGGCTGTCTGGAGGACCAATGTCCCTTAGGCACTGCATTTGAGAAAGGGTTGCCCACGGAGAAAAGCTCTGTCCCTTTAAAGCTCTGTCCTATAAGGAAATTTTGGAAATTTTAAAAATCCTGTTTCAGTGGGTAAATTAACCCCTTACTTATTTGCAATGATCATATCATCCTGCCTTTGCAGCAACTCGGGATAGTTTCCTAGTTTCTGTCTCTGAACTGGAAGGAGCAGAATGATTGGAACTTGTTCCCAGTCCTGCCTCTTCACATAGACCCCTTTCATGCTCTGTCCCCTACTTTCTGTGCTGGCTGCCCACATTCCCCTGTTGTCACTGTCTCCGTAGGGCTCCACTTGGCCGCTTTGAGGCCTCTGTTCCAGGAGATATGCTATTGCATGGGATGATATGAGCAGGCCTGGATGTAGGTTGGTTTTGCTGCTGCAGTAGGTATAATTTGTCTGATTTTTATTGATGTGGAGCTCCTGTCTCTCAAAGAGAAGGCTTCCTCTCCTCCAGGGTTAAAATGCTTGTGGAGCACGTATGTTCATTGCAGCACTATTTACAATAGCAAAGACTTGGAACCAACCCAAATTCCCATCGATGATAGACTGGATAATGAAAATGTGGCACGTATATACCGTGGAATACTATGCAGCCATAAAAAAAGAGTGAGATCCTGTCCTTTGCAGGGACATGGATGAAGCTGGAAGCTGTCATTCTCAGCAAACTAAAACAGGAACAGAAAACTAAACACTGCATGTTCTCACTCATAAGTGGGAGTTGAACAATGAGAACACATGGACCCAGGGAGGGGAACAACACACAAGGGGGCTGTTGGAGGGTTAGGGACAAGGGGAGGGAGAGCATTAGGACAAATACATAATGCACGCAGGGCTTAAAACCTAGAGGACGGGTTGATCAGTGCGGCAAACCACCACGGCACATGTATACCTATGTAACAAACTGCACATTCTGCACATGTATCCTGGAACTTAAAGTGAAAAAAAAAAGTGTATTTGACATTAAAAAAAAATATGACTGGGTGTGGTGAATCACGCCTGTAATCCCAGCACTTTGGGAGGCCCAGGCAGGCAGATGATGAGATCAGGAGATCAAGACAATCCTGGCCAACATGGTGAAACCCCATCTCTAGTAAAATACAAAACAATTAGCTGGGAATGGTGGCTCGCGCCTGTAGTCCTAGCAACTTGGGAAGCTGAGGCAGGGGATTTGCTTGAACCCAGGAGGCGGAGGTTGCAGTGAGCTGAGATCGTGCCACTGCACTCCAGCCTGGCGACAGAGCAAGACTTCGTCTCAAAAAAAAAAAAAAAAATGCTTGTGCAGGATCCCACGTGAGTTGGCCCTGCCTTTCTGCGTTCCCACAGACAGGATGGTAAGCAGTGAAGACTCGTACACAGTTCACTGTGGCAGACTCATGCACATTGATGTGTTAACCTTTTCTTCTGTCTTCTGTCAATGGGTTTTTATTCGGTAACTAGGTTTTAATATAATGAGATAAAGATTTGCAAAGTATTGTAGTAATGTCTTATTAATGAGTTCTATTTATAGGTGATCTACACTAAGCTGTTGCCTTAAACTCTTTACTTTCCCAAAATAATCTTGGCCTGATTTTAAAAGACTGTTTATAGAGACTCCTCTGATCTCTTACGCTCTGGGACCACTCTCTTGGTTCCTTGCTCAGCTAGTTCAAGGAAACTAATTTTACATTCAATAATTTTAGTTTCTGATTGTAGATGTAGAACAATATTATGATCCTCTTGGAATGCTGCTAAAGGAGCAGCTTAAATATGGAAATAATGAGCTTTCTGCAAACATGCAAAGAATTATAATAATACTTAGAGAAATAAAGCATTGTTGTGATGCTTGATTTTAGTACCTTCAATTATAGTTTGCAAATTCATAGGTCATTTCATGGAATTGTTATTTCAGCATCTTTCTTCTTTATTTTTCTGTGCTAGTGTTTGCCCTTTTCTATTTTGATCTTTCTGTAAAGCACTCTTTTTCTGCAAACAACAATTTCTGAAAATAACACTATTGGCGAGACCAGCAGGTCTGCTTTCATCTCTTCTCAGCCCTGGTACATGCTGTCTACTGAAGTATTGACTTCAAGTCTGCAGGCTCAGTAATAATGTCTATTGTGTCTATTTACGGAAAAGGAATTTTCTGGACCTCATTTTCTTTCGGGGAGAAAGGGAATAATTATGGACATTTATATATCACCCTGAGCATAATTGTGTTGAAGCAGGAAAAACAGAAAACAAAAAGACAAGATCCTGGACATCCAAGGCTCAAGATCTAAGATGTAATATTCCAAATATCACAGCAAATAGCCAAGCTGAAATATGAAAGACATGGCAAAACAGGTAACTTGGAAGAGTCCATGGAAAAAGTGATTCAAGAGAATGATAATATCTTCTTTCAGATTCTTGTGTGGATTCATCATGAGCTTCAGACAGAGCAAAAACACTGTGTCAGGCACCATGAAGCTTGGTCAAGTGTGGTACCTCCCCAGAGAGAATAACTAGGGAAAATATTGAGAATTTTAAAAACGTTGATGTGCATCAATGAAACAGGAGATACAGCCTTGCAATCAGGAAGGATCACGTGCCTTTCAAGTTTTGCCAGTAGAGGTAATAGGATTTTTGTATTGCAATGACACCTGATTTTGTATTGCAATGATGCCATAATTACTTTTATGGCAAGTAGTTGTGGTTAGGGTATAGTCTGACTCTAATTAGCCAAAGAGGCTGAACCCATTAGGACAATGACTATCTGAATACATGACATACAACGTGTGCTCAGCCTTCTGCACAGCTCTTGCTGTAGTGGTTTGGTTTACCACATAGACCCCATTAGCTTCTCCCATCAGCCACAGCACTTACAAGTGTAAATGAATTTATGTAGACAGTCCTTAGTGGGTTTTTTTTTTCCCCTTATGGTAAAATGTTCTCCCTCCAGTTTCTGATTATTGAATTCATGTTTGTCTTCAAGACCTTGGTCAAATGCTATTTGTTCTGGGAAGCTTTTCATCTTTTGTTCTGTCAGAATGAATTTAACATTTCCTCAAAGCCCCAGTGGCATCTATTCCTACATAGAAGTTAATTCGCTTTCTTCTGCTGTCATTACATACCTGCTTCTCCCACTGAATTTTAAGTTATTTTAACTCAGTGACCATCTCTTATTCTTATTTGTAATATCAATGCATAACACTGTGCATGGTGCATGTCAATTTGTTCTAAACAAAATAAAAGGATTAGTACCTTGTAGAGCAGATCTCATTAAATCAACACAGTTTTTCAGTACTCCTGTGAGCAAGACCCTGAGTAAGGGTCGAATATTCTTCTAAGCCTTGCGGTAAGGGCTAGAAGAAAGTGCACAGAAAGCTTCCTCATCCATAAGTGGGATGGTCTGAAGATCGAGTCACTTGTATGCACAGTGTCTAATGTGAGATAGGTGCTCAGTCTACAGTAACCATAGCTGTCACTTAGGAATTTTTCTGTTGGCTGTTGACTGAGCTAACATCATCCCTGGAATTTCACTTTGGGAGTTTCTCTGAACTGGTTCTACTCCCTTCTAGGCCTGCAGCCTGCTTCCAAGTTTTCACGACCACTCCTTTAACCATTTTCCTTTGTTCTTGCTATGCAGACCTTCATATAACCAATCCTGTTGTGTTCATCCAGTTTTTCTGCTCTGTTTTTAACATTTCTGTTCTCCTACTGACTGTACTCCAGGAGTTCTGGGCTCTTAATCTCTCAGGTAGATCCTTTCCTTTTCCTTTCTCCTGGAAGCAATTCATTATGACAATATTAGCAAAAGATGATGGCTCATTTATAATGTTGTCAAACTTATACAATTCTTACAACCTTCTTTTAAAACTAGCTCTATACTAGGGATATACCGTACTATTTGTAAGTTTTAAGGAGGGTGATATCTTTTGCAAAGACTAAAGGTTTTTCCCCTGCTGCAGCTCATGCTTTGTCCTTCTCAGTCAGAAGGAGAATATCAAGTGTGTTTCTACATGGTTGCTGGTTCCTGAGAGGTGGCTAGTACTAAGAGAAGAGACCTGGATGAAGACGGGGAATCTAATGTTTGCTTCATGGCTGCCTGCTTATCAGATTACATGAGTTTTCACAAATCACTTAGCTTTCTCAGAGCCCTAATTTTCGATACAGAAAGCAGGAATAATAGTCACTGTCAATCTCAGACAGTTGTCTATCTTGTCAGCCGAAATGTTTTATACTGTTGTTAGGAGACTGAGAAGACTGGTTTAACAATTTAAGTGTAGCCATATAATGAGGTGGCATAGCTCTGTAGTTCACTGCTTTGGGAAGATGCTTAGAATGTATTGTCTTAAAAAACTACTGCATAATTCCATTTTATGTTCAAAAGTGCATGTTTATTTGTGTGTGTGTATATATATGTACATACATATACATATTTATATATACATACATGCATTAAAAAGCAGCCGATACTGGAAGGCAGCACACATAACTGTGAGTGCAATGTGATTGGAGAGTTAATATCATTTCATCTCATTTCTGACATCTACATTTCTCTAAGTGGTGGGATTCTGGGTGACTTTTACCTTTTCTTTTGCAGTATTGAAAACAAATTAATAAAAAGAACTTTAAATCTTCCTGCCCAAACTCTTCTCCTCCTAAAACTATCTAAATAAAAATGCAGTTTTTGTCTGCCTGTAATTCTGTCTCTTCCTGCATCAGACCCATATAGATTTCTTTTTAGCTGTAAAGATTTGTAGGGAATGTTGGCAATAGTCTGGATGAAAATATGGACTACTTTGTCAGAAAGTTCCTTTGGCAGAGGATGGTGGGTGCCCCTCTCAGAGACAGGCAGGCATCCTCCGGGAGGGGAATAGATGTAGCCTGGGTTGAGCTGCTTGGATCATGTAAATGAACAACTCTATATAGGGGTGCTTCAGGGGCAGAAGTACCAGGGAGTTATTTAATGATGGGCAGCAGTTTATCTAATGATTCCTGCAGGACACCTACGATGCCATAAAGCAGTATTCAAGAGTGATAAATTGCTTATTCTATAAGGTCTATAACTTAAGCCACCATATTTGGGGACTGGAGGCTACAGGGATTTATCTTCCAAGAAATAACTTTGTTTCTGATGGAGAGCATGCGTCTGATTGTTTGGAGATCATCTGTCTTCTATAGCCACCGGGTGTGCTCAAACTATATTAGATGCTAAAATAATCCAGTTAAGGAAAGCAGAGCTCAAAACACCTACTATCCACAGAACCACTGGCCAGGTGGCTGCCGAAGGACTTATAAGAAGGGCCTTCAGACTTCTTGAAAGACTCTTTTGGGAGTAAAAGGTAGAGAATATCCCCCCTTAGGCCTAGTGCATCTAGTTATAATGGTAAGAAGGAGGTAGGGGCCTAGGAAATGGGGGAATCATAGATTCATCACAGAGCAGCAAAGCCAACTGGTCACCCACCAGCCTGTTCCCTCTCTGAGCCCACAGCATCCAGGTAGGACCTATATGAGCATACCCCAGTAATGCCAAATGGATCAGTTCCTTCCTTCCTTCCTTCCTTCCTTCCTTCCTTCCTTCCTTCCTTCCTTCCTTCTTTCTCCTTTCCTCCCTCCCTCCCTCCCTCCCTCCCTCCCTTCCTCCCTTCCTTCCTTCCTTCCTTCCTTCCTTCCTTCCTTCCTTCCTTCCTTCCTTCCTTCTTTCTCCTTTCCTCCCTCCCTCCCTCCCTTCCTTCCTTCCTTCCTTCCTTCCTTCCTTCCTTCCTTCCTTCCTTCCTTCCTTCCTTCCTTCCTTTCTCCCTTCCTCCTTCCCTCCCTCCCTCCCTCCCTCTCTCTGTTTCTTTTCTTTCTTTCTTTCTTTTCTTTCTTTTCTTTCTTTCTTTCTTTCTTTCTTTCTTTCTTTCTTTCTTTCTTTCTTTCTTTCTTTCTTTCTCTTTCTTTCCTTCCTTCCTTCCTTCCTTCCTGCCTTCCTTCCTTCCTGCCTTCCTTCCTTCCTGCCTTCCTTCCTTCCTTCCTTTCTCCCTCCCTCCCTCCCTTTCTTTTTCTTTCTTTCTTTCTTTCTTTCTTTCTTTCTTTCTTTCTTTCTTTCTTTCTTTCTTTCTTTCTTTCTTTCTTTCTTTCTTTCTCTCTTTCTTTCCCTTCCTTCCTTCCTTCCTTCCTTCCTTCCTTTCTTTCTTTCTTTTCTTTCCTTCTTTCCTCCTTTCCTCCTTCCCTCCCTCCCTCCCTCCCTCCCTCCCTCCCTTCCTTCCTTCCTTCCTTCCTTCCTTCCTTCCTTCCTTCCTTCCTTCCTTCCTTCCTTCCTTCCTTCCTTCCTTCTTTCTTTTTTTGAGATGGAGTCTTGCCCTGTTGCCCAGGTTGGAGTGTAGTGGCATGATCTTGGCTCACTGCAACCTCTGACTCCCAGGTTCAAGCAATTCTGCCTCAGCCTCCTGAGTAGCTGGAACTACAGGTGTGCGCCACCACACCTGGATAATTTTTGTATTTTTAGTGGAGATGGGGTTTCACCATGTTGGCCAGGCTGGTCTTCAACTCCTTACCTCAAGTGATGCACCCACCTCAATCTCCCAAAGTGCTGAAATTACCGGTGTGAGCCACTGTGCCTGGCCCCAAAGGGATCCATTTGTAAATTCAGTAAACCAAAACAAAAAATCTAGCTTTGTGTTTGATTTTTTGGTGCAATACTGCAATAGAAGTAATTCTTCTAGTAGTTTTGGTGACAATATCTTTTATACTTGTAGTCAGACTTCTTTTTATTTCCTTTTTTTTTTTTTTTTTGAGATGGAGTTTCACTCTTGTCGCCTTGGCTGGAGTGCATTGGCATGGTCTTGACTCACTGCAACCTCCACCTCCCAGGTTCAAGCGATTCTCCTGCCTCAGCCTCCCAGGTAGCTGGGATTACAGGCGCCCGCCACCACACCTGGTTAATTTTTGTATTTTTAGTAGAGATGGGTTTTGCCATGTTGGCCAGGCTGGTCTCGAACTCCTGACTTCAGGTCATCTGCCCGCCTTGGCCTCCCAAAGTGTTATTTTTCCAAAGACTTACAACCTTAATTGATAATGTGATAATCTAAGTTAAAATCTAAGTGAGCCTAGTTGCTATTACTGATTCTGACTTATCCTTACATGTAGGGTGGAGTTCAAGCCATTCTGTTTTTTCCTTTTTAATGAGAATCTAGAGGCCAGAAGGGTAAGTTACCAGCGATTTAGAGGCCAAGCAGGTGTGGGGCAAAGGTCTTCTTCCCTGGAGTCTCTCTTCCATCGCTGGCCAAAGACCTTGTCATCATTTCAGAAGGACTCTTTATTCCCTTAAAGGCTGCTCTATTTTTATTCTTCAACAATCCCCTGTTTTAATTTTTATTTCTTCTTTTATTTCTTTGATGACTAATGAGGTTTATCATTTTTCCATGGATTGACTGAAAATCTTTCATAGTTGGTGGCTCTTTTCTTGCCTTCATGAGGGCATTGGAGTGAGCGTGAGGCGTGGTCAGTATCTGCCATGTGGAGTGATGATGATCAGAGAGTAGAACCATGGAGGAACCTTGGTGATCACTAAGCCTGACTTTCACTCCCAAATTAGGAAACTGAGATCCACAGAGACCAGATGACTTGTCAATAACTAGAACCGTGATTGCATCCTGATACTTGACTCTGTGACTATCTTATCACAAGGGCTGTGGTTTTTTGTTTTTTTTTGAATCGGAGTCTCGCTCTGTCGCTCAAGCTGGAGTGCAGTGATGCAATCTTGGCTCACTGCAACCTCTGCCTCCCGGGTTCAAGTGATTTTCCTGCCCCAGCCTCCTGAGCAGATGGGATTACAAGCATGTGCCACCACGCCTGGCTAATTTTTTGTATTTTTAGTAGAGATGGGGTTTCACCGTGTTGGCCAGGTTGGTCTTGAACTCCACCCACCTTGGCCTCCCAAAGTGCTGGGATTACAGGTATGAGCCACCTTGCCCAGTTGGGCTGTGTTTCTTAAACAGAAGTACCCATCATAATAAACTATATAAGTAAATGTAATAAATTTTAGGAGATTAAGCTGGCTGTTCTCAACTACAGGACCTAGTCTGGAATGTCATACTAACCAGTCCCTGGATGCATCTTATGTTTATGTCGCTTTCCCGCAAGTTGAGTGCCTTCATCTATTCAACTGAGGCTTCTTACGTATTATTAACCCCACTCATGGTATTAATTCCAAGCTGCAAAGTCTCAGAAGCACACGTGATGCTGAATTTCATTGCCCAAGTTGTGGTTAATTACCTGATGTATACCTCGTTCTAAGAGAATTGCCCTTGGTTGCTGTATGCTTATTTTCCCTTCTTTTGTGCTCTCCCCATAACCCAGCTATCATTCATCTCTTCATTAGTTCCTGTCCCATGCTTGTGGCACAGGGTCATGCAGAGCAGGTGCTGGGTAAATACTTTACCAGGAGCGCACACATTGCCCATTTGCCAGAGAAGAAGCAAAAGAGCATGGTGCTTTTGCTCAGGGACATGGTTTCGGAGAAAACTGATGCTGAAAGCCACCTGAGACTGTGACGGCTGTGAGAGTTTCTAAGCTTTTGCATTAGAACAACATTTTCACCACTACAGATCCAATAGCACAGAATGTTATTCACTGTCGCATTTGCCTATGAACATATATTCATAGGCATATATGTGGGTATATTTCAGTTAGCATATCCTCCTCCCCATGTGCTCTCCATGCATCCAGTATGTGGCCCCAAATCTTGGGGCAATGCTTGACTGCCCCTTCTCTCACACCCCACCCCTAGTCCTTCAGCAAATCCTGCTGCCTCTGCCTTTGAAACAGGTCCCCAATAGAACCACTTCTCGCCACCTGCACAGCTAAGGCCCTGGGCCAATCCAGTGTCATCACTCAACGGGGTCTGCACTGATCCTCTACCCTGCTCCCTTCCTCAATTGTTTATTCTCTAGTCTACAGCAGATTGAGCCTTTGAAGATTTCATCAGATCAAATGACACTCCCACTTGAATCGCAAAGTGGCTTTTTTAGTTCTGTGTAGACATAAACCAGAGCTCAACAGGGTAAATGCTCTTTGTGGTCCAGCTCTTGGGTCTAAACTGACATCCTGAGTCTCTTCCTCTTGACTTGTCACGCGCGTACGCTGGCTTCCTGCTGTTCTTCAAAAGCAGTGAGCACATCCCCTGTCTCGGCCTCGGCTCTTCTCTCTCTCACTGGGTTTCTTTCCTCATCTCAATCAATTATCTGATCAAATGTCATCTCTTCAGAAATGCCCCCTTGGCCTCCACATCTAAAGGTGATCTTCTTAGTCACTTGGTCCCTCTCTATCCCCCTATCGTTTTTTTTTTTTTTTTTCTGAGACAGGATCTTGCTCTGCCACCCAGGCTGGAGTGTAGAGGCCCAGTTGTAGCTCACTGCAGTCTCAAACTCCTGGGCTCAAGGGATCCTCCTGCTTCAGCCTCTAAAGTAGTTGAGACCACAGGCGTTCGCCGCCACTCTGGCTATTTTTAAAATTTTTTGTAGAGATGGGGTTTCATTATGTTGCCTAGGCTGGTCTCAAACTTCCAGCCTCAAGCAGTCCTCCTGCCTTGGACTCCCAAAGTGTTGGGATGGTAGGCATGAGCCACTACACCTGGCCTCTTTTTCTTTACTGAATACTTTATACGTTCATTCATTACTACCCCCTAGATTGCAGCCTCCATGAGACAGGCATTGGGTTTGGTTCACTGTTTTCACTATAGAAAATAAACATCTGTGGAATGAATTACTGGGATTATCTGAGAACTGTATTTCAGTGATTAAAATTCCTGTTAATTTTAATCCTCCTCCTGGGGAGGAGGATATGCTAACTGTAATATACCCACATATATGCCTATGAATATACGTTCATAGGCAAATGCGACAGTGAATAACATACGACTGAAAGGGCCACTGGCAGCCTGCAGATGGTAAGACACTAGGGCTTGCCTATCATTGCCATTGGACTTGTTTGTGCTGCTGTTCCCCCGCTCCCACCCCTACCCCCATTTAAAATAAAATGTTATCAATAGATTTCACTTGAAGGTCTCTTGGAAGACTCCAGGATTAGTCCTGGCACCAGGGGTAGAAGATGAGAGCCCTGGATGATGTGTTTTCAGAGCAAGCGCAGACAGTGTGCATCGATTCTGGACAGCATTAATGTCTGCGTGTTTATCTCCTTTACAGAAATTCAAGAACCCGTATTACCCTCCCACCCAGTCCTCTCGAAATGGACAGATTCCAAAGCCCTCAAGAAACATTAGCTGTAATTTGTTGTATCACATGCCTTACAAATTGCCAAGGAGAAGCATAAATTGTCAATACTTCTTCCAGAAGGATTAACTTTATTAATATTTATGATTGGCCTCTGAATGGTATCGTTCAGCTTTTTGACTTTCTTTTATTCATGGGAGATGCACAAAGCAACTTCTTTTCGGGTTGAAAATACTGAGGCATATACAAAGTAAAGATATCTGAATGGACCCATAAGCCAAACCGTATTTTGTGCTTGTGACTTGTGTTTCTTGATGAGTGGTATACGGTCTTGAGCACTTTTGCTGCTTGGAATTGCCATGTGGTTGACAACTTGGGCTACCACAGGGGGTGGTTTAGAACACTGGATTCCAGATCAAGTAAAGCCATTTATCAGAACTGTAATTATGAAGTATTGAGGTATTTTCTTTTCACTTGCTTGTCGTCTTTGCATCCTGAGACCTTCTTTTGTCCCCAGTTTCCCATTAATTCTTGGCCATTTATGGAGACAGGTGTGGTTTAGTTTCCCCCAGTTTAGGCTGAGCCAGGTGTTTCATTCATGTTCAGCCTGTTGGTGTAACTGAGTCCCCACCTTCTACAAAGCTGGGTCCTAACTACCCAGGAACGTTTGCACTTATTTGACTTCATTTCTCCCCTTTCCCCAAATGCCTGGGTTCTAAGTCCTGCCTTTTTGGTCTGGGCTAGACACTGGCCAGTTTCTTTACCATTTTGGCTTCCGTCTTCTTCATCCATAGATGAGATAGTTGTATTGACAATCTGTAAGTCTATTCGTTTATGAGCTGATATTTATGGACTGTCATCTCAGATGTTGGATAAGTTTTCCTTGATTGATTCATTGATTCATGGACTCATATTCTAATTTGTTTCAGAAAGAATTTAAGGCAGCTAGATAAGTTTTTACTTCATTAGCTTACAAAGCACTTTCGCATGTATTATCCTGTTTGTTTATCCCAATAGTCCTGTGAGGCAGGTGAAAGTCTGATATTACTAATTTCATGGTACAGATGGGATTAAAGCCTCTTTAACACTCCAAATCTGATGATTCTATAGCCCAATTGTTCAATTTAGACTTGTTAGGATAATTATTCTAGCTCAGTGATTCTGAAACTTCGTTGCGTAGGACTGGAAGTTTGTTTACAGTAGAGATTTCTGACTCACTATATTTGGGTTGGAGCCCAGGAATCTGCATTTCTCATAAGCAATAGCATGATTCTGATCAGGAGGCTGCTGGCTGCACCTCTGTGCTTACACAGTGCCTGCCTCAGCAGGGATGTTCACCAAATGTCCATTGACTTAACTTATGCACAGCAAATCTCAAGTCAGTACTAAAACTTTTAAGCATAAACAGATATACAATGGACACAATATGCAGTCAGTTTTACTGTGGAGTCAGTTGATTGGCACCCAAGTGTCTGAAAGTAAAATTAACTGGTGCTCTGTGTACTGTGCTCCCAGGTCTCCTTGTTAATGCCGTAGGCTTCAGATTTTACCTCTTACACTTCTCATACCCATATGTCCCATAAACTCTCATTTTCCCTTATTAACAGACTCTCTCAACCCGCCTTTTCCTTCAGTGGCTTGCTTCAGGAAGCCCATTAATTCTCCCATTAGCAATTAGGGAACCATGGTCTCCCTGCCCAGGACATAGCTCCCAATGAATAAATACCCTCAGACGTGGAATAACAGGAACCTGTATCAAAAGATCCCCACTGTCCTGTAATAATGCCCCTAATATTTGCATGGAACGAGAAAAGGCTCTATGTTAAAGCAGCATCAGCTGATGTTTTCTTGCAGTCTTTTAAAGTCCATTGATAAATGGCAGTACCCTATAGAAGGTAACAAATAGGGTTTTAAGCCTTGCAGTGCCAGACCTTCACTGAGAAACTGTAGTCTCCTTGGGGACAAGGCTACTCTGCCTCCTCTAGATCTAGTACCGTATCATGTTAAAGAATATTTTTCTTTTCCAAAAAGTTAAATCATAACTCTCATAGACATAGTGTTAAAGAGAGAAGTGGGAAGATGTTACAATCGATTCCAGGCAGAATCCAAAGAGCAGATGCATTTGTAGATCAAGAAGATTGAAATGAATTTGCAAATAGAGGCTGAGCTGGCATCTTCCACAGTATGGTGGGTGCAATGAGCTGAGCTGCCACCCGACAGCATTTCCATGTCTACAGACAAGGACGATTTTGTATCGCCTTCCAAGATCCACAATTCGCAGAGCTCAGACAATGAAATGCTAGAATCAAATATCTCAGAAGGGTGTGAGTTTAACAGTTCATCATTTTCTATTGAAGCACCAATTTTCCTTGCCTTGACTATATGTACTTGTGTTTAACAGTCAGTTTAAGAGAGAATTCATCCTACGTTGGGCTGCTCTGAGATTTCTCATCTGGGTCTTTCTGTCAGAAACAGAACCACATCCTTTAATGAAGGGATCCTTAAGGTAGTGGGCTGGAAGAGGGGGAAAAAAAGGAAGAGAAGGGAGGGGGAAGAAGGATGTATCAGAATCATCGTAGAACCAGGGCCATGTGTGCGTGTGTGTGTGTGTCTGTGTGCATGCGTGTGCACGCGTGTGTTTAGGAAAAGCTCCTCATACCCTTGCTGAGATATTTGACTGCTCTGAAGTTTTAGGTTCCCATTGTGATCATTGAGTGCAGTGACTCCAGGCACTTGGCCCTGGAGACTTTAGTTCTTGTCTTGGTCAGTGACTTGCACCCTTGGGGCTTTGGTCCAATCGCTTGACTCCAAATATCCTCCTCTAAAACATGGAGAAATACTGATGTTGTTATTGTAGGGAAGTAGAATCTACTTTCTTTTCCTCCCCCATCACTAGGCTCATGGTTAAGGCCCCTATCTGTAACAAAAGACAGATTAATAAGAGAAAAACATACACATTTAATGTAAGTTTTCTGTGACCTGGGGACTTTCAGGAGTGAAGACCCTGAAACAAGGAGATACATTTTTATGCTGTTTTGCATTTTTTATGCCATTTTTAGGCTATTTTAACGAATGCCCAATGCACTCGTTCACTGGGCAGGTGGAGTTTCCAGGAACACAGGAAGTACCATGATGCAAACAGAGAAGAGCCCCTGAGAACCAGCAGTCAGGCTTTTGCTTGTTCTTATCAACTGTGATGTTTTACTACAAGTGTTAATTCTGTGCAGGCCTCTAAAGAATTGATATAGTATCTTGCTTTAGGGACTTTATATCAAATCGCAAATACAAGATTAATGATTAGGAAACAGCAAGTGCGAGAGTGAAATATAATCAAGGGCTATTAAGTGGTGAAATGTGAATAGATGATCATTGCTCTAGGTGGTCAGGAAAGAGTGCTCTGCAAAGAACCCTGGCCCTTACTTTATGTTTTCTGACAATGCACGTGCAGGCAGTTGTGACCCTGATTCTACTGACAATTGAAAGGAACAGAGAATTGAAGCAGGTGGACGAATAGTTCTAGAAAGGAATACAATACATACTTCATGGAAAAATGTATGCACTGGTCATGGGTACATTATCTTCCCAGAGCTGAAGGGTTTCTGTGGAAAATGCAGTCACAGACTCAGTATTCAGACTTAAGATTGGGAGTATCTCAGATTTTGATTTCATTTTGAAAGATAGGGAGAGGGCCCAAAGGGAGTCCTCCTTGTCCTTTCAGACTTATTTCTTTCTGTAATTTACAAATTCTTCATGTTTTTAAAAACCATTTGAAAAGAGCCATTTTACAATGAATTGGCCAGAAGGAGGTTAATACAGACAGGAAGGTGGCACAGCAGGGCTCTGGCCATCAAAGACAAGGATGAAGTGGGACCAGGTGGCCAGGAGTGGTTTTGGCTAGAGCAGACACAAGGCTTTGGAAGAGGCTGTGCCTCCCTGGTTAGCATTTTAAAAATTGTTCTCTGGGAAATGTCACATCCTTGAGCTTATTACATTGAACAATAGATAGGCTTTTAGATGCAATTTGGTGACTATAAAATAAAATCTTTGGTGATAATTGAAATGAGCTTCATATTTGATTTATAAAATTCAATGCTCTCGATAGATAATGCATGCAGGCCCGAATACCTAGGTGATGGGTTGATCTGTGCAGCAAACCACCATGCACATGTTTACCTATGTGACAAGCCTGCATATCCTGCACATGTATCCCAGAACTTAAAAAAGAAAAAAGTTGAATGCTCTCATTCACATGGTCACAGAGAGTTACCTATAAATATTTCTGGAATATTGATGGTAAGAATGGATATCCAAGCAGGCAACTTGAACACAAGAAGTTCAGTTTCATTTGAAGTCTGTGTTCTGTTCTTAGTAAGCTCAAGCATTAAAAGACAAACTTAAGGTTTAACTGGTGTGGCTATAAACAGCTCTGTACAAACCTCCACCTACTTTAAAAAAATTACTTCCATGGGATGTCTTCCTGAGGTTATTTTATTTCAACCATGCCTTCCCTTTATTTCTAGAGCTTTGACTGAGGTTCTAAGACTGCACATGAAGTATTTAGGATTTTGTCTGTTGTGTCCAGTGTGATATAACTCTGGATCAACGGAGAGCTCACATTCTTTAGAAATATTACTAATCACTTTGACGTAGAAAGCACAGATTCAAATCATTTTGCATAGAGTATTCCCGTAGTGGTTCTAGCATTGTAGTGGATAACCAGATGCTTACTTAGGAGTACGTTTTGTTTTCTAGGTGCTTCCAGAGCCCCATTCTTTACTATGTGTGAGACACAGAAACTGTCCTTTTCACATTTTTAAACATGTTTCTCTAAAACTTGTAGTCTCTCCTCTTTTAAATTTTTTTTAGAGTCAGGGTCTCTGTCTGTTGCCCAGGCTCAAGTGCAGTGGCGTGATCATAGCTCACTGTAGCCTCGAACTTCAGGACTCAAATCATCCTCCCACCTCAGCCCCCCGAGTAGCTAGGACTACAGGCCTGTGCCACTGCACCTGGGTATTTTTAAAAATTTTTCGTAGAGACAGAATCTTGTTGTGTTGCCTAGGCTGGTCTTGAGCTCAAATGATTCTCCTACCTCAGCCTCCCGAGGACTGGGATTACAGGGATGAGTCACCGTGCGTGGCACTCTTCTTTTAAAAGAGAAGTAAACTATATGGAAACTTGAAAATTACACGAGCAACTATTAGTTTTTACTTGCACAGGACTGGAAGTAGACACTAGAAAAAGAAAACAAACGTGGAGTTTGGTCTCCATAGCCTGCAGTGGCTCTCCGTGGTGCCATGGAAATTGCTGCAGATGAAGCAACCGTGTCTATGTATTTGATGCCAAATTCCGCGGCTTGGCAGGACTGATAAAGGCAACATCTGATGAGAGTTCCCTTTGAGGATATTTCAATTTCTTTCCTTTTTTTTTTTTTTTTTCCTGCTTCTCTTAAATTCATCAGCATTTTTGCATATCATGCAGTACCTAGAACAGATCTGCCATTACATCCTCCCTACCTCAGTCCCACCAGTTATGAAATGGTGATGAGAAACAACTCTTGAAAGTGATGAAAAGAGGTATAGGGCTCAAAACCTGAGTTCTGGTTTTCAGAAAAGACAAAGCAATACCATTTCCCCCTCTTTTATTTTTCTGACTTGTTCCTATAGTATTATTTAAACAGTCAAAACCACTTATGAATCAAGAATAATAATATAAATAATTTCTTAAGGACTTAGTAAATACATACAGAGGTGTTTTTGAAAGCAAGTATTATTGATCTCAGTAATATATTTTGGCACAAGCATTGGCTTAATAGACTACTTAAGTGTTTATTTTTAAAGCATTGACCTGTTTGTAAGGCTTCATGTCGGGCTACAGGTGAGGTTTGAGAGCACACACTTGGAAGGCTCCACTAGTTCTATTTAGAGATTTCTAAAAGGTCCCCATTAGACCAATGAGTTAAGATCCCCATTATCACTGTAGTCTTCTGTCAATAAACATCCTTGCCTTCCCTGTTTTGCGTTTAGTACAGCCTTATTAAAGTTACCAAAAGATGCTTGCATATATTGTCATAGGAAATTCCCATTACTATTCATGCTTTTAAGAAAACAATGAACTTGATCTTCACACGAGTCAAACTATATAACACACACAGAGAGGCTCTCTACAAGGAAAGATGTTTTTTTGGAAATAGGCATTGCAATGGGAATGTGCATGCCACAGTGAAAACTGTGTGTGTATTCAGAGAGGTAAAGGGAAGGCAACGTTTTTAAAGGAAAAAATGAGGAGGATTACATAATTGTTCGAAATCGTTATCCTTGGCTGCAGAGATCAGTGACAAGAGTGCTGCCAGTCTGATGGTGCACAGGTTATTGCTGGGGCAAATGTCCTTACAAAAGTATTTTTTTGTGTCGGGTTTTGATAGCCTTTGTGCATGGTTGTGGTTTTTGCAGCTGTTGGTAATAGTTCTTGTTATCAGGCATACATGAATGACAACCCTCTCTTTGTGGCCTTCCCTGGCTCTGTTTGTCAGGGTTATCTTAACATTAGTGACTCCATTTTGGTTCTGACAACTTTCACGCGTCTTCTTTCACTGCTGCACCCCCACCACAGCGTCGCGACGGAAGGCATCAACTTCCACCCTCTGACTCTTGGACAGATGGGCACTGGTATCACTTAAGCTTCACTTTCAGAGCTCCTTCTAGGCCTTTTTACCCACACATAGCCTTCCTTCTTTTTTTTTTTTTTTTATTAAATAGATCAGATTATACATTAGTAGCAACTTTCTTTTTCTCTTAATGTATCTTTGATAGCTTTCCTTATTTGTAGATGTCTACCCTATCTTAAAGCAGTATAATATATTTCATAGTAGGTGTGTACCAAGGTAATGAAGTGAATCTGCATTAATAAATGTTTAGGATGTCTGGTTTTTACAAAGCTTGCGAGTGATCCTTGGCCATGTGCATTTTTTGTGTACATTTTCGAATATTTTTGTATGATAGAATCCTAAGGATGGAATCGGGTTTTGAATTTTGTAGTACACGTTCATGTGATTTTTTTTCTAAAAGCTGTACCAGTCTGTATTTATAAGTCTACGAGAGCACCCATTTCCACTTAGACAAAGCAGCAATGAATATTATCAGTCTTTTTAGGTTGTGCAATCTAAAGGATGTCAAATGTGTGTTTAATTCTTATAATTTGCATATTACTGACTACTATTAAATTGAGCATCTTTTTACAAGTTCTTGATCAATTTTATTAGTTGGAGATCAGATATTTGGCATAGATCATTCCTTGTAACAATATAACTTAAGGTCTACTAAGGACTAGTAAGCACTTGGGATTTAGAGATGAAGGAGTTTAAATGTTTCCCTTTAAGGAATCTACAAGCTAGCGAACAGCAGTGAGGTATGCACAAATAATCCTAACAAGGTGAGTTGTGTCCATTAACAGCATAGGCAAAGTTTAAAGAGGGATGTGAGGATGAGGATTTCAGAGGGTCAGGGTTGAGCCAGGTTTGAAGATTTCTCCAGGTGGCAGATGGGGAGGGCCATCAACAATGTGAAATTGTCGGCACACCGTGTCCTAGAAAGACGGGTTGTCCTGCAGGGCTTGGTGTGGGAAATGGAGCTGGGAAGGGGATCGTGGACCTGCTGTGACAAGATCAGGGGAAGAAATCTTTTCCTGGGCCCAGCGGAGGGTCCAGGAATCCTGTTCTCACTGCATAAAATGCTTTTTATTATCTGTTATAAATATGTGTTGACTGAAGGTGATGATTCCACGTCTTCACTTGTCTGCTTGGCCCAAAGTCCATTCTTCCCATTCTTGTGTCGTTTCTTCCATGGCAGATCATTCTAACACACGGCAGTGTTGTTTCAGCCTTAGGTTCTCTGTAATCACATCATCAACACAGGTGAGTTGGCATTCCAGTCACTTTCCAATGTAGGAGGAAGTTAATTGGTGATTCCCTTTTTTCCTCCTCTGAGGACTGCTCATGATCTCTGCAGGGATTTCTTTTTTTTTTTTTTTTGTTGAGATGGAGTCTCGCTCTGTCACCCAGGCTGGAGTGCAGTGGCCGGATCTCAGCTCACTGCAAGCTCCGCCTCCCGGGTTTATGCCATTCTCCTCTGCAGGGATTTCTGAGCAGGATGTCTTAGTCAGAGGCATATATTTAAGTCTAACTGCTGTTACACTTAATAGAAAGTGGCTTGTAAAACACGTTAAAATATTTACAGGGCTCCTTTGAAACATAGTGATAAAATACTCAGCCAAACTTCTTTTTGGAAACAAGTTCACTTAAGCCATTCAGTAAAGATGGCTTGGCCAGGCGCCGCAGCTCATGCCTATAATCCCAGCATTTTGGGAAGCCACAGTGGGAGGATCACTTGAGGTCAGGAGTTCAAGACAAGCCTGGCCGACGTGGTAAAACCCCGTCTCTACTAAAAATACAAAAATTAGCCAGGCGTGGTGGTGGGTGCCTGTAGTCCCAGCTACTTGGGAGGCTGAGCCAAACGTGTGAACCTGGGAAGCGGAGGTTGTAGTGAGCCGAGATTGCACCATTGCACTCCAGCCTGGGCAACAAGAGCAAAACTTGGTCTCAGATAAATAAATACATAAAGATGGCTTGATTTATGTCATTAAAGATGTTTCCTGCAAGTTTTCCTGATAGATCATGTGCATTTCAGTGATGACAGTGGAGATTCATTTTGTTTTCTAGCTACTAGTGGTTTTCAAAGAGGTAATGACATGGCACATCCCTTAAAAATGAAGAAATGGACTGAGGTACACACCCTGAAATATGTACTCTGTGTGTAAGTCTCAGCACATTTCCCTCTTTTCTTATACTAGCGTTAGAGCATTTGGGTTCCATTAGTGCTGTGTTTTGAATATACATTTTGCTTTTTAAGTGCCTCCAACTACTGCTCAAGATCAATTTGCTCCTATTTTTAATGCTAGAAGCTCCCCCCAGCACTCCCCAACACCTGAAAAAAATTAACTAGGAAACAACATCCGCTTCTAGTCCTAGATCTCTAGTACTTGCAAGATGTCATACATTTGAAATCGTGCAGTATGCAGGCTTTTCAGGTTGGCTTCTTTCACTCAGCACTATGCGTTTAAGGTTCCCCTATGTCTTTTCATTGCTTGATAGCTCAGTCTTTTTATTGTGGACTAGTACTTCTTGGATGGATGGATGGATGATAGTTTGTTTATCCATTCACCTACTGAAGGACATCTTGCAAAAAGCAACACCATGAAGACTGTAGAAAGAGCAGTGCTTGCTGGGGGTTGGCAGAGGGAGAGATGAATGGGTGGAGCATTGTGTTAGGCTGTTCTGGTGTTGCTATAAAGAAATACCTGAGACTGGGTAATTTACAGAGAAAAGAGGTTTAACTGGCTCACAGATCCGCACACAGTACTAGAAGCGTGGTGCCAGCATCTGCTTCTGGTGAGGCCTCAGGGAGCTGTGACTCATGGCAGAGGGAGGGGCAGGAGCTTGCCCCTCACATAACAAGAGTAGGAGCAAGCGACAGCGTGGTAGGGGAGGCGCCACACACTTTTAAATGACTAGTTTCCCATGAACTCACTCATTAGCGTGAGGGCAGCACCAAGCCATGAGGGATCCACACCCTCAGACCTAAAGACTTCCCACCAGGCCCCACCTCCAACACTGGGGATTGTATTTCAACATGAGATTTGAGGGGACAAATGTCCAAACTATATCAAGCATGGAGGATTTTGAGGGCAGTGGAACTACTCTGTGTGGTACCATTATGGTGGCTACATATCGTCGTACACTTGTCCAGACCATAGCCTGTACAACACAGAGGGAACCCTAATGCCAACTGTGGACTTTAGTTAATAATAATGTATCAGGGCTGGGCACAGTGGCTCACGCCTGTAATCCCAGCATTTTGGGCGGCTGAGGTGGGTGGATCACTTGAGGTCAGGAGTTCGAGACCAGCCTGGCCAACATGGTGAAGCCTTGTCTCTACCAAAAATATAAAAAAAAATTAGCTGGGCATGGTGGTACATGCCTGTAATCCCAGCTACTCGGGAGACTGAGAGAGGAGAATCGATTGAATCCGGGAGGCAGAGGTTGCAGTGAGCTGAGATCGGTCCACTGCACTCCAGCCTGGGCGACAGAGCCAGACTCCCTCTTGGAAAATAATAATAATAATAATAATAATAATAATAATAATAATAAATCAGTATCAGCTCATCACTTGTAACAAGTGTAAAACACCAGCACAAGATGTTAATAAAGGGGGAAAGCCAGAGGGGGTGTGAGGGAGTATGTGGGAACTCTCTACATCAGGGGTTCCCCCAACACAGGAACCAGGCTGCAGAGCAGGAGGTGAGCAGTGGGTGAGCTAGCAAGTGAAGCTTTATCTGTATTTACAGCCACTCCCCGTAGCTCCCCATTACTGCCTGAGCTCCACCACCTGTCAGATCAGCGGCAGCATTAGACTGTGCGTTCGAGGGATCTAGGTTGCGTGCTCCTTATGAAAATCTAATGCCTGATGATCTGTCACTGTCTCCCATCACCCCTGATTCTACATTATGGTGATTTGTATAATTACTTCATTATATATCACAATGTAATCATAACAGAAATAAGGTGCACAATAAATGTAATGTGCTTGAATCATCCTGAAACTATCCTTCCACCCCCAGGCCATGGGAAAATTGTCTTCCATGAAACTGGTTGCTGGTGCCAAAAAGGTTGGCAACCACTACTCTACACTTACTGCTCATTTTCCTGGGAACCTAAAACTTCTTCTAAAAAAAAAAAAAACTGCTGAGCACGGTGGCTCATGCCTGTAATCCCAGCACTTTTGGAGGCCGAGGTGGGCAGAACATGAGGTCAAGAGATCGAGACCATGCTGGCCAACATGGTGAAACCCCATCTCTACTAAAATACAAACATTAATTGGACATGGTGGCACGTGCCAGTAGTCCCAGCTACTTGGAAGGCTGAGGCAGGAGAATCGCTTGAACCTGGGAGGCAGAGGTTGTAGTGAGCTGAGATTGAGCCACTGCGCTCCATCCTGGCAACAGAGTAAGGCTCTGTCTCAAAAAAAAAAAAAAAAGCAAGTCGGCCAGGTGTGGCGGCTCATGCCTGTAATCCCAGCATTTGAGGGACTGAGGAGAGCAGATCACTTAAGCCTAGTCCTTGGCAACATGGCAAAACCCCATCTCTACAAAAATTACAAAAATTAGCCAGGCATGGTGATGTGCGCCTGTAGTCCCAGCTACTCATCAGCCTTAGGTGGGAGGATTGCTTGAACCTGGGAGGTTGCGGCTGCAGTCAGCTGTGATTGTACCATTGCACTTCAGCCTGGGTGACGGAGTAAGACCCTGTCTCAAAAAAAAGTCTATTAATTAACAAAATTAAAACTTATAAAAAAGAAGTAGGCAAATTTAACTGGTCATGTGACAAAAATATTTATGAATCATGCCTCAGTTTCCAATCCTTACTTCCTACAGAGTTCTGTGCACTTGGTGCCACCATTACAACACTGTCTACTACTTCTCAGTGACTTGCTGTTTCAGTAAATGCGAAATGAGCACCGAATGCTAGATGTGCTGGGTTCGAGGATGAGCCATAGTGTCTACTCCTTGAGATCTTAGTCTATTGTGGGAAACAGACATAGGAACAGGTGAATGGCACTTAAACCCCTGGGTGTGATATTTAAAGATATGAACAAAGTGCTGTGGGACCACGGGGAACACTGTCTCACCTTCCCTGTAGGAGTCAAGAGGAGCCTCCGAGAGGAGGGCGTGTCTGACCTAGGTGTGTTTTAAGTGTGAGGAGGTGGCAAGGTGTGTGTTTGTTGGGGCAATGCTTGCAAGTATAACAAACCCCCAACTACATAATGGCTCAAACACAGCAGCGTTACATGTTGCTCATAGAATGGCTCAGCAGACAGCCCACTTGCAAGCAGGATTTGGGACCCCAGGGTCCTTCCAATGTTGCCTTATTTCTATGCATCAGCTGGAGAAAAAGGAAGAGAAGTAGAGGCAGCACAAAAGCTTGATGGCCCAGCCTGGACATGTGTCACTTCTGCTCAAGTCCCCTTAGCAAGAGCTCATAGCATGACCCCAGAACAGGTCTGGGAAATGCCCCCAGCTAGGCAGCCGGTGACACTGCTCCAGGCCATGGAAAGGGAGACTGAAGGTTCTTAAGAGGTAGTGAGTGCTCCCTGCCATACCAGGGGAAGTAGAGAGTTCAGTCTAAAGAAATAATCTAGTGGCCAGGCACAGTGGCTCATGCCTGTAATCCCAGCACTTTGGGAGGCCGAGGCCGTTGGATCACTTGAGGTCACGAGTTGAGACTGGCCAACATGGTGAAACCTTGTCTCTACTAAAAATACAAAAAAATTAGCCTGGTGTGGTGGCGAATATCTGTAATCTCAGCAACTTGGGAGACTGAGGCAGGAGAATTGCTGGAACTTGGGAGGCAGAGGTTGCAGTGAGCCGAGATTGAGCCATTGCACTCCAGCCTGGGCCCACAACAGTGTGACTCCATCTAAAAAAAAAAAAAAAGAAGTAATAAATACTGCGTGTTAACTTTTTGGAAGGACTCTCCCAAATCTGGGGAATTCACCCCATTCTCCCCAAGGAGGAAAACGGGCAGCTGGATGGCTGGGTGGGTGGAGTGGGATAGTTCTTCATGCTGCACTCATTTATATTCTTGAATGTTTCCCTTTCAAATGTATTAATTATTAAAGAAATGAGTCACCTTAATAGACTGCTGCGTGGCCGGGCGCGGTGGCTCAAGCCTGTAATCCCAGCACTTTGGGAGGCTGAGACGGGCGGATCATGAGGTCAGGAGATCGAGACCATCCTGGCTAACACGGTGAAACCCCGTCTCTACTAAAAAATACAAAAAACTAGCCGGGTGTGGTGGCGGGCGCCTGTAGTCCCAGCTACTCGGGAGGCTGAGGCAGGAGAATGGCGTGTACCCGGGAGGCGGAGCTTGCAGTGAGCTGAGATCCGGCCACTGCACTCCAGCCTGGGCGGCAGAGCGAGACTCCGTCTCAAAAAAAAAAAAAAATAAAAAAAAAAATAGACTGCTGCGTAACGTGTGGGAAACCCTGTGGTTCCGCAGGCACTGGGTCCCAGTGGGGAGATACACATTCCTCACAAGCTTGGGGGAAGTTGCTATTTGAGGAGGCAGTAGATGTCCCTTTGAGCCCGGCTTGGAAGGGCCTTGTCTGGTCGCTGAGGCATTTAGGCGTCCTCGTGTGGGCCAGGAGGAGGCCACGGCATTGGGCAGGGAGCCCTCTCCAGGGCTTGGAGCCAGGCGTAAGGCATTGGTGACAGGGAGGTGGCCTGAGCAGGAGTCGGCAGGGTGCAGTGGTCCAGGCTGGGAGATGAGGCTGGAGGAGAGGGATGGCTGTGGGGATTTTGAGGAGGGGTTGGGCTCTTAGACAGTTTGTCAGGGAAACCAGGAAGGTTTAGGAGCTAGTTATCCCGGAGGGAGAAAATCAGTCCTGGCTGTGATGTTTGGGTTTTGAGCCCTTAGATACATGGTAGGTTTGCTGAAAGGTAAACAATCCCATTCCAGTTTTAGAAAGCTGGAGAAGCAGGCAGGACCTCCAGGGGGAGATGTCTAGTAAACAGCTATAAACGTGGGCTCGGGTCCCTGAGAGGGTCCAGGCTGCAGCCTACCTCAGAAAAGGAGGCTGTGACCTTGGGCGAACGTGCAGCCGGAGCAGGGGGCTCCAATGCAACTGTGGGGGGTGTCCGGTAAGGAATGGACATGGGGGAGCCTGTGTGGAGGGACAGGAAGGCAACAACCACAGTGGGAATTCCTAGAAGCCCAAGTAGGGATTGCTGCAAGAATGGGGTTTGCCAAATGCTGCAGGAGTTTCGTAGGAGCCGGAGTGCTTGTGCACGGCTGGATTTGGCAAAGACTTGCCATTGCTCTCGGCAGAGCAATTTCAGAAGATGGTAGCAGGAGGCCCCTGTAGGCGACTGAGGAATGAATAACGATCAGACTAGAGGACAGTTTGAGATGTTTTGAGAGGCAAACGACAGGGTAGGTTTTCTTGTTATTGTTTTTTGTTTTGTTTTGTTTTTGTTTTTTGAGACATAGTCTCACTCTGTTGCCCAGACTGGAGTGAAGCGGCGAAATCTCAGCTCACTGTAGCCTCCACCTCCCGGGTTCAGGCGATTCTCCTACCTCAGCCTCCTGAGTAGCTGGGATTACAGGCACCCACCACCATGCCCAGCAAATTTTTTATTTTTAGTAGAGACAGGGTTTCACCATTTTGGTAAGGCTGGTCTCGAACTCCTGACCTCAGATGATCCACCCACCTCGGCCTCCCAAAGTTTTGGGATTACAGGCATGAGCCACCGCCCTCAGCTGAGGGGATAGTTTATAGTGGTCTCTTAGGCATGATTGTAAGTCACGGGAAGAAACTAGTTAATATTGTCACTCCTTGTTTAAGTGGCTCTTCCTTCCTAAAACACACACACACACACGCACACACACACATATACATATATATATACACACACACACAATGAGTGTGTGTATATAGTCTGTCTGCTGGTTATTTTGATAACGTAGCCTTTGAATGGATTAGAACACCTCAACATTGTTGAGTATATATGCTTTCTGTAAACAGATTTCAATTGATGAATTCTAATAGTGACTTTTACTTCAGGGGGAAAATCTCATACAATTACGATGGAATGGGAATTGATTTTCTCTCCCCTGAGCTCCAGAAAACAATTTAAGATTATCCAGTTCTAGTACTAGCTTGATTTCTTCTAACAAACTTTTTTTTTTAATGTGAAAAAATGAACATGAATTGCTTCGCTGTAAAGTATGGGCTTGTATTATTTTTTTAAAGCTTACCTCATGATTAAAATATAAGCTATATACAGAAAAATACAGGAATTAATTTTTTTGTTTACTGAACTATAAATTACATCCATTAAATTCATTTTAGTGTATTCACAAAGTGCAGCCATCACAATTATCTAATTCCAGAACATTTTCCTCACCCCCGAAAATAACTCCATACCTGTTAATAGTCACTCCCCTTCTCCCCATCTCCCAGCTCCTGGAAATCACTAATCAGCTGTCTCTAAGAATTTACCTATTCTGGGCATTTCCTTTAAATTGAGTCATGTGATATGCGGCCTTTGTGTTTGGTTTCTTTTACTTAGTACAATATTTTCAGGGACCATCTGTGTAGTAGCTTGAATTGGAACCTTATTCTTTTATTTACTGCTGAATAATATTCCATTTCACAGATATCCCACATTTTGTTTATCCATGCATCAATTAATGACCGTAATTGCTTTTTAATGTTTTCATTTTGAAGATCTGGGTCCTGATTTGTGCATGAAGAACGCTATGGTAGCTGGTATGAGCCCACCTCACTCAGCCCAGGAGCCAGGGCAGAGATGCCACTGGGGATTTTGCCAGTTTGCCTCGGAGGTCCTCGTGTGTCCACGTGCTTGGGTGCTCATGGCCCAAAGACAACTTTTGTGCCTCATCTACAGTGCTCCCTTAGGGCATAGGACGTCTCTGAGGACCCTGGCATAGAACAGAAACCCCAGCCACTGCATGTCAGGTGACATTTCTTCCCTGGGGATCTTTAGATTTGCATAAACACAGAGAGAGCGTTTTCTTCCGGTGTGAACCCTGACTTCTTTAGTTTGGGGGCTTTGATGGTTTCTACCAAAATCCTAGGGATGTGTCTTATCACGTGCTTGTGGGCTGGTCAGAGGGCTCGGAGCTCCTAGGCAGGGGCCCCCCAGTTTTGTGATGTTCCGTGAATTGCTGCAAGCATCTAGCCTGCTCGTTTTCTTCCTGACATTTTTTTTTTTCTGCAGATGATACAACCATGTTTACAACCATGTTTACGCTTCTCAAAGGGAAGCAGTCCCAGAAAAAGCTCCCTTAGGATGCATAACTAGGTGGACTCCTGGGTGTTTACATGTTCTTAAGTGGTGGATGTTGTTCTTTTAAGGAGCCTGGCTGTTTTTTCAATGCATGCGTTTTCTATCTACTAGAACAGAGTTCGTGACAGGGTCAGTGTGTGAGCGGTGCTTTCCGGCACGTGTGTTATCTAAAGAGACACAGCCACACATGGGGTGTTCTTGGCTCTGTGTGGAATGGGGATCAGTGAGCCTCCTTACGTACTTTTCCACAGTTTGGAGAAATCTGAGTTAGTCTGCAGAATGGCTTCTATTTCTTTTACATCTGATCTGTGGGAGTTGAGTTGTTGCAAGGTCTGTCTGCGTTCCTAAGCCTTGGTACTCTGTCTTTCCACGATCGCAGGTCAAAGGCATTTTCCCATAGGTTTCTTTCCGGATGAGTAGGGGATGGGAAAGGAGAGAAGGAAGTGTTATGGATTTTCTCTGAACATCTCTGGTGTGTCCTGAAGTTCATTTCAGGTCTGTTCTTTTCATTTTGTTTTGTTTTGTTTTTGAGACAGGCTCTCTCTGTGTCTCCCAGGCTGGAGTGTAGCGGTGTGATCATAGCTCACTGCAGCCTTGAATTCCTGGGCTCAACTGATCTTCTCACCTCAGCTTCCCAAGTAGCTGGGACTATAAGCGTGCACCGCCACTCCTGGCTAATTTTTGTATTTTCTGTAGAGGCGGGTGTCTCGCTTTGTTGCTGAGGCTGGTCTTGAACTCCTGGGCTCAAGCAATCCTCTTGCCTCAGCCTCCCAAAGTGTTGGGATTACAGGTGTGAGCCATGGATCCCGACCTCCGGTCTGTTTTTCAGGTGTTGTTTGTATACACGGAAGTAGAGTGCACATACATGATTCTTGTGTTTCAGATGAAATGCTTAGTTCCACACAGAACTACCCTGCATGAGAAATCACATGCTTCTGTTCACAATGGCAGTGTCATAGAACCAACCTGAGTACCCATCAACGGTTGACTGGAAAAGGAAATGAGGTAGATATACACCGTGGAATACTACACAGCCATAAAAGGGAATGAAATCATGTCCTCTGCAGCAACATGGATGGAGCTGGAAACCGTTATCCTAAGCAAACTAACTTAGAAACAGAAACTATTGAGTGTTCTCACTGACAAGCGGGAGCTAAACAGTGGGTACTCATGGACATAGAGATGGAAGTAATAGATACTGGGAGCTCCAGAAGAGTGGGAGTGCTGAGGCTTGAGAGATGACCTGTCAAATACAATGTTTACTATTTGGGTAATGGGTATACTAGAAACCCAGTCCCTACCAGGATGCAATATACCTGTGTAACAGACAAGCACATGCACTCCCGAATCTAAAAAAGAAGAAATCTCGCGCTTGATGGGAGCGGAAGGGGAAGATTGGTCAGCCCCTCTGTGGTGCAAGGAATTCTTCAGAGATGGTCAGCACTGAGGCTCTTGGTGCCTGTAGGTTGCATTCAGGACACTGACCCACAGTTTGTCATTTATTCAGGACTCACACCTGGGCTTACTGCCTAAGGTGCATGAGCCTCTTTTTCTTATCCACTTTTTTTTTTTTTTTTGAGACAGTGTCTCTCTGTGTTGGCCAGGTTGGAGTGCAAAGGTATGATCTTGGCTCACTGCAACCTCTGCCTCCCGGGTTCAAGTGTTTCTCGTGCCTCAGCCATCCGAGTAGCTGAGATTACAGGCGTGTGTCACCACACCTGGCTAATTTTTGTATTTTTAGTAGAGGGTTTTGCCATGTTGGCCAGTCTGGTCTCGAACTCCTGGCCTCAAGTGATCCACCTGCCTCGGCCTTCCAACGTGCTGGGATTCCAGGCATGAACCACTGTGCGTGGTGTCACTTTCTTTTCCAAGCACAGTGACTGCCCCATCACAGAATTAAAATACCATTCTTTTTTATTTTCCCCTATGTTCCTCAGCACCCAGCCCCGTGCATTTTATTGATGACTTGTCTCTCACTCTTTTTTCAGTTTTGCACCACATGCTGTAAGAGGTATGAAATGCAAATAGGCTTGCTGCATACTTGGTATTTTCTCCAGCGTGCACGTGTTCTGTTGGTACGGACGTATCACTGCGTTGCTGATGCAAGTATGGCTTGTGTAGCATTTTACATCTCATCTTGTCTCATCCCTGCGTGATGATGGCATTAGTGAGAAAGAAACCACACAAGTGCTTCTTGCCCTCTGCTCTTCTTGGGATCTGTGCACCCATTCCTTGCTGGGGCACCTTGAGTTCTTATGTGTTCATCTGCTGGAGACTGATTCCGAACTCTAGGAGTTCCTGGGCATAGGAAACCTTTTTTTTTTTTTTTTTTTTTTTTGAGACGGTGTTTTGCTCTTTTGCCCAGGCTGGAGTGCAGTGGCACGATCTCAGCTCACTGCAACCTCCACCTCCTGGTTTTAAGTGATTCTCCTGCCTCAACCTCCCAAGTAGCTGGGATTACAGTCACCTGCCGCCATACCTGGCTAATTTTTGTATTTTTAGTAGAGAAGGGGTTTCACCATGTTGGTTAGGGTGGTCTTGAACTCCTGACCTCGTGATCTGCCTGCCTCAGCCTCCCAAAGTGCTGAGATTACAGGCGTGAGCTACCGCGCCCAGCTGGAAATCTTTAAGTATACAATCAATTAAATGATGTGGGCTATATCTGCAGGGAGAGAAAGCGAGTAAAGCTCAAGTTTTGTTTTTATCAACATAATCTTCGTAGGTTCTTTCTTCTGGAATCATCTAGCTTCAAGTGCGATGTAGTACTTCTTGGGTGTAAATGTCACTGGAATTGATGGCATAGGTTACCTCTTGGTTTTTATTGGGTTTTACTTGTTGTTCTTTTTCTTTTCTTTTCTTTTGCCTTGTTTGCACAGTTAAGGGATCTTGTGGTTTTTTTCCTCCACTTATTGTATTATATTGATTTATGTCCCTGCTCTTCTTCAAGAGGCCTGCATAAGGAAAATATAATGTAGACTATTAATTTTAGGAGCAATCATGGAAGAAGGATCTTATTTATGCTTCCCTAAATTTTATTTTAAACTGTAGACTAAAATGATCTTATGAAAAATTTTGCACAGTTAAGAAAAAGCAGCGTGTGTGTGTGTGTGTGTGTGTGTGTGTGTGTCTTTTGGACTAAATTTAAGCCACTGGCAATCTTTTTATTGGGTTGTAGCCATAAAGCTTCATCTTTTTTATTTTTTTGACTTGTTAATAGATTTTACTTTTATTTTTTATTTTAAAAAAAGAATTTAAACTTTTATTTTAACCTCAGGGGTTACTTGTGCAGGTCTGTCACATGGGAACACTGTGTGAAGCTGAGGTTTTGGGTATAGATGATCCTGTTACCCAGACAGTGAGCACAGCACCCAGTAGGCAGTCCCTCAGCCCCTACCCCATCCCCCATCCAGCAGTCCCCAGTATCCATTGCTCCCATCTTTATGTCCACGTGTACTCAGTGTTTAGCTCTCCTTTATAAATGAGAAAGTATGGTAATTGGTTTTCTGTTCCTGGTTAATTCACTTCAGATAAGGGCCTCCAGCTGCATCCATGTTGCTGCAAAGGACATTATCTCATTTTTTTTTTTTTTTTTGAGACGGAGTCTTGCTCTGTCAGCCAGGCTGGAGTGCAGTGGCCAGATCTCAGCTCACTGCAAGCTCCGCCTCCCGGGTTCACGCCATTCTCCTGCCTCAGCCTCCCGAGTAGCTGGGACTACAGGCGCCCGCCACCTCGCCCGGCTAGTTTTTTTGTATTTTTTTAGTAGAGACGGGGTTTCACTGTGTTAGCCAGGATGGTCTCGATCTCCTGACCTCGTGATCCGCCCATCTCGGCCTCCCAAAGTGCTGGGATTACAGGCTTGAGCCACCGCTCCCGGCCTTATCTCATTATTTTTTATGGCTCCGTAGTATTCCATGGTGTATATGTATCACATTTTCTTTACCCAGGCCACCATTGATGGGCGTTTAGGTTGATTCCACGTCTTTGCTATTGTAAATAGTGCTGTGATAAATAAGCGTGCATATGTCTGTTTGGTAGAACGATTTCTTTTCCTTTGGGTATATACTCACTAATGGGATTGTTGGGTTGAATGGTAGTTCTGTTTTAAGCTGTTTGAGAAATCTCCAAACTGCTTTCCATAGTGGCTGAACTAATTTACATTCATGAACTAATTTACACTCCAGCAGTGTATAAGCACCCTCGTTTTTCTGCAGCCTTGCCAATATCTGTTGTTTTTTGACAGTTTTTTTTTCTTTTTTCTTTTTTTAAATACAGTCTCACTCTGTCACCCAGGCTGGAGTCCAGTGGCATGATCACAGCTCCACTGCAGCCTTGACCTCCCAGGCTTAGGTGATCCACCCACCTCAGCTTCCTGAGTAGCTGGTACTACAGGTGCCCACCACCATGCCCAGCTAATTTTTGTATTTTTTGTAGAGATGAGGTTTCACCATGTTGCCCAGGTTGGTCTTTAATTCCTAAGCTCAAGTGACCTGCCAGCCTCGGCTTCCCAAAGTGCTGGAATTATAGGAGTGAGCCACCATGCCTGGCTGTTTTTTGACTCTTTAGTAATAGCTATTCTGACTGGTATGAGATGGTATCTTATTCTGGTTTTGATTTGCATTTCTCTGGTTAGTGATAATGAGCATTTTTTCATATGCTTGTTGGCTGCTTATATGTCTTCTTTTGAGAAGTTTCTGTTCATGTTCTTTGCCCACTTTTTAATGAGGTTATTTGGAATACTTCATCTTAGCACCAGAGCTTTCAAAGATGCCTTAAGTCAAATTCCAAGATGACTTGGAAGGTGTGCCCATAACCTTCTCAATCAGATTCAGAATTAATCAATCGATGGATTCGGAACAAGGTTTCCATGGTCTTGACATTGCTACTTTAATCGAAACTTTAATGTTTACATATTTTGCTCCCACCTCCTCCAGGGATATGTTCATGCTAAGAAATCTGATGACTTTTCAACAGATCAGAGTTCTTATATAATGTCAGTTGTCAAAGCTTTTGAAGCTGCGGTAGGTTCAGGAAATCGGTGTAAATAAAATCAACAAGACTATTTTTAAAATAAAGTTTTTCCTGGTATTGCTGGAGATTGTATTTAGCATTTCTAAAAGATTCTTGATGGTAACACCTTACCATCAAACAGAATTAAAGAGTCATGTATCTTTTGGAGTCAGTGTTACAAATGGATTTTAAAGAAAATATGTTAAGGGAAACTCCTGCTTTATCTGAAGTCTAAAGAATAGGTAGGGAGAAAGGGTGAGAGGGTGTATATATTGTTTTGGAGAAGGAGTCAGACAAGTTTTAAACAAATTGATATTCTGGAATCTTTATAATTCCCAAAAGGATTCTTTGCCACTGGGCAACCTCTAATTTAGATATAATACTATATGTTGATGATTAGATAAGGTAGCCTTATTTATTAAGGCTTTAGAAAACAACTCTTTCACTTTTAGTCTTTTTCTAATTATGAACTATGTTCATAATTATTTTTATTGTGTTTGTATTGTTTTAAAGTCTTAAATCCGTGAATGTCTTTAGGGCATTCTATGACCTTTTGTTGATCTTTAATTGCGAGATAGTTCAACCATGAGGACAGATGAGAAATGAGGGAGGGTCTGGGTAGGAGGTTGACAAGCCAGAGACGTCTAGTGAATGTCAGAGAGGAGCCTACATCTAAAAACAGCCTTCTCTTATTTTCAAAAAAGCTTTAAAATATATTAGCAACCTTTCATGATGATTTCCATAGAAGGATTTTCACTTTCTACAAAAGATCAAAGACAGTAAGAGATGAATTAGAAAATGTAATCTTTGCTGGACACCGTGGCTCACTCTTGCAATCCCAGCACTTTGAGAGGCCAAGGAGGGAGGATTGCTTGAGGCCAGGAGTTTAGATGAGCCTGAGCAACAGAGACCTGCATCTCTACAACAAATACAAAAATTAGCTTGGCATGGTGGTGTGCACCTGTAGTCCTAGCTACTCGGGAGGCTGAGGTGGGCAGTTCACTTGAGACCAGGATTTGGAGGCTACAATGAGCTATGGTTGCACCAGCGCACTCCAGCCTGGGCAGCAGAGCAAGATCCTGTCTCCAAAAACAAAAACAAAAACAAAAACAAAAAAGAGATAAGAGGAAAAGAAAAGAGAAAGAACATACAATCTCCATTTCCCAGCTTTGAACCAAGTTTGTTAGTAAATTCAGCCTAGTTGGCTGGGTTTTTATTTCTATGTTACTTATTGTTTTATTTTATCTCACTCTAGACCTTTTTGTGGTAGAATTTTTTACCCCATATATCTATGTGACACAGTATGTCATAAATGAAAATAAATGAGAAAACAAAGGATAAGAGAAAATAGGAGTAAAAGAAAGGAAGACAAAATCAGAGGTCCGAGAGAATATATTTGGCTCAGACCATTTAAGAATTCAAAGTGGAAGGGAGGCGTGATCCCTCACGAGAATGAGTGTCCATTAGAGGAGATACATTCTGCTCCAGAGACATCGAGCTGTTTCTGATACTGAGCCCAGTATCGAACTTCTCCCTTAGGAATCCAAAAAGGTGCTGTGATACAGGACCACATCCCTCACAACATCCCTGAAGAAAACCTAACGACAGGCTGCCTGGGGCGTGCCGTAGGACCTGGCAAGGGCAGCTCGGGGCAGTTCCTGCCAGTGTTTCAACTCAGGGGCGTTAAGCCAGGCTGGTGGCCTTGGTGCCTGCAGGGTCTCCCTAATAGGGAAGCGCCTGAAATCTTCCCGGGAGGCAGGAAATGCTTCAGGATGAAAAAAAGGACATCATGGAGCTTTGCTCACCCTCCTGTAAATCTCCATAAATGTCTTTGTTTGGGGCCTCCAGACTCTATTAGGGCATTTTCAATGAAAAAAAGAGGCTGTTATTTTGCCGTCACGTTCAGAGATAACGTATGTCATTGCCTTTGCATACCTGCTTGCTGCTTGTTGGGCTTTTAAAACTTTCTACCACTTGTCTCGTTGGTTTTAACTAGACACATTTGCCGCATATGGTTTTGTTAAACGTACTGAGTGTGGGGACTTATATGTGTTTTGTTTGTAAATGTTAACCAAGGCCAGGCACGGCGGCTCATGCCTGTAATCCCAGTGCTCTGAGAGGCCAAGGGCAGGAGGATCACTTGAGCCCAGAAGTTCGAGATCAGCCTGGGAAACATTGTGAGACTTTGTCTCTAATTTTTTCAAAAATTAGCCGGTCATGATGGTGTGCACCTGTAGTCCCCAGCTACTCGGGAGGCTGAGGCAGGAGGATTGTTTGGGCCGAGGAGTTTGTGGTTATGGTAAACTATGACTGTGCCACTGTACTCCAGCCTGGGCAGTACAGCAAAACCCTGTCTCTAAAAAAAAATAAAAAAACAAAATAAAAAAATTAAATGTCAACTGAAAGTTATCATATTGAGAGGTCATTGCAGTCTAAGAAGTTTGAATATTAAAATCCAAAGGTCATTTTATGAGAGAAGGTTAACAAGGGAGAAGTTCTGAGGGGTACCTGTGCCACCCATTTGTCCTTCTTCTTAAATGGTCTGGAGGGGGTGCTAGTGCTGGCGTAACTTAATCGTGCTCGAAGATGCAGGTCAGCAGAAAGAGCTCTACACACACGCTGGGGAAGCCTGGCTCTTGGAGCTGGTTCTCCCCAGTCATTTTCTCACAGGCTCTAGGAATGAATCATCCGGTGTCCCTGGGAAAGTGAGCAAGCCAAGGAGAGGTCCCATTAGTTTCGAAATTGTTCTGTAGTGTGTCAGGATATACCACTGAGGGTTATTCTTCCTTCCCCCTTTTCCTTTGCTGATTTGGTAAGTGAAAGTCTCCCCTCCCACCACGATTAGACATTGCTCCCGCTTGTCCTGTATAACTCTCTACCATCCATCCCACATTACTTGTACTCAAGAGCTCTGCCAGGTGAATTAGAACAGGACAGTCTCAGGGCATAATATAATTCCCCCAGATTATCAAGGATCAGCCTTGAGCTCTCTTAATACTTAGAAACGTCACTGCTGCTTTGTCTTCATGTAATGGATGTAAAGGACTGAACGCCATGCCTCTCACCTGTGGCTGGAGAAGATATTGCTCCATAGGTAATGGACACGTCTACAGAGTTTTCAAAAAATATAGATGCAGTCTACCCAAGGCATGGGTGAAAGAGGACAATGTGACAAGCAGTGATTTTTTTGAGCTAACGATTTTGCAATCTGATGCCTTCTAGATATGGATTACAGGTCATAAAGCTTAGAATAAAGCAAAAACAGCCTTGATGATTATTTATGGAGTTTTTTCAGTTTGTAATTGTTAGCCAGATATATTTTCAATATGTTGAGACCCTTGAAAAAGCTTTTTGTGTTAAAATTATTTAGATGAATACTTAAAATGATTAAATGATATGTAGATGTGAGAAATCCAGCAATTATATGTGAATATGATCTAATAGTATTCTGTGGTCTTGGAATACGTTCTCTGCCTCAGGTGTCATCAGAAGGAAAACTATAAGCCCAAAACTGTAAGCTCCTAATTGGGGATCAGGATGTTTCTGTTACTTTAAAATTACTTTTTCTCTCCCCCAATTTGTTTTCAGCTTTTTTATTTCAGTTTAAATATCATGCTTACTTTTTGTTAGATATTTAATTTGCTCTTGCAGCTTAGAACAGTGGTGAAATGGCTGCTAAAGTATAGAAATCCAAAGAACATGAATGGAATTCTGAATTTCTGGGCAACTTCTTGTACTTGGTGAAAGTTATAACTGATGAAAACTCTAGTTAGGAGAAAAATCTAAAGCACTGTGTGTCAGGATGTATTCCTTTTGGAAATTGAATGCTTTTGTCCCAGCCTTACAGTTGGAACAACAATGTCGCAGACTTGAGCACAGAAGAACTGACAGTGATTTATGTCAAATCCATGTCATGAGGGGAAGGCTTGGGGCAGTCAGCACGGCGTCAACTGTGAAATACTTGACCGTTCTGAGCTTCTCCTGGTCTCTCCATTCATTTATCAACCTACCTATAACTTGGGGCTGAGGTTTTTGCAATCTAGATACAAAATATGATTCTTTTAGACATACTTTTTAATAAACATTATTGTATTTCCAGGAAAATTGCCATGGTAAACAAACACCCAACCCTACAACATCCTGCTTTGCATATATACTTTATTTCAACAATTAGACTGTTTGCTTTTTCCTCAATTTTTTATTACAGTAAAACACACATAACATAGAATTTACTATCTGCTCATTTTTAGGTATACAGTTCAGTGGAATTAAGTACATTCCCATTGTCGTGTAACTATCACCACCATCCATCTCCAGGACTTTTTTCATTCGTAAAACTAAAACTCTGTGCCCGTTTAACACCAGCCCTCCTTTCCTGTCTTCTCCCAGGCCTTGCCAACCAGAATTCCACTTTCTGTCTCTAAGATTTTGACTACTCTAAGTACCTCTCATAAGTGGCATCATGTTTTGCTTATTTCACTTAGCACAATGTCCTTCAGCTTCTTCCATGTGGAAGCGTGCGTCGGAATTTCCTTCCTTTTAAGGCTGAATAATGTTTCGTTGCATGCATAGACCACATTTTGCTTTTCCATTTATCCGTGGATGAGCAAACCAGCTTGGGTTGCTTCCACGTTGTAGCTGCTGTGAATAGTGCTGCTATAAACGTGGGTGTACAAATACATCTTTGAACCCTGCTTTCAATTATTTTGGGTACATATATACTCAGAAGTGAAATTGTTGGATCAGATAATAACTCTACTTTTAATTATTTTTTCTTTCTTTGAGACGGAGTCTCGCTCTGTCACCCAGGTTGGAGTGCAGTGGTGCAATCTCGGCTCACTGCAACCTCCTCCTCCTGGGTTCACGCCATTCTCCTGCCTCAGCCTCCCGAGTAGCTGGGACTACAGGCGCCTGTCACCACGCCCGGCTAATTTTTTGTATTTTTAGTAGAGACGGGGTTTCACCGTGTTAGCCAGGTTGGTCTCGATCACCTGACCTTGTGATCTACCCGCCTCAGCCTCCCAACGTGCTGGGAATACAGGCGTGAGCCACCGCGCCCGGCCTACTTTTAATTTTTTAAGGAACTGCCATACTGTTTTCCATAGCAGCTGCACCATTTTATATTTCCACCAACAGTGCACAAAGGTTCCACTCTCACCACATCCTACACAACACTTGTTATTTTCTGTTTGTTTTTTCTTTTTGACAGAGTCTTGGCTCTGTCACCCACGTTGAAGTGCAGTAGTGCAATTATAACTCGCTGCAGCCTCAAACTCCCGGGCTCATGTGATCTCCCTGCCTCAGCCTTCTGAGGAGCTGGGACTACAGGTGCACACCACCATACCTGCCTAATTAAAATAATTTTTTTTGTAGAGTTGGGAGGAGTCTTGCTATGTTGTCCAGGCTGTTCTTGAACTCCTAGGCTCAAGTGATCCTCCAGCCTCGGCTTCCCAAGGTGCTGTGGGTGCAAGGTGGTGTCTCATTGTAGTTTTGGCTTGCATTTCCCTGATCATTAGTTCATGTTGAGCATCTTTTCCTGTGCTTTTTGGCCATTTACTTGCATATCTTCTTTGGAAAAATATCTGTGCAAGTCCTTTGCCCACTTTAAAATCTACTGTGAAACCTTTGACCATTCAAGTATTGTGACAGCACAAGACTCTGTCAATTTGTTGTTGTTGTTACTTTTTAGGAGTTCTCTGTATAGTCTAGATATTAATCCCTTATTAGATGTGGGATTTGCAAAATTTTCTCCCATTCTGTGGTTGCCTTTTTCCTCTGTTAATAGTGTTAATAGATGCACAATTTTTTGAACTTTGATGAAGTCCAATTTGTCTGTTTTTCTTTTGTTGACTGTGCCTTTTGTGTCATATCTAAGAAATCATGGCCAAATTCAATAGACGAAGTTTGTCTTTTTACAGTTTAATTTCATACTTATAACTATGAGATGGATTATGTTTCTTGTTGTGCTATTACGTATAGCAGATGAAACCTACTGAATAAAAGTTGAGTTTGAAGTGATAGCAACCCCTGGTGATTAATCTTCACTTCAGATGGAATTTTATGTTTACTTTAACTGGAAAAGTCTCCGAGGAAGAAGTATTGCCATTTCCTTGGGATACGGCGAAGGGTAAACATGAGCTTTATTGGATTTTTCCTCCCTTGAGTGCTTCATAAATAATAGAAACTCTGTCTTACAAAGTGAGAAAGAAAGAAGGATAGTAAGTGAATTTTAGATAAAGGTAATGTGGGAGGTGAGACAACTGCTGCTCTAAGTATGTAACGTGAATGGGTCACACTTCACAATGATCAAATAGAAATGCAATTTTGAAAAACAAACTACACATGGAATGTGTTGTACGCGCCTATCGTGATTCAATTTAAACAGCCATTTATGTGGGCAATACTGAGACTGTAGTCTACATTCCCTATCCCCATTCCCTTTTGGGAGTTGTTTGTTCTTTACTTTTCTCTTTATAAAATACCGCATAAATTATTTGTTTATTTTGTTTATTGTCTCTCTTTCCTCCCTAAAACATAAGCTACATGAGGGCAGGGAATTAGATCTGTTTTGTTCCTTGCTGTAGCTCTCATGACTAGAAGGGTTCCTGGCACCCAGTGGGTAATCAGCAGATATCCATTGAGTGATATAATATTATAAGTAAAATAAGCCACTTAAATGACAAATGCATTTGGCACATTTTATTTTTTAATGTCTTTTATTTTTGAGATTTAGCATAAAGTATATAAATGTAAGGTACATACCTGGATGAATTTTTATATACCTGTGATTAACACCCAAATAAAAATGTAGCCTAGTTCCATCTACCCCTTCTAGGTTAGATCTTCTAGATCTCTCTTGCTCCTTCCCAGACAATCCCCTTCCTGCCAAGTGCAATCACTGTTCCGATTTTTCTCATCGATAGATCAGTTTGCCTTTGAACGTCATGTAAATGGAATTGTACAATATGCACTCTTTTGGTCTGACTTCTTTTGGTCAGCAGATTGCGTCTGTGAGATCAGCGGTGTGTGGTATTCTGCTGCGTGATTGATCCCTACCTGTTTATTCATTCTCCTGCTGATGGACATATACGTGGCTTCCATTATTTTTTGCTAATGTGAATAAAGTTCTTGTATGAATTTTTGTGGACATAACTTTTAATTTACCTTAGATAAAATACATAGAATTAACTCAATCATAAGGTAGATGTATACTTAACTCTTAGAAACTGCCAAAGAGTTTTCTAAAGTGGCTGAACTCATTTACATTCTCTCCGGCAACTGTCGCACATTCTGGAGAACGTGAGGAGTTGTTCTTCTTTTGAAGCCATACTTATGGGTATGCAGTGGTATCTCCTTATAGTTTAAATTTACATTCCTCAAATGAGTAATGATATCAGCATTTTTTTTTTTTTTTTTTTTGAGACAGAGTCTTACTCTGTCACCCAGGCTGGGGTGCAATGGTGTAATCTCAGCTCACTGCAAGCTCCGCCTCCCGGGTTCAAGCGATTCTTCTGTCTCAGCCTCCCAAGTAGCTGGGATTACAGGCACCCGCCACCACACCTAGCTAATTTTTGTATTTTTAGTGAAGATAGGGTTTTACCATATTGGTCAGGCTGGTCTTGAATTCCTGACTTCAGATGATCCACCCACCTCGGCCTCCCAAAGTGTTGGGATTACAGGTGTGAGCCACTACACCCGGCACCAAGCATCTTTATATATGTTTATTGGCCTTTTGGGTGGTATCTTCTTGTGAAGAACCTGTCGAAGACTTTTGCACTTTTGCTTTTCACATTCTTTATTGTTTTACATGCATTCTTTATTTTGGATGCAAGCATTAGATACATGTATTCCAAATATCTTTTCCCAGCCTGTGATTTCCCTATTCCTCTTCCTAATACCTTTCAACAAACAGAAGTTTCTGATTTTAATGAAGTCAAATGTATCAAATTTTCTTTCTTTATTGCTTTTGCGTTGTGTTTAAGAAAACTTTGCCTCCCTTGGAATGATTTTAAAGGCATTAATACAGTTAGCACAATTAAAATAAGGTTGAATTAGATGCTTTTATTTGAAAGAATAAAAGCATTAAGTTTAAACAACTTTGAAATCCAAACCCCTCCTGGGGTACCTAAGCTTCTGGTAGCACCTGGTGTTCTCTTTGGAAATGACTTGCAGCCTTGCCTCCTTTATCCCTGACCTGGAGGATCGGTGAAGGACGGCAGCTGTCTCATTCATCTTTGTCTTCAGTGCACTACACTATTTCTAGCACAAAGTAGCCAGTGGTTTTATTGACTGGATTCAGGAATGCTGACTTTACTCAAATATTGATTAAAAAATTTTTTTTTTTTTGCCAAAATATACATCTTTGTGTCCTGATGTAAACTCTTACTATGCTTCTTAAATAGAGACTTTGTAAGAAAAATACCATTTGAATTTTACAGGGGCTGCAGAGAAGGTTATAGAGGAGGACTCACTGGCATCAAATAATGATTAAGATTCCTGTAGATGGTGGCTGGGTGTAGGAAGGAGACTTTGGGCAGAGTAGGAGTAAATGCATGCACAGCCTTGGTGGATTAGCGAAGACCAGGAAGTGTGATGGGGTCAGATTGATGCCTGCAGATGAGAACCCAGGGATGGTCATCCGATGAAGGTACAAGACAGGCAGTGATGAGGAGCTTGGAGTTTGACCTCCTTCCCAGCGCTACTACTTATTGGGAACCTGGACCGGTTAATCAACTTATCAGATTCCTATCTATGAAATGAAGTTCATGTGTACACCATGGAATTGCTCTAAATGATAGCGTGCGTGAGAGAAACAGAGAGAGATACGGTATGTGGAATTATCCATAGAGTGCCGTAAGTGCTCTGAATGTCAGTGACGGTCTTCCTGAGACTTCAGTTTCACCCTTTGGGGCTGTCCTGTCAGTCTCTGCTCCCCTGGCTGTCCGTCCAGGCCTGCCGTCATTGTCTCCTGCCCACCCCCAATTCAGAGAAAGGCCAGCTGTGCTATTTCTGAATGTATGGCTTATAACTCTAATGGTGCTTGGAATGCCACAAAGAATGTATATTTATGTATACCACTTATCTTTCCCCTAGCCCCCTCTTCCCCAAATTAGCACAGAATTTGTTTTAAATATCTTTATGTAGCTGCTCCTCAGACTGCTGCCTGCCCCTCCCTCACCCCCAAATGAGAGTATTAGTTTACTGTCATAGGCATTCAAATATGCTGAGTAAGTTAATTTATAACTTGTGTAACTGATCAGGACAAATGCTTCTGCCTAGGGATCTAAAGCCTGGAACCACGCCCGCAGTACATTGAGTTTTTTGTTCGTTCCATTATCTTTTTTGGAACGAAATCACTTTGCCAACCCCAGATCTTCTTCTAATGAGACTGCAGTACTGAATCATTTGGTATTTTTATGAAGTTTCTCATTGAATGAAATATTTATTGTGAGAAGAACATTAGAAATCCAAAGTTTATCTAAAATAAATCTGGCTACAGCTGAACAAAATATATTTTGCTAAGCAGAAAAGAATAATAAAAATTTCCCCTAAATGTCATACAGAAGTCTTAGAGGTTTATGTAAGAGAACTTGGATTTTTATAGACCTAGGATTTTGTTTTGTTTTGTTGAGACAAGGTCTTGCTCTGTCACCCAGGCTGGAGTGCGATGGCTCAATCATGGCTCACTGCAACCTTGACCGCCCAGGCTCAAGCAGTCCTCCCACTTCAGCCTCCCAAAGTGTTGGGATTACAGGCGTGAACTACCACACCTGGCCTTAAACCTAGTTCTAAAGAACAATAAAACAAGTAGAACATTCCTAATTGCGTTTAATGTTAACTTCAAATTGCTTTTTAGACTAAGCAAACAAACTAAAATTTTTATCTTTGTTCTAAATAATATATTTCCTTCTCAGTAAAATAGCAGAGATATTTAGGTTTTGACAAATAAATAATTTTTGGGGGGTTAGCCAAGGGCTTGCACACTAGATCATCTCACCTTAATCGTTAAGTAAAAACCTTTTTTTCTATTTTTAATCGATACATAATTGTACATATTTATGGGGTACATGTTATTTTGATATATGCACACAATGGGTAATGAACAAATCAGGGTAATTAGCATATCTATCTCCTTAAACATTTATCATTTCTCTGTGTTGGTCAGATGGGAGAGTTCCTTTTACCCCCTCGTGGGACTTGTGATGGGGTGACTAATTTACTTGGCTGCCATTCTCAAACCCCTTGCGGAATGGGAAGCACACAGGGAGCAGGTGCAGGAGCTGGGTTGAGTGCCTTTGGGCATCAGCGGGAACAAACTCAGTACCAGCCCTGGCAGTGTCTAGGGATTGCCTGTGACATCTGGAGCACCAGAGGGCGTGTGTTACAATCAGTGCTCTTTTAGCATTTGCTGTCCACAGACGGCTAAGTGTTAAATCAGCTTAGCGGAGGGTCAGGGTGACAGTCTTTAACACCCTGCCATTTCAGTACATGGGGTCTTGTCCAGTGTCCAGGAAGAATCAGGTCACATGGTCTTGAAGGATGGTGAATGTGGAGATTTTATTGAGCAGTGGAAGTGGCTCTCAGTGGGATGGGGAACTGGAGAGAGGATGGAGTGGGAAGATAATTTTCCCCTGGAGGGGAAGAAGTCCTCTCAGACTATCCCTAGTCAAACTCCTCTCCAACTGTAGTCTTTGATGTCCAGCTGCCTCTCAACATTCAGATGCTTCTTTTCTTGCCTTCCCTGCCATGCTGTTTTACATCTCTACCAGTGGATATTCGGGACTTTATAGGCACAGGATGGGGCGTTGTGGGCCAAAAGATGACATGTGGGCCAGAAAATGGGGATGTGAAGTACTCATTTAGGGCCACGGGTCCAGGCTTCAGGGTGGAACCCTTGCCAGGGACTCTGCCCTTTTCTACCTAGTATTCCCCCTGCTTCCTGTCTGTATTACTGGGAACCTTCAAAATCTGCTCTTCTGGCTATTTTGAAATATACAATAAATTATTGTTCACTATAGTCACCCTATTGTGCTGTCAAACACTAGAGCTCCTTTTAATGGAACGTTTTAGAGGGAAATTTAAAGCTTAGTTTTTGTTTGAAGAGTTTTGACTGATATTTAGGGTAAAATTAATTTTGTAATCTAAAAATACACATAAAGTCAAGAGAAAAAAACTGAGGGAGATAAACATAAGGAAAATAAATCACTCTGAATAAGCCTAGATCATTCTGATACTTAATCTGCCCCAAATAACCTTTTTGTAAAAGTGAGGGAAATGGTGTCATGTTTTATAACCTGTCTTATTTGTCTACAGTTTCATGAATATTTTTCAAGTTTATTACATATTCTTTTGTAACATTTTAAATAGCTGCATAGTAGTCTCATGAAGACAGAGGATAATTTAATAAAGTTTTTTTTTATTTTATTTTTTTGAGACAGAGTCTCATTCTGTTACCCAGGCTGGAGTGCAGGGGCATGATTTTGGCTCACTGCCACCTCCACCTCCCAGGTTCAAGTGATTCTCCTTTCTCAGCCTCCTGAGTAGCTGGGAATACAGGCGCCTGCCACCATGCCTGGCTAATTTTTGTATTTTTGTATTTTTATTTTTAGTAGAGATGGGATTTCACCATGTTGGTCAGGCTGGTCTCAAATTCCTGACCTCAGGTTATCCACCTGCTTTGGCCTCCCAAAGTGCTGGGATTACAGGCGCGAGCCACTGTGCCCAGCCAATAAAGTTCTTAAAGTTCTTAGTTATTTCTAACTTTTTGCTATTACAAACAATACTGCAAAAAAAAATCCTCATGATTTCCCTAACTATTTAGAAAGATCTTTTCAAAGAACCAATTCTGACTTTAATTTTCTTGTTTGTTTCTTCCTTATTGGCTTCCCTTCTCATCTTTCTCTCTTTTTGCTCTGCTTTGTGTTTGTAATTTGCTCTTGTTTCTCTAGTTTTTAAATAAAGCATCTTTAGTTTAGACCTTTCTATTTTTCTAATGGAAGCATTTAGGCTATACCTTTCTAAGTTATATCACACGAATTTTGATATTTATTTTCATTCAGTTCAAAATATTTCCTGATTTTTAAAAATCCTCTTTGTTTACCCTACAGTTTAGAAATGTGTTGTTTAATTTACAACGTATGGAGATTCCCCAGAGAGCTTTCTACTATTGATTTGTAATTGTGGTCGGAGCCATATGTTACATCATTTCAGTTCCTTTAAGTGTGCTGAGACCTGCTGTATGCTATAGATGGTGGTGTATCTTGTGGAGGGCTCCATGTGCATCTGCACTTGTGGGATGGGGTGTTCCCCAAGTGTCAGCCGTGTCCAGGGCTTCAGAGTCTTGCTCACATCTCATATATCACTATTTATTTTCTTTCTCCGTGTTGTGTCAATTACTGAGAAAGAAGTATTGAAGTCTCCAAGTAGAATTGCAGGTTTTTCTATTTCAACTTGCAGATCTATTAGTTTTCCATTATATATGTGTTATCAAATGCATAAATGCTTAGGGTTATCAGTTCCGGTTGGTGAGGTGACCCCTTTATCATTATGAAATGTGCTTTTTTACCCTTGTAATATTTCTGTTCTTTTAACTTTTATTTTAAATTCCGGGGTACAAGTGTAGGTTTGTTACATAGGTAAACTTGTGTCATGGGAGTTAGTTGTACAGATTATTTTATCACCCAGGTATTAAGCCTAGTACCCATTAGCTGTTTCTCCTGATCCTCTCTCTCCCCCCATCCTCGACCCTCCTAAAGGCCCCAGTGTGTGTTGTTCCTGTCTCTGTGTCCATGTGTTCTCATCATTTAGCTCCCACTTGCAAGTGAGAACATGCGGTATTTGGTTTTCTGTTCCTGTATTAGTTTGCTAAGGATAATGGCCTCCACTTCCATCCATGTTCCTGTAAAAGACATGATCTATTTTTTTTTTTGTGGCTGTGTAGTATTTCATGGTATATAGGTACCACATTTTCTTTATCCAGTCTACTATTGATGAGCATTTAGGTTGATTCCATATCTTTACTATTGTGAATAGTGCTGTGATGAACATGCGTGCATGTGTCTTTATAATAAAATGATATAAATTCCTTTGGGTATATACCCAGTAATGAGATTTCTAGGTTGAATGGTATTTCTGTCTTTAGATCTTTGAGGAATCACCACACTGGCTTCCACAAAGGCTGAACTAATTTACACTTTAACCAAAAGTGTATAAGTGTTCCTTTTTCTCCACAACCATGCCAGGATCTGTTATTTTTTGGCTTTTTAACAAGAGCCATTCTGACTGGTCTTAAACTCTTGGGCTCAAGTGATCCTCCTGCCTCAGCCTCCCAAAGTGCTGAGATTATAGGCGTGAGCCATCTGTGCTGGACCTTGATGTGTTTTTAAAAAATATTCTGTTTGGTGTTCATTGAGCTTCTGGACCTTTGGGTTTATAGTTTTCAGCAAATTTGGAAATATTTTTCCGCATTACTTCTTCAGATATTTATGTCCTTTTCCTCTCTAACCCGTTTGTTCCCTTGGGACTCCAATTATGTATGCATTAGACCCCCATGAGATTGTCTCGTAGGTCACTGATGCTCTGTTACTATTTTTCTTCTTGTGCTTCTTTTTGGAGAGTTTCTACTGCTGTCTTCAATTTCATGCATCCTTCCCTTTGCAGTGCCTAATCTGCTATTAGTCCTACCTAGTGTCGTTTTCATTTCAGGTATTCTAGTTTCCATTACGGACTCAATTCAGCAAGACCGTGAGACATTTGTTTGAGTTCCCCACTCACTGTACTTTGGCTCAGAGATTATTTTTAGCTAGAAAGAGAGTGCGATCCTAGTGTTCATTTTGTTTGTTTCTTTTCTCTCGGGGATTGCTTTTCTATCCTGTCTATTTTTTAATATCAGAAAATAGTTGTTTCCTATCCTTTTTCCTGTTTTCTAGTTGTTAGAGTGGAATGGCTAGTCTACACCTCCTTACACCCTCATGGTCAGAAACAGAAATCCAGTTAGTATACGTTAAACTTTGTCGATTTGTGTGGTAAGATCATGTCATTTTAATTTCTATTTCCTTGGTAATTGATGTGCAATTTTTTTGTCTTTTAAGTTAGCTTAGACTTCGTAGGTTCACGACAGTACAGATTGAGGGAGTCAGTTGCTTGGATATCACCTAACATGGGCTTTTGTTTGTTTTGTTTTGTTTTACAGTAGTGAAAAGTCACCTCAGACCAAAACCACAGGTGTCCCACTGGGTGCAGTTTTCAGAATCTCAATGTAGATTTTAAAAGGGGAAGAGGTATCCTCTCCTATAAGCAAATATACCTTCATGAGTTTATTTTTTTTTGAGATGGAGTCTCACTCTGTGGCCCAGGCTGGAGTGCAGTGGCGCGATCTCGGCTCACTTCAAGCTCTGCCTCCCCGGTTGATGCCATTCTCCTGCCTCAGCCTCCCAAGTAGCTGGGATTACAGGCGTGCGCCACCACGCCTGGTTATTTTTTTGTATTTTTAGTAGAGGCGGGGTTTCACCATGTTAGCCAGGATGGTCTCGATCTCCTGACCTCGTGATCCACCCGCCTCAGCCTCCCAAAGTGCTGGGATTACAGGCGTGAGCCACCGTGCCCGGCGTAACCTTCGTGAGTTTAAAAAAGTCCACAGGTTTGAGTGGGAGAATTTGGAGAGCAGGAAGGTCACAACACAGCTCAGATGGTGGACGCTGGGAATGGAACAGCGGGCAACCACCCACATTCGCCTCTGGCATCTTCCCACCACCACGGGCTGAGCGCTCACTGAGAGGAGGTCGTGTTCTGTTCCTTAGGTGCAACAGGGTTGAAGGATTCTCAGTCTCTTCTTCACCAAAATACTTCTTTTTCTATTTAGATGCTTTCCTCTTCTTGTAAGATTATGACTGGTTTCTATTTCCACTTGGCTGTGATATTTTTGTGTAAGTCAAACATCAATATAGTGTTCTTGAGAAAAGCACTATTAAAGATTGATACCCTGTTTCAGGCTGTATTAAGTATACAGTAGTAGTAGTAATTCGCTGGCTCTGAAAGCACTTACAGACACAGATGTATTTAAGATACATCATTGTATGTTATATTAGACATTTTATATTTCTGGGAAGATCTCAAATATTTAAAACAGTAAATATATTTTTTAGCTTCATCAGTAGGTACTGAATTAAATAGATAAGGTTGAGGCTTGAAAATGCAACTTTAAACTTTTAAAATTAAATGTTTAATTTAAAAAAACATAATAGGAAACTTTTGAATTAAAAATAACTTAGGGTAGGTTGGGAGGATCGCTCACATCTGTAATCCCAGCAGTTTGGGAGGTTGAGGCAGGAGGATCACTTGAGGCCAGGTGTTTGAGACCAGCCTGGGCAACATGGGGAAACCTGGTTTCTACTAAAAATATAAAAATTAGCTGTGCACGGTGGTGGCGCCTGTAACCCCAGCTACTTGGGAGGCTGAGGCAGGAGAATTGCTTGAACCCAGGAGGCAGAGTTGCAGCAGCAGAGATCACGCCACTGCACCCCAGCCTGGGTGACAGAGCGGGACTCTGTCTTTACAAAACAAAAACCAAAAAACAGTGTTATATGAACTTTTCTTTTCTTTTTCTTTTTTTTGGATGGAATTTTTGCTCTTATTGCCCAGGCTGGAGTGCAATGGCGTGATCTTGGCTTACTGCAGCCTCCACCTCCGGGGTTCAAGTGATTCTCCTGTCTCAACCTCCAGAGTAGCTGGGATTACAGGTGCCCGCCACCATGCCCAGCTAATTTTTGTATTTTTAGTAGAGAGGGGTTTCACTATGTTGGCCAGGTTGGTCTCGAACTCCTGACCTCAAGCGATCCATCTGCTTCGGCCTCCCGAAGTACTGGGAGAACTTTTCTTTTTCTTTTTTTTTTTTTTTGAGACAGTGTCTCGCTCTGACGTCCAGGCTGGAGTGCAGTGGCGCGATCTCAGCTCACTGCAAGCTCCGCCTCCCGGGTTCACCCCATTCTCCTGCCTCAGCCTCCCGAGTAGCTGGGACTACAGGCGCTGCCACCACGCCCGGCTAATTTTTTGTGTTTTTAGTAGAGACGGGGTTTCACCGTGTTAGCCAGGATGGTCTCGATCTCCTGACCTCGTGATCTGCCCATCTCGGCCTCTCAAAGTGCTGGGATTACAGGCTTGAGCCACCGCGCCCAGCCTTGGAGAACTTTTCTTAATGACTCGAGATGGTAAGTGTGAATACAAGGGATTACATTGTGCCTAAGCAGGGCCGTCTTCATGGCTGGGGTTTTAGGGCTTATAGCCTCGGGATTTGCTTGTGCCTTTTATTCTTTTGTGCTAGTACTTGCCTGAGTTGTCATTTCTGACCAGTGACTAGTGTGCCTGCCTATAGCCATTTATTTTCCTCTATTGGTCCCTAATCTGAGGTGGGGTTGTATCTAGCCTATTAATCTTATTAGAAACAAATGTAAACTAAGTATGTGCTTTGCTTCTAAAGAAAGACGAACATTCTCTTATAAGAAAAGTGTTTTGATTTTGTGAAGAACTTTCTGAAATGAACTAGATTTCTCGACAGAGTTTTTGATTCCTAAGTCCCAGGAGGTTGGGAGAGTTTGCCAGAGGGCTAAGTTATAGGCAGGTGAGGTGTTAATACTTAGCTTTAGGGTACAGTGAATTTGGGTATGGATCTGTGTTTTTTGATAGATTTTCCTGAAGCTGGTATTGAAATTCTGTTTCCTCGTTTAGATACAAGCTATGGGTTTCACTGAGGAGTGGGGAGGGCTGTGCCAGGAGGAAAGGAACTGGTTTGGTAGTTGGCAGCAAAGAAAGAGATGAGCGGTAAGATGGTTAGTCATTAATAATGAGGTTGTGACTGCTAAACTGGCACTGTGGAATGTGTCCCTCAGGGGTGAACTGCATGGTCTTTTGGCACCGTGGAGCGTGTCACTCGGGGGTGAACTGCGTGGTCTTTTTGCGTCTGGCTCCCTGTGTTGTTTGTGGCTGGGCTCTCTCTTGGCAGATGTGATGTGTACTTTACTTGCTTTGCCATTGGCATGCCTGTCGTCAACCCACCATATAGCAGTTGCTCAAGTGCTGTTGTCATTATTCAAATCGAACTAGAAACTGTCTTTTCATGAGTGTGAACATGTCATCTGGAGCTAGAGGAGAAGCATCAACTCAGGTCCTCTGCCGAGCAGACAGAGATGGAGTTAGGAGAAGAGAGGTTTACTGGGGACAACCTCTCTGAATGATGAAGGTGGGGAGGGGGTGGGATTGGGCCCAGAAAGCCTTCATGTTGAGATGTTGATCTGATGCCTGTGACAGAAATGGGAGAAGCAAGCAGAGCTGGGCAGGGCAGGGCAGGTCTCAGACCACACTACCCATCCGATGGGACCCTCTTATACTGGGGTTGGCGGCGTAGAGCCGTTGGCCCAGTTGCCTTCTTAACAATGGCTTTGGCTGGGTGCGGTGGCTTTCGCCTGTAATCCCAGCACTTTGGGAGGCTGAGGTGGGCAAATCATGAGGTCATGAGATCGAGACCAGCCTGACCAACATGGTGAAACCCCGTCTCTACTAAAAATACAAAAATTAGCTGGGCATGGTGGCACGCGCCTGTAATCCCAGCTGCTTGGGAGGCTGAGGCAGGAGAATCACTTGAACCTGGGAGGTGGAGGTTGCAGTGATCTGAGATCATGCCACTGTACTCCAGCCTGGCCAACACAGTGAGACTCCACCTCAAAAAAACAAAAAAACCCCAAAAACCCAAAAAACAAAACAAACAAAAAACCAACAAAAAACCCCAAAACAAACAAACAAAAAACAATGGCTTTAACTACTTGTAGAATTTTAAGAGATACTCTGGTCTTGGGAGCATCACATTTACTGATCTTCTGTTAGCGTGGCTGGTGTTTTGCATTTTATAAGTAAATCCATTTTGTCTGTGTTTGCATGGAGTTCAGTTTCAGACGGTGTTCCTCAACTCTGGAGGGATTTAATCCCTTGTTACTGCTTCTCCCCCTCACTGTCCCCCGCAGCAATGTCTCCTGATACAGGGGGGGTGTGGCTCAGCATCTGACTGTCAGCACAGAAAAAGGGAGCTCTGGACCTAATACGAGACTCCTTGACTGTGGCCCTTCTTGCTGCTAGTGCGTTGGCAGCATGTGCAGAGTTGAGTATGCCATAGACACTTAGCTATGATTCAAGATTGTATGTCAGACATTGCTGAGAGCCTGGCACCGTTCCATAAGGGTTCTGTAATACTTGGCTCATTTGTAAGTAGTGCCTTTGGCAGAATGGTGAGCTCTGCCCAGGAGCAGCACAATGCTTTGATTACTTAGGCCTGTAATTCCTTATCTTTATGGAATTATGGGTCATAAGGATTTCATACTGAACAGGTAGTATATTTGGTTATATTAATTTATACATTTCATTTCATAGCTCATTGATATGAAAAGCCTTTCATTCAAGGGGGAACTAATAATTTAGATGGCTAGAAATTCAATAAATTCAGGAAGAGTGCCAAGAATGCCACGCCTCTTGTCTTTCCTATCCCTGCCAAGCAGTCACCCGCCAGATTCCGTTCGTTCATTCCCTTGATCTGCTTCTCAGGTCACTGCTGCCCCCTTGGCATCCCAGACCCTCTGACTCATAATTAGAGACCCTTCCTTTGTGGGAACACCTGACCCGATTTGTATCTGCTACAACATGTCTTATTCTACTTTCTTGTAATTTTGTACAAGTTTCCACTACTAGATCATTTTGGCTTGTTATCGTTGGTCTATCAAAGTAGTTTTTCCATTCTCTACTCTTTGCGCTCCTCTTCAGAGAAGTGTCATGCAGGGAACCAGAGCGAGGAGGGCTTGTCTTTCTTGTATGTCTGTCTGGCTAAGGGGTGGAGGAGAGCACAGACTCAAAGGAGGGGCGTTCTGGGAAGCCCAGACCATGGCTGTTCATGTTGCAGCGTATGTGCTCATGGCTTTGTCTTGCTGCACGGGATGTTCTTCTCCATCTTTACCCTTTGCTTTGGAAGCTTTTAGATGAATCCCAGCTGCTGACTTTACAGTGAAAGGCATCTTAAATCTCTCCAACCAATCACCCTTTTCCCCAGCTGGAAATACTAGTCTTTCTTGTAGACTCTGAACATCCATAGCTCTCACTGGCTCCGCTTCTTTCACTCTCACGGGTGCTGAGAATGGTAATATCGGTAGAGCACAGTCCACACTTACACAAGTGGACATCTTGTTAACTGGAAAGGCAGACACATAAGCAGAATAATTCTAACGTGGAAAATGCACAGACTGGACCGCTGCACGTGGTTACGTTGGTCGTGTGAGATTGAGAAATGTGCTTTCTGGAATTGCTGTCTGCCCACCTGTGCCTGGGGGCCCTATACATAGAGGAGGGGGATGTAACCCAACCCGAGGATGTGCGATGAGGGAAGACATCTCAGAGGAGAGAAAGCCTAGGCTGTGTCTTTAGGGATGAGTAGTAAGCAGGCAGAGAACCGGTGGAGAGGAAGGAAGTCTAGGTGAAAGGAAACACACCACATTCAAAGCTGTCTTAGTTATTCTGCGCTGGTCTGTTTCCTCCCCAGACTACAAGTCCTTTGAAGGCAGGGAGAGGGTTTTCTAACTACTGCATTATGCACACAGAATGCCCAGAATTTATGGTGATGGAATGACTTCTTGTCTGCTTTAGCCTTTTTGCCTGCCTCCTTGACTTACTGAATTCTTACACATGTTCTTATCTTAAACAGGAGTGTCCAATCTTTTGGCTTTCCTGGGCCACATTGGAAGGAGAAGAACCGTCTTGGGCCACCCATAAAATACACTAACACTAACGGTAGCTAATAAGCTAAAAAAAAAAAAAAATCCCCCAAAACTGGTCATGTTTTAAGAAAGTTTACAGATTTGTGTTGGGCCACGTTCAAAGCTGTCCTGGGCGGCATGTGGCTTGTGGGCCGCGAGTTGGACAAGCTTGCTCTAGAATACGTTAATCTTTAGTATTTGGGACTTAGCTTTTCCTGCCTTAAGTCTGGAATGGCTATTGGTATTTCTTTTTAATGCATAGACTCTAGGAGTATACTTTTATTTTTAACAACCCCACAAAACTTAATAAAGATAAAAGATTTGGTTAGTCAACAGATATTTTATTGTGTATTTCGGGAAACTCTTTGAAATGTCACTCTCATTTATATAAAGGTCAGATAGATGATTTATGAAGGTAAAAGGTCATATTGATGATCATATAGATAAGGGTCATATTGATGATTCTTATAGTAACAAACAAAAAAATGCACCTGTGGGCATTGAGCTGGTTGCTTAATTACTCGCTGCCCCATTTTTATTATCTCTAAAAAATTATCTCTAAAAATAAGCATGCTCCTCATTTGATTGTTATGAGGATTGGACGGAGTTACACGTACAGATGCTTAGAACAGTGGTAGGCTCAACAATAGTTGCGCTTTTTATCACACTCGTCTATGGCACCTTAGTGACATGGCAAAGACGACAAATTGACCTGGCAACCTGAGTGGATTGTGGAGGCCTTGGACTCAGATGATTCGTATGCAGCTCTTTGGCAGTGCTCTTGCTTGTTAAAGATTTTCTCATATTTTAAACTTTCTCACTTCTGTGTCTGAGAAGAAAACGTGATACACAAAATGTCAACTCAACAAGAGAGTCGGGAAAAGCCATCCTACTGGGAAAGTCTATTTTGTGTCAGTGGAGTTGGGAATGAAGGTGAATGAGTTGGTCTCTGTAGTGACTTGCTCAAATCTGACTGCATGTATTTAGTGGGCTAAGATTGCTGATGGAAGTAGAGCGTTGGGTTCATATGACCAGTGATTGTAAGCAAACAGGACAGGCTGATTGGCAGGAGAAACTGGCGTGATAGTTCTTGTACTTGACTGCTGACTTCCATCTGCTTGGAGCCTCCACCTCCCCAAGAAAGATTAGAATGAATGTCAAGAGAAACATCAAGGTGTTTTCATCGTATGTCTTTCAAAAATAGTAGGATTAGGCAAGTCAGCTTTTTGTTTACGAGGAGACTTTGTAGACTAATTTTTCTTTCTAATACATACAATACTTAATTGTATATATTAATCTGTATTATATAGTTATATTATAAATATCTCATACTTACAAGAGTTGGATGGCTTGACTCTCAACATTTTCCACATTAAGGAAGAGATACCTGAGCAGGGCTTAAGTTTTTTGAGACGAGCGTCTTGCTATGTTGCCCATGCTGGCCTTAAACTCCTGGGCTCAAGCAGTCCTCCCGCCTCAGCCTCCTGGGTAGCTGGAATTTACAGGTGCACTCGCCATGCCCTGCAGAAGCCGCGTGTGCTGGGGCGCACCGCAATTCCAGTCACTGTAATTTTAAGGATTGTTTGGAATGCAGAAGAATGGCGTGAGGGAAGTGCATTAGAACGCTTACCTGTTTTTAATTTCCAGAAGATGGAATGGAAGGCGGGAGGAGGAAAGGAAGCAGTGTAATGAGACACGCCTTGATATTTCTCTCCTCGGGGAAAGTTTCCCCGGTCGGAAAGATGAAGTATGTGGGATAAGTGAGGGCACTGAGGAGCAACAGGGAGGTCCTGTTTTCTCAAACCGCCCACCTGTGCTTCTCATGTGGTCTGGGAGCTGATCTGAAAGCTCCTGGGGCTTCCCTGGGGCCCGGCTTGGCAGGGTTGTGGATTGAGGCTGACAGAAGGTGGCAGAGAGAGCACAGCAGACTCTGTAGGCTCTGCAGAGGGTGCCCAGGTGAGGCAGAGCCATCTAGGGAACACAGATGCCCTTTGACAAAGCCAAGCGAGACCAGTCACAGACATAGCCCAAATGCCAGCAACGGGACCAGGGATGTTATTCTGCAGACCCGAGGAGGCAGAAGGCATTTACGTGCAAGGATCCTAACTGTTCCCCACGCCCCCATCTCTACCCTCCGTGGACCCAGCACCATTTTCAAGAGAGAAGCCAGAGGAGGATGAAGTCCTCTAGGAGCTAAAGCGTCCTTATTCAGGAAAGACTGAATACCACTTATCTTAACTTTTCACATTGGACGGAGCTACAAACAAAACTGGACATTTTCATTTTTTTCCCAGCTATCTATACTGGATGATGCCTTAGGAGGTGAGTCAGATTAGTTGCAGACAAAATTTGAAGAATTGCATTTTCTCTGTCCACTTAAGACAGAATGTGAAATTTTGTGTTCACGTGATTCACTGGTCAAACATGTTTACTGAATGCCTTCTGCGTCCCATTTCCTGGGGATGCAGAGGTGATGAAGACGAGCATGGGCCTTGTCCTCCTGGAGCTCCTGTAGAATGTTGGAAGACAGAAAATGAATATACACATTTTGTGGAGTGGTATGTGCCATGCAAGAAATAATGTGTGGTGTTAGGGAAAAAGTGAGAACGGGAATGGTGTAGCTAGGGCGTGGTCACAAAGTGCTTCTGTGGGGAAGTGACATTTAAGCTGATGCCTGAGTGACAGGAAGAAGTTAGCAAAGCCTAGGGAATGACATTTGAGGTGAAGGAAAAGTAAGAACCAGGTCTGTGGAGAAGGAACAGAGCTCATGTCTGGAGGAAAGAAGGTCATCATGGGTGGGGTTCAGGAGCAGCAGGAGAGGGGTCATTGATGTCACTGGGGAGGTGGGCTGGCTATGGGGCTGGTTGCAGTGAAGCCATGTGCCTTTGGCCAAGCTGTGTGGGTCTTCAAAATGCTTAGGACAAGGCTGGGTGCAGTGGCTCATGCCTGTAATCCCAGCACTTTGGGAGGCCGAGGTGGGTGGATCACCTGAGGTCAGGAGTTCAAAACCAGTCTGGCCAATATGGTGAAACCCCATCTCTACAAAAATACAAAAATTAGCCGGGCATGATGGCGGGTGCCTATAATCCCAGCTGCTCGGGAGGCTGAGGTGGGAGAATTGCTTGAATCTGGGAGGCAGAGGTTGCAGGGAGCCGAGATTGCACCATTGCACTCCTGCCTGGGCAACAGGGAGAGACTCCGTCTCAAACAAAAACAAACAAACAAAATATGCTGAGGACAGGCAAACCACAACTTCAAAGGAAACCGCCCGTCTCCTAGATTAGCTGTTTGAAGATGGTGTTTATGCATATTGAATCAGCAATGAGATTTTAGAGCTGGTATCCCTAACTTGGGTCAGTGTTGGGGTCCTAGGAACAATGGAGAATGTCTATCCTAGCAACAGAGGAAGTTGCTAAGGAGAAGTCACTGGACTTGTATTTTTAAACCTCAACCAATCCAGCCCAGATGAAAAATTACTCTGAATTGAGTGTTTGAAGCATAGCTTTTCTTTTTTTGTTGGTTTTTGGTTTTAGATATGACATACATTTCCTTAAAAGCATATTTGTTTTCATTTAAATTGCAGGATGAATTTAATATGTCTAAGGTACAAAATGGGTTTCGAGGAACAGAAGCCCAATTTATATTGCTGTACTTATTGGAAACAGGGCTTCAAATTACAGTGGCTCAACTTTCACCCACTGTGCTGGTTGTAAGTAAAGTATCACCAGCATGTGTCCCTGCTCACGTGCAATTACACCTGCAATGCTCTGCTCTTTCTCTGCACAGCCAAATCATGATCATTCTTATAAGCCTACTTCAAATGGCTTCCTGAATGAAATCACCCTGTTTCTTTGGCCCCCACTGAGACTGGCAGCCATCTTTATGCTTTGAATTTCCACATTTCTCGCTCTCTGTTGCTGCAAAAATGGAAGCTTATACCCCTCTCCCTACCCACTACTTTGCAAAATGCCTTCTATCTAGGAGGTGCTCAATAACTGAATGCATTCCACACCCAACAATATTTTAAATCATAAAGAATCCACGGCCTCTTGCCTCTCTTTGCATCTTCTCTGATCTGAGAAAAAGAAAGAAACCAACAAGTATTGCAGTCATAAAAAATCCTGACCCATCAGTGTCGCTTTCCCTTTGTGTTTATTTCTTTGGAATTCTTGGATAGAAGTGGATTGCAGATGCTATCTTTGGAGAGATGCGGTTTGTGCAAAGGAGGGTCTTGAAAAGGCCTTCGAAATGTGTCTGGCAAGGCTAAAATAATCACATTTTGCATTTGCACAGCATTTTCATTGTGTCTATTTGATTAGGAGAAATAATCAGCCCAAGTGCTTCCCCAATGGCTGAACTGCTTTTGATGTGTCTGTATTCTGAAGGATTATAAAACATCTTTGTAAATATGGGGTAGAGGCCATAGTTGAACTTGAAACTCTTTTGAGGAGCGGAATGTGTGTGTATACACATGCGCACGTGCCTCATGTTACAAAGGTTTTGTAATGACTGCACTGTTTTTCTAGAGATTTTTCTGGGGGCAAAGAGAAAACTACCTTTACGTACTTTTCAAGTACCTAAAACATTAGAAAAAAGACATAACCAACTTCTTAATTCATGTAATAACAGTTTGAATACCTATGTTTACCAGGAAATTTCAGCTATAGAAATTTAACTGGGAGTTGGGATATAATCAGGCTGTGAACTGCAAAAGAACTTCGTTTATATAAGGGCTCAGCAAACCATGGCCTGTAAAGTAAGACTGGTTTTTACATTTTTAAAGATGTGTGAAGAAGAAGAAGAAGAAGAGGGAGAAGAGAAAGAAGAAGGAGACTATAAGACAGAGACCATATGTGGCCCATAAAGCCTAAAATATTCACCAACTGACAGAAAAATTTGCCAACCCTTGATTTATGTAATCGATTTCTATTTTGCAGATGAAGAAACCAAGGCTCAGATGGTAGCCTGCTTACCTAAGCTCACACGAAGCAGCCTGTTCTATTAAAGGAGAATTGGATTCAAGTTTCTGCAGATCTGGCTTCTAATCATATCTTTCATTTGAGCTAATATGGTTTTGTGACTGATAATAAGGTTTCCCTTTTGGCTCTATCATTCTAGAGTTCACAGAGAAATGTCTACAATGCAATTCTAACATCAACTACCTGGAGTGAGGTCAGACTTTACAGGTTAAGGGCACAGTCCTCTAGAAGATTGTCCATGCTTCAAATACCAGCTGCAGGCTCCGGGGTTCCCAGACCACCTGCACATCTGACCAACTGGCTACATATTCAAGGGTCCCACTGCCCCTTCAAAGAACTCCAAAAAATTTTATTACAGTTTTATTACAAAGGACAGAAGTCAGGACCAGCCAATTGGAGACACAGAGGTTGAGGTCTGGGAGGGTCCTGAACATGAAGCTTGTGTGTCTTCAAGGTGTGTCTCTTCCTGGCATATTGATGTGAATCACCAACCTGGGAGGTTCCCCTGAGTTTCAGTGTCCACAGGTTTCTATTGGGCTTTCATTATGTAGGCATTATTAATTGGATCATTGGTCACATGAATTCAACCTCTATCCCCCTTTCCCCTCCCCAGAGGTTGGAAGGTCAGACTGAATCACCCGGCTCAAACCCCCAACCCTCTAACCACATGATTGGCCTTTCTGGGATGGCTGGACCCCATTCTTAAACCATCGAGCAACCCACCATGAGTCATCATCTTAGCATGAGCTCAGGTGTGCACAGAGGGGTCCACCATGAATAACGAAGATGCTCCTATCACTGGGAAATTCCAGGTTTTAGAGGCTGCCTCGCAGGAACTGAAGACAAAGACCAGACATATTATTGCACAACAGTGTCCAAGCCCCGTCTGACTCCACCTTGACTTTTCATTCTGTGCATAAGGAGCACAGGTACAGCCTGACTGACGTGGGACGGCCTGTGTGACTGATGATGGGAGGAAGATGAGGGTGGCCTGTGTGACTGATGATGGGAGGAAGATGAGGGTGGCCTGTGTGACTGGTGTAGGAAGGAAGATGAAGGTATTTCTTTCCAAAGTTGGTTTTTTTTTTTTTTTTTTTTTTTAGATAATGAAACTTCTTTGCCAGGGAAATGGACTAGATGTGTCTCAGGCATATTTTGGAGTTTTAAACATTTTGAATTAAGTTAGGGTGAAAATACTGCAGTTTGGAGTTAAGGATTTTGTTTCTGTGTTACTTACGGCAATGAAACAGTAATAATTTGCCCTAATGTTGACTCTTCTTTTGTGTTTAATCCCTTATTTGAAGTTCTTAACTCCCTGACCTATTTAGTTTATGCTTTTATGTATGTTACATAAAAGTTATTATAAATAAACTAATACATACATACATATTATTATAATATTTAATATATTGGAGCAAATTTCAAAAACTTCTCAGCATTTTTCATTTTCTTCCCCAAATCCATCTCCATGGAATTTGTTTATGTAATGGATAGAAACTGGGTGTTGTCCTCACTTTTACCTGCTCCCCTGACAACGTGAGGTCCGCCATTGTCCCTGCTTCCTCGCCAGTGACTTCCACATTCTTGTTGCCACACACACATTCTAAGTGAGTGAAATGATGAGGAATCTGAGTCATTCAGTGAAATGAAAAACATGACCAATCGTGTTTAGAAGGTTGAAAATATGAGAATATACATTTTGTACAATGAAGTGAACGAAGTACATGGAGGGGGCATCAACCAGAGAGCTAGAGCTGGTGGAAGGTGAGCGGCTGGCAGCACTGGAGCAGCTTAGTGAGTGTCCCTCCCCTGCCACCCCCTCATGCTTCTGTGGGTCACTGGTATGTCTGCTGTAACCGATCTGCTCTCCTCTGCCCTTCCCTGTTCTTCACTTGTCCTCTTATTGTGGTCTCTGGGGGGCATTCTCTACCATCTCTCTCGATTTCCTAACATTCTGTTCTTTCTCCAACCCTGGGCAGAAACTCGGAAGGCAGCAGGAGGAGGACAGGGGTGCTTATCTCATTAGTCTTGCACTTCCCACCCACTTTGGGGCTTCATCAAAACCTGCTGGCCCAGATGTTGCCGTGAAAACTTTCCTCTGTCAGATTCAGCCTCCTGGGTCTGGGTTGTGGCATCTAACAGCATCTGTGCCAGATTATCTAAAATCCTGGGCACCTGGTGGTGATCTACAGGTCAATAGGAATTTGTCCTTCCTCTTTAACCCTTCTTGCTTTTCCATCTTATAGGGGAAAACAGGTTCTCTGTATACTGCTTTACCATACTAGTTAAGATATGTGGTTATGAGAAGTTTATAGAATGATCCAGTGGTGGCTCATGGAACCCAAACCCCCTAGTGCAGCTGGGATCTTGGAGAGGACCGGACCTAGGACCCAAAAAACTGTTGGGGCTGTTCTTCATGCAGCTGCCTCATCTCTATCTCAAACAAAATCCTTTCTCTGTCTCCTGGTCCACTCAGAGGTAGAAGATGGCCATCTAGAGACCTGGTGTGTGTACGCTAATAGGTCAGCCACATGCAGAAATGGTCCTTACTAGTTCCCATGTCAAAGTTCCCAGGAGAGAGACCCTTGGTGGCCCAATTTGGACCAAGTAACCATCCCTGGTCCAAAGAGCTGTAACAAGTAGACGGGATTGCACGGTATGACCCAGCTCGTGGGCTGCCTGGCTTGTATGAGGAAAGAGGTCTGGTTCAAGGGAGACAGACAAGGGAAGGGCTGGTTCAGCGACTGGGTAGGTGCCTTTTAAAGGCACCTACTACATTAGCCTCTTATGTATTCATTTGACATATTGTTTCAGACTGCCTACTGTGTGCTAGGCATGATCCAGGGCACTCTATCCAGGGATGGAGCTGTGAACAAGACGAAGTTCTGCCCTCATGGCCTTGACCTTCCACTGTCTTGTCTGCATTTCCACTTTGCAGGGTGGGGGCAAATTTAGTGCTTTTCTCTTTGCTTACTCTTGTTCTCTTAGTTCTTTCCCTTCCCTTTGGTTTCTTTCTCAACTAATAGATATTTATCGAACTCCCACTCTCTGCTGACACGGCGCCTGATTATATGGGGGAGGTGTAAGCGTATACTCATTTTATGTGGTGGTATTTGCAAAATGCATTAACTCAGAATTATCTCATGAGTCTGAATTTGAAACCTTAGTCATAATGTGCTTTGCTGTAGATGGTATAATGTTTCCTTAGGCAATATGTTTTCCACAATTTTTTTTGAAAATATTAATGTTTTTCTCTAATACAGGGTTAGGTTGAGATGAGGCCACTGAGGTAGAAAAAATTTATCTGAATCTCAGGGACAGGTGCGGGGTGGTATAACTATTTCTACCTAGAAAAAAATCCCCAGATTTCCCCTGCGGTGGTATAGAAAGCTGTGTTGGCCTGAAGCCTGCTAGGTAGGTAAGTGGGAGATATTATTCCACTTCATTCTGTCATCACTAGTTACTCGTGTCAATACTTTTTTTCATTACAATATTTGTTATCCAACATCTAAATTCTTGTTTGGAAAAGTTATTGTTCTTGTTATTATTTCTATCAGTGATTTTTTTTTTTTGGTCCCAGTCTTCTTCCAACCTCAGTGGTCTTGTGTTTCTTCCTTTTCTGGTGCACACATTTAAACCTCACCTCCCCAGAGATCTTGCAGAGTTTTCTTTCTTTCTTTTTTTATTTTGGTAGAGATGAGGTCTTGCTATGTTGCCTAGGCTGGACTCAAACGCCTGGGCTCAAGGAATCCTCCCAACTTGGCCTTCCAAAGTGTTGGGATTACAGGCATGAGCCACCGTGCCCAGCTCAGGGTTTTCTTTCGAGATGTTTCTCATGTCCATCCTTTTATCCCATCCTCCATTTAATTCATGCTTTTATCATCTTGCTTCTAGATTGTAGAATTTATTTCCTACCTGGTCCCCTTATCTGTATATTCTCCTCTCCTGCTGTTCCCCCTTTGCCGTCACTGCCGGATGCTCTTCTCTCTGGCTCAGAAATCTTCTGTGGCCTCCTGTGACCTTCAGGATGAAGTTCAAGCTTCTGTGCTTGACATTGAGTCATCCACAGTCTGGCCACAGGCTATTTTTTTTGGTGAACTTCTTTTCTCCTTTTTCCCAGTTTGGACCCTCAGGGTTGATTTGTTTTTTTAGTTGGCCCCAATACCATTTTGTATGCTTGGGCCTTTGCTTAAGCTCTTCTTGCCCTTGCCCACAATGCCCTTCCCTTTCCTAATCCACACCTCACCCACATTGCCAGGCTCTACTGTCTGTACTCAGAATCTATTCCACCACCTGCCCTCCCCCAGCACAAAGAAGCTGCTGACCTCTGAGCCTCCTTAGCACCTTTGGGCCCACTCTTAGTCACACACTGGTGAGTAACCAGGGTTACACCTTCATGCCTTAATTGAGGGAACATTTTCAAGGGCAGGAACATGATCTTTTGTTTTTGTGTTCTCAGCGGCATCTAACAAGTGATCCTGACTGGGTGCTCATCAGCATCACTTAGTGAGCTTGAGAAACAAAACACAGTGACCACAGAATCTGAGAGGGCAGGGCCCAGGAACGTTGTGAGAGCTGCATTGGTAATACGAATGCACAGGGGAACTGAGAGCCACTCGGTGAGCAATGAACCACTTTGACCAAGCTCTGTTCAGTGAACCCAGCCTGTCCCTACTGTTCTGGAGCTTGGGCTCCTGGGTGCAGTAAGACAGAGCATCCATAAATAAACTCAGGTAATGATGATATCTGGTACTGTGGAGGAAGACAAGGCAGGGTAAGTGGGCAGAGAGAAAAGCAATACTTCCATATAGGCTAGCTTCAAAAATATTCTCCATCTGTCTTACATCAGCAAATGCTCCAACACCTGTCTTTCCCTTATTGCAGTCCGGGCGCCCCAGCTGGTGGGCCAGACAGTCTGGAGAAGGGATTCTTGCTCTCTGCTGCCGCTTGCTGATGAGTAGTGGACCAAGCAGTGTCCAGTGGAGCCAGAAAGACCCCCGAAAGTGGGAGGTTGGAGGGAAGGAGGTGAGGGATCATGTCTGAGTGAGGAATAGCCAGGGTACTGTGGGCACACACAGAAAGCAAGAGGAAAACTGGAGTGTGCCTGGCCTGTGACCAGGGACCCGACTTGAGCCCTGGAGCCTGCATCCACTAGGCGTCCCCATCTGGGTGAAGGAAGAAGCCTTAGCCCATTTCAGACTTAACTCTTACTTAATATTCAGAATAATATGTCAACTTTCAGTAAACGAGTTTACGTTTCGCTTGTCCCTTTCTTAGGATAAAGATTATCATCCTTCTAATCACTTGAAAAAGATGATGTAGCCAAAACTTTCAAAGTGTTTCTCTATGACAGTGAAAAGTATTCTTTGTAACAGGGAAGTGAAGGTTTGCTTGTGTAAGATGTCAGTTTTTTAATGATGTGCAACGTCCGTTTCTTTGATAGTTGGAAAGCATGGCAAGTATTAGAGGGCTAATGTATATTTAAGAAAAACAAGATAAGGCTTCATCTGTAGGGTATTAATTTTTCTGAAAAGACACCTCTCCTCTGAAGGTCACTTCTCAAGCTGGGCAGCCCCTTCTAACAAGGGATGCTGCTTTAGAGTTGGAGATGAGGTTAAGATCTACGTGCCTGTACCAGTTTCAGTAATAACTGGATCCTTCTCTAGGTCTAGGCTGGAACGTCTCAAGTGAAGGTTATTGGGGGGCGGGGGTTTGGGGCCACCCAAAAAGGCTTGACCCATAGGACTGAAATCAAGTACTGAGCTAGGCTGGCGTGCCACGTAACCACAGAAACAGTAATTTAAGCAATAAAATGAAAGCTCGCTCGCTGGTCCAGAGCTGGGTTGGGACAGCTAGTGTACTCAGTTCTCCAGGTGCCTGGAGGGAGAAGAGCAGCGGATCCCTTGCAGACCATGGTAGGAGCAAGCTCTTCACCCTGGGGTCTGGGAAGCCCATTTGTACTGCCCAGAGTTGTGCTTTCGCCATCTCTTTCTGCGGTGGCTGCTTACAGGGTGCATTTCCATTGCTGCTGTCTCTGTTCCTAAGGAAGATCAAAGGAGCCCAGAAAACCCAGTTCCAGAGCTCAGTTCCCAGGACTAGAGGGTGCGCTCGGCCAGATGGCTGGGGGTGCCGCTGGCCTTGGCGCCCCCGCGCGATCAGCCTCCCCGGCCCCGCACACAGCTTGGGCGTCCAGCCCGGCCAGGGCCCTGCAGGCAGGGAGCGCAGGAGCTGGGGGCGGCTCACCCGGGGCGGGGCTCGCTCCACAAGCGCCGGGGGCTGCGCGGGGCGGGGCCGGGGGCGGGGCCGGGGGCGGGGCCGGCCGGGGCGGCGGCGGCGGCGGCGGCGGCGGAGGCGGCGGCGGCGGCGTCTCCAGGGGGAGCCAAGGTGCAGAGGCGACGCCCGCCTCACCCGAGCATCCTTCCCCGCCGGTGGCCGCCCGCCCGCGGCCCGCGCTCGCCGCCTCCCGCCTGGCGGTTGACTTCTTTGTGTCGTATTCTCTGCCTGCGCCCTGTCTCTGCAGGACCAGTTCGTTCTTCTTTGGGCTACAAGAAGGCAGAGGATGAGATGTCCCGGGCCACGTCTGTTGGAGACCAGCTGGAGGCACCCGCCCGCACCATTTACCTCAACCAACCGCATCTCAACAAATTCCGCGACAACCAGATCAGGTAGGAGAAGGCGGCCGGCTCGCGCGGAAGGCGGTGGAGTCGCAGCGGGGAAGGGGCTCGCCCTCCTGCGCGGGGCTTGGCCGCGCACCTGGCCGGCCCCGGTCCGTCTCCAGAGCCTTCCGCGGCCCCCTCCCCACCCCGCCAGCCCGCAGTGCAGCCCCGCGCTTCCAATGGGCTCGTGCGAACGCAGCCCTCACCGTCCTCTCCTGCGCATCCGTTCTGCGCCCAGCCTGCCTGTGAGCCCTGAGAAGTTTTCCCTCTCATGTCACCGACAAAAACGAGGTCTCTGCTCTTTTCATGCCTGGGCTTCCTTCCCGGAACCCCCTTCTAGCCTTGTTTTAAGCCAGTTGATAGCTCTCTTTAGCAATTTGCAGACCGTACTGTGGGGGACGTGCTTCATCAGGGAATCCCACAAGTCACAAGGACTCACATTCAGTTGTCAGTGGTCTACGACAATTGTTAAGAGGTCTTCATTTGCTGGGAAACTTTGCCCAGAGTTAGCAGAAAGATGGACAGAAGCTAGCGTTTAAATGTCTACTTTTGCTGGCGGCTATGTCACACGCTCTGGCTATAGCAGCTTAGTGAATCTTCATAACCTCTTGAAGCGGGCCAGGAGACTGGAATATAAAGATGCTAAATAATGTACCTTACAGCTCCTAAATGGCAGACCTGGAAATTGAACCCAGCCCATCTGACTACTAAGGGTAAATTTTTTTTCTGCTGTGCAAAGCTAGTTCTTTAGCACGGGTGTGTGTACATTTTCAAATTTCATTAAACTTTCAGGCTTAAACAACTTTGTATCTGGGAGTGACTTCAGAGGATGTAGTTCTGTGAGCGGCTCAGATCACCGTGCTTGGGTGTAGAGAAGTTCAGTGATTTATCAGGTTACGCATAGATTATTGACAAACCTGAGTTCCAATCCAGTGTTCTTTTTTGAAAGACAAAAACTTTGTTGTATGTTCAAGTATTCCACTACCGCACTCACACTTGTACAGACGTCTTAGCCTGACATCTTTATGTAGAAAGGTCAGGCTGTTGGACATTATTGGGGTAGAATAATGGTGCATGTTATATGGAGGTGGAATTTTCACTTATTAAAGGGTTATTAGATTATGCAGCTTTATTTTGGGTTTTAAGAATGACAGTTGGGCATATTTTATACTTAAAAGTGTAACTTGGAAGAATAGCTGAGTCCCCATTTCAGAATGTGTGGGCTTCGTTTAAGATACAGAGCATCAACCACAGTGAGTTACCACTTCACTAACTAGGCTGGCTCCAATCAAAAAGACAGATAACAAGTATTGGCGATGATTTAGAGAACTCGGTACCCTCATGCATTGCTGTTGGGGATGAAAAACGATGGCGCTGCTTTGGAAAACAGTTTGGTAGTTCTTCAGAAGGTTCAGTGTAAAGTTACCATATGACCTAGCCATTCCACTCCTGGGTGTATCTGCCCAAGAGAAATGAAAACCTATGTCCACACAAAAACTCACATACATATATTTCACAGCAGCATTATTATGAATAGCCCAAAAGTAGAAATAATCTAAATGTCCATCAGCTGATAAATGAATAAATAAAATGAAGTATATCCGTACAATGGAATACTATTGGGCCGTAAAAAGGAATGAAATATTGACACATTGTACAACATGGATGAGACTTGAAAGCATTATGCTAAGTAGAACAAGCCAGTCACAAAAGGCCTCATAGTGCATGATTCCATTTATATGAAGTATCCGGAAGAGGCAGATTTATAGAGTTATGAGGTAGATTCCTGGGGCTGGAGAAGAGGGAAAAGGTTGGAGGGATGTGGGAATGACTGTGAATGTGGCTGAGGTTTCATTTTGGGGTGATGGTTGCACAACTCTTTGACTTTACCTAAACCATTTGGAATCCTGCCCTGCTCATGTAGTTCTATTTCTTCACACCTTCTCATATGTGTTTCTATTGAATTGCTTTCAAAAAGGTGATTTTCTAAAATATATACACTGTATAAGGATATGGGAATTGAAGAGCTACTTTTCTTTTTACACTCTAGTGTGTTTTCAAGTTGTATTTTTGCTTAATTCCTATTAATTCCTTTAATTTTGTTATCCATTTGTGTATGCCTAAGTCTGGGAGAATAAAATAGAGACCTTTGTTTTTGTCTAAATTATTTTGTTTTAATGGAAGAGAAAGATTTTTTATTTTTTTTTGTGAGACGGAGTCTTGCTCTGTCCCCCAGGCTGGAGTGCAGTGGTATGATCTCGGCTCACTGCAACCTCCGCCTCCTGGGTTTAAGTGATTCTCAGCCTCCCAGATAGCTGGGATTACAGGTGCCTGCCACCGTGCCCGCTAATTTTTGTATTTTTAGTAGAGACGGGGCTTCGCTGTGTTGGCCAGGCTGGTCTCAAACTACTGACCTCAGGTGATCCACCCACCTCAGCCTCCCGAAGTGCTGGAATTACAGGCGTGAGCCACCACGCCCAGCTGGAAGGTAAAGATTTTTAAGAGCACTGATAATGGAGCTTCACTACCTGTTCTGTAATCAAGATTGAAAGCTGACCCAGACTGATTGTACTATTAGCCAGAGGGATTCTGAGTGGCTGCCTGCTGTACAGTTTCATTTGTACTGTTTTGAGAGAGGCAGAGTAAGTTGTGCACGTACAGTGGGTTGGTTAGGAATAAAGTAGGCAGTTACCAACTATTCTATTTAAAGCTTTATATAAGTATATAATTGAATTAGTTGAAATATATTACAATTCATATAATTTGTGAGTTCATGGCTTATACTGTGAACGTAAGTTTCTGCGTGCACTGGATAGGGGCTAAGAAATTAAAATGTGGTCCTTGATGTTCTTTAAAATGGCCTTTGAGTGTTTGGTTCACCTTGACTGTGTGTTTAAATAGGAATTACTAATGGTTATCAGTGACTTGTAGTTCTTTAAAAAATTGATTATAGGCCAGGTGCAATGGCTAACCTGTAATCCCAGCACTTTGGGAGGCCAACGTGGGTGGATCACTTGAGGCTAGGAATTTGAGATCAGCCTGGCCAACGTGGCAAAACTCCATCTCTACCAAAAATACAAAAATTAGCCGGGTGTGGTGGTACGTGCCTGTAGTCCCTAGCTATTCGAGAGGCTGCGGCACAAGAATCACTTGAATCCAGGAGGCAGAGATTGCAATGAGCCAAAATCACACCACTGCACTCTGGCCTGGGCGACAGAGCAAGACTCTGTCTCAAACAAACAAACAAACAAACAAAAATGATTATAAAGCTTCTTAGCATTATGGTTTAAGGATTTTAGAAAACGTCGAGCCATGTTATTTTAGCACTTTAATGTTACCGGACTCAAGTTTTATCATAATGATTTTAAAAAATAAGGCGTTTTATCTTGGCCATGAATGTTTGCTAAAAGTTAGTAAAGCTATTCAAAGGAATATTTTTATAAAAGGATAAAGGATTTGTTTTTTAATATAATTTTTCTGGAGAAAAGGTTAATGGTTTTCTTAGAGGCAGGGGCATGGAGAGTTTATCCCAGTTCATTTGCCCCTAAATTGAGCTCTTTGAAAAGAAGGGAGCACATGGGATAGATGAGGCTCAGGCTAGTCTGCGGACTCAGGGCTGTCTGACTTACCTGAATGTTGTACCCCCTGGCAGGCCTGTCCCCTCTGGAACAGAGTTCTCTCCCCTACTTTCCTCAACCCTAAGCCCGTTTTGGCTTGAAACCCTCTGGATCATAGCAGTTGCTCTGCGCTTGCCTTTCTGGGCAGCTGGCGTTTGACTAGGAATGGGAGTTTGATGCAGAGGAAGGGAGGGCAGCGAGGGGCGACATGCTGTCATTCAGGACAGGAATTCCATGGCCCAAGGTTACTGGAATGGAATTGATGTGACTTAAAAAAGAGGGTGGGTCTGGGGAAATGCCTAGAAAGCAGGAGTGAGGTCCCCTCTGGGGTCCACTGTGGCCTTAGCACCCCCAGGGGAGTGCACTGCATGAGAACTCCAAATTCTGGCCAATTCGTTGAATTTTGGGGAGGGACTGTGCCATGTATGTAGATGTCTCACCAAACCTTGTTCTTGTTCTTGACACTGAAAGTAACACCAGTGTTTGATCCGAAGCCTGTGGTAGGTTTATTAAGTTTTTCATTATTGAAGCCAATGAATTCAGATGATCATAATGATGGAGAATTATGAAGTAGTCTTTTTCTACTAGGGATTGATTTTCTAGGACCTTAACTATGAGAACAATAACTTTCCTCGTCCTCTAGAAGTGAATAGTAATTAATGGGATTCAATGTTTATGTACATATGTAGGATTATGTGTGTGTCCACCTAACAAGGTCTCCTTTTGCTGAAGTGTACAATCATATCTCCTTTCAAATGTTTTAAAGGTTTTAGTGCATAATTCAGCCATCTAAAGTATACAATTCAGTGATTTTTAATATATTCATAGAGTTGTGCAACTATCATCACAGTCAATTTTGGAACATTTTCATCACCTCCAAAAGAAATATTATACCCTAGCTATCATCTCCCATCCCTTCCTCCCCCAACCCCTAAGGAACCACAAATTTACTTTATATTTCTATAGATTTCCCTGTACTGGACATTTTGTATAATTAGCATCGTATCCTTTTAAGTTAAATATTAAATGCTTACAAAAGCTCACTATTTAGAGGAAATGGGTGGTGAATTTTTAATTTTATATATCTAAATTTTCAAAAACGTTTAAAGTTAAAATGTTTTTTTCCCCCAGAAAAATCTTGAAATAATGTACTGATCAAAGGAATGAGCAATACTTACGTCATCACGATCAGACATATGTAATCTTTCTATGCGATTATCAGCATGCCATTTGAAATAGTGAATTTCAAAGCCATGAGGCAGTTTTCTTCAATATTTGAAATGAGGTCTTCAAAGCTAGTTAGGAATGTTTACAGTTACTCAGTTTTGAATGACTCATTCATTTCAGGTGGGCGTTTTAGCTAGCAAAAACTTAATTACGGTGATAACTCGAGCTTTGTCAAGTTACTGCATTTCTTCGGGTTGGTTTGCCTTAAAGGAAAATTACTTCATGTAAATTTTTGATAAATTTTTGTTGGCTTTGCCAAGGTAAATTTTAAATAGAGTATTACCTTTGCAGAAAAAGGAATTGAGCACTGTGTGCTAGGTTGGTACAGTATCATTGTTTATAATATTATGCTGAGATCCTAAGTTTTTTTTACCTTGTTTTTTTTGGTTGTTTTGTTTTAACTTATATTTTAGGTTCAGGGGTATGTGTGCAGGTTTGTTATACAGGTAAACTCATGTCATAGGGGTTTGTTGTACATATTATTTCATCACCCAGATACTAAGCCTACTATTCAATAGTTATTATTATTATTATGATCATCTGAGACAGAGTCTCACTCTCTTGCCCAGGCTGGAGTGCAGTGGTGCAATCTTGGCTTACTGCAACCTCTGCCTCCTGGGTTTGAGCCTCAGCCTCCTGAGTAGCTGGGATTACAGGCATGTGCCACCATACCTGGCTAATTTTTATATTTTTAGTAGAGACGGGGTTTCGCCATGTTCGCCAGGCTGGTCTCAAACTCCTGACCTCAGGTGATCCACCTGCCTTGGCCTCCCAAAGTGCTGGGATTACAGGTGTGAGCCACTGTGCCCGGCCTCAATAGTTATTTTTTCTGCACCTCTTCCTTCTCCCACCCTCCACCCTCAAGTAGGCCTCAGTGTCTGTTGTTTCCTTCCTTGTGTCCATGAGTTCTCATCATTTAGCTCCCTTTTGTAAGTGAGAACATGTGATGTTTGATTATCTGTTCCTGTGTTAGTTTGCTAAGGATAATGGTCTCCCCCTTAATCCACGTTCCTGCAAAAGACATGATCTCATTCTTTTTTATGGCTGCGTAGTATTGCATAGTGTATATGTACATTTTCTTTATCCAGTCTGTCATTGATGGACATTTAGGTTGATTCCATGTCGTTGCTGTTGTGAATAGTGCTGCAGTGAGCATTGGAGTCCATGTACCTTTATGGTAGTAGGACTTATGTTCCTCTGGGTATATACCCAGTAATAGGATTGCTGGGTTGAATGGTAGTTCGGTTTTTAGCTCTTTGAAAAACCTCCAAACTGCTTTTCACAATAGTTGAACTAATTTACACTCTCACCAACAGTGTGTAAGTGGTCCCTTTTCTCTGCAACCTCACCAGCATATGTTAGTTTTTGGCTTTTTCAATAGCCATTCTGAGTGGTGTGAGATGGTATCTCATTGTGGTTTTGATTTGCGTTTCTCTAATGTTTGGTGATCGTGAGCATTTTTTTTCATGTTTGTTGGCTGCATGTGTGTCCTCTTTAGAAAAGTGTCTGTTACATCCTTTGTCCACTTTTTAATGCTGTTGTTAGTATTTTGTTCTTGTAAATTTGTTTCAGTTCCTTATAGATGCTGGATATTAGACCTTTGTCAGATGTACAGTTTGCATATATTTTCTCCCATTCTGTAGGTTGTCTGTTCACTCTGTTGATAGTTTATTTTGCTGTGCAGAAGCCCTTAAGTTTAATTAGATGGGATCATAATTCTAAAAGAATATTTTTGTCTTAAGGAATAAAAAGAATAAAATAATCTTCAATAACCAATTGGTCCATGAAGAGTGGAGAGAGATTATATGTGTGGTACTAGATTCAATGTCATTGAGTGCTGTGAGATTGAAGAATTCTCTAAATGTTTTAATGCTACAGAATTTATGTAGGATCTGGTCTTAATGCACAAGCTGCTTATAGTTTAGCAAAGAAGCAATACCAGCATCCTAGTTAGAATCAAAACTTTTTTTTTTTGAGATGGAGTCTCACTCTATTGGCCAGGCTACAGTGCAGTGGCGTGAACTCCACTCACTGCAAACCTCTGCCTCCTGGGTTCAAGCGATTCTCCTGCCCCTCAGCCTCTCGAGTAGCTGGGATTACAGGCACCTGCCACCACGGCCGGCTAATTTTTGCATTTTTGGTGGAGAACGAGGTTTCACCATGTTGGCCAGGCTGGTCTCGAACTCCTGATCTCAAGTGATCCGCCTGCCCTTTCCTCCCAAAGTTCTGGGATTACAGGCATGAGCCATGATGCCTGGCAGAATCATAACTTTTTTTGATTGATGTAAAGATCATTATCTTAAAAACCAGGTTTACATAATCTCTGGTTTGAGACTGCAGTCTTTATCAAGCTTGGCAAAGGTGAAAGTATTCCTTATCAAGAGTAATTGCTGATGTTGAAAATAGTCTCCAGATTTTCCTTCTTGGTATGCCGCTTTTGGTTTAGAAGCAGATACACTTGGGTAATTTCCAAGCCAGGCACTGTATTTTCTGAACGTGAATGGCACCACGATCCTGAGTTCTTATTTTGGATGTACCAGCAGCAATTAATGCCACAGAAGAATCTTGTAATGAGAACTGTTATCAGCTTTACACCCCTGGACAAGTCTTTTGAGGAATCCTGCAGATGAAAATATTGGAACTGGGGGAGCTTTGGCATAGTACATTCCAGGTAACCATTGAATGTGTGAGCTTTCTTGAAGCATATTTTTAGCAACAGAAAAGCCTGTCAGCATTGGACTAGTTTTATATTTGGTGTTTCTAAGGAAACAGCAAATGTCTGACAGGACAGACTTTCATGGTGATTTCTTTATCAAGTTGACCCCTGTGTGGGTGGATAATGGAGCCCAGTTTGAATTTGACCAAAGAAACATCTGTGCCATTCCCACTGTTTAAAATAGGTCAAGGCATTTGGTTTGAGAATTTCGGCCAGTAATTTATTTCCCCTCTCTCCTCTTCCCAAATTCTGTTAACTCTTATTGTCTGCTGTGAACTTGGGAGCATTTATGATTCTTGATTAAAAAGAATTAAGCATCAGGATTTGTGAGACAAATTAAAATTCAGCCAGAATCGGAAGAGACCCAAGACATGTCAGGTAAGTACTGTGTGGGCCCCTGAATTGGATTCTGGAACAGAAAAGATACATTGGTGGAAAAACTGCTGAATCTTGAATAAAGTCTGTAATTGGATTAGCATTGTGCCAGTGTTACTTTCTTAGTTTTGATAATTGTGCTATGGTGATGTAAGATGCTAACATTGTGGGGAAACTGGGCGAAGGATAGAATTCAGCTCTCTTATTTTTGCAACTCTTCTACAAGTATACTATTTTCAGCCAGGTGTGGTGGCTCACACCTGTAATCCCAGCACTTTGGGAGGCTGAGGCGGGCAGATCACCTGAGGTCAGGAGTCGAGACCAGCCTGGCCAACATGGTGAAACCCCATCTCTACTAAAAATACAAAAATTAGCCAGGCACGGTGGCGGGCATCTGTAATCCCAGCTACTCAGGAGGCTGAGGCTGGAGAATCACCTGAACCCAGGAGGCGGAGGTTGCAGTGAGCAGAGATCGCACCATTGCACTCCAGCCTAGGTGACGAGAGTGAAACTCTGTCTCAAAAAAGAAAAAAAGTGTACAATTTTCTCAAAATTAAACAAATCTTAAAATCAACTAGAAATGCTAAACTCTTGTTTTTCTGTTGAATACTTTGGTAAATGTTTGGGTCTTTAATTGGAAACAGACACGATTTTGAAGGGAAGATGGTCAGACGGAAAAAGGATCAATATCTTCATATGTTTATTGTGATGAGTAGATGGGAAAACCCTTGCTCTCTGGGCATCAAGGAATTCCCTATGCTCACAAACAGCACCAAGAGTTTGTTTGCATAATGTCTGATCTAGTCGCTTAAGTTGAAAAACTAGGTAGCAGAGTAGACTGCTCTGTTTTTGCTCAGTTTAGTCATGTGAGCTTCTGTGTGGTTATCCAGAAAGTTGCGTCTAAGTGTTTGTTCTACTACTTCTGGCTGAGTCACTCAACAGACAGCAAAAGCTGACTCAGAAATGCTAATCAGCAACCCTTTCAAGAGGGACAATGCTTAGAGAGAACAAAAGGAGAGGTCTGACCATTGTGGGGATGTAGGGATGTTTAACAAAGAAATTTCCTGAAATCCATGAGGTTGGGTTTGGTCATTCAAATGCTGACCCATTCTTTTCTCTTAAATGAAAGCCAGCTCTTCAAAACTGAAATCATACGTTTTTAGCCGGTACTATTTTGTATTAGATGTCATTAAAAATGATTTCGGGCTGATTTTGGGGTGGCATTAGTCACTCTGATGGATTATTCTATGCATACTCAGTATACGTATAACATATACCATCACTCGAAAGACTTTTGGAGACCGTTGGCAGGTTTCAGCTTAGAAAAGACTTCAGCTTCAGAGTGGACCTAACTCTCATGCAAGTTCTCTGTCTATATCAGTGGTCTCCAAAACTTTTTCATTGGGTGTCCCATTTGTACATCTTTTTTTTTTTTTCTTTTTGAGACAGAGTCTTGCTCTGTCACCAGGCTGGAATGTAGTGGCGTGATCTCGGCTCACTGCAACCTCTGCCTCCTGGGTTCAAGTGATTCCCCTGCCTCAGCCTCCCAAGTAGCTGGGACTACAGGCGCGTGCCACCACGCCTGGCTAATTTTTTTGTATTTTAGTAGAGATGGGGTTTCACCATTTTGGCCAGGATGGTCTCGATCTCCTGACCCCATGATCCACCCTCCTCGGCCTCCCGAAGTGCTGGGATTACAGGCGTGAGCCACCACACCCGGCCTGTAAAATTTTTTAGCATGAACCTTTGATATTTATATTTTATATTTAAGACACTCGTATACATGTGCTATCATTGTTATTACTGAAGACCCAGTACGTATTTACCAAGATTCTCTGTTAAGAATTGTGGATGTAAATACATATTGTTCAGTCTTCTCTATTATTTTGAATGTTTTTGGCCGATTTGTCAGATTTAATTAAATTACCCTAATGTTTAACCTAGTAAAATGGTTTTAAAGAGCTTTTACTAGGAATGTAAGTGTCAATTCTGCTGCTTTTTATTTTCTTGTAATTGCATTATTAATAAATATCTTTTCCAATTTGTGGTTTTGTTGCGTGACTCTTAAGCCATTTGTTCTTTTGGGAGGGTTAATTTAGTTTAAATTAGATACAGTGATCTATGACTCCATCTAGCTGGGACCTGGAAATTGAAATGTGTAGTAGTAAGGAGAGAGACAGACAGGGAGGGTGCCACTGTTGTCCCTGTATTAGCTCAGGCTGCCATAGCAAAATACATAGACTGGGGAGCGTAAGCAGGCGTTGGTCTTCTCATAATTCTAGAGGCTGGAAGTCCAAGATCCGGGTGCCAGCATGATCCGGTTCTGGTGAGGGCTCTTTCCTAGCTTGCACATAGCTGCCTTCTTGCTGTGTCCTCACAGAACAAAGAGAGTGAGCAAGAGCAAGAGCAAGAGTGAGGGAGAGACAGAGTGAGAGCTCTCTGACTCTAGTAAGGGCACTAATCCCATCTTGAGGGTCCCACCCTCGTGACCTCATCTAATCCTAATGATCTCCAAAAGGGCCCAACAATAGGATCCCATCACACTGGGGGTTAGGGCTTAACATATGAATTTTAGGAAGGACACAGTTCAGTCCATAGCACCACTTACCCTTCCCATTTAAGGAGGTTCCTCTCCAGCCACATTACGTAGTATCATGTTGGGACACCAATGTCAGTGCTTTTAATAAATGTTCCTGAAGCTTGTTTTTTGAAGGTATATATAAATATAAGCTCTGATAGCGTCTTCCCAAACCCCACTTGGGAGCCACCTGCTTTAGATTCAGCTGGTTAGGGCCCTCCTTCCTTAGAGGAAACCCATCTGGTCAGACCCAGTCTGACTTTTACTTTAGGCCCCAGGAGCTCTGCGACTGATCATAAGTCTTGTTTCTTAAGTAACATTCGTAATCCTACATTTGGCATATGTGAGGTAAGCATTGCAGTCCCTCTCTGTCATTAATTGGGGGTGTGTGGTTAGTGGCAGCACTGCAGGGGTGGGAAAGTAGAAGGATGGGGCAAAGCTGCTGGTAGACACCAATGAGCTGGGCCTGAAAGATGAGTAGGACTCAGCCTGGAAACTTGGGTGGGGCTTGGTGGGGAGGGCAGGCCAGACATGGGGAACTCCACGTGCAGAGGTGCAGAAGAGTGTAATGGCCATGTGTGTCTTCCTGGAAAAGATGTGGAAGAAGAAGGTGATGTGGTTTAGCTCTGTGTCCCCACCCAAATCTCATACTGAATTGTAACTCCCATATTTCCCATGTGTTGTGGGAGGGACCTGGTGGGAGATGATTGAATCATGGGGGCGGTTTCCCCCATGCTGTTCTCGTGGTAGTGAATAAATCTTATGAGATCTGATGGTTTTATCAGGGGTTTCCACTTTTGCATCTTCCTTATTCTCTCTTTGCCTGCTGCCATCCATGTAAGATGGGACTTGCTCCTCCTTGCCTTCCACCATGATTGTGAGGCTTCCCCAGCCATGTGGAACTGTAATTCCAATTAAACCTCTTTCTTTTTTAAATTGTCCAGTCTTGGGTATGTCTTCATCAGCAGCGTGAAAACGGACTAATACAGAAGGGATGATGGACAAAGTGCTGTGAAAGGCCAGGCTACTGGAGACGGGCTGCCGTAGCCAGGAAGAGCTTTTACGGGCCAAGTGACAAAGTGATAGTGCTGGGGTTTGAGGTGCATGGCCGCCTGCTCTGCATTTAGAATAAGCACATGAGGCTGCCGTCATTGCCCAGGAAGAGGTGCAGGGCTGTACTGCTGTAGGAGAAGAGAATCACTCGGGGTGGTTAGCAGTGGGGCTGTGAGTGGACAGCGCTAGGCAAGTGTGATTCCCAGGTTCCAGTGTTCGTGACGGGGAAGGTGTTGATGCTGCTTCTTGTGTTTCTGAGTTTTGTTTTGAACTATTTTGAACTGTGGATTGGGGCAAGGTGGTTGACCTCAGAAGAGCAGAAAGCCCCTTTCACCCCAGTATGAGACCACCCGGGGAAGCAGAGATACACATACAGGGGGCGACCTCTATTGGCTGCGTCATCAAGGAGCTCCTTCCTCCAGCGAGGTGGGGGCAGCACTGGCTCTGTTGGAGAGACACAAACTTTTGACAGATCTTTCCCTACCTCTAGATCTGTTTGGTGTCAAGATACTCCAATTAGTAAACTGAAAGTAGAATAATGTCATCCCTTGTAGCATGGTGAGAATTAGATGACAACAGCTGGGCACAGTGGCTCACGCCTATAATCCCAGCACTTTGGGAGGCCAAGGCAGGAAGATTGTTTGAGATCAGGAATTTGAAACCACCCTGGGCAACTTAGTGAGACTCTATCTCTGCAAGAAAAAAATAATTAGATGAGAATGTAGCTGTTTAAGGCCGCACTGTGTAAGAGCTCACAGACTCACACGGAGTTGCTGTAACTCAGGGAAAAAGGAAGTGGACTTGCGTACTACTCTGCCCAAGAATTATACGTTGCCAAGAGGAGAAACATGCAGGCTGAAGAATCACAAAGTACGTTTTGGGCATTAAGGTCTTTTGTACGTATATATTTTCTAGCCTGTAACTGCTAGGAGCAAGCAGGCTGGACTGCGAGCATAAGGCGAGTCTAAAATGTGTTTGAGTGTGCATGTGTGGATTGGTGTTGAATCAAGAAACTGGCTTCTCCTTTCGGTGTCGTGAAAGAACATAGTTGCATATAAATTCACATTAAATTCACCGACACCTCCTCCCGCGAACAAACACCAAGATTCTTTATCATAGAATGGTTAAAACCTTAAACTTGGTCCACATGTATGACTAGAGTTTTATTGAATTGTGACTATAAAGTCTGCATCTGTGTCTTTCTACCCTCCCTCCCTTTTTCCCTTCCATCTTGTTTGGGACCACCAACTTTTTGGCTCTGTGGGGCTCTGCTCTGAATATCTCTGAGGAACTTGGCACTGTGCATAATATGGAAACTGAATACTTAATTGTAGATTCAATGACATAAAGGAATGTTATTTTTTTTTTTAAATTTTTTCTTTTTTTGAGACAGAGTCTCGCTCTGTTGCCCAGGCTGGAGTGCAGTGGTGCGATCTTGGCTCACTGCAACCTCCCGCTCCCGGGTTCAGGTGATTCTCCTGCCTCAGCTTCCTGAGTAGCTGGGACTACAGGCGCCCACCAGCAGGCCCTGCTAATTTTTTTTTGTATTTTTAGTAGAGATGGGATTTCACTATGTTGGCCAGGCTAGTCTTGAACTCCTGACCTCAAGTGATCCACCTGCCTCAGCCTCCCAAAGTGTTGGGATTACAAGCTTGAGCCACCGCACCCGGCAGGGATATTCTTTAAATTATTGAATAAAAGATATGACTCTTCTGTTTTGATCCCAGTGAAAGGTGGAAGTTTTGAAAGTATTGCTGTCTAGCATATGAAACATGTTACCAAGCTTGACAGTTTAAAAATAGAGCTCTGTATTTTAAAACAGTAAGACCATTTGCTGAGTAGTATCACAATTGTTTCTCTAGTACTCAGCCTTGTTAAAACTGCCTCATACTCATTTTTAATGTTACCTTTACAAATTAGAATTCATTAACGGTTCTAACATCGATGTACCAGAGTAAATTGAATGATTTCATATAATGAAGATGCCGTGGTGAGGCAGAAACATGAACTTCTCTCAGTATCACTGTTTTGACTGCCAGCTGTCATGCGGTTTCAACACTACACCTATTTTAACAAAGTTTTTTTCACTGTATAAGATTAGACATAGCAGAGGAAGTAATTTTAAGTACAGGATAATGCATGTGTGTGTGTGTTGGGGAGGTACCACCATTATTCTCTGTACATGGGTTAGTCCTATTTGTAAGCCAAACATTGTGGACATTGGAAGGTCAAAAAACTCCAAGACAGAAAATAACATAAGGGAAGATTTCTTCTCATACTTTTACCAACTCCTTCCACTGCTTTATGTAAATATGTGCACACATAGGCACATGCCATATCTTTCAACCCTTATAATTCACTGGGCCTACACATGAACATCTGTCTTCCTGAGGGACACACCAGCTCACCTGGAAAATCGTTCTAGTCCACAGTGAGTGAGTGGTGAAGGTTCTTCCCCCTGCATCGAGGCTTCCTGTGAATCCCAGACAGTGGTTCTAGACTGTGGCCGACACATAAGCGGCAGTGGACCCATAACAACCGCAAACATGTTTAATCACTATAACAAAACGTTAGTTCTCACATCGTATTTGAGTTAGTATTGAACTGTCAGGAATTTAGTAGTTCTCTTAATGTTTAGTTTGGTAGTCACAGACCCATTTATAGAGATGACTCTTCAGGGCTGTCCCAGGGAGCGTATGTGGCCTCCTCATGTGTTGTTGTGTCTTCTGTTACATCGTTGGGAAAGAGTGAGTTTTCTTATTCCACCAATTGACAACATTGCTCCTATACTCAACAAAAATTCAAATGAGGGTTGGAAAAGCTTTCAATTTTTTGCCCCTAAAATTGTACCCCCAAACTCCAAAACTCCATGTTAGTATGTACGAAGTCTGAGGAAATGCTGAGAAAGCTGGAGACTATCTGTTACCTGCTGACAGTCTTTTCATGTGTCTAGTTCACCTTCTGAGGTCCTTCTATGTCTAGTTTTATGGTCCCTTTGCCAGTATTTTCTATGGATGGTTGATGGGTGCAATGTGCAATGCAGTATTCCAAACTTTTTTTTTAATCATGTGTCATGCACTTAAGTAGACAAGAAACTGTTTTCAATTCAGTGCTGGTGTTTGCTACAGAGTTAACTATGTTTTTTATAGAAATCAACCTGTGATATTTATAAAGATTTTAGAATAGTAGATTATAAGAAAGTTAACTGACTTGGATTTTAAACCATACTACTTTTTATATAAATAGTTTAAAGATATTGATTGGGATATAAACCCAGGCATTCAAGCCGGCAACAGCTACCCTCTTTGGGTCCTCTCCCTTTGTTTGGGAGTTCTGTTTTTACTCTATTAAATCTTGCAACTGCAAAGAAAAAAAAAAAAAAAAAGATATTGATTTAGCATTCTTCACAGCCAAGTATGCTTTCTTATATATCCTGAAGATAGATTGATTATGCATCATTTTTTTGAACTATTGTGTTAAGGGGCATGATTAATTTTGATATTTTGAAATACTACCATTAGAAAAAATGAAGGCAGTCAGAATATGTAGCCCGTTAAAAGAAACTTATGTGCTGCTTACTTTCTGAAATACATGGAACATTTTAAAATTAGGACAGCACCAACATGGCTCCACATATGCCCATGGAATAATTGTTATAATATAACAAATAGAGGCTGGGCGTGGTAGCTCACACCTGTAATCCCAGCACTTTGGGAGGCTGAGGCAGGTGGTTCACCTGAGCTCAGATTTTGAGACCAGCCTGGGGCAACATCGTGAAACTCCATCTCTACCAAAAGTACAAAAAATTAGCTGAGCATGGTGGTGCACGCCTGTGGTCCCAGCTACTCGGGAAGCTGAGGTGGAGGATTGCTTGAGCCTGGGAGGTAGAGGTTAAAGTGAGCTGAGATTGCACCACTGCACTCCAGCCTGTGTGAGGGACCAAGACCCTGTCTCAATAAAAAATATTAGTAGTAACAATATAACAAATAGAGGTGTGGTTGAGTTCTGTAGAAGTGACAAGCTTTGTAGTACTTCTAAGATGTATTATCTGCTTAGTAAGACTTGAAAGACAGTCTCTGACTAAAAAGGTGAATTGTTTTGTAAAACCTTTTTGCCAAGGTTTATGTTCTCCATACAATTCTCAAATACAATTTCGTGGAGTCTTTGCAGAATGATGTCAGTGCTAGTATTTACTTTTGCTTTCCCGTTCTCGTTCTTGGCATATTTTTATTCCACAGGCTGTCACATACCTCTCATTTTCTGTTTTGTGCATATAAAGGTAACTTGGTTGGCAAATCCATGATATATAGATCAGGTATTTTATTTTTAGCCTTACATTGCATAAGAAAAATCTCGGTTCATTTGGTCTGGGGCGGCCTCTGATTTCTGTTTGCAGCCAGCATTCCTGGTGATTTTGTTGAAGGTGGTCCTCATTTGCTGTCACCCTCATGTGATGATGCATAGTTCATAGGAATTTTGTGAAGGTTAAATGAGTTAATATGCATAAGGCACTTTAAACAGCACCTTACTGAGTGCTTTATAAATTCTGCTATTGCTGTCGTTTGCATTTTAGATAGTGTATTTGACAATAACTCTCCCACCAGTTTTGGATGTACCATTTGAGTTTTACAAAAAAACCAGGTTTTGACTTGCATTAGTAGAGATTAAAAGGTAAGGTGCATATCAAATAGGATGAATGTGTTTCAGGAACAAACTAGAAATGTTTCCTTTTTGCACTAACCTGATTTTGAAGATTAATTCTAGTTTGCCTGAGGTTATCATGGAGAACTTTAAATTATTAAACATGTGATGGAAAAAACTTGCAGTGTAATCTTTCTCTCTTTCTTTTTTGTTTTTGTTTTTGTAATAGCCAGAGTGGGAGGGTAATTAGCTATAGTATAAGGAACAAAAGATAACAGGTACGGAAGTCTTGGCTCTACCTGGGACCAATTGAATGACCTTAGGTCAAGTCCATGATTTTGCTGAGCCTGACTTTCCTTGTTTGATGGAAACGTACTTCCCTAGAAAGCATGTCAGGAAGCTAAATGAGATTTCAGATGCAAGAATGCCTAGAACACAGTACAGTGGTCGTAAATATGGTATATCCCACCCTGTTTGTAGGCTTGTTGTTCTTTTTTCTTTCTTTTTTCTCTTTATTGTGGTAAAATACACATAACATGAAATTTATCTTCTTTATTATATTTAACTATAAAATTCAGTAGTGTTAAGGATATTCACACTGGTGTGCAACCAATCTCCAGAAAGCTTTTCATCTTGCAAAACTGAAACTCTGTCCCTGTTAAACAACTCCCTGTTCCTCCTCCCCCTGCCCCTGACAATCACCGTTCAACTTTCTGTCCCTGTGTATTTGACTTCTCCAGGTCCCTCATGTAATAGTCTTATTGCTCGTTGACATAGTAATTAAAACTTTATCATTATAAGGAGTCTTGGCTGGGCATGGTGGCTCACGTCTGTAATCCCAGCACTTTGAGAGGCTGAGGTGGGAGGATTGCTTGAGCTCAGGAGTTCGAGACCAGCCTGGGCAACATGGCAAAACCCCGTCTCTCTGAAAAATATAAAAATTAGCCGGGTGTGGTGGCATGTGCCTGTAGTCCCAGCTACTTGGGAGGTGGAAGTTGCAGTGAACCAAAATCATGCCACTGCACTCCAGCCTGGGCATCAGAGCCATACCTGTCTCAAAAAGAGAAAAACCAGAAGGAGTCTTAGTACTCTATCACATGGTCATTTTTGGAGGTGTTTTTGTCCTTTTTCTATACTTTATCTCATGTCTTGCTGTGTACCACAGTAAGCACCACTTTTAAAAAATAGGTATAAATGTTTAAAGGAAATTCAGATGACTCCCCTACCCCCGACCCCCCATTTCTGCTGTCTGGTTGACTTTACCATTCGCTTCTTTCCCTGACGACCCTGGCTAGGTTGGGATACACCAGGACCAGGGTGCAGAGCCGTAGTACCCAGGAGGACGCTTGGCGGGGTGGGTGCAGATTTTAAACCAGATCCGCTTTTTTGTTGAGTGGATCATTTTCATGGCACTGGTGCTGGTTCAGTCTCTCGTGTCTGCACCTGGGACAGGGTTTCCCTTTCATCTTCCCGATTGCTGGTGGTTATCGTTCTAAAACAGCCAAGGCACGGTGATTCTCCCTGTTGAGGGACCGCTACTTCTCTTTTGTCTCCAGTAAGATACACAAGGTCACTCTCGTTCTGTTCCCGGCTTACCGCACCATCTCCCCAGGCTCCCCTTCCTGTGTCTGGCTGCAGCCTTTAATCACGGCACATTCCCTGGAACACTATCTCCTAACCTGCTCAAGTTCGTCCTCCTGGAGGGCCCTGTCTTTTCAGGCTCGGGTCGCAGCTCTGTGAGCAGTGTTTTCTTCCTCGTCCTGCATCTCCACTGTTTGCAGGCGGAGGCGGCCCCTCTGTGCCGCAGCATTTCTCAGACTCTTTTGCTCTGGAACTTAGCATGCAGCACCACATCTATTTTTATCCATCTCTGACTCTCCTGCTCTGCTGTGTCATCCTTGATGACAAAATCTGTCTGTTTCCCCTCGCATCCTCCCAGCGTGGCGCACAGTCCCTGCCAATGGGAAGTGGAAAAGCTTTGCTGCAGGACTGCGCTCTGCAAGGGAAGGTCAGAATTGAACAGAAAATGGGAATTGGCTTAATGTGTTGTTCTCAGATATCCCTTCACACTTAATTGCTTATTGAACAAAGTAGAACCCCCATGGCGATGTGCAGTTACTTATGCCTCGGAAATTGATGTATTGTGTAGTGTTGATGTTGTACTTTCATCTATAAACTAAAAGGGGGCTGCCGAGTTACATGCTTTTAATGCCAATTTCTTCAGACTTGGCAGATGGATGTCTGCCCTCAAATGGAGGTACATTTGGGATTTAATGTGACAGCTGGCATCCTTAGTCATTTATGTTGGTCAAGGTTTAAAACTGTGTGTTCAACAAATTTATTTGTAGTAGCTGGCGTATACTGTCTTGGTGCTTGGAGTTACAGCGCAGTGGTGGAAAATCGAGGGCTCTGCCTGCAAGGTTACTCCTTAGCTTTTCGAGTATATTTGAGTAAGGGAAGTGTAGTAGAGAACACGCATGTTGAACGATCCATTTCCATGGCTAAGTTTGTGGCCCCTTTTTCCTCCCTGCCCTCCAGCTCATGCCCTTAGCCTCTTAAAGAAGAGTTATGGGAGAGAAACTCCTAGTAGCCTCCGGGCCTGTTTTTCCTGAGCCGTAAGGCAGGTGCTTCACTCTTCACAGGGCTGCCCTCGTGTAGCTTTGATTTCCACAGCACTTTCCTTAGAAGCTGTCCTCGCGGAGCACAGCACGGACGGGCCGGGAGCCGGGGCTCCCACGCCTGAGGCTGCAGTCCTCCAGGAGCCTCAGATGTGAGGCAGAGCCAGTCCCAGCTGGCATCTCCACTGCACAGATGAGGAAACACTCCAGAAAGAGTTACGTAACTTGCCTGAGTTCCTACAGTCAGTGAGCACCAAAGGCTGTGTGGGGTGCAGCGGGGAGTGATCTGCCTGAGGTACAGGCAACCAGAAGGTACACACAATAAAACCCACGAAAAGTCCATCTGCTTTTAATTATCCCCATGTACCAGCAGGAACATTCTCCTCCCTGCAAAAGCCTTCATTTGGACTAAATTCTAAATAATTGCTGTTTTTTTTTTTTTTTTTTTTTTTTTGAGAGGAGGTCTTACTCTGTGGGCCAGGCTGGAGTGCAGTAGTACAGTCATAGTTCATTACAGCGTCGAATTCTCCCACCTCAGCCTCGCAAGTATCTGGGAATATAGGCATGCGTCACCATGCGTGACTAATTAAAAAAAAAGTTTAGAGACAGGGTCTTGCTGTGTTGCTGTGTTGCCCACACTGGTCTCAAACTCCTGCCCCTAAGTGATCCTCTCACCTCAGCTTCCCAAGTTGCTGGGATTACAGTTACAAGCCTGGCTAGTTTTAAAGATTTCACATACATATATAGCATATATAGTATATACATATGTAAAATATACACACATATTTTCTTCAATGTAGCACATATTTATTTTATTTACTTTTTCTTTTTTTTTTAAGTGCTATTGGACTTGATTTATTTCTTTTAAGTGACCATTATATTCTACATGGAAATCCATTAGGAGCACTCCCAGTTAACCCTCTGTCTCCAGTACCTACAATCAACTGAACTGTACGTGTGCATGTTGAGAGCAAGGTCCTAAGAGTTAGGACAGATCCGGAGTTCCCTTTGGACACAGTGCTCTCCAGGAGCCCGATGGTGCTACATATTCCTGAGTTAGTCAGTTAGTTAGTTTATGTACTTATTTATGATTATTTTGTAGAGATGGGGGGTCTCGCTGTGTTGCCCAGGCTGATCTTGAACTCCTGGCCTCAAGTGATCCTTCTAGCAGAGACTCTCGAAGCGCTGGGATTACAAGTGTGAGCCACCATGCCCAGCACCTGAGTTTAAACAGTAGCTATGAAATAGTGACAGCACAGTGTTTATAAACACTAAGAAAGTAGAACTTGAGTTACTTCAATTCTGTCATTTTATGTGACCACATGGGGGTTTTTACGTTTAACATTTAAGACAGCAAAACAATATGAACTGCAGGGTATGATATTTTGTTTGGTAAGCGCATATTTTAGTCTGGTACATTTTCCCTAGATTCTTACAATTGAAATTCATTCATAATTATTCATTGTTTTTAAATTGAAGACCAAGTCAAGAAAAGAAAATGTGACATTAGTGGTATGACTTAGTAGGTGTTTATACCTTTGACAGAGCATTGGTTTTGTTAGATTTCATTTATTAGTTACTTGCCAGTTAATGACATAAATATTGTATCAGTCTGTAACCAAAGGATCAAAGTTCGAGTTGCTACATAGATAGATATAAAAACCATTGAATAAATACTTGTGCTTTTTTCTCTGTTTTTGGACTATAAAATTTTTATTATTTTATTTACTGGCATGATTAGATGCAGTTTTGTTTGTTTGTTTTTGAGACGGAGTCTCACTCTGTTGCCCAGGCTGGAGTGCAATGGTGCGACTTTGGCTCACTGCAACCTCTGCCTCCTGGGTTCAAGCGATTCTCCTGCCTCGGCCTCCCGAGTAACTGGGATTACAGGCACCTGCCACCATGCCCAGATAATTTTTGTATTTTTGTAGAGGTGGGGTTTCACCATGTTGGCTAGTCTGGTCTTGAACTCCTGACTTCAGGTGATCCACCCTCTTGGGCCTCCCAAAGTGCTGGGATTACAGGCATGAGCCACCACGCCTGGCCTAGATGCAAGTTTAATAAAGACTATTTTTGCTGTTTGTTTCTTTGTTGGTCGATCTTATGTTCTTTATAGTTATCACTGAAAGAAATTTTGCCATATAGAGAAGGGAATTGCTTACGAAAAAAAATTCTCCTGGTGTCAAGCACACTGGGGACATTACCGTCCTCAGCCATCATCACAAGAAGCCCAGCCTTGATCAGGTCTGGACCCTCCCACTATTCCTAACCTTTGAGTGCGGCTCCTCCCATCCCATGTCATCATGTTTCTGTAGATGTAGCACTGCATCTTACAAGCCTCAGTTTCCTCCTGTGTGAAGGGAAGGGCTTGAATGAGAGTTTTCAAGGTCTCTCCCAATTCTGAAATCCTGTGGCTGAATGGACCCTAAGCTGTGCCCTGACCGTGGTGAGGAAGGTGTTTCCATTACCTGTTGGCTCGTTATTACAGTGACTGCAGCCCCTGCCTTTTGGAGTGTCTGAGGCATGTGGGGCCCAGTTTCCTTTTGCAAAAGAAGAAACTGGCAAGACGTGGAGGTGGTCCAACGATGTGCGGTCCATTCGCCATTGCTTTAGTGCCTGCATGAGGAGCAAGGGACTCATTCCAGGTTTCCCATTGTGCTTGGAAGGAAGACGTATTCTCCATAGGCTCCAAAATTCATTTGTTTAGACATTTTAATTACATTTTTTCAATCTGTATTTTTAGCTTGTCCAATTAGTCAGTTTGATAATAGCATCAGTCTCCTGTTACAACTTTCTTGGTCCATTTGCTTGTGAATTTTGTTTTACATGTTTTCGTATAAAACATAATTTACATTTTGAGTAAAATTTAATTTTATGTAAAATAAAGTGTACCACACTGGTGGTAATGTGGCTGTAATTTTTACTCTGGCCTTATACTCATTGATTATGTCTGTCTTAAACTTGGTGGTGACGTTACTATTTCAACCTTTCCTTTCTTTTTGCTCGTGTTTGTGTTATACAACTACTCATAACTTTGTTTTTGATTTTTTGAAGTTGCATAAGAAAATCCCCACAGAGATCCTTTTTCATTTGATGGGGGCGCTTAAACCATTTGTTGTTGTAACTTTTTGGTAGGGTATTTTTTGTTTTATGCTTCTTATTTTTGCTTCCTTGCTGTTTTCTCAACTCTTTGGCTTGGTTGAGGAAGCTCGTTGTGGGATTACTAAGCACATGGGGGAACTGGAAGTGAAGACATCAGTTGTCATCACGTTGATCTTGCAGAGTCTGTGGACATTCAGGCAGGTGTATCCAGAGAAGTTAAATATGCTGGTCTAGACAGAGCTTGTGGTAGACATCCAAGCTGGGGGTGAATTTGATAACCATCTGATGAGTACACTGGTGACAATTTCAGCCATACGTGGAAAAGATGGCTCAGTGCATTGAATAAAGACCAAAGGCAGAAAACCTCAGGGACGATCTCTGTTTCAGGGTCAGGAAAAGGAGTGTGGAGGGGAGGTTGCACAGGAGCCCTGGGAGGTGTAGGGGCTAACCAGGAAAGGAGGGCTGCCAGCAGCTGAGCTCAGGTGCGATGTTTATTGACTTGGACAAGAAGATAAGAGACTTCTTTATCAATAGGGTGGAAAGAGCTTAGGGAGTCGGTTTATGTGTGTGTGTGTCAAGGTCAATCACGTCCACTCTAAAGCTCCAGTTTACCCCATGAAATAGGGAGGAGGCAGAGTGCTCAAAGTGAAGGGGCTGGGGTAGGGTGGAGAGTTTGAGGAAAGAGAAGGGTTGGAACAGCCAGTGTGGGCATGGGAGAGGGAGCTGTCCAAGGTCTGTGGCACGGAGAACCTAGGTGACATCAGAAAACACATGTGGGTCAATGACTGTTAGAATTGCTGTGTTGAATAATGTACTTCCGTTTTTTAATCCTTTGGTGATTAAAAAAATTACAAGGAAAAGATCAGTCTGGGTCTGCTGCATTTAACTGTGTGTATGGGAGATGTAATCTCCAAGGCGGGCGGTGGGGGTAGTTGGAGGGATCGCTTTGACCTTTCTGCCACTGCAGAGACTCCTGCTGCCAATATTGAAACATTCATAAATATCTTATTAGGTTTCCTGGGAACAAAGCCATGCTGCAAAGGGTATGAAAGCCTGTTTGGCAGGGATGAATGTAGGAAGGATTATATGAAAAGAGAGGAGACTGTGGGGACACAGCCCGCTTTTCTGTTTGTTTGCCTGCTTGTTTGTTTTTATGAGGGGCAGGCTCTGTGGTATCTGCATCTATATTTTAGAAGCGCTTTGCTGTTGTTCTGAGATTCACAGGGCCTTCATCTGTGTTTAAAACACTGAAAACATAAGGATAAAAACTGATTTGAAGCTTCTGACATTTTTGTAATTGTTTTCAAACACAGTTAACAGCATCTTCCCTTTTACTGTTTTGGACACCTTCTGTCCGAATCCTTCTAGCTGTGGGCGAATTCGACTTTGTAATTTCTTTCTTCGTAGTGATGTCAACAAAATCACACAGACCTAGGGATCTAGCCCGGAGCTCTGCCCTGTCCTTCTAGTTCCCTGGAGGCCCTTTGCTGGCTAGGAGCCCTTGGGTGACAGCTTGCTTTCTCTCCACATCTCTTGCCTCTCAAATCTGTTTAAGATTCTGCTTCTTAAACTGTCTGAATTAGGTGTCTCTGCAGATTTCCCTGTGGCCAGCTACCTCCCAAACCAAACGCCTATGTGAGCCCACCTTGGGTGTTGTTCCTGAGGACGTCGAGGACATTTAGGCAAACACAACAAGAACAGGAAGTGGACAACGTTCCAGTTATAACCTCCTGCTGCTGCCCTTCCAGGGTGGGGCTGGGCTTCTTCCAACCCACTTTACCACCTGTCTTTGTTCAGGAAAGGCCAGAGTGTGACATTGCCTTGGAAATGGCCTGTGTTAGAGGCTGGGAAGGGGGTTGAATGAGTCCGAGAAGCAGTAGGACTGGATCTGGAAGGGTTGATGAGGACTGGATGAGGTGTTGTGGGGTTGTGAGTCTCGTGTGGAGAAGAGCTGGAAAGCACAGATGGAGGTGGAGGGACCCTTCCTTACCTTTTCTCTGCTCTCTCTTCCCACCTATCTGGCTTTTTGGTTTAGTTTTTGCTTTTTAAGAAACAGGGTCTTGCTCTGTTACCCAGGCTGGAGTGCAGTGGTGCGATCATAGCTCATTGCAGGCTCCAACTCCTGACCTCAAGCCCTCCTCCTGCTTCAGCCTCCCAAGAAGCTGGGACCACAGGCACGCACCACCACGCATGCCTTTCTTTCTTTCTTTTTTTGGAAGAGATGGGGTCTCACTGTGTTGCCCAGTCTGGTCTCAAACTCCTGACTTCAGGAAATCCTCTTGCCTTGGCCTCTGAAAGTGCTGGGATTACAGCCATGAGCCACTGCTCTAGACCCCTGTCTGTTTTTATAGCTTACAGTCACTTTTGTACTTCCCATGGCTGTGTTCTGACAGTTTCATATGGTGTATACCTTGATCTGAGCTGTACACATCAAGTTGCTTGGTTTAAATATATTTCATCTTTCTGGATTGAAACCCTTTGAACAAAGAGAACAGGATTCTTGTTCATCTTTATACAGGCAGCACTAACTGAGCAGTTTATCCACCAGAATGCCCATCACCAGGGCTCATGCACATTCAGGCTAGATGCTCCGACACTAGATGTTCCCCGCGAATCACCCGAGGGTCATCTGCCTGTATTGTCTGACTTCTTTGAAAGGTGCTGTCCTGGGGAAGGAGTGAGGGTGTGGGCTTTCTTTGCTTGCTTGCCTATTTTATCAAGTTTAATTGCAGGAAGCCATTCCTACAATTAATGACTTTATGTAATTATGTAATTAAAATGAATCATTGTTGAAGAGGAGACCGGGTGGGAAAAAAAGGATTGGGAGCATCTTGGCACATGGAAGCAGCTCTGGGGAAACTGAGAGTCTCACGCCCCTGGCTCACGTGCCGCCTCCAGCTTGGATGTTAGACCACCTGATCGTTTTCCTATTGCCTCTGGCTTATTTTGAACCCCTGCATGAAATCTGCGTTGAAGAGGAGAGAATACTTCTTTTTCTTTTCACATTATAGTTAATTGCTGAAAGAAACAGTTTGGTTAGGAAATTTGAGAAAAAAACAGTGACTTAATCTAAAGGGGCCTTGATTTCCTCACTGGCAAAAAGGAGTGGATGTTTGAAGGCTAAATAAATGATGCAAAAATATAAAATAAAATAAAATAAAATACAAGTAAACAAACACATGATGAACATAGTGCCCAGAACACTTTGGATTTTCAGGAAATGTTGTCTTCCTTATCATCAGTAAATTGGAAGGTAACAGGGCTTGATGATTATCAGATGCTCTGATCTCGAGTAGCCCAGAATTTTTAAAAAAGTCCTGTTTGCTTAGAGGAACAATTTGTTCTCTTAGAGAGGCACAGGTGGAGTTGACCTTTGTATGCAGGTCACATTTTGGATGAATGCATTGCTGTGCTTTTGTACTAGAGTATTTCATATTCTTATTAAAATATCAGGAGGAAATGAGAAATCTCAGTACTATGATCTGCTTGCATGGGTTGATGTGTTAATTCAGCCCTTTGGATCTAAAGCTACTCTGGGCACGGCTTGTGTTTGGCTGGCACCGTGCTGAAGTGTTGAGACCGTCGTGGTAATGAGACCAAAGTGCAGGGGCTGACTCCCTCTGCAGACCGCAGGGCCCTCGGAGGACCTCCTGCAGGTGCGTGCTCTTCATGTGAGCAGGTGGTGGGGCGTCCACAATATGTGATGTATCATGATCAACACAGGTCAATCACCTGATTTGAGAAATTCTTTGAAGTTTGAGGTAGGCCATTAGTAGTATCAAAAACAGAAGGAATATTATGTGTGATTAAAGCCGTGAAAGGAGCTATTATTCCTGTGAGATTTGTAGGCTTCATATTTTACTCTAACACATTTTAGACTGAGTTAAACACAGAGTACTTTTTAGGTTTAATTTAACCATTCAAAAGAATGGTTAGTTTTACGACTGATTGCCTATTAAATTCCTGACTATTACGGGAAATAAAAAGTTTAATAGCTGAATGAAAATTGAGTTTGCACTATCTAATTTGGTTTAGACCATACTTTTTCAGATTTCAGGGGAAAATAAAGGCTGTTTTAATGTATGAATGCTCACGAATGTTTATTTGATTCTGCAATGTTAGTTTATTTTTCCATTAATGGGAGAATTTGAAGGTATGTTAAGCCAACCTAAGCAAATATCTATAATTTAGACCACTGCTTTTTCCTAGTCTATCTCCCCTCTTGAAGATAACTATTTAAAAATAAGATTTTCAGCCGGGCGCGGTGGCTCACACCTGTAATCCCAGCAGGAAGGCCGAGGCGGGCGGATCATGAGGTCAGGAGATCAAGACCATCCTGGCTAACATGGTGAAACCCTGTCTGTACTAAAAATACAAAAAATATATATATAGCTGGGCATGGTGGGGGACGCCTGTAGTCCCAGCTACTCGTGAGGCTGAGGCAGGAGAATGGCGTGAACCCGGGGGGTGGAGCTTGCAGTGAGCAGAGATCGTGCCACTGCACTCCAGCCTGGGCGACAGAGCGAGACTCCGTCTCAGAAAATAAATGAATAAATACATAATAATAATAAAAGATTTTCATTGTCCAGCACTTGTTCGTTGTAATTTTTGCCTGTTTCACTTAATCCATATGCTGTCTACCCATACACGTGGACACATGTGCTCTGAATATGAGTTGAAAATTTTGGGCACCCAATACGGGGCAGGTGTCATGCTCGTTGTTAGGATTTAATGGTCAATAGGGTGAGACTTGCAGTGTCGGAGAGATAAACAGGTGCTTATACTATGAATGGTGGATATTTGTGAGGAAAACATCAGTATCAAGGCAGCAAATACAGCAGCAATATTTGTGTGCCTGCTTGGATTTTCAGATAGTGGATTCTGACTAATAGAATTTGGTATTTCACCTTTAAAATTTCTCATCATAGAAGTAAATCAGTAAGCTCTGCGGTGTGAAGGGACTCGAGTCTTTCCGTGATCACCCATTCCACAGAATGCTTATTCTACACGTGCACACCTCTTCTGGTTCTCACAAATTCTCCAATGATACTGCAGATTCAGTCTCTCAGACGGGCCTTGTTACTGATGATGTGCCTAACAGTTAAGCTGGTCTTTTTGGTGATAGAATTGGCCAATGTGGATAATCCTGTTAATACCCTACCTAAGCCAAACTCAGAGGATGATATTAGATAGCATGAATCTAGTCTGAAAAGTTTTTTTAAAACCCTGCAGGTGTATTCAAGTAAAAATTGAGTGTAGCGGTTTAAATAATATTGGGAAGAGCTAACATTTGTTGAGAACATACTATGTCCCCAATGCCATTAGAAGCATTTTATTTCTATTAACTCCATGCTTGACTTCCATTTTGCAGGTGATGAAATTGAGGCATGGACTGATTAAATAACAAGCCTGGGGCTCATGGCAGACCCAGGAGTGCAGTGGCAGAGCTCATGCTTTCAGCCACTCTGCTTCATCTTTGGAGGCAGGATGCTGAATCCCGTACTCAGAGACTGTTTATATACAGAGTAGTGCTAATGTGTTGTTCTAATCAGTACCCAGGAGGACATGGACACTTTGCCTAAGGAAAGTAAAACTGAGATTCCTTGTATTTGACAATAAAATAGAATCTCCATGTGGCAGGGGATAACTGCCCCCAAGATCCATTTTCTATCCCACGCCAGTTGTTGCCCTGTATTCTGGCCTAATTACGTGTTAGTACTCCCACAGGCCAACTATGGGCCCAGACCTTAGTGTATAGTAACCCTCACCAGATTGAACGCAGCATTTAAGGAAGACTTGGCAAAGGTGAATGTGTTGCTCACAGAAACAAACCAAGAGGGAGATGAGTCTTGAGTGTGACTTGCAGGTAGAGCTATATGTAAGACCCTACTTCACAAATAATGCCTAGTTCTGAATCCGTATCAGGTGGAATATTTCAGAACATGAGATTTGGAGCCAGACACGCTTGGCCCTGACGACACAGACACCTTGGTGAACCATGTGTTGTCACGTTTGGGGGGTTGAATCTTGGTTTAGCTATTGCGTAGCTACATGAGCCTGGGCCAGTCAGCACCTTCTTCAAGAGCGTTTCCACCTTTGTAAGTTGGTGCTTATCTAGCAGATTTGTTTAAAGGTCAATTGCTGGGCATATGTTAATTACCAGGTTGGATGCCAATAATTTCTCGTTGGGGACATCATGTTCTATTCATTCAGGAATGGTGTGGCTATTATCTCAAACTCTGCCAAGACACGTACTGGTTCTCCTCTCCAGTGTCCTCTTTTATTTAATGTTTGTAGAGTGCTTCCCTGAGCTGGTTCAGTTAGGAAAACAGACAGTAAACCACAGAACTAGATAACTTCAGATTATAATAAGGGCTGTTAAGAAAATAAACAGGAGACATGAGGAAAAGTTGGGATAGGGTGGGGGAAGACCAACGGGCAACTTACTGTGGAGGCGACGATTGTGTTAAGATGTGAGAAGAAGGAGGTAGAGCAGGGTGGGAGGAAGACACCAGGCAGAGAAGACAGCAAGGGCAGAGGACAGCTATGCTACCCCCTAGTCCTAGGGCAGCACAGCTGAAACTCCCCAAACATGACAACCCCACCGTTCACCAAGGCGTGTGTGTCATGGGGGGAGTAGATTGTTTCCTCATAAATCCTTCATTTTATAGTTATCAAAGTGCCCTCCAAAAGTGTATTGCCTGCTTCCTTCTTATCTTGAAGTGTGGTACAGATCAGTAAGATTCCTGTTTCCCTGAACTTGGAAGGAAGGCACAATAGGGTGAGCAAGGTTCCACACAAGTTATTAGAGACTGCTAGAGAGAGAGAGTGCTCCTGTTTGCCCTAGAGAATTCAGGTGAACTCAATTATGTTATTGTAGAGCTTTTCTGAAGGTGTAATTGAAGTATTCAGGTGTAACATCATAGGATATGCAGGTAAGATTTGTCTCATTGAAATAACACCTTTAAACTTCCCAAAGGTTTTAAATGTCTTAGTCAATTAAAACAGTGCATCAGTGTTACACTGCGGGCATGGATTAGCTCCATAGTATTGTGTGGAGTGCTCTTGCAGTGTTAGAGAAATGAACTAAAGTGAAATGGAATTAAAGCAGAATATAAAGACCATGAGAGTAATAACAGTGGTAACTTGAGACACAATATATAATTTTTTTTTGAGACAGGGTCTCACTCTGTTACCCAGTCTGGAGTGCAATGGTGCAGTCTTGGCTCACTGCAACCTCCGTGGCTCAGGGGATCCTCCTACCTCAGCTTCCTGAGTAGCTGGGACCACAGGCATGCATCACCACACTTGACTAATTTTTTTTGTGCTTTTTGTAGAGGTGGGGTTTTGCCACATTGCACCGGCTGGTCTCAAACTCCTGGACTCCAGCGATCCACCTGCCCCAGCCTCTCAAAGTGCTGGGATTACAGGCGTGAGCCACCTGGCCCCAATACATATAAGTTTAAGTTAAAACATTTTTGTGTATTTTTACATTTTTGAGGCATGTAAACATATTCCCTGTGCATTTTTTCATTTGTACGCCTTATGTATTTTTTTCACTTCTGAAAAAGTAAACTTGAATGCCTGTCTTCTTCAACCCATGTTCGTATTTCTTTGACATACTTGACTCCTACTCGATGATGTGATACTATTTTAGAAGCGTGGCTGGGCAGAAAGGGGGAGGCATGAAAGAGATGCAGGAGTCACGTGTTTCAGCATGTACCTGAGATTTGTTTTAATCAAGGACGTTAAGACCTGCAGACACAGAAAGCGGCATCAGCAAGAAGTTTGTACTCACAGTTCCCTAGAAACACGAGGCTGGCACACCACGCAGGGCCACACACGGAAGCTCCAGTGGCTTAGGAAGTGTGGACAGTGGCCTTCCCTGTGGTTTCCATGGGAAGGGCAAGGTGGGGTGAGCAAGTTTGGAATTGGCTGGTATGGGTAATTTCAGTGAACTCTGGGCATGCAGGCTGCCCTGGTTGTGTGGGATCTGGCTCTGGGATGATCAGGGAAGGCTTGATGAATGAGAGTTTCTTAAGGGAGGCAGTTGGGAGGCACAGCACAAACTTTGGATCGGTTGGTTTGCATGTGAAAGACATATTCCCTGGCAAATTGTTTGCTGTTTCTAGGAATTAGCCCTAGAATGGGCTATCCTGTCCCAGGGTCAGTGAGGCCTCAGGGGCCAGAGCATTAGGGTCCAGAAAATAAGAAAACATAGTTATTAAACTATAATATGTTATGGGAAGCCTTCTGTTATTTATAATCAAATGGAGACAAGACACACATCCGTGGATAACTTGTAATGGAAGGTAGCATAAAGCTCAATGCTGAAGGGCGAGGTAATTTTCCCAGACTTCAGGGAAGGGAGATTTGTCCCCTGGGGCTCTGAGGAGATGTCTTACTGGATGGTAGAACAGCCCAGGGGTTTCCGGAAAGGAGTAGGACTAGAAGAAAGGAGGGTGAGTTCAGGACACAGAAAGACATGTGTGTCTGAAGCAGAGGTTTGCACTGGAGGGGGAGCAACCATTGGAAAGACATTGCGTGGAAGCAAATGTTGCACCCTTTAATTACAGGATGGAGAGCTCAAGAGAGGCGTTGTGAATTTATTAACAATGCAAATTCAGATCCCATACCCCGGCTTCGCTTCCAAACTCTGTTAGTTAAAAAGCAACCCTCTGGAGTAATGTCAAGCGCCTCAAAAATAAATTCTCAAATGCTGGCTATGATTTGGATCACAGGGTGTTTTTAAACATGCTGTGTGGCATGTCAGACAGCAGTCATGTGTCATTGTGGATAGATTCAGGCAATTAGGAGGTGTGGTGTGGGGAGGGTTTCCAATAGGCCATGATGACACTGGCAGTGAAAAAGGAGAAATAAACGGGAGATGTTTGGCTACATAGTTTAATTCAGATAAATCCTCATTGAGCCTCATTATAAGCTCATCATCAATCATTGGGAAAATGAATTTACTGTCAAGTATTGAAGCTTAGAATGCTGCCAGTGGGCATGCGTTTTTTTCTGTGGAGGGTATCTGTTATTGTCGTCTGATTCCCACAGGGACTAGAACCCAGTGAAAGTGATTCTGAGTCTGGGGTAGGACAGACAGCAGTGTGAAGCATGCCTCTGTCACTTGCTTTTTGGGTGATACAGGGCAAGTTAACTTTTTAAGCTGCTAATAGTAGCTACAGATAGTAACTGCTATGATAACATTCAGAAGAACAGTGGTAGCGGGTGGATCCTGTACCTGGAACACTGACGAATTCACTCCTACTTGTCCTTTGGACTCAGATGTGACTGCGTGCGCGTGTCGTATCACCTGCTTGTTATGGCTGTCGCACTTGGCACCGCACAGCGTCATGGCCTGCATGCCGTGCTCTAGACTCACACACCTGGAGGCTGGCACTGTGTGGGTTCTGGTTTCTAGTACAATCGTGTGTAGGCGTAGTGGGTGTTTTCACGGCTGTGGTTTTGCTAGGCATTGTAAGAGACATTGCCACACCCGAGTGGTGGTTCTGTTTATTAGCTTAAGAAGAGACCACTTGGGGACTTGACTGAGCTTTTGAGCATTCAGAGCTGTCCAAGGGAGAGAGCTGTCATGGAGGTGTCCAAGCGGGGGCAGAACGTCCAGGACTACGCACGTGGGATCAGTGTACTGCCTGGATGGAAGCGCCTCTCTGATGTTGGGTCTAGAAGAGACATGAGCTGCCACCTGGCTTCACTCCTCACCCCTCCCTGTATAGTTCAAACAGCGACTTACGCAAAGTTGTGTGATGAGTTGGTGACAGCTCAGCCAGACTCGGCCTGGTTGCCGTGTGCAGCGTCGAGACCAAGTCCGAAGCTCCTTCTGTGGAAACGCATGCTGGTTGAGAAGAAATCCATGACATACCCAAGCAGAGCAGCCTTTAGAGAGTGGAATGAAAAGGGAAGTAGTCCTACAGTTCGTGAGGTGGGAAAGGGTGGCCGGCATGCTGACAGGGAGCGAAGCCGTGAAGCAGCATTCATACGGAACTTTCCAGCTGCAGGAGTTGTGCTGAGATGGGAATTTGCTTTCTGGGTGAGACGCTCGGTACTGGTGCTACCCTTGGGCGTTTGGAGGATCCAAATCCACAAGAACTCAGCCTCCACTTGCACCTGGGGCCGGGACAAGACCTCATGTGCTCAGTAGAAAGAAATACCTCCCTTTTGGAAGGAGTAAGATGTTGGAAAAATAATTAAACACTCTGGATATTTTCTCTTGTGGATCTTTCAGAGTTTGATCAGGTGCCACACACTCTGATGCTGAAAAGGATAGTCATACAGTCAATTGTGAAGAAAATTAAAGTCCGGTTAAAGCCGGAATACTTAATGGCAAGTTTGCCGTAGCATGTGACTCTGAGCCTGTTGCCAGCGTTCGGTAGGTAGAGGCGTAAAGATGTGCGTGCATACACACTGGGTGCAAGATACCAGCTCAGAACCAAACAAGGCGTGTAGATCTTTAAAAAAACTTCTCCAGTAGGAATTTGGGATTGTCCTTTGTTGATGATTATCCAAATGTTTACAAGCACCGTGAAGTAACATTCTCTATCTGAACTCCTCGAGCTATAAGAGATGATTCTGCCGTGTCCATGGGTATGCAATGCACTAGAGAGCGTGTTGGAAGGAACCCAGTGGGGATTTGTCGTCTGCTTCCCTCTGCCTCATTCCAATGCAGAGTCGTTCACTGGTACTTTCTTGCCCCACTGCCCTGCTACCCCAGTCCAGTTGTGCATTGAATACTGTCAGTATTCAGTATTGTCTATATAAATGGTATGAGGATTAGGTATTATACTGATAGAATTATTGGTGGATTGGTAATTGGTATAGGATTTGGAAGAGATAGAACTGAATGGTACCCCATTATTTAAAAATCATTTTTCATCTAACATCTGTTTATGTTTTTTCAGAAGTTGTAGTTAGATTATTTATTGAGAACAATTTTTAAAAATCTTCCCTTTCCTTTTTTTTTTTTTTTTTTTTTTAAAAAGAAGTACACAGTGTTCAGACAGAGTCACTTTATAGTGTGATGGGAAAGGTCACATATAATGATCTGTGGTCCCCTTGCTAGTAAGTGCATGTCCCTAAACTAGGCTATTGTTCTCATTACTTCTAAATCTTTGCTTGGGTCAGTCGGCTTGAGGCCATCAGATACTATTAACTTTGGTCTGTATTCTCAGAATTGTATTTTTTTTTAGTGAGAATTTACAGTTATTGTTTAGTTGTTGGAGAAATTACTGCTCTTACCCATCTTCCTCTTTCTTTTTTTTTTTTTTTTTTTTTTTTGAGACGGAGTCTCGCTTTGTCGCCCAGGCTGGAGTGCAGTGGCCGGATCTCAGCTCACTGCAAGCTCCGCCTCCCGGGTTTACGCCATTCTCCTGCCTCAGCCTCCTGAGTAGCTGGGACTACAGGCGCCCACCACCTCGCCCGGCTAGTTTTTTGTATTTTTAGTAGAGACGGGGTTTCACCATATTAGCCAGGATGGTCTCGATCTCCTGACCTCGTGATCCGCCCGTCTCGGCCTCCCAAAGTGCTGGGATTACAGGCTTGAGCCACCGCGCCCGGCTTCCTCTTTCTTATGTGAGATAACTTGATAGTAGTCACTTTACTAAAAATAGTATATGTGTTGGTTTTAGAATTATTGGATTGAATGGGTCTGAAATTGCTTTGACTCCAGTCTCAAGTTTGCAGATGATAAAACTTCTATTAGATTTGTTAAGTAGGATTTGTTTTTTCGGGGGTGGTGGTGGTGGTGGTCACAACCCATTGGAAATGCCTGTTAATCAATCTCTCTCTGTCTCTCTCTCTCACGAGATCTATTGATGTATACCCTTTATTCTTCCAGTTTCTTTTCTCAAAACCACATAAACCCGCTTGATTTATTTTTCCTTTTATAAGACCATTATTTTCTTTCTTGCTTTTCATATAACCTTAATGTCTGATATTAAAGTCTGATTAGTAAAATCATTTTGTGTTTTATAACTGGTTATACATGTTGAAGTCACCTTCACACATATAAAATTTAACTTCATAGACTTCTTAAAACACAACCTGATGTAAGTACCTTCACTTTTATCACACGCTTAACCCTTTATATTTTGTGTTCTCAGTGTATCTGACCTAGAGACTGTATCTCTCTAGAGATATTACAGTTCTGAATCTGTATCCAGAAGGATGTACACATCCCTGTTTTGCACACATCTGTAGTTCTGGTGGACATTACCAGGAAAGCCTACTCACTTATTTCCCTTTCAAAACTGTTGCCAGCTGGCTACCATGTTGATGGCTCTACATGACTTAATATTATTATATACGATATATGCTATATCATATTCTATGATAATATTAAATATCATTAACAAGATATTATTAATATCAGACATATTCTTGCCTTCCTTTGTATTCTCCTGTACAGGCATTCTTTCCTGCTCTAGAATTATAAATTAACTGCAACTTCACAAGACCTGCGAAAGAGAAAGGAAAAATGGTGGCCTCCAGGGCAGAGTGTAGAGATAGAGGTGTGGAAAAGTCAAGCAGCTTCTCCAAGCTCACGCTGGGATTAGACATCAGCTTTCCATGTCCCCGCCCAGGCTTTGGTTATTCTGAGGAAATTGGATCTAACAAGTGTTTGGTTACAGCTTCCTATAAAGGATAGTTATGTTCAGCTTTGTTGAAAATCCAATTGTGTGTTTCTCCCAGATAATACCTAATGATGAGAGAGCTGTTCCGCTCTGCCTGCTGAAAGTTGTTGATTTTCTAGTTGAGTGGGACTTATCTGAGGGGAGATTTTTAGCTCCTGATTCTAGGTCATTCATTTCTATGGATGCTATAATGGGTACATGCTTTTTTTGTCATGCCTCAGACACAAACCATTAATATTTCTGCTCTTTCTTATTTATGCAAGGTATAGAATAGTCCCAGTTTGACTCCCTATAGAATAGTCCCAGTTTGACTCCCTATAGAATAGTCCTAGTTTGACTCCCTTACAGGGTGGACTGGGGCCAGATGTACCACCTGGCCGACCTCATGTATGGAAGCCAGGAGGCCATGTCTTGGACGTTTGTTTAATTCAGAAAAAGGCATCAAGGCATATATTGCCCGCCAGTTTTGTGCCAGATGTGCTCAGTTGGAAACCTTTGAAACTGGAAACATTCATGAGACAGAGTTCTGGCCAATGCGATGGTAGCTGAGGGCATCTGAGGAAGCTCCACTTCCCGGATTGAGCTGCCCAGTTCTCTGTTTCTCCTTGTGTGGAACACGGCTGTGGATCTAAAGGGGAGCAGCAACTGTGACACCGTGACACCATAATCCCGAAGCGCTGGGATTATAGGTGTGAGCCACCATGCCTGGCCTGAAGGTTATTTTAGACAATATTTTAAATAATTTTGTACATGAAACAAAGTTTGTGTACATTGAACCATCAGAAAGCAAAGGTGTCATGTCAGTGCTCAAAAAGGTTTGGATTTTGGAGCATTTCAAATTTCGGATTAGGGATATTTAACCTGTGTGTGTATATATACAGTACAGTACAGTATATATATATATATAAAATATATATATAAAATAACATATATAAAACTTATAAATAGGAAACTAAATATGTGTGTATATATCTATATATCTCTATATAAATTTTGGTAAGGAATAATATTGTTTAGGGGGAGATATTACCTTACCAAGAGCCAGAACATGTATAAAACTACTGTAAATTAATGTGATATTGGTTGGGAATTGACAAAGGTATTCATAAAACTAAATACATGCCAATATATTGAAGAGTGATATCTCAGTTAAATGGAGTGGATTATTGTGCTGGTACCATTCTTTGTGTGTGTGTGTGTGTGTGTGTGTGTGTGTTTTGTTATTGTCGTTGTTTTTTTGAGAAGTTTTGCTCTGTCACCCAGGCTGGAGTGTAGTGGTGCGATCTTGGCTCACTGCAGCCTCCACCTCCCAGGTTCCAGCAATTCTCCTGCCCCAGCCTCCTGAGTAGCTGGGATTACAGGCACGTGCCACCATGCCTGGCTAAGGTTTGTATTTTTAGTAGAGACAGGGTTTCACCATGTTGGCCAGGCTGATCACGAACTCTTGACCTCAGGTGATCCTCCCTCCTTGGCTTCCCAAAGTACTAGGATTGCAGGTGTCAGCCACTGCGCCAGGCTGTGCTGGTACCATTTTTAAATAAGTGGTTGTGTGTCAGGATGAAGTCAGAACTGAATTCTATCTTTTATTATATATGAAAACAAATTCTGATTGCAGAAATTAAAGACTGATATAATAAAATCAGTAAAGACAGTCTTAGCCATTACATATATAATGAGGTTGGGGAAGAACTTCTTAATACTAATCTAAGGTGCTATAAATATTTTGGAACATGTCCAATGTCCAGTACCTCTTTGTATGTCAAAGGTGCTGTTAAAAACTTGATATAAAAATAAGTGATCTAGAAAACAACTAAATGCAAACTACATAATATAAAATAGAGTTAACAGACAGTTCCAAGAGGCTTTGCAAAGGGACACTGGGAAGATCAACAAACCAGTGGGAAAATGGGCCAAGTGTATGAGGAGATGATATGGCTCTCAAATGTGTGAAAATATATTCAACTTGATTAGCAGTCAAGGAAATGCAAATTAATGTGACAGTGATGTCTTACTTGACATAAGACTGAGTACTATAAAAAAAAAAACTGTTAATATCTGTTGCTGGCAGGAATATGCATGCAAATAATACTCCAACACATTGCTGCTAGAAATGTGAAGTTTTAAAATCCTTTTAGCATGTTATCTACTATATATTAAAATTTATGCTCCTCTAGGACAGAAACAAGACATTAGGTAGGAACTTAGGAAATCTGAATGCAATGTGGACTGTAGTTTAATTTTTAACAACCACGTGACCCTTAGACTCATTAATTCCACTTCAGGACAATTGATCTCAAATAATCAAACTCATCAGTATTCATGGACATATGAACATGGGTCTTCGTTGAGACATGTCTTATAGTATACAAAGCCTGGAAATAAAGTAAATGCTCATCATAGAAGAATGACTGAATAAATCATGGAATATTATATCACCATTAAAAAGGATGAATAAGAATGAGTACAATTGGCTTGCAAGGATTTTGCAATATTGTTGAGAAAGAAAAAAATTCAGAAAATGGCATAATGTCTCATACTTGTGGAACATTGGCAACTCTCTGTGTAAATATGTGTGTTGAGACATCTATGTAAGATTGTATAAACTTGGAGTAAAGTCTGGAAATGTATATAGGTTGTTATTAAAATAACCACATGTAAATCACTTACATATTTGTATTAGATGATGCATATATCCACATAAGCAGATTTTCTGGAAGCTAATGGTATTTACACTTCAGGATGTCTGCCCCAGGGCCCCAGAAGGGACCCTGCCAATGTCAACATGGCCAATTATTTTTGTATAATATAATAGACTTGAGCCTTGCTTGGGGTAAGAACACAATGTCTTTTCACCCAAACTTCCCCCTCTCTCATCCTTCTTCTGTTAGGAGGCATGTTTTGGAGACCTGGGTAAGGGAAAGTTGAGTTGGAAATAACATTTTGTTGGGTTTAGAGATGTATTTACATGGTGTGCAGTCACTTTTGTGAACAGGTAAATTATTAGTTCCCCCAGCATAGAAATAAGGACCAGAAGTATTCTTCCTGGCCACTTCTGCACCTGAGATTATTATATGGTGTAGCATGTCTAGAAGTATCAAAATATCAGTGTGGTATGTTATACTTGAAGTACGTGAGTCATATTGGAGAGACAGTGTTTGAAATGTGTGGAGCCAGAAGCTAGATTTTAAGTTTCGCTTACGAAGGAAATTTCATAGCAATTCGTCTAAACTTGACAACGATCATAAAAATTTACCTGGCATAGGTTGATAAGTTGCGGAGCTGAAAGAAGCTTTACCAAAAGATCAATTAAAAATAATTGATCAATTATAGCTAGAGGAAAGAATGAATTCTCTGTTCTTTCTATACAGACTATTTACAAAATTTTCTAAGAAACTATCCACACAAATTAAAAATGTGGAGGGGGAAGTATTATAGACTATTAATATTAATATTATAGTATTTAATAAAAATAGTATGTTTTCTGGATAAAGTGATGCATTTTTCAGCCTTCATGAATTTGTAATATGTTGTGATTTTTTTTCATTATAAGTAAACTTCACTTCTGTGCCCAATTTTGTTTTTGTAACACTGTATTTTTCTTAAAGCAAGATTCCCAAATTGTATACATGTTGTATACAAATTGCATCCAGTCCCCACAACATTTAATATTCTCCTTCTCTGATTTCTGGGTAAACTAATGAGTAAATGAAATGAAAAGATGACTAAACATTTTAGAATTACTTAGGAATGAATTATAGTACTTTGTGTTTTTAAATTAAATGGCTATAAGTGAATATGCAAGAACCAAATGCAATAAGGCTATTACAGTTCTAAGGCTAAACATCGCTTCTCTGAGGATCCTTATTAGATCATTGATGAAGAACTGGAACTTCATCTGGCGCAGGCCCCCAGTGTTGTTTACTTTGCAGAAAACACTGCTATGCTGGCTGGCCAGTAGAGGGCACTGTGCTGTTGGTCTGAGTTGTACAGTGAGCGTTCCACCTGCAAGGCGTGGAGAGGTGGTTAAGATGATAAATATTTTATGTGACCAGCCTAGAGCTCGCAGTACAAGACAAGAAATTGCTTTCTCTCTCTGATGCTCTGCCTTTGTCTGTCCCCGTGGTCTAACACTCTCTCTCTTACACACACACACACACACACACACACACACACACACACACACAGAATGTTGAAATAAAGGATGGATTACAGATTGTACACTTTGGGTAGACATGAATAGAGAAAAGCTTGTTAGAGAAGATGACCCCTTGGACTGTTGGCTCAGAAGAGAAGGATGTGGTTTGATGAAAAGAAGAAAGAAAGATGTTCTAGGAATTTGGTGGAGGATGAAAGGAAGCAAGACAACTTAGTAAGAGCAAATACTTTGTAGAATAAAGTGATTTCCGTTTAAAGGGGAAGAACTGGACTCTTCGATTTCCCTGTGGGGTGAATTTTAGGGTAAAGACTCCTGTGCTGAAAGCCAGCCTGCTCATCTCAAAGGAATACATACAAACGTTGCACTCTGAGTGCTGTACTCATGTTTGTTTCTAGTTAGACTCTTATGGGGCAGATGACAGTTTCCCCTTCTTTTATCCATGATCTAGGTGTCAGTTGCCCCTGGCAAAAGGAAGTGATCGTGGGGAGTGATAGCAGATATGAGTAGTTACTAGTTCTTTTGTGGTGGAAGCAGTATAGAAACAAATTAGGTCTTTAGTCTGATTTCATGTTCTAAAAAAATCTCCTTATGTATGACCAGTCCTAAACTTAGCTAAAAGAATGGGCTGTCCCTTGACAGTTATATCTGGATACTACTTTTTTGTATTAAAGTATTATTAAAATAACACACGTAGTAGTTAAAAGTTCAAATAGTTTAGAAGTGCTTATCATGAAAATCAATAATCTCCTGCCCCTCTGTGCCATCCCAGTCCTGTTCCACCAAAGGCAACCACTTTGAACTCTTTGTGTTTTTAATTCTTTTGAAGGTTTCTACCTTATTTCAAAATTAAGTTTAGAAATGTGGTTTTCTCTACATTGTAAAATACAGTTTAGAAATGCTCTCTCTGAACTCTCTTATAGATGCAGATTTCAGTTGTTTACTTCAGATCCAAGTAGTGAGGCAGTATATCCTGTTTGCCTCTTTTCTAGTGTAACTTGCTTTTCCTGCCTTATTCTTCTCCTTAAACAATTTTTTTGCATATTAATTTTTATCTTTTCCATCAGATCAATACACATTTATATTATAAAACCTCTCTATATATTTTAAAATAAATATCCCAGAATAATCTCTTGGTTTTACCCCTTCTCCTCTGCAGCCCACCATCTTCTTGCCAGATGAGGCTGCCCTGTCCATGTGTTGCTGTAAAGTGGTCATCTTAGAACTTTCTCACTGCTTTCTTGATATTTAGACACTGTTGGGGAGTGGGGTGGGGGGTTGTTTCTTGATTACTGTTTTGTATTGTTGAAGAACATCTTGCAGTAAGAGGCTTCCTAAAAAAGCTTATGTGAAAAGTAGATTTGAGTGTCTTGATAACTTGGCTGGGTATAGAAATCTAAAGTGTCACTTTAGTGGTCTGTGTTGCTATTAAGAGACTCAATTTCATCTTGATTGTTTTCTCTTTATAAATAGGCTCTTTTTAATGTCTTTATGTTTTAGAAATAGTATTCTATAAAGAAAAATATTTAGTATTCTATAATGAAAAATTTTGGTGTGTGTCTCTTATTGTTTTGGATACTTGGCGTACCCTTTCAATCAGAAACCTTTTTTCTTAGAGTTCTAGGAACCTTTTCTGTATAACTTGTTAATATTATCTTTCTCTGGTTTCTGTGGAACTCTTAATAGTTGGATATTGGCCTTGTATTTGTACTATTAAGTCTCTTTTATTTTGTATTCTATAATGAAAAATTTTGGTGTGTGTCTCTTATTGTTTTGGATACTTGGCGTACCCTTTCAATCAGAAACCTTTTTTCTTAGAGTTCTAGGAACCTTTTCTGTATAACTTGTTAATATTATCTTTCTCTGGTTTCTGTGGAACTCTTAATAGTTGGATATTGGCCTTGTATTTGTACTATTAAGTCTCTTTTATTTTGCATCTTGTTTTTTTTGGTTTTACTTTCTGGGAAATTTGCTTAGCTTTATTTTTCACTTCCTTTTTTTTGGCAATATTTTAGTTATGCTAGCATACTTCCAATTGCCAATGGCTATTTTATTCTGTTTCCTTTTTAGAAATACCATCTTATTCTTGTTTTATGTGAATGTGTTATCATCTTATGACTCTGAGGATATTAGCATTAGCATTACTCCAAACTCTAAAATATTCTTTTAAAGTTTGCTGTACGGTTTCCTCAGGTCTCCCCTTTCTTCTGTATTCATTTAAAAATCTCTTTTTCGTGGTGGAGGCTTTCTACACACATTTGATAATTTTCAAAGAGGAAGTGTAGCAGGATGATGGGGTGCTCTGTGAGTGCAGGCCAGATAGCAAGCCTCACTTCTCAGTGAAGGACTTTTAGATATGAGTGTATGAGGTTTGTATGGGTGCCCTGGGAATACTCCTTGCTGTGGGTGTAGCAGCCTGGCTGTGTAAGATTTCGGTGTAACCAAAAGAAGGGGGCTTGTGAGAGAGGAACCATGTTTCTTTTATGAAGGCTTTTGCTTTGAACTCTTTATAGTTTATCTTGTGTGGTCCTCCAGACTCCTATAGTTTATCTTGTGTGGTCCTCCAGACTCCTAGCCCTGATTTCCTGTGTGAGCTCCTCTGTGTATGGACTTCAAATACCTCCCTTTGCTTTCTATGCTTGCCGCAGACCCTTTGCCATCATTGGTGTCTCATGAGTCTCCTGAGCTCTGCAGGCTGAAGCTGTTCCCCTCCTGTCCACAGGCTCCCCTGTCTCCAACGCACTGGGCTTGTGCCTGCCTCTGCCCTACCTAATATGTGATCGTGATAGTTAAGTTTCTGTGTCAACTCGACAGGGCTATGGGGTGCCCAGGCATCCGGTTGAACATTATTCTGAGTGTCTGCGAGGGCATTTCTGGATGAGGTTAGCATCTGCATCAGTAGAGTGAGGAAAGCAGGTGGCCTCCCTAGTGCGGGCGGCCCCATCAAACAGTGGAAGTCCTGACCAGAGCAACCCTCTGCCGAGTAAGAGGGAGCTCCTCCTGCCCGACACCCTTCAAACTGGCACATTAGCTTTTCCCGCCTTCAGAGCTACTGAAACAATGGTTCTTCCTGAGTTTCCAACCCGCCGGCCTTTGGACTGGAACCATACCACTGGCCCTCTTGCCCATTCCCACTGCTGGTGTTGGGGTATGCCAGACTCCGTAGTTGTGTGAGCCAATCCCTTATCATAAATCTACATGTCTCCAAGTGGCTCTGTTTCTCTGACATAATGACACTCTTATGAAACTGAATTATTATTTTAAAAATGGATTGACGTATCTTCTGAGAACCATTTGTGAAGGTAGAGCCCGTTCTTCCTGCCTGGCAGGCCAGGGCCCTTCCTTAGGCGGCAGCCCCTCTTGTGGGCGGGCTTCTCTCTCACTGCAGCTCATACTCGGAAAGCGTCTTGGAGGCATGTTCAACTTGTCTGGCAAAAGCAGAAAGAAATCTGCTTTAGAAAAAAGACAACCCCACATCTTAGCTAATGATTCCATTCCTAGTTGTGTGTGTGTGTGTGTTTTAAACTGACTGCATGTTTTTACAGTCCTTTCTAGTGTGGTAGGGGTGTCCCTGTAGGCAGAAGTGGTAAATGTGTTTTCATTTTATAATTGTCAGTCTGATCTAAAAGCTAGGCAGCCCTTAGATCGGGTCTTTACTGCTGTTAGAATCCTGCACATACAGACTGACTTACTCATATCTCTATGTGAGATTTCAGTTAGACACCTTCATGGATGGGTCCACTTTATGGAAATGTGAGCTGTACACTTTGGTTTTGTGCACTTTGCAATAGATGCATGATAGTCATAAAAATGTCAGTGAGAATAACGTTTGACAATGATGTGAGCAATCCAGAAAGATAGAATAATATATCTCGCCCCAGATTTTTAACTCTACAACACGAAGGCCAGATAGATATGGCTTTCTCCCCAGACCTAAGTGAAACAGTTGTGCTTTCCATACTGGAGACCTCTGTGTACCAGCCATCTCAGCTCCGGATGTTCTCCCAGCTTCACCACTTCAGTTTAGCTTTCCATCCAGATCATGTTTGATGTTTTAGTTCCTGAACCCTGTCTCCTTGGGAATCGTCCTTTCTGACAAGGTGTGTCCTCCCTGAGAACCAGTGCCCCCTTGACTGAGGACAGAGATGTTTGGGACCTGAACAGGATGGGTTTAGGCCCTTGCATTTGGATAACTCGATCTCAGAGTGGCTGCTCCACCTTACTTGGTTTGTGGCATGCCAACACTGAGGACAGCCTTAAACCTTTCCTTGTAGTAGGGATTATTTCCCTTTGTTTGGAAAGAATATGCTGAACTCTGAATGAGAGGCCAAATGTGGTATAATTAAATGCACTATGTTTTAGTGTTAGAGTTTGACACAGTGACCTGTTGTGTTTCTTTTGGGGCAGTGGCTGCATGGAGCCTGAATTGTGATGATTCCTGTACTTGTTGAGGCCAGGTATTTTTTATAACAAATAATTGTTGTTTCTTTTAATTGAAAATTGAGAAGAATCTCATTTAAAATGATCCTTCCCTTGCAGTGCAAAATTAAATAAATCTCACAACTCATTTTTTTTTTGTTTTTATACCATAAAGTTCACATTTTTTCTTTCTGTTTTTTTGGTTTGTTTTGTTTTTTTTGAGACAGAGTCTCACTGTCTCACCCAGGCTGGAGTGCAGTGGAGCAGTCTCGGCTCACTGCAACCTCCACCTTCTGGGTTCAAGCGATTCTCCTGCCTCAGCCTTCCAGGTAGCTGGGATTACAGGTGCCTGCCACCACGCTCAGCTAATTTATGTATTTTTAATAGAGACAGGGTTTCACCATGTTGGTCAGGCTGGCCTCGAACTCCTGACCTCAAGCAATCCCCCCGCCTCGCTCTCCCAGAGTGCTGGGATTACAGGCATGAGCCACTGTGCCTGGCCACAATTTTTTTTTTTTTTAATAAAGCACCTGGGCATGCTGACTTTGGCAGCACATAGACTACAACTGGAATGATACAGAGAAGACTGGGATGATCCCTGTGCAAGGATGACACACAAATTCATGAAGTGTTTTTTTTTATAGTTATATTTTTAAAGTTAAAAAACATCACTTGGGTAAAACTTGCTTTTCAATAATGTCACATTTCATGATATTAGCCATAAATATCTGACGTCTTGCATTTGGAATTGGTTATCTAAGAGTTGTTCTCACTAGAAGATCTGCCTGGCAGCATGCTCAGTGGTCAAAATGTTATCTGCTTCTCAGCTCATGTTTCCATGCAAGTGTCGTGATAAAGTGTTTCATGTCCATAGTTATTTATTGAATAATGTATTGAGTAATAGAACAGATTTGGAAATCTGATAGGAGCAGGGCAGTCACACTATTTAATAGGAATTATAGGTAGACTCTCATTTATGAACTTACCTTCAAAGGTGTATTGTAAGTTGATTGGTCAGCGGTCAACCTCCATTTCACTTGTTGGATGTGTTTTGTCACACATAGTCTGAAAGAGCCTATATGAGCCACAATAAAGGATTATATAGAGTTATAGCACTAATACCTCTCCTGGTCCAATTACTGCATTCTGGAAACAGGCTATAAGATAAAGCCGTGTCTGACACCCATTTTTCCTGCCGTAGACTAAGAATTAGGAACATGTTGAAAATAGAAATGGCAGTGTTTTAAAATGAACTTATTGACCTTTTTTTTTTGTAACTGGTGAGATTTCACTAGTTTAGCATTAATAAAATGAAGTCGCTGGGCGTGGTGGCTCACGCCTGTAATCCCAGCACTTTGGGAGGCTGAGACGGGCGGATCACGAGGTCAGGAGATCGAGACCATCCTGGCTAACACGGTGAAACCCCTTCTCTACTAAAAATACAAAAAACTAGCCGGGCGAGGTGGCGGGCGCCTGTAGTCCCAGCTACTTGGGAGGCTGAGGCAGGAGAATGGCGAGAACCCGGGAGGCGGAGCTTGCAGTGAGCCGAGATCGCGCCACTCACTCCAGCCAGGACGACAGAGCGAGACTCCGTCTCAAAAAAAAACAAAAAACAAAAAAAATGAAGTGAAAATTTCTTGTAAGGTGCTCCTATGTTACCATTGACAGGCTCTGTTTATCAGTGGGAATTCTTGTATTCGAGGTTATTTCCAGAACACAGTTTGGGAGGGATGGTTGGCAAAGCCTAAGGAATTGATGCCAGATGTGGAAGGCCGTGGGCTTTGCCATCCATTGGAATGTCCTCTGGGGTGGCTCCCAGGTGTGCGGTGATGTCCATCAAGAAGAGCGTCAGAGGGCCACTGAGGAGGGCCTTTGCATTTGGTGGTGTTGCTCTTGTTCTTTCTCTTGACGGTTGAATGCACTGCTAAGGAATCAGTGAATTGAACTGCTTAATGTTTAGTGTTATCATCTTGTCCTCAACTTCCAGTCACCTAGAACTCCTTGCTGAGTGACTATTTGGGAGGAGGAAGGTGAATGATACCGTATCGGGAGCCTGCTAGGATGGAAGGCTTCCAGAACGTGGTCATGGAATGCTGGCCCTGTTCACAAAGTCAGCCTCTGGTGGGGAGGCTTAAAGACTCCTTTATTCTTTCGGTAAATACTGAATGCTTACTGTATGTTGGGAAGATGTAAGAAATGTGTTTTTCCATGGAATGCAAGAGAATAAGGCAATTGTTTTTGGCTGTCTTTACACCGTAACTTGGATTTACTGTTTCAATTTTGGTGATGAGTGTTAAGCTTTAGCTGACTTTCTGTGTTTCTGGAGGCTTGCTTGAAAGGGAAGTTACACTTTGAGCAGCTACTGAACTTTGCCTCTTTTAGATCGGTCTCTGGAGAACAGCTGTCAACTTCAATTTTTCTCGTAGCTGGAAAATCAGACTCTGGCATTGTCTGTGGATTCTTGCTTTCTGCCGCATTCTGGAGGTCAGACTCCTAGGGTGCCTTGTGATTTGTGAGGATCAGGTAGACCCAGACCCATATTTTGCCAGACCCTATTTTCTAATGGAATGTTTCCCATATGCACCTAATTATGAGTTATGGAGAGGAGCATGTCCAACATACGTGTAACAAGAGCCACCCCGTGAGTCGGGCTCCTCAGAAGAGGGTTTGCGGATGGATGTTATTACCAGGTTCTGTCCTCTCCTGGGAAGCCTCCAGATCTTCCCATCTCCAGAAAGGAAAAAGGCCAGTGTGTCAACATGAGTGACAAGGCCAATGTGCTGGCCCTTTGTCACATCCATTTCAGTTCTCTCCATACTTCTCCACCTCCGTTTGCCCAAATTGGGCTCTTTACTGTCCCTCGTGCAAGAGGAGCAACGGGACCTCTCCCACGTTGGCGTTTCTGCACTTGCTGTCCCCTCTCTCTGCAGAGCTCTTCCCCTCTGTGTCCATGATACTTGCTCCTGCTCCTTCCCGTCCTTTAGGGCCTAGTTCACAGGTCACCTTCTCAGTGAAACTTTCCCTCGCCACTCTGTTGAAAATAATCGCTTGCTCCCAGCCCCAGCCATTGTACCCTTCTGTATCCTCCTTCCCTGATGTGTCTTCCTCTGCAGTATTCATCACCATCTATGCTGGTATGTGTTCTATTTATTTAAAAAAAAAATCTCTTTTCTCCTCTAGAGTGCAATTTCCTTGAGGGTGTACGTTTTTGACCACCTGGTTCCCCTCAGTATCTCCAGGGCCTGGCACACTGCCCTAGTGCATAATTAGGACTGAGGAAGTATCTATTGCACATGGATGGATGGATGGATGGATGGATGGATGGATGGATGAATTTTTCATAAAACCCTGCCATCTTCATGTCACCCAGTTTCAGGAAACACTGGTCTCATGTTTATAGAGAGTCTGAGTGAATAATAGGGAGATGTTCCTGTTTGCTCCTGGCCACTTATCTCCAGCACCCAAGCTCTGAGGTCTTGGGTTTCCATGCAGCTAGAGCCCCTCCTTGCTGTGACTAGCCAGGAGGGCAGCGATGCTGACACATGCATTTCATCCCGCGAGTGGGAATGTCTTTAGGGGAGGCGTGGCTTATTTACCTGGGTGAATAAACTATCCTGTTGGGAAGTTCTGTCATTCACCCATTTACTCCTGGAGATGTTTTCCCCTGGCAGAGTGAATGGTCAAACATCTCCCATCTTATTACATTTTAAAAAATTGCTACATAATACTTGTATTGACACATATTTTAAAAGTACATGTGATAATTTGATACATTCATATAATGTGTAAAGATCAAATCAAGTTGATTGGGACATCCAGTGCCTTAAATATTTATTTCTACGCTAGGAACATTTTAATTATTCTCTTCTGGATATACTGAAGTGTACAACAGATTATAGTAAACTGCAGTCACCCTGCTGATCTTTCAAATACCAGCTCTTATTTCTCTACCTGACTGTGTGTTTGTACCCATTAATCAACCTCTCTTCATCTCTTCCTCCGTGCTACCCCTCCTGGCCTCTGGTCACCACCAGTGTGCCCACTTTTCTAGCTCTCACAGATGAGTGAGAACATGTGATATTTGTCTTTTTATGCCTGGCTTATTTCACTTAACATAATGACCTCTGGTTCCATTTATGTTGCTGCAAACGACACGATCTCATTCTTTTTTTTGTGGCTGAATAGTACTCCATGGTGAATATATGCCAGATTTTCTTCATCCATTCATCTATTGATGGCCACTTAGGTTGATTCTGTAGTTTGGCTATTGTAAATATTCTGAATAGTGCTGCAGTAAATATGACAGTGCAGATATCTCTTTGATATATTAATTTTCTTTCTTTTGGATCTATAGCCAGCAGTGAAATTGCTGGATTATATGGCAGTCCTACTTTTAGTTTTTAGTTTTTTTTTTTTTTTGAGACGGAGTCTTGCTCTGTCTCCCAGGCTGGAGTGCAGTGGCGCAATCTCGGCTCACTGTAAGCTCCGCCTCTTGGGTTCCACGCCATTCTCCTGCCTCAGCCTCCCGAGTAGGTGGGACTACGGTCGCCCGCCACCACACCCGGCTAATTTTTTGTATTTTTTGTATTTTTTTTTTTTCAGTAGAGACGGGGTTTCACCGTGTTAGCCAGGATGGTCTTGATCTCTTGACCTCATGATCCGCCCGCCTCGGCCTCCCAAAGTGTTTGAATTACAGGCCTGAGCCACTGCTCCCAGCCCTATTTTTAGTTTTTTGAGGAACCTCCGTGCTGTTTTCTATACAGGCTGTACTCATTTACTTTCCCACCATCAGTGTACAAGGGTTCCGCTTTTTGCATATCCTTGCCAGCATTCAATCTTTCCTTTTTTATAATAGTCATTTACACTGTAGTGAGATGATATCTCATTATAGTTTTGATTTGCATTTTTCTGATGATTAGTGATGTTGAGCATTTTCCTGTTGGCCATTTGTGTGTCTCTTTTGAGAAATGTCTATTCAGATCTTTTATGCATTTTTAAACCATATTATTTATTTATTTATTTATTTATTTTTGCTGTTGAGTTGTTTGAGCTCCTTATTTTATTCTGGTTATATTCTCCTTATTTATCCCTTGTCAGATGGATAGCTTATAAGTATTTTCTCCCATTCTGTGGGTTGTCTCTTTGTTGATTGTTTTCTTCATTCTGCAGAAGGTTTTTAGCCTGATGTAACCTTATTTGTCTATTCTTGCTTTGGTTGCCTATGCTTTTGAGGTCTTATACAAAAAAATCTTTGTGTAGACCGATATCCTGGAGTATTTCCCCAATGTTTTATTTTAGTAATTTCCAGTTTCAGGTCTTAGATTTGAGCCTTTAATCTATTTTTATTTGATTTTTGCACGATGAGAGATGGGGTCTAGATTCATTCTTTGATATATAATTACCAGTTTTCCCAGCATCATTTATTGAAGAAACTGTCCTTTCCCCGCTGTATGTTCTTGGCACCTTTGTTAAAATAAGTTGACTATAGACCAGTACTGGGATCAGGCTGCGCCGTGTTATGGCCCTGTACCACACCCAGGAGCGTGGCCAGCCCTGCTTGCAGAATTATCGCCTCTTCTTCAAGAATGTAACTGGTCACTACATTTCCCCCTTTCATGATATTCCTCTGAAAGTGAACTCTAAAGAGGAAAATGGCATTCCTACGAAGAAAGCACGAAATGACGAATATGAAACTCTGTTTAATATGATTGTAGAAATACCTCGGTGGACAAATGCTAAAATGGAGATTGCCACCAAAGAGCCACTGAATCCCATTAAACAATGTGTAAAGGATGGAAAACTATGCTATGTGGCGAATTACAAGGCTTATATATGGAATTATGGTACCCTCCCTCAGACTTGGGAAGATCCCCACGAAAAAGATAAGAGCACGAACTGCTTTGGAGATAATGATCCTATTGATGTTTGTGAAATAGGCTCAAAGATTCTTTCTTGTGGAGAAATTTTTCATGTGAAGATCCTCGGAATCTTGGCTCTTATTGAGGAAGGTGAAACAGATTGGAAATTAATTGCTATCAATGTGAATGATCCTGATGCCTCAAAGTTTCATGATGGGGGTCTCACTATGTTGCCCAGAATGGTCTCGAACTCCTAGACTCAAGCAATTCTCCCACCTCAGCCTCCCCAGTAGCTGGGATTAGGGGCATGCCATGGCACCTAGCTCCAGGCTGAATTTGACAACAGATATTTTTAGCAGTGTTTTATTGAATTCTTTCAGAACATTCAAATTACCTTCATAAAGACAAAAACTTTTTTGTACTCATAAATTCACTGGTGTATGTAATATTTAATTACATCTCATAATTATAATAAAAGATACAGTTAGCATAAATGGTTTGGGAATAAACACACCTGATGCTTGGTAAAGGTAAAACTTGACTGATGGAAACAAAAGTGTGAGCTTCATTCTAGAGTACTCTGCCAGAGGCAGCATACATAATATGTGAACATGAATCAGAATGTTCTACAGAAGTAGAGTCTTTACTAATCAGTCCAGTAAGTTGATCAAGTAGAGTTCGATTAAAAGAGCTTAATTTGTAATCAAAATTAGAAACTGAAATAGATTTAGCTTGATTACATATAGAGCTTTTCCAGATTATCCTAACTTTATTGGATTAGTTCATCTTTAAAAGTCATACAAAATTAATTCCACAAGTGGGAATAAATGACTACTAGAGAATTGCCACTTTTCTTAAAATAACATAGATTGTAAAAAATTTATCTAATCAAAGATGTCCTACAAATAGATAGTGTTGATGGTTGCACAAAATTGTAGACATACTTAATGTAACTGAATTATACACTTAAAATGCTTAACATGGCAAATTTTATGTTACGGATATTTTATCACAATAAAAGAAAACTGAAAAAAAAATGAGTTGACTATAAATGCATGACTTTATATCTGGGTTCTCTCTAGTTCTCTTTTTTTAAGTGATGGGGTCTCACTATGTTGCTGGTCTCAAACTCCAGGCTTCAAGTGATTCTCCCACCTTGGCCTCCCAATGGCTTCTCTATTCTGTTCCATTGGTCTATGTGACTATTTTTATGCCAGTACTGTGCTGATTTGGTTACTATAGTTTTGTAGTATGTTTTGAAATCAGGTGGTGAAGTCAGCTTTGTTCTTTTGCTCAGGATTGCTTTGGCTATTCAAGATTTGTGGTTCCATATAAAGTTTAGGATTTTTTTTTTCCTGTCTCTGTGAAGAATATAATTGATATTTTGATAGGGATTATATTGAATCTGTAATTTGCTTTGGGTGGTGTTGTCACTTGAATAATACTAATTCTAATCCATGAGCATGGAATATCTTTCCATTCTTTGGTGTCCTCTTCAATTTATTTCATCAGTGTATTAATAGTTTTTCTTATATAAATCTTTCACTTCTCTGGGGAAATTGATTCCTAGGTATTTTATGTTCTTTGTAGTTACTGTAAATGAGATTGTTTTCCTGATTTCTTTTTCAGATTATTTGCTGTTGGCATATAGAAATGCTACTGATTTTTATATGTTGATTTTGTATCCTGCAAGTTGCAATCATGTCCTCTGTGAACAAGGCTAATCTGACTTTTTCCTTTCCAGTTTGGATGCCCTTTATTTCTTTCTCTTGCCTACTTTCTCTGACCAGGACTTCCAATACCATGTTTAGTAACAGTGGTGAAAGTGGGCATCCTTATCATGTTCCAGACCTTAGAGGAAAGGCTTTCAATTTTTCCCAATTCAGTATGATGTTGGTTGTGGGTTTGTCATGTATGGCCATTATTATTTTGAAGTATGTTCCTTCTGTATCTAGTTTGTTGAGGATTTTTATCTCAAAGAGATGTTGGATTTTATCATATACTTTTTTCAACATCTACTAAAATGATCACGTGGTTTTTGTTCTTGGTTCTGTTAAAGTCATATATCACATTTATAGATTTGTTTATGTCAAACCATCCTTGCATCCCTGAGAGGAATTTCACTTGATCATGGCAAACGATTTTTTTAATATGTTGGTGAATTCATTTTGCTAGTATTTGGCTAAGAATTTTTGCATCTACTGGCTGGGCATGGTGGCTCATGCCTGTAATCCCAGCATTTTGGGAGGCCAAGGTGGGTGAATCACTTGAGGTCAGGAGTTCAAGACCAGCCTGGCCAACATGGTGAAACCCCATCTCTACTGAAAATACAAAAAGATAGCCAGGTGTGGTGGCACATGCCTGTAATCCCAGTTACTCTGGAGGCTGAGACAGAAAACTAGCTTGAACCCAGGAGGTGCAGAGTGTGGTGAGCCAAGATCACACCACTGCCCTTCAGCCTGGGCAACAGGGCTTGACTCTGTCTCAAAAAAAAAAAAAAAAAGAATTTTTTCATATATGTTCATCAGTGATATTGACCTATAGTTTTCTTGCCTGGTTTTAGTATCAGGGTGGTGCTGGCCTCATAGAATGAGTTTGGAAGTATTCCACGGTCTTCAATTTTTTTTTCAAGGCTTTAGGAGAATTTATTTATTTATTTATTTTTTTGAGTCAGGGTTTCACTCTCATTACCCATGCTGGAGTGCAGTGCTGCAATCTTGGCTCACTGCAACCTTGACTTCTGGGGCTTAGATCCTCCCACCTCAGCAACCTCCTGAGTAACTGAGACTTCAGGCACACACCACCTTGCCTGGCTAGATATTAGTTCTTCTTTAAATGTTTCATAGAAATCAGCAGTGAAACCATCTGGTCGTGGACTTTTCTTTAATGGGAGGCTTCTTCTTATGGCTTTGATTTAGTTACTTGTTATTGATTGGTTGAAGTCTTCTGTCTCTTTGTGGTTCAGTCTTGGTAGGTTTTATGTACCAGAGAATTTATCCATTTCTTCTTGGTTTCCAATTTGTTGGTGCATAATTGTTCATAATAGTCTCTAATGATTTTCTTTTTTGTATTTCTGTGGTCTCAGTTTTTATGTTGCCTTTTTCATTTCTGGTTTTATTTGAGTGTTCTCTTTTCTTCTTAGTCCAGCTAAGGATTTGTCAATTTTGCTTATCTTTTCAAAAATTTGAGTTTTTGTTTCATTGATCTTTTGTACTTTTTTAAGTCTCAATTTTATTTATTTCTGCTCTTACATTTATTATTTCTTTTCTTCTACTAATTTTGTGTTTGGTTTGTTCTTGTTTTTCCAATCTCTTAAGGTGCTCTTAAGTCTTTCTACTTTTTTGATATAGGTGTTTATTGCTATAAACTTCCCTCTTACCATTGCTTTTGCTGTGTCCCATAGATTTTGATATGTTATATTTCCATTTCCATTTGTTTCAAGAAATTTAAAATTCTCCTTAATTTCTTCATTGACCTCAGTTGTTGAGGCACATGTTATTTAATTTCCATGTGTTTATGTAATTTCCAGGGTTCCTATTGTTATTGATTTCTAGTTTATTTCATTGTGGTCAGGAAACAATAGTTGATATGATTTCTACTTTTTTGAATGTGCTGGGACTTGATTTATGGCCTAAGATACAGTCTTTTCTAAAGAATGTTCTGTATACCAATGAAAAGAAAATGTATTCTGCAGCAGTTGGGTGAAATATTCTGTAAATGCGAGTTAGTCTTGTTTTGTCTAGTATACAATTTAACTCCGGTGTTCCTTTGCTGATTTTCTGTCTAGATGATCTGTCCATTACTGACAGCGGGAATCTGAGGTCCCCTTCTACTATTGTATTGTGGTCTATCTCTTGCTTTAGATATATTAATGTCTGCTTTATATTTTTGGGTGCTCTGGTGTTGAGTGCATAGATGTTTATAATTGCCTTTATCATTATATAATGATCTTCTTTGTCTTTGACTTGTAGTCTGTTTTGTCTAGTATAAGAATAGGTAGTCCTACTATCTTTTGGTTTTCACTTGCATGGAATATCTTTTTCCATCTCTTTCATTCTATGTGTGTCTGTATAGGTGATACTGGTTTCTTGTAGGCAGCATATAGCTGAGTCTTGTTTCTTTATCCATTCAGCTATATATATCTTTTAATTAGAGCATTACGTTCGTTTACATGCAGTATTATCATTGATAAGTAAGGACTTACTACTGCCATTTTTCTGCTTGTTTTCTCATTGTTTGATAGCCAGCTTTCTTCCTTCCTTCTTTCCTTCCTTCCTTCCTTCCTTCCTTCCTTCCTTCCTTCCTTCCTTCCTTCAATCCTTCTTTTCTTTTCTCCATCTTCCTTTGTGGTTAAGTGATTTTCTTAGGTAATATGTTTTAATTTGTTGCTTTTTATTTTTAGTGTATCTATTATAGGTTTTTGCATTGTGGTCATCGCAAGGCTTGCAAAAACATCTTGTAGATGTAACAAGTTATTTTTAAAGAGATAACTTATCTTAGATCACAGAAAGGAATAAAAACAATAAACTAAAAAAACCTCTGTGTTTTAACTCCATCTCCCCTACATATTGATTTTTTTGTTACCTCATTTTGGATATATTTATACTGCCTATTTCTTAGCAGGTTGCTGTATGTGTTTTTGTTTTTTATAGATTTGTCTTTTGGGCTTCATACTAGAGTAATGAGTGGATTGCACACCACAATTACATATTAGAGTATTCTGGGTATGTCTATATGCTTAATTTTACTAGTGGGTTTTATACCTTCAAATGTTTTCTATTTGCATTTAGTGTTTTTTTTTTTTTTTTTTCCAAATTGAAGAATCTCCTTTAGTATTTCTTGTAAGATGGGTCTGGTGATGGTAAATTCTCTCAACTTTTGTTTGTCTGGGAAAGCCTTTATTTTTCCTTCATAGGTGAAGGGCAGCTTTGCTGGATACAGTATTCTTGGATGGAAATTTTTTTCTTTTAGCACTTTGAAAATTTTGTTCCACTCCCTTCTGGCCTGTTTGGTTTCCATTGATAATTCTGTTGCCAGATGAATTGGATATTCTTTATATGTTATTTGCTTCTTTTCTTTTGCTGCTTTTAGGATCCTCTTTGTCCTTGATCTTTGAGAATGTAATTATTACATGCCTTGGGGAAGTCTTATTTGGGTCAGATCTGTTTGTTGTTCTCTGACATTCCTGTACCTGGATGTTTATTTCTTTCTCAAGTTTTGGAAAGTTTTCTGTTATTTTTTTGAATAAGCTTTCTACTCCTTGCTCTTGTTTAACTCCCTCTTGAACACCAGTGATTCTTAGACTTTGTCTTTTGAGGTAATTTTCTTTATCTTGTTGACAATCTTTGTTCCTTTTTATTCTTTTTTCTTCTCTGTGTATTTTCAAATTGCCTGTTTTTGAGCTCATTTATTCTTACTTTTGCTTGATTCATTCTCCTACTGACAGCCTCTAATGAGTTTTTCAGTTCCTCAAATATATTTCTCAGTTTGAAGATTTCTGTTTGTTTTTATTATTATTTCAATCTCTTCATGAAATTTCTCTGATAAATTCTTGAGTTGCTTTTTTGTGTTATTTTGAAAATCACTGAGTTTCCTTAAAACTGCCAGTTTGAATTCTTGTTCAGAGAGCTCACATATCACCATCTTGTTAGGGTTAGTCACTGGTTCCTTGCTTCATTTGGGGAAGTCATGGTTCCCTGTTTGCTGCTGTCACGTATGAATGTATGTCTACGTGTTTGCACTGGAGAATTAGTTATTTCAGTCTTCTCTGTCTGGCTTCTTTTGTTTTTTGTTGGATATATTTGCTTAGAGATTCGTTGTTATTTACCTGTTGAATTTCTTTCTTTTCCCATTAGGTCACTGCCTGCTTTTCAGCATTAGATACTGCCTTAAGCCCAGGTTTGTCTCCGCTCTAATAACGAATTGGAGCACTGCCCATCCCAAAAGGGGATAGTGCCAAAGCAGATATCCTAGCACTGTGGGGAAGTTAAGTAGGGATTTTTGCTCAGGGGACCTCTGGGGTGAACCTCCTACAGCATGATGTTGCTAAACAGACACTCCTATTTGGTATCTCCTTTAGCCAACGTATCAAGTAAAGTTTCCAGAGTTGGGGATAGTAGTCCTGCCTCCCCACTTTGTCTCTGGCTGTCCCCAGGGATATTTTTTCCTTCAGGCATTCCTCATGCTTCCTGTGAGTTGAGGTAGGAGCAGGTATCCTGCCAGGGAACTCAAAATGATGGGGAAGCTGCTTATCACCTTGATTTTCCTTTTTTCCAGTGTTAAACTGAGGGTCAGGGGGAGATTTTCCACATGCTTGGTGCCGGCAGATTGGGGAGAGGGGCGTCTTGGCTATGGATGTCCCATTCTCTTACCATTTGCTTGGAGCTTTTTTACTTCTCTGTGGCACTGAGAACTGTCTCATCCTCATATTTTCGTTCTGGGATATTTGTGGTGATAATCTAAGTGCTGTAAATTTGGTTTTTGTTTTCTATGTGGGGAATGAAGCCAGCCAGCTTGCTTCCAAGCCACCATTTTGGAACCAGAAACCTCACTGTATTATACCTTACAGTGCTCTGCTGAATTAAATTCAAATAGGAAATATGAACAAATTTACCTCCTCAGCAGCTATCCTAAATCCCTGCTACTCAAAGTGTGGTCATTGTACCAGCAGCATTGAACTCACTTGGGAACTTTTTAAAGATGTGGAATCTCAGGCCCACCCCAGACCTACTGAATCAGAATCTGCATTTTAACAAGCTGCCCTGGAGACTGGTATGTACCTTCATATTCAAGAAGCACTGTCCTGCAATATTCTGGTAGACTCATTTTGACAGGTGCTGCCTTCAGCTGTTCGTAGTGTTATATCTTTAATTCTGTAACCCGACCCCTAATGTCTGTCTATTTTGGCAATTATTTTAATGCCACACAATAACCTTTTCTTGGTTGAATGTTAGTTTCTCTGAATTATTGATCATGCTGACTCTATCTCAGGATGCAAGCATTTGGGCTCATTTTTCAAGTTCTGGTAGAGTCAAAGTTAGTATGCATTTCCCTCTCCACTTCCACCCTCTTATATTTCATTTCTTGCCACAAGCAGGATGCCTTTTCTCCTCAACTCTCCATCTTCATGCTTCTCAGGGATATGTAGGTCCCTAAGCACAGTCAGCATTTTGTTCAGGTGGAAAATGTTCATATATCGTTGGGGTCATGTGCCAACTGTGTGCATGTCTATCTGGTTTATACAGATGGAATCTCAGGTTCAAATGTTATAATCAAGCCATCTTGCAAGATAGTTTCTACACTCTTATTTCACAGTATGTGAACTTTCTTTTTGTTTTTCGCTGACAAATGTTGATTGTGTTATTTCAGTGGTCAGGATTGCTGTAGAGGTATGCGTGATATTCTGTTTGATTTTGTCCTCTGAGCCATAGGTAAGAATTAACTTTGTATTGTGAGCCATCACATACATGAGTGTGGTGTATTTTCCCTACCTTTTAATGAGCTTAATGTCAGCTAGTTGATTCTGTCTGGCAAAATTTCACAGTGCCATCCTGTTATGCCACAGGGCCATGTAAACAAGGAGGAGATCCATGTCAGCAAATTTCTAGCTAGTTCAGGGATAGTCTTTCAAGTTTCATATTGTTTAAGTTTTGAGTCTTTAAAAAGTGGTCTTCATATAACATCACATATGTCTTTAGCACCTTAGGTAGAAGGTGCTAAAAATGATTTTGTCTTTAAGGATAACTCTGATCACTGTATTGTGAAATGTGAGGCCATTGTACCATGGGACATGATTTTCTCTGAGGCAGTGGCAGATGGGACTATTGGCAATGGGACTATTTCTTGTTCCATCAAATGACCTCTGGCTGCTATATTTTTGAGTAGTCTGCTTTGGTATTACTCTGCTGTTCCAGGCTTGGTTGCTGTCCAGTCTCACAGTAGTGTACCTTGCCTGTGGTGTATTCTGTCTCCTGAGCCCTTTGCCCTTCTATTGTGGTGCTTCTAATTTGTTGTAAATTAAAAACCTGCTAGATAATTTTGCTAGAATATATTATAATTAAGAATAGGCTCAGAGTGATGTCTTCAGAGGGTGAGCTAGGAATCATATAGGTACTTCTATGGTGCAAACTTGAATAAAACCTGTGAGCAGCCACAGCTGGTTTGGTTCGTTTTGCCTTTGGGTTATTTCACTGTTCACTCACTATCTGCTATGTGCTAGGAACATATGGAATTGAAGTAAACATTCTTGTTGTTCCCATAATCTGTTCTGGGGATAGATAAAATGCAAAGCAGAGCATTACACCTATACGATATAGGTGTAAACACTGTACTGTGGACTTCCATGAAGAAGAGTCATTATAAATTTGACCAGACTTACTAGAAGATGTAAGATTGGGTGGGAGGAAGGACACTTTAGTCATGGAGAGACAGGTGGGGTGTAAGGGACAGGATATCCTAGGCGGAAGCAAAAGTGTGAGCAAAGGTGGTCAAATAAAGGGTGTGTGGAAGGAATGGAATTTATTTGGGTGTGATTGAAGCATGAAACATCTGTGGTGGGTACCCAGAGGGAACATCGAATTATTATTCACACGCCTGCTGTTCATAGCATGTAGCTCCTAGAAGGTGGGTAGATGTCTCTGCTTATATTGTGTGAAAATTAAAGAAGCACATGTATGTCTTCCAACATGGAAAAAAAAGACCTCATTGGAAGAATTTCTCATTGGGGCGCCATGTTACAAACTAAAGCTCTTTAGGAGAAGATGCACAGCAATTTCCTTGTTCTGAGTTTTGATACTTTTTTTTTTAAAACAATTTGTAAAGCTTTCGAAACTTCTTGTCTTGTTCTTGTGTTTTAGAGTTTACATCTATAACTGATAGTATTATTTTTCTTTGCACTTACAGTACGGCCAAGTACAGCGTGTTGACATTTCTACCTCGATTCTTGTACGAGCAGATTAGAAGAGCTGCTAATGCCTTCTTTCTCTTCATTGCCTTATTACAGGTAATGGTTTTTTAACAGTTCCTTGGAATTCGCAACCTTAATTACATGTAAAATGAGATTTTGCTAAAAGGTTCCTTAACTGCTAAAGTGTTATCATCTTGGAACATAGTTTGTTTCCCTCCTCCGGTCATTGTTCGATAGAGTGAACAAGCCTGACTTTGTATACAGGGAGATTTCTTTCGGTATGGCCTTAAGGATGATTGCAGTGACTGAGAGAGGCATTGAAAAGTGGCCTTAGGGCCATACTTTTAAGCCTTTTTCTGTTCCAAACACATAACCAATGTTGGATAAAATTTAAAAAAATATGTAAAATACGTAGCTGGTTTTTAAAGTAAGGTAATTATTTTTGAGTAACAGAAATGGAACAGAACTGCAAAAGTGTGAACCGTGCGTGACTGCCATAATTTTCTTCTCATGGAGAGGATTTTTATGTGCCAACTTCCTACTTGTGGTCTCTTATCTTCCAGCAAATTCCAGATGTATCTCCAACAGGAAGATATACCACCCTGGTGCCATTGATCATTATTTTAACAATTGCAGGCATCAAAGAGATTGTAGAAGATTTTGTAAGTTTTTGCTTTTGGATAATAAAATCATTGTATGCAGTAGATCATAACTTACGTGTTGCCTCGGGTGATATATTTAAGGCAGAAAATTGGGCTAGAGCTTAACCAGCTTTTTTAGATGCCTGATGATATTTTTTGGGGGAGGGAATGTATACTCAGAGTGTCCTAAATACCTGTACAGTGACACTAAACAGTTCAAACTTTGTTTTCAAATATTAGGTCTCTGGAGCCCCGTTGATTTTTATCACTGATGTTCCTTATAGCCTGCTTTAGAGCTTGCTAATTTGGGCAGCAAATGAAGGATTGCTGTGCTGTCTAGGATGGCAGCATTGTCTCGCTCTGCCTGAGGCAACTGTACAAGAATCTTCTCCCCTCACAGTCATCCTAGTGTAGCTCCAAGTTCATTGGCTACAACAACTATATTCCTTTTCTCGCTCTTTCTTACTCTGTCTCCCCTATATATTTGTGTGTGTGTGTGTACATATATATATACGTACACACACACAAAAAAGTGTATATATATATTTGTGTGTTCTGTCTCTCTGTCTCTGGATCTTCCTCTCCCCCCTTACACACACATACACACACCTTGCTTTCACAAACATATATGCGTCTTTCTGGGAATAGGTATGTAAATAAATAGGTATGTAAATGAATATTTAAAAAAATAGGTATGTAAATAAATATAACACAGGTTAAGCATCCCTAAATCCAAAAACCCCACATCTGAAATGCTTCAAAATCCAAAACTTTTTGCATGCCGACATGATGCCACAAGTGGAAAGCTCCACACCTGACCTCATGTGATGGCTGCACAAAATTATTATAAACACTGTATGAAGGCTATGTGTATAAAGTGAATATGAAACATAAATCAATTTCATGTTTAGACTTGGGTCCCATCCTGGAGATACCTCATTGGGTATATGCAAATACTCCAAGATCTGAAACAATCTGAAATATGAAACACTTCGGGTCCCGAGCATGTCAGATAAGGGATCCGCAACCTGTACACATTGAAGCAATGTTACTTTATCAATAAAATGAAGTTGGCTGTTTGTTGCTGGGTTTATCATACTGAATAATCATTGCAGTCTGATCTAAAGCAAGGAGTGAAAAGTTTTGTACTTCCAAGTGCTAGAACCACAATAAAATAATTGAAACTAAGGAGACCACTTCTAAACTTAGGGAGTGCTGATAGATCACAAAATTGTTGAATTGAGTTTTTATAGCATGAGCATTGTTGGCAGTTAGTTTCCTTGTCCCCTGTAATTTCCTGATTGTTTTGTTTGCTATTTCAATTATTCATGTGGAACTTTTGTTAGAACTATTTTTTCTCTTTCTGTAACAGAAGCGACACAAGGCAGACAATGCAGTTAACAAAAAGAAAACCATAGGTAAGATCCCAGGCTGAATCACTTTTTCCACTGGAAAACTTAAGAATAAGGCCTGCATTTAAGGAATTTTAAATAAGTACTAAGTGGTATTGAGATAAATTGGGAAGATGATCTATAAAATACTTTAAAGAAATAGTAAAAAACAAATTGAACATGATTTTAGTCCTAATAATTAAGATTTGAACAGCATTTGTGTATTTTAGAATGTTAGAAAAGGTTGTAATTTTCAGGAACTAGACAGTTTTTATGTCCATAAAAAGTCTAAGCATTCACGTCCTTCATTTATAATCTCTCCTTACTTCCATCTTCTACTTCTTATTGTTTTATTTCTACAACATCAATTTTTGGTTTGTTTGTTTAATTTTTTGAGACAGGGTCTCACTCCTGTTCCCCCGGCTGCAGTGCGGTGGCGTGATCATGGTACCCTGTAGCTTTGACCTCCCAGGCTCAGGGGATCCTCCCACCTCAGCCTTCTGAGTAGCTGGGACTATAGGCATACACCACCACCCCTGACTAATTTTCGTGTATTTTTGGTAGAGATGAGTTTCACCATGTTGCCCAGGCTAGTCTCAAACATCTCGGCTCAACCTATCTGCTTGCCTTGTGTTAGGATTACAGGTATGAGCCACTGCGCCCAGCTGTTTAGTTTTTTTTTAAATTGTGGAACAGCAGGCTTTTTTTTTTCTTCTGGGCTGAAAATAAGTAGATTTAACTTACATACATAAACATTGATGTGTATGCATTAATGTACATATGTTACAGAGGTACATACACTGGTGTTCCATTTTGAGTGGGGGATCTGATGTTATGCCGTCATGGCTAAAGGTAGGGTGTGTTAGAATTAATAAATGGAATTCTAAAGGAAGGCTTTTGGATTTTAGGAAACTGGTTCGATTTATTACCAGTATTAACCAATATTTTATTTTTCTCTTTTTCAGTGTTACGAAATGGTGTGTGGCATACCATTGTGTGGAAAGAGGTAAAAACGAATTTTAGAGACGCACCAGTACTATTGGTTTGAAGACACGTAATGAATGGCTGGTCTTGACTGCAGTATGAAGTTTGCGTTGAGACATGGTAGAGTTTTCCGTGAGGTCTGCTGAGACCCGAGGCGTGTTTACTCTGTCCCCTGCCCCTTCTAGTAAGGGTCCAGTGTGTCACTTCAAGCTATGAACTTCATCGCTCCTGATTGACATTTCTGAAATCTCAAAGTATTTTCTAGTTTCTAAATCCAATTTGAGAAACATTTTCCCTGGTCCTCTGTTGTCTTAATCTAAGTTAAAGTTTATTTTTGTTTTTAGCATTTGTGATTCTCACTTCTAACATTTTTGGGTGGAAAGGTCATTAACTACTGAATGGTGGAATGGGGATAAGAAACCACCCCGTTTCCATTCTAGCACAGCGGTTAGCTGCTCTTGATAATAGCAAGGAAAGCTTTGCCTCCACGTCCCCGGACGTGTGAGGTTTAGAGGGTTGAAGAATGGTGTGGTTTTTTGGTTGTTTATGGTGATGAGTAGAAAATTTAGAAGAAATCTGCCTTACCATCTGGGTATTTTATATCTGATAAAATGAGTGTTTTAGCTGGATCTTCTTAATGGACACAGGATGTGTTGGGGGATGACTCTCATAGCCGATTAACATGATTTCAAAAGAAAACAACATTTTACAAGGGTAACTTGAAATAGTGTTTCTTGCTAAACATTTAGTAAACAATGTTTTTAAATGCCTTTTATAGTGTTTTATATCTGAAAAATGCCCGTAATATGATAACTGCAGCATTTGCTTTAGTTTTCATTTTACTTTACTTTGTTTTAGGAGAATTCCCCCACCCTTTAAAGAAATTTCTCCTTTATAAAAGTGTTTTGCAGTAACACCTTTACCTTTGCAGCAATCTTGAAGTCCTGTGTTGCAAATGTTCATCAGCCTCACGTTTGGAAAGGTCATGGTTCTTTGTCAGGAGGTTGGGAATTCTTGACACACAGTGGGAGAAACGCTCCCAATGCTGAAGGAATTCAAGGGTTCTCCCAGCACTGGGAAATTGCCCCTCTATTTCTCTAGGGTCCTTCTTGTGACTCCCTCCCCAGAAAGGTATCAGTATCAGCTAGAGTGAAGAATGATTTGGATTCTGAGGGCCTGACATTACTTGAAACAGTAGAAAATGGAGTGATGGTCTCTGATTGATGGTCCAGGAGCTGACGGCTTTGCAGACTCCTGAAACTCATGACTGTTTCCAATGTTCATTTGGGAGAAAAAACAATAACAAAGAAACGCCGGTTCTATATTGTACCACATACATTTTTATTTCCATTTAAAATGTATATACTTGTTTCATTTCAGTGGAGCTCCTGGCATGTGTTAGAGATTGTACTAGGCATGGGAAGAATGAAACACAGCACTTCCCTTAAGGAGTTTCAAACGTCAGTGGGCTTCCCAGTCACCGTCCGCAGGGCTGCTAGAACCCAGATGGCTGGGCCCCATTCCCGGCCTATCTGATTCACTGGGTCTCGGGTGGGGCCCTAGAATTTGCACGTTTAAACAAATTATTAGTTGAGGCTGAAGCCGATGGTGTAGGGAGCACACTCGAACCATCGGTGTCCTGGGAGAGAGAGGGAACTAACCTGTCGCAGGGCACTTGTTGAGCTCTGTGTAGGAGAAAGCGTCCACCTTGGGAACAGCTGGGAGGGGGCACCTATCTAGACGCAGTGGTTCAGATCAGGAAAGTCTGCCCTCCAGAGACGCTCTAGTGCCTCATGAAGGGTGAATCGGGGGTAACTAGCTGCGGAACTGTGAGTAGTTCAGTGTGAGGATGAGAATACAGGAGAGGGCAGAGATGTCAGGCAAGGGGGAGCTGGCTGTCCTTAAGGTCCCCCAAATGACAGTAATCTAATCTGAAGTGCTGAAGCCCAGGTCTGCCGTCCCCTGGGCTGTAGCTGAGTCAATGGTGAGCACTGAGAGGCAGCTCTCATGTGGATCTCAGTGACTTTGATTGACTTCGAGAGGATCTTTCAGCTACTTCCTCAAAATTAAGAGACTTGAGGAACTCTCTGAGGCTAGAGTGGATTCAGGGATCTGGAGGGTTTCTGTTCCCACTGTACTAATTCTTTGAGGGAGTGTTGCACACACAAGGAACAATCACTTAAGCACATGAAATAGAAAACCATTTCCAGGCTGGTCACGCTCACGCCTGCAATCCCAGCACTTTGGGAGGCTGAGGCAGGTGGATCACTCGAGCTCAGGAGCTCAAGACCAGCCTGGCCAAACATGGCCAAACCCCATCTCTACAAAAAAATACAAAAATCAGCCAGGCATGGTGGTGCGTGCCTATAATCCCAGTTACTCAGGAGGCTGAGGTGGGAGATCACTTGAGCATGGGAGGCGGAGATTGCAATGAGCCTTGATCACGCCACTGCACTCCAGCCTGGGTGACAGAGTGAGACCCTGTCTCAAAAACAGAAAACAAACAACCAAAAAAATTTTTTTTCAAGCAAAATCCAAGTAAGTCATTTCTCATGTACATAAAACTTCTTAGTACTTGGTTACTGGAATATGAATGTTGCTTTATTTAGAGAGTAAAGATGAGAGAAAGCCATAATTTCTCTTGTCCTCCCACTTGGAATTTTAAAAAATCCACTGCCTTGTTTCTTTGGAAAACACGACAAATTTTCCTTTCGAGTGATTTTTTTCTTTACTAATTACTTCTTCTGATTTTTATATGTAATTAAGCTGTTCATAATGAAATATTTTTACTTTTATTTTTTTTTAGACAGAGTCTCGCTCTGTTGCTCAGGCTGGAGTGCAGTGGCGCTGTCTCGGCTCACTGCAACTTCTGCCTCCTGGGTTCAAGCGATTCTCCTGCCTCAGCCTCCCAAGTAGCTGGGACTACAGGTGTCCACCACCACGCCTGGCTAATTTTTTTTTTTTTTTTTAAGTGAGATGAGGGTTTCACCATGTTGGCCAGGCTGGTCTTGAACTCCTGACCTCAAGTGATCTGCCTGCTTTGGCCTCCCAAAGTGTTGTGATTATAGGCGTGAGCCACTGCACCTGGCCCAAATAGTTTTACTTTTAAAAAACACTTTCAATTCACATAACATCCCTTGCTTTTGTACTGGTGGTTGTTAAAATAGCTTTGTGGCATTTTCCCCAGACACTTCAATAAACAACTTAAAGCACCAGTAGGATACCTTTCGGTAAATTTGCCTTTTTCCCAGCGGAAAATTAAACATGGGCACCTGCTAGCTTCTAAGATCTGGTAGTTTTTCACAAGTATCATATCACTTAAAATTCCTGGTTTCTAAGGGAATAGTAACATGGCTAGAATAGGAAATCGAAAGCATAAGTGCTCATTTTGAGCTTTGCAATTATTACTGTACTAGGAATGGTCTTCTAGTATCATCAGAGAATTCTAATGTCCTTGACCTTCACACTCATCATGTCCTTTCAGTTATGCTCCCGCTGATGGAGACTGACATTTATATGGACCTGCTTTATGCTAGGTGCTGTGTATACTTCCTTAGTCACTGCATTCACCTTACAAGGCCGGTGGCGCTGTTTTCCTGTTTCACACGTGAGGTGCTGGGGCGCTGAGAGGCGAAGCAGCTTGCCGAGATCGCAAAGCCAGCACACGGTTATAAAGCTAGGATTGGAGTTAGGCTTGCCTGATTTGAAAGCCCCGGTCCTCCCCACCCTGGTGCTTTCTGCGATGTTACTGAAAGGATTTGTAGACACGTGGCCGTGGTGCCGTTTTGGAGACCACAGCCCTCTTCCTTGGCTTGGGATCTTCTGTCTGGTGGAGTCTGTTCCCCAAGGTGGTCTCTGACTTTGGCTGTGATCCTTTTTCTGGGAATTTCTTGAGGCTGTACAAATCTTCTCCATTTTACATGGTGTATTTCCAGGGGGCCTTTTAGGCACACTTTTCATGGGTGAATTTCCTGTTGCCTTTTAATCAGAGCATTGGTCTTCTGTGCAGCTTGCCAGTTTTGAATCCCGGTTCTAACGCTCAGTGGCTGTATTACTGTGATCAAGTTATTTTGTTTTCTGCATCTCAATTTGTAAAACAGAGAAAAATTTACGTGTGTTAACTTAGTTGATCCTTACAGTCACTCTATGAAATATGTGCCTTTATCTTCATTATATCGATGAGGAAACTGAGGCACACAGAGTTTACATAACTTGCTCATCGTTACACAGCTCATCGGGGGTGCAGTGGGGATCGAGCCCAGGCATTAGGCGGGCTCTGGCAGGGTGTGGGTGACCATTCTACCCTAGTGTGTACAGCTGTGGAGATGCTCAAGTATTTGTAAATGGATGGGTAATTGGAAGAAAACGAGAATTTATAGCTGTTCTGACTCCCTCTCCCTTTCCTTTTTTATTAAACATCATTGCAAAAAAGGCAACATTACCAGTGTCTGCATGGAAGCACTTTCCTTTTGTTCTTGTCAAGGAAAATAATTTGGGCTTCTGCATCTTAAACTTCATGGCTTAGTTATATAATAATTTTTTTCGTCAAATATTTAAGCACCTTTTTCACCATGTGTGTTTTGTTTCTTTTCTTTCATGCCTCTTTGTCCTCGTCCCTGGCTCTCTAGGTGGCAGTGGGAGACATTGTGAAGGTCGTCAACGGGCAGTATCTTCCAGCAGATGTGGTCCTGCTGTCCTCCAGGTTAGCTGTGCTAGCGGGCACCTTTTTTTTTTTTTTTTTGCAATAAATGTTAAGAACCATAAAATATTAAGCAGTGACTGGAGCAATCTTGAGCTACCTGTTTCCTTCTACCATCCTCTCTCTGTCCCATTCTTCCATTTCTTGTCATTTGCCTTCTCCTGCCATGACCCTTGATTTCTTTCTCCCATTCATTCCTTTGTGCTTTTTCTGAACTCTTTTGTGTGTATTGTCTCCACTTAGTCTCCTGGCTACTTGGTGGGTATTTCTTATTTATGGGGATACTGAGTCTAGAGCAGTGGAGGGGTCTCCGGTTGCAGCATATCCGAGATTTCAGAATCTGTTTCTGATGGGCCCTGCCAGCAGTCTCTCCTGCAGAACCCAGTGCTGCACTTTAATAGCTGTTCAAGAACCACGGGTGTTTTCTCAGTGTAATCGTGACCAGCAGATGGTGTTTGCTCTTCATCTGTCCATGTTTTGCCCCTTTTCTGTCCTAGTATCATTTTCACTTTCTCTAGGTAGTTTTATTCTAGGAAGGAATCATCACTCAGTGCAATTCTTGACTTTTTTTGGGCTTGATGCGTGAAAGTTTATAGCTAGGAAAGAAAGCCAAAATTAGGATGAGAATTGACATCTATTCTTGAATTCAAGATTAAATTGTGTGATGTTAGGACTATAACTTCCTATATTTATACACTGTTGGGAATCATAGATATGCAGGCCGTTTGCATTTTCTTTGATTGCAGATGGCATTTGTTGTATTGAAGTTAATCACTCATTGGATTTGAAGCCTAAGCATTAATTTTCTGCTTGAGATAATGGATTTAAAAATAGGACCCCAGGCCTATGGAGAGGGAGAAAGAACCAGTAACACAGGGCAGGATTTGTATTTGTCCGTATTCATTGACAACAAAGAATCTCTTAGAAATATTAAAATATTCATCACTTGATAGTTCGGACTTTAAGTCTTGGCTGTGACCCTAGAAAATTTTGTGTGTGTGTGTGTGTGTGTGTGTGTGTGTGTGTGTGTGTGTTTGGAGACAAAGTCTTACTCCATCACCCAGGCTGAAGTGCAGTGGCTCAATCATAACTCACTGTAAGTTCAAACTCCTGGGCTCAAGTGATCTTCCCATCTCAGCTTCCTGAGTAGCTGGGACTACAGGTGCATGCCACCACACCTGGCTAATTTTTAAAATTTTTTTGTAGATGTTGACCAAGCTGATTCTGGAACTCCTGGCCTCAAGCCATCCTCCCGCCTCGGCCTCTCAAAGTGCTGGGATTACAAGCGTGAGCCACAGTGCCCAGCTAGTTTTTCTTTTTTTTTTTTTTTTAACTTGGTCTTAATACGGGATTGCTTGAGCTGACATCATGTTTCCAGCATGCTCACTATTAGTGTCTGAGTGTGTGCTGTGTGTGTGCCGAACAGCCTGTTGAGGAGGTTGTCCCACTTAATCTTCCCAATAACCCTGGATAGACTTCCTTTGTACATGACAAGATTGAGATACAGAGAGACTAAACAATTTGCTGAGGCCTTAGAGCCCATAAAGGTAGTGCTAGGGGATTTTACTTTAACTAGGGTTTTTTTTTTTTTTTTTTTTTTAGTTTTTGAGGCAGGGGGTGGTTAATCACTATGTCAATGTAGCTAAACTCAAAGATCAGAAGTAGAAGTGTACTATCTGTTATGCTTATTTTTATTCTTTGAGTTTTCTGTCTTTAATGCTAGGTGTTTTGATTAAAAAGTTGGCCTTAAGATTGTAAAAATGGCATAGAAGCAAAGCCTTGCCAAGCCTATGCCTTGATCCTTCAACTCCCCTGGCTGTTGTTTTCTTCAAAAAATGTGTGTTTCTACTGGCCGTGCCTTGGGCAGCCTTTTCGGTCAGGCCCAGCCCCAGACTTGAAGGATTGCCTGAACCCAGTAGTTGGGTCTGAGTGGGGACATCACGTGTTTTCCCTTCTCTTTCATCTTCAGTTCATTCCTGTCTTGAGGCTCAGCAGTCACTATGTGGGGCTCACAAGGGGAGATCATCTGGGCAAATGACTCTGTACTCGTGCTGAGTCCCAAAGACGAGTGTGTGTTTCCTTTTTCATCCATTACTCCTACTATAGTGGTTATTTATAACAATTTATTTTGAAGGGCCAATCAGCAGACATAGATTCCATAATGGAGATTTTCTAAGCTGTGAATCTGTGGAAAGGACCTTATGAAACTTGGCTCTTTTTTTCTCTCTCCTTAGTGAACCTCAGGCAATGTGTTATGTTGAAACAGCTAATCTGGATGGGGAGACGAACCTTAAAATACGTCAGGTAAAGTCACCTCTGATGACTTGTGTTGTTATGGTAGACACAACTGCAAATGTGGTCCCCACACATCTTTTTCTAGAGAAATAAAATGTTCAGCCACTAGGGGTTATGCCTTAGCCTTAATGGAATCTATGGGAAGAATATGCCATTTATGATGAGAGAGAATATGTAGAGAGCTGGAAAAAGCAGGCTGCATCAAACTGTAGGTCACGAAGGGTGTCAGGCCTTCATGTAGCGTCTTATTGAGCTCTCTGCCTGTGATGCTGGAGAGAGGGGACATCTCAGCGAAGCTGAGTGGCTGGGAAGGGCACAGCTTAGTGGACAAATGGAGCAGAAAAGCTCCACGTACCCCAGTTTACATCATTGTTTAATAAAGATGCTAATCCTAGAGGGTGATATAATTAGATACAAAACTTCCGTGCCTTAAAGAAAACTATTCTTACCATATATTTTAATTCTAGAATTACGAATAGTCTTTTTCTGGTTCTTTTTTTTGTTTTGAGATGGAGCCTCACTCTGTTACCCAGGCTGGAGTGCAGTGATGCGACCTTGGCTCACTACAGCCTCTGCTCCCCGGGTTCAAATGATTCTCCCACCTCAGCCTCCTGAGTAGTTGGGACTACAGATTCATGCTACTACACCTGGCTTAATTTTTATATATTTTTTAGTAGAGACGGAGTTTCACCATGTTGGCCAGGCTGGTCTTAAACTCCTGAACTCAAGCGATCCACCTGCTTTGGCTTCCCAAAGTGCTGGGATTACAGGCGTGAGCCACTGCACCGGGCCAAGAATGAAGAATGGTCTTTAACATAAGAAAATTTTAAGCATTTTGACACTTAAAAAATGTTTGCTGCTTAAAGTTGAATTCAGCAATTCTGTCCATATATCTTTCTTTTCTACTGTAGATATTTGCTTTAGACTTTTTTTTTTTTTCCATTTAAAGAAGAGTTACAGCCTGGGCAACATAGCAAGACCCTATCTCTACAAAAAACTTTTAAAATAGCTGGGCATGATGGCACGTACCTGTAGTCCCAGCTACTTAGGAGGCTGAGGTGGGAGGATCGCTTGAGCCCAGGATTTTGAGGCTGCAGTGAACAATGATCGCATCACTGCACTCCAGCCTGGGGGACAGAGTGAGACCCTGTCTCTTAAAGAAAAAGAGAAGAGTGCTAGATAGTGTAAACTATTGAAGGGCTACTCTATTCTATCTTTATGACCAGTGTTAGCGTACAGTTAGTAGATTATGCTTGCTGTGAGGTGCTGGGGTATGTTAATTCTTACTTGTGCACGGATGTCTCCAGCACAGTGGTAGAATCTTAACTTTCAGCTTCATGACATTCTTTTGCCACTTTCGCATTAGATCCCTGTGGCAAAAGCTACTGGAAAAGGCTGCCTTGAGGGGCTGTCAGTTTGACTTGTTAGCCCCCCAAATTATTGCACTGGAGATGCCTTATTTTTCCTTTTGATTAACCATAGGGATGCTGAATGGTGTCCCTAAGCACAGAAGATTGTGTTTGACTTCCTCCTTTGGTTTAATCTTTTAGGGTTTGAGTCACACTGCTGACATGCAAACACGTGAAGTTCTGATGAAGTTATCTGGAACTATAGAGTGTGAAGGGCCCAATCGCCACCTCTATGACTTCACTGGAAACTTGAACTTAGATGGGAAAAGGTATTACGTGTCTTTTCTTCATTGTCTTTTAAACTACGTGACTAAGAATTACTGGAGCTTTGGAAAATGTGTTTGTTTCCTAGTTTTGTAATATTTTAAGACAGTGAGATTTCATACCCTTTCCATTAATTTGAAGGCTTCCTTAAATTTAAGAAAAAAACCCTGAGCCCAAGGGCCTCGGATGAGGCTCAAAGCATGTGGCATATTCTTTCTGTGCCTATTCTCTACTAGGCAGGAGAAATGGTTTTAGCTGCATAAAATTGTCCGGAAAAGCAGAGGAGAGTTATCTGAGGTGTATACAAGCTAATACACTTGTTACAGAAATATGTGTGTGTGTGTGTGTGTGTGTTTGCTAACCTTCTTCTAAGGAGCGTTTGTTTGTTTTTAGAAAGTTGATTATTCTTCCTTTAGAATATTCAGTGCCCTCCTGTCTATATTCTGTTATCTTTGTCCTTCTGGCATTTGTTATGTTGTTCCGGAGTTGTCTTTTGTTCTGATGTTGGGGAGCAGTTTCTACCTTCTGGCCGTCTTTTGTCTTGTGCCTCTGGCCAATGCACCCCCGCTAACCCTGTAACCCAGCCTCTTGGGGTGTCCTTTATATTTTGACGACCCAAGGCTTGGAAGGACCTGATCATGGGAATCAACCCAAATGATTATAAATATGACAGCTAAGTGTGGCTGCTTCTTGGTTTCATGTAGCATACAGAGCTATTCTACGGGTTCCCCATTTTGAATTTCTCAGTTATCACTCAGGTCTTTATTTACTCATTAAGTCATCCTTTAAAACATTGATATGATAGGTTGCTGCTTTTTAAGATTTTACTCCCTTCTAATAGTCTGTAAAATACACTAGATTTATTTTACAAATAACAACAATAATCATACTTCCAATAAGAATACTTAATACAAATGAGTCAGCTTCAGTTGTTATTTTAGCAACTTCCTTTCTGGGTGTTGAGTTTCATAACAAGATCATGAGAGATATAATTCCCTGTAACGTTTTATAGAAAAAACACTTTTGTTTGTGTAGTGATGAATGTAAAATAAAACTTTCTATGGGTCCTTTTGGGGTAGATTAAGCCAGTGATAACCTTTGTTGCCTGTGTTTCTCAGTGAAGTAGTTCAAATTGGAGCAAAGGGAACATTTGATTTATTGTGGGTTCATGTTTAAGGGAAAAACTCATGCTCATTTTCCAGACTATCATTAAATATCATTTAAAAAAAATTTTTTTTTATTTTTTAGCCTTGTTGCCCTGGGGCCTGACCAGATCTTATTAAGAGGTACGCAGCTTAGAAATACTCAGTGGGTCTTTGGCATAGTTGTTTATACTGGACACGACACCAAACTCATGCAGGTAAAACAGTTCTCTGCTGATTTCAGTCTTTTTTTTCTTTCTTTCTGCTTTTATTGACTAGAAGGTGGAAAATGCAGATGTTGCATTTAGGAAGTTCGAGTTTGTCTATGAACCTAAATTTGGAAAGGAACTGCCTTTATTTTATTTAGTTCCTTAGGTAGCTTCTTCTAGATTTCTGTTCTCTTATCTGATATTTGTTACCTTATGCCTGGAATTCAAATGGTCTTTGTTTTCTGGATTAGGGGAACAGTCAATTCTAACTTATTTTATCTTCTGGACTTAAGTGGGGAATAGTTCTAACTTTTAAATTTCTCTTTCTAATTCTCCTCTTTATCCCATTAATTAGGATTTTATAGCAAATTGTCTAATTTAACTGAAGTTTAGACACTTTAAAATCAGTTATTTTTGAACTGTTTATTTTTCATATACCCAAGAAAAAAATGAAGTTAAAATGATTTTGCTCTTTTTCCCTGTTAATGTTTTTTAAAAAATTGTTTGTGAATTTATAGGTCACATTAATATTATGACGTATTTTGCCAGACAGCTTTTGAAATTCTACATAAATCAGTGTCCCTATATGTCATTTCTTACATTTCTTTGGTATCACTTGGCATCTTATTTTTGCTAATGGTGGCTATTAATGAGAATTGGCTTTTCAGCTTGTCTGTTCTTTTGTATAACTTCTACAATGCACATTTGGCTGTATTTCTTGATTTAAAAATATTTAGTGACCACATACCAAGTCCAATGCTAGACCATACATGTGCTTACCCTCGGGGAGCCAGTCGGGCTAAGGAGTAATATAGAATGACAAAGTAGAGGGAGAAATACTGGAATGTGTATCATTACTAAGGGCTGTCAGTATGTATAGGAGGTCATTCAACCTAGGTTGGAAGCCAGTTGACTGCATGCTAAGAATGATTCCCCTGGCAGAAGCACATTTTAGATATGGAGCTAGGGAAGGGAAACTGTTGTGTTGATCTCCTCTTTGAGGTCAAATGGTAATCAGATGAAAGAGGTAAGTATTAGAGGAAATGAAGCGGTAGACCCTGGTGGCCACCCCAGCTAGTAAACACATTGAAGACAGGAAGGAGAGATGGGATTAGAAGGGTTGAGAGACTCCCTGAAGTTGAAGAGGGTTGTTGGAGTTGCCGAGTGACAGGCTGATCAGTGGGTAGAATCTTGTCTTTGTATTTCGGGGGTAGAGAGTTTCTAGCATGGGAGACCTGGGAGTGACCCGTGGGAGTAGGAAGTCAAAGGCAGAGCTGTTGAAGGCCATTCGATGTTGACAAGTAAGGATCTGAGAGACTAAGGCATTTGATGGGTCAGCGCTGTGAGTTTGAAGATGGGATAATGGTGAGGCTGGGCCAGAGAGGAATGCCGTGAGCCAGTTGTCAAGACTTCAGTGAGTGATGGGGAGCAACTGACAGGTCGGTAGTGTAGCCAAATGGCGTGAATTTTATGAGTGAGTTTTTTTTTTTTAAAACATGGCATCCAAGGAATAAAGGCCCAGAAGTATTACCAGGTCTTGAATATACATCCGGGAATGCTACCCTCAGAGGCCAAAGGATGCAGATGTCTGCTGGCGCATCCTCTGCTTGGGGGTGCTCAAAGGAGGCGTGTCCTTGACTGTGTGAGGCAAGGAGGAGATCGCTCTTGAGGGAGTGGGAGTGCAGGGGGAAGTTCAGGAGCTGGAAGGGTAGGGCCCAGGCGCCGTGGCCTGTTGCAGAGCTTGTGTGTTGAAGCAAGGCGGGAGTGCTCCACGGAAGCTAGGAAAATGAAGAGTTGGTGAATGCTGAGAGGCAGCTCTTGGGTGGATCAGGATTATTTAGTGTATCTGAGGTGTGCTTGATCCATCCGCCCTCCTAGGTCCTTATCCATTCACAAGGGCTGACTGGAATGCTTTAAGTTTATTGTTTCTGAGCGGCCTGCATATGGAGAATTTATCTTGATGAATAGTTTAGTGCTCTAGCCATGCAGGAACTCAGGAGGCTGAGATGGGTGGATCACTTGGGACCAGGAGTTTGAGACCAGCCTGGGCGACATAGTGAGACCCCATTTCAAAAAAAATAAAAAGAGTTTAGTACCCTGCCACCTAGAAAGTATCCTTTAACTCCCATAGTGCAGTGTCAGTAACCCTTGCTGAACACTTTGGGAGCTCTGCTAACCACAAATCACTACTTCTGGCTTTTTGTTTGTTTGTTTTTTGAGACAGGGTCTGGCTTTGTTGTCCAGGCTGGAGTGTGGTGGCGCGATCTTGGCTCACTGCAACCTCAGCCTCCTGAGTAGCTGGGACTATACTCAAGCCATCCTCCCACCTCAGCCTCCTGAGTAGCTGGGACTATAGGCACATGCCACTATGCCTGGCTAATTTTTGTATTTTTTGTGGAGACGGGGTTTCACCGTGTTGCCCAGGATGGTCTTAAACTTCTGAACTCAAGCGATCCACCCACCTTGGCTTCCCAAAGTGTTGGGATTACAGGCATGAGCCACAGTTCCCAGCCTACTTCTGTTTTTTGTGATGAAGTGGCCGAGAGGTCATGGGTAGCTAGCTCACATTTGGTCAAGGCCCCAGTACTAGTTTTAAGATTGTGCATATTATAAATTTAAGCACTTTCCAACATTTCTTATACACTGGGTGGTGTTTTTTTTTTTTTGCAGGTTGTAATATTGTTTTTCCAGAGCATGCATTGGTAATACAATGTATTACCAACTTTCTAGAGTTTTTGCTCTAGAAAAACAATATTACATGAGTTAAACGATCCTTTAACATGCTCCAGTCTTCTCTTCAGTGAGTAAGGCATGCACTGAGTTTGCATTCGGGGAGTGTGAGGGGCACTTTTCCTTGCCCCTAGGGGTGAGAAACCTCTTTGCAAGGCTTCTTGCTTGTTGACTGCTCCTGTATAGAATGATGGAAAACCCCAGAAACATCTGTGCTAGACCCGCTGTGCCTTTAGGGCTGAAACAACAGGTAAAAATAATGAGCTTTCAAAAGGAATATAATGTAACACACATAGCTGGAAGCCATCCTGTTTGTGAAATAACACTGTTTGTCTGTACTTGTGCTACTTGACCACAGAGAGGAAACTCAGTTGCCTTCGGGTTCTTCTACCGTTTTTTTTTTTTTTTTTTAAAGTCTCTCACCTCAATGCCTTTTTTCCTTCAAGGTTCCTTCAGTTCATGTTTAGTTTACTTACCTGTAGAAATATTTATGTCTTTTATTTCTGTTGGTTGATTCAATGGGAAAAAGAGAGATTATCACACTAATTACAGCAAACATAATTACAACAAATCATGCACTATTCTGAGTGATGCACATATATCAACTCATTTATTCCTCACAATGGCTAGGTGGTATTGTGCTCATTTTACAGATGAGGAGGCTTGTGGCATAGAGTAACCCAAGCTCACAAAACTAGTAGGATTCAAAAGACAGGCCGTCTGGCCGGGTGCAGTGGCTCACGCCTGTAATCCCAGCACTTTGGGAGGCCGAGGTGGGCGGATCACAAGGTCAGGAGATCGAGACCACAGTGAAACCCTGTCTCTACTAAAAATACAAAAAATTAGCCGGGCGCGGTGGCGGGCGCCTGTAGTCCTAGCTACTCAGGAGGCTGAGGCAGGAGAATGGCGTGAACCCAGGAGGCGGAGCTTGCAGTGAGCCGAGATCGTGCCACTGCACTCCAGCCTGGGCAACAGCGTGAGACTCCGTCTCAAAAAAAAAAAAAAAAAAAAAAAAAAAAAAAGAATTTTATGGAAGAACTTATATTGCCTGTGGGAATTTAACCTAAAATTCCCTACGCTAAAAGCTCATCATTGGGCCAGGTGCGGTGGCTCACACCTGTAATCCTAGCACATTGGGAGGCTGAGGTGGGCAGACTGCCTGTCCTCAGGAGTTCAAGACCACCCTGGGCAACATGGTGAGACCCCTGTCTCTACTAAAAATACAAAAAATTATCTGGGTGTGGTGGTGTGCACCTGTGGTTCCAGCTACTATGGAGGCTGAGGCACAAGAATAGCTTGAACCTGGGAGGTGGAGATTGCAGTGAGCCAAGATCGTGCCACTGCACTCCATCCAGGTGACTGAATGAGACTCTGTCTCCAACAAACAAACAAACAAAAAACAAAAAACCCCCTCATCATTGATCATTGCAAGTAAAAATGTTCAGGGGATGGGAGTCAGTAGGCTGAGGTTGACTTTCCACAAAGTGTACATGTTGAAGCTTGAAGATCTGGGATTGTTCCTCTTCTGTTAGATGAAAGATAAAGTTTTCTAATCCTCCTAATTGGCCAGAATTCAGCCACTGAAAAAGATCAGAAGTCAATAACAAATGCGGTATAGAAATGAGGTTTATGGTAATTTTTTCCTGCCTGTACATTTAGTGAATATTTATTAAGAATGATGAGATCATGCTTCGTTTTTAAGAGTTAGGATGACCAGTCCTGGACCTGGCCTGCCAGCCCTTACCATGAGGCCAGACCTGGATGTGTTGTCTCAGTTGACCTTGATGTAGTATTTGATTGATGATAAGTTGGCTTTTACTAATGGATTTCCATTTAGACTCCTGAGGAATTTTTTTTTAAAGTCCGTAAAGGATGAATAATTTAGAGAGATAAAGTAAAAGGGAAAAAAGTAGAAATAAAGGAAAAAGCTGCTGTGTTGTTTAGATATTTAAAGGACTTAGCTTTTCAGAATCACCAGTACAATCTCCCAACTCCTCTACCCCCAAAGAAAACTATGGGGAAATAGTATTTTTGGTTTGCCAATAGAATTCAAATAACAATTTCAGTGACGTGGTATACATTTTTCTTGGAGCTTAGGAGTGAATTGCCTCATGTTTTCATCTCAGTTTTATTTTCACATTGTGACTTTATTTGTATTCTTATCTTTGGAGACATTGTCATCCTAGCTCTTTTAATGATCAGATCAATGGAGACTAGTAAAGAAGAATGCTGACTTAAGTTTGGCACAAGTAAGTGCCTTACAAACTTTCAGATTATCCAAACGTGGCAAATCAGTGTTGTCTCCTAAAAGCCTGGGCCTGGCTGGGTGCAGTGGCTCCCACCTGTAATCCCAGCACTTTGAGAGGCTGAGGCAGGCGGATCATGAGGTCAGGAGATCGAGACCATCCTGGCTAACATGGTGAAACCCCATCTCTACTAAAAATACAAAAAATTATTCAGGTGTGGTGGCACACGCCTGTAATCCCAGCTACTTGGGAGGCTGAGACAGAAGAATCACTTGAACCAAGGAGGCAGAGGTTGCAGTGAGCCCATATCGCACCACTGCACTCCAGCTTGGGCGACAGGGCAAGACTCCGTCTCAAAAAGAAAAAAAAAAAAAAAAAAAGCCCGGGCCCATGATTCATGGAAGGAGACCTGCAGGCTCATGCTGTGAGCCTCTCCCTGTCCAATTCCTGGCTTTTAATTTAAATCAGAAATTATTTCACCTCCAGGAATGGATTATAAATAATTCCCCTATGGCTTTCCTCTCTTCAGTGTCTCCTTCCCCAACCTGCGGTATTACTGTACTGGTTTCCTCTGGCTGCTGTGACAATTTCCATAGTTTTAGTGACTTAAAAAAACATGAGTTATTATGCTGCAGTTCTATAGGTCAGAAGTCTACTATGAGCAGTAGACTCCCTACGCTAAAACTCGAGATGTTGGCTGCTCTTTCCTGCAGGCCTCAGAGGGGAATCTCTCTGATCATTTCTCTGTCGCCACCTCTCCCTCTGAGCACAACTGGGAAAGGTTCTCCCTTTTGATGACCCTTGTGGTTAGATCGGATCCACTTGGGTAATCCAGGATAATCTCTCCCTGTCTCACAGTTGTTAATTTAATTTAATCCCATCCACAAAGTCCCTTTTGCTGTATAAAATAGCATACTCAGGCCAGGCACGGTGGCTCACGCCTGTAATCCCAGCACTTTGGGAGGCCGAGGCAAGTGGATCACCTGAGGTCAGGAGTTTGAGACCAGCCTGGCCAACATGGTGAAACCCTATCTCTACTAAAAATACAAAAAATTAGCCGGGCGTGATGGTGGGTGCCTATAATCCCAGCTACTTGGGAGGTGAGGCACGAGAATCACTTGAACCCGGGAGGTGGAGGTTGCAGTGAGCTGAGATCACACCACTGGACTCCAGCCTGGGCAACTGAGTGAGACTCCATCTCAAAAAATAAAATAATATAACATACTCGCAGTGCCCCACAAGTAGGATGTGGGCATCACTGGCGGGGGAGGGGTCATTTGTTTGACCACCACAAGTACCTTCAGATATTTTTTAATAAAATGACTTCAGGTGCATAACTGTCTTCCTCAAACAGTTCTACTGACTCTCCCATGGCTGAGAGGAGGATCTAGTCCCAAATTTTCCACCTGCACTGGAGTGATTCTTGAATCCAGCTTTAATGAATCTTTCTAAACTCTCCTGCCAACACTGGCCTCGGCTCCAGCTGGGCTGGTTTCCCCGCAGCAGTGAGAAGTGAGAAGGCAGGTGCTAAGCCTGTGATAAGATTGCTGTTCTCCTTCCATTTCTCCTTTGCTGTCTCCATCATTCAGGATGCCGCTCAGCTTTCTCCTGCCCAGCCCCTTGCTGACTCTTCCTGCTGCTCCTGCTTCTTGTTCACAGTTCTCCAAGAGAACTTTTTGTCCATCCACTTATTTTGAAACCCATTAATGTTCTGTTTTGCATTATTGATATGTATGCGTTTGTGTATGTTTTTTTTATTCCTCAAATTCTGAGCTCCAGGAGGGAAAATATGTGTTTTAGAAATATCTCTGTATATTTATTGTAGAACTGTGCTATTACCGTGAAGGTCTTCTCTAGATTTTTATGGTATGGAATTTCTAAGTTTCTCTTGGATTACCAGTGTTCTGATTTCTTTGAAACTGGACTATATTTAGAACCTGTTGTGTTCTAAGATAAGGAAAGTGACAATTTTAAGCTATGATATAATCATAAGTACAGAATAAATCATGTAACGTTGGAATGTGTCCTTTAAGCTGGTAGAGTATGTCGTCTTTCTTCGTTACTCAAAACTAGCTATTGATCAGGAGCATGGTACACTTTTAAATTGCATTGATTGTTTGGCAAAAAAAAAATAGTCTTTTACTTGTCGGTTGTTAAATATGGTTGTTTTACCTTCTTTCCCCCAACCCCTTGCCCCAAATCTGTTCTGTGACCCTTACTGATTTTCAACGCTGTTGTGTAGAATTCAACCAAAGCGCCTCTCAAGAGATCAAACGTGGAGAAGGTGACTAACGTACAGATCCTGGTGTTGTTTGGTATCCTGTTGGTCATGGCCTTGGTGAGCTCGGCGGGGGCCCTGTACTGGAACAGGTCTCACGGCGAAAAGAACTGGTACATCAAGAAGATGGGTAAGTGTCGGGGTGGGTTGCTTGCTCCAGTGGAAGAAAACCATTCTTGAGACGTTCTTGCAGGTGTGGTTGATGTGTGGTGTCCCTGCCGTCCTTCTGTTCCCTTCGGTTACTGTACATAATGCCAGCCCTCCAAGGAGAATTGAGATTAGGATTGTGACGAAGCGAAGATAGGCACATTTGGGAATTGTTTTATACCCAAATGGTTATTTTTAAACTCTGCGTTAAAGTATTTTCTTAGTAGTTGCCCTAGGAATTACAACGTATTTCCTAATTTATCCAAATCTACTTTTGATTAATACTAACTTAATTCTAGTAAAATACAGAAACGTTACTCCAGGTGTACCTCCATTTCCTCTCCTGCTTGGTGCTATCATTGTTATATTCCATTTATCTGTGTCGTCAACTCCAAAATACAGTGTTATAATAATCTATGTCTCTTAAAGAAGCTAAGGGAAAAAAGAAAAAAGCATATTGCTAGGGTTTTTTGTTTGTTTGTTTGTTTTGTTTTGGTTGTTGTTGTTGTTGTTTTGAGATGGAGTCTCGCTCTGTCACCCAGGCCGGAGTGCAGTGGTGCAATCTCGGCTCACTGCAACCTCCACCTCCTAGGTTCAAGCGATTCTCCTGCCTCAGCCTCTTGAGTAGCTGGGACTATAGGCATTGTGCCAACATGCCTGGATAATTTTTGTATTTTTAGTAGAGACAGAGTTTCACCATGTTGGCCAGGCTAGTCTCGAACTCCTGACCTCAGGCAATCCACCTGCCTCGGCCTCCCAAAGTGCTGGGATTACAAGGGTGAGCCACCGCACCCGGTCAGGATTGTTGTTTTTTTTTTTTTTTTTTTTTTTTTTTTGAGACGGAGTCTCGCTCTGTCGCCCAGGCTGGAGTGCAGTGGCGCGATCTCGGCTCACTGCAAGCTCCGCCTCCCGGGTTCACGCCATTCTCCTGCCTCAGCCTCCCGAGTAGCTGGGACTACAGGCGCCCGCCACCGCGCCCGGCTAATTTTTTGTATTTTTAGTAGAGACGGGGTTTCACCGTGGTCTCGATCTCCTGACCTTGTGATCCGCCCGCCTCGGCCTCCCAAAGTGCTGGGATTACAGGGGTGAGCCACCGCGCCCGGCAGGATTGTTTTATATTAACATATTTACTTACCATTTCCAGGTCTCTCTCTTCATTTCTTCCTGTGGATTTGAGTTAACAGCTGGTGCCATTTCTTTGCTTCATGTATCTTCATTCTCTCCCTACTCCTTTGTACTGTCATATATATTACATCTGTATATAAGTTCAACAATGCAATTTTATGATGCTTTTCGCAATTGCTTTTTTAAAATTGAGAATATATAAGTATACTATCTTTCATAAATACTATAGAATTACCATTACTAGTGTCCTTTGTTTATGTGGATTTTAATTATTGTCTGGTATCTCTTTCATCCTGGAGAGCTTCTTTAGTATTTCTTGTATTTGTAATTGTCAGGTAGACATTTGTTTATACCTTAGAGATATTTGTAACTGTTTGAACTTAGAGATCTTATTTAGAAACTCCTTAATTCTACAGGAGAACAGGAGAGCAAAGTAATATGTCAGGAAGAAAAGCAACCAGCAGGAAAAGTGGAAGGCTTGGTAGTGAGTAGGAAGTGAAGGGATTGTGGAAAGGTAAAATTACTGGCCAGCGTATGCCTGCTTCTCCTGTACCTTCCCAGCTCCTTGGCTTTCCGTCACAGCCACCCTCCAGAGCTCTAAATCGGAATCATACTACCACCATTTGATGTAATTTCCTGGGAAAAAACCCAATAACTGTGGTTTGGAGCCATTACAAATTCTCAATCTCCCTCTGATCCTAACCTGCTCCTATCTTTATTCTCATTCTAGTTCCCTTCACAGATAGCTTTAATACCAGTTAAACCCTGTTGCAGCGTTTTCCTTAAGCCTCTTGCTAAGTTAAGAAGATCTCACTACTTTACCCTTCAAGCAGAAGATCGTGGCTGTCAAGGAAAGAACCTCCCTTTTGATGCCCCCAGACCTTCTGCCCCTCTCCCGCCCTCATTCTCTGTTCCTCCTGGAGCTGATGCTGCCTCTGCTGTGGACTCCATCCCCTAGGGTCCTGTTCCATCCTTAGGGATCTCGTTCCTTCCAGATATCCCTTCTCTTATCTTTAGTTGGGCTCAAGACTTCTCCTCTTTGTCTGCTTCTCTTGTTCACACTTTTGTCCGTCTTTCCAGCTCTTTGGAGTATCCCCAATATACATGTACCTTAGTGAGACTGTAGGTATTCCTTACAACCATTTCAAAGGCCTATCTTCTTTTCTACATTCTTTCAAGTTTGCTTCTTTTCTCTGTTCTTCAAAACTTGACACCAGCATTTCTTCTTCCGGATGGCCTTCAGTGACCGTGCCCTCCCATTGGAAAGCCCCCTCTGTTGGTTCCCGCCATGCCCTGTGAGCCTCTCTTTAGTAGATGCCTCCTGCTGTGCAGTTGCACTGTGGGGCCTCTGTGCCTCCTATGGAAAGCAGCCTTGGAACTCACAGTTCCTGACATACAGGAGGTGCTCAATCACTGTTTGAACATGAATCTCTAAGTAAGCCAATAGACTCTGGTTGTGAACACCTTTCAGATACTCTGGTTTCCTTCCACAGACACCACCTCAGATAATTTTGGATACAACCTGCTGACGTTCATCATTTTATACAACAATCTTATTCCCATCAGTCTGTTGGTGACTCTTGAGGTTGTGAAGTATACTCAAGCCCTTTTCATCAACTGGGTGAGTATGAAAGCAGAGTTGAGTCCCTATTTTCCAATGTTATTTCAGAGCTTTTGGCATTTCATTGAGCGCTCAAAAAGAAGAACTATGTTCATTTACCATTATTAGGTCCAGGGGCTTAAACTGGCCGTACAGAGAACTGGCCAGGGATCCCCGGTGAGGGTGTTTTTGGGGAATGGAGAGGGCAGTGGTTCCTATTCGAGGGGTTGTTGTGAGGATGGGTCAGATGATGGGGTGGAATGCTGAGCCAGCACCTGTCATCTGGCTGCACCTGCTATTGATGCTTTTAACATCTAGTTACTGCTAAAGAAAAGACCTCTTGGGTGTGTTTACTGTAGTGGCCACTCGCATATCAAAATTCATTGTGACAGTCCACTTGGATTTGATTGTAAGGGTGGAGATAAGATTTTTAAAGGACTGCCATGGCCCTTAAGCAGTGGACTTCAGCAGCCAGTGTTTGTAGACCAGGCACTTTGATATGCATTTTTATTTGATCTTCACAACAATCCTGTCAACAAGGTCAGAATCGTGAGTTAGTCTAGGCTGTGAAATGATTATCTTGAAACCAAATCTCATATATATTATATAAATATAAATCATATATGTGTGTGTGTGTATATATGTATGTGTATATATATATATTTCTTTTTGAGATAAAGTCTTGCACTGTCGCCCAGGCTGGAGTGAAGTGGTGTGATCCCAGCTCACTGCAACCTCCATCTCTCGCGTTCAAGCAATTCTCATGCGTCAGCCTCCCCAAGCAGCTGGGATTACAGGCGTGTGCCACCATGCCTGGCTAATTTTTGTATTTTGAGTAAGGGCAGGGTTTCACCATGTTGGCCAGACTGGTCTCCAACTCCTGACCTCAAGTGGTCTGCCCACCTCGGCCTCCCAAAATGCTGGGATTACAGGCGTGAGCCACTGCGCCCAGTCAATTTTCTGTATATTAATTCTATGCTTCCCCTCAAATCACAGGGCTTCTCTATCCTAGTTGCCACTGCTTTTCACCCCAGAATTTGAAATTAGCATTTCTTTTTTGTTTTTCTTTTTTTTTTTTTTTTTGAGACGGAGTCTCACTCTGTCGCCTAGGCTGGAGTGCAGTGGCACTTTCTCGGCTTATTGCAAGCTCTGCCTCCCAGGTTCACGCCATTATCCTGCCTCAGCCTCCTGAGTAGCTGGGACTACAGGGTCCAGCCAGCATGCCTGGCTAATTTTTTTGTATTTTTTTAGTAGAGACAGGGTTTCACTGTGTTAGCCAGGATGGTCTCGATCTCCTGACCTCGTGATCCGCCCACCTCGGCCTCCCAAAATGCTGGGATTACAGGCGTGAGCCACTGCGCCCAGTCAATTTTCTGTATATTAATTCTATGCTTCCCCTCAAATCACAGGGCTTCTCTATCCTAGTTGCCACTGCTTTTCACCCCAGAATTTGAAATTAGCATTTCTTTTTTGTTTTTCTTTTTTTTTTTTTTTTTGAGACGGAGTCTCACTCTGTCGCCTAGGCTGGAGTGCAGTGGCACTTTCTCGGCTTATTGCAAGCTCTGCCTCCCAGGTTCACGCCATTATCCTGCCTCAGCCTCCCGAGTAGCTGGGACTACAGGCTCCAGCCACGATGCCTGGCTAATTTTTTTGTATTTTTTTAGTAGAGACAGGGTTTCACTGTGTTAGCCAGGATGGTCTCGATCTCCTGACCTCGTGATCCGCCCACCTCGGCCTCCCAAAGTGCTGGGATTACAGGCGTGAGCCACTGCCCTCGGCCAAAATTAACATTTCTATTAAAATAAAAGTGTTTTAAATGACCCGTTCTTAGCTTCTTTTCTGTGTTCATCTGAATGAAGGATTAATGGTATATATTTTCTGAAATCCTGTCTCTTGTTCTCTCTCTCTCAGGACACAGATATGTATTATATAGGAAACGATACTCCTGCCATGGCCAGGACATCAAACCTTAATGAAGAGCTTGGGCAGGTGAAAAAGCCTCTTTGGGAATTTTGGGAATGGTGACGTGAGCATGAGGGGACATGAGTGTTAGCAGAAGAACCGTGGAGAGATTTTGCAAACATGCCTCTCCATGAACATGGCTAGAACATCTGAAGAGCTATATAATACTTTTGACTGTGCCATTAGATATAAGCGTTACTCGGTTTTGTCTTGCTTCTTGAGACACAGCCATATCGTATTACCCAGAAGGAACCTACAAAAAAAAAAAAAAGTAATGTAAAAAATACAGTGCAACATCATTTGGAACCCTTAAAACAGTATTATCAGGAGCAAATGACAGGGAAAACGATGGCTAAGATACTCAGATATTGAGTAACCCTTTAAAACGTGTTGGGGCCAATTTAAAGGACATGCATTTCTCGCATGTTCTGGATTTTGTCTCTGGAATATTCTAGGGAACAGTATCTTTTGCACCTTTACCCCTGAACTCCTCTTGCCTTTACTAAGTTATGCTTTGCATTATGTCTGTGTCTGACATTGAAATTCCTGTAAGGAATAACCTCTTTTTAAATGTTTTAATTTAATTTAATTTCTTTTTTCAACTTTTATTTTAGATTCAGAGGGTACCTGTGCAGGTTTTTTATGTGGGTGTATTATGTGATGCTGAGGTTTGGAGTATGAATGATACCATCACTCAGATACCTGAGCCTAGTACCCAGCAGTTTTTCAACGCTTTTCCCCAAACCTGTCTAGTAGTCCCCAGTGTTTGTTGTTCCCATATTTATGTCCTTGAGTATGCAATGTTTAGCTCCCACTTAGTAAGTGAGAACATGCAGTATTTGGCTTTCTGTTCTTGCATTAATTCACTTAAGATAATGGCCTCCAGCTCCATGCACGTTGCTGCAAAGAACATGATTTCGTTTTTTTTTTTTTTTTTTTCTGGCTGTGTATTCCATGGTGTATACGTACCACATTTTCTTTATCCAATCCACTGTTGATGGGCATCTAGGTTGAGTCCATGTCTTTGCTGTTGTGAATAGTGCTGTGATAAACATGTGTCTTTTTGGTAGAACGATTTGTTTTCTTTTGGATACATATCCAGTAACAGGATTGCAGGTCAAATGGTAGTTCTGTATTAAGTTCCTTGAGAAATCTGCACACTGCTTTCCACAGTGTGGAACTAATGTGGAGGCTGAACTAATTTGCACTCCCACCAATAGTGGATAAGTGGTCCCTTTTCCGTACAGCATTGCCAGCGTCCGTTGTTTTTTGACTTTTTTTTTTTTTTAAATTTATTTATTATTATTATACTTTAAGTTGTAGGGTACATGTGCATAACGTGCAGGTTTGTTACATATGTATACTTGTGCCATGTTGGTGTGCTGCATCCATCAACTCATCATTTACATCAGGTATAACTCCCAATGCAATCCCTCCCCCCTCCCCCTTCCCCATGACAGGCCCCTGTGTGTGATGTTCCCCTTCCCGAGTCCAAGTGATCTTATTGTTCAGTTCCCACCTATGAGTGAGAACATGCGGTGTTTGGTTTTCTGTTCTTGTGATAGTTTGCTAAGAATGATGGTTTCCAGCTGCATCCATGTCCCTACAAAGGACGCAAACTCATCCTTTTTGATGGCTGCATAGTATTCCATGGTGTATATGTGCCACATTTTCTTAATCCAGTCTGTCACTGATGGACATTTGGGTTGATTCCAAGTCTTTGCTATTGTGAATAGTGCTGCAATAAACATACGTGTGCATGTGTCTTTATAGCAGCATAATTTATAATCCTTTGGGTATATACCCAGTAATGGGATGGCTGGGTCATATGGTACATCTAGTTCTAGATCCTTGAGGAATCGCCATACTGTTTTCCATAATGGTTGAACTGGTTTACAATCCCACCAACAGTGTAAAAGTGTTCCTATTTCTCCACATCCTCTCCAGCACCTGTTGTTTCCTGACTTTTTAATGATCGCCATTCTAACTGGTGTGAGATGGTATCTCATTGTGGTTTTGATTTGCATTTCTCTGATGGCCAGTGATGATGAGCATTTTTTCATGTGTCTGTTGGCTGTATGAATGTCTTCTTTTGAGAAATGTCTGTTCATATCCTTTGCCCACTTTTTGATGGGGTTGTTTGTTTTTTTCTTGTAAATTTGTTTGAGTTCTTTGTAGGTTCTGGATATTAGCCCTTTGTCAGATGAGTAGATTGCAAAAATTTTCTCCCATTCTGTAGGTTGCCTGTTCACTCTGATGGTAGTTTCTTTTGCTGTGCAGAAGCTCTTTAATTTAATGAGATCCCATTTGTCAATTTTGGCTTTTGCTGCCGTTGCTTTTGGTGTTTTAGACATGAAGTCTTTGCCCATGCCTATGTCCTGAATGGTACTACCTAGGTTTTCCTCTAGGATTTTTATGGTATTAGGTCTAACATTTAAGTCTCTAATCCATCTTGAATTAATTTTCGTATAAGGAGTAAGGAAAGGATCCAGTTTCAGCTTTCTACTTATGGCTAGCCAATTTTCCCAGCACCATTTATTAAATAGGGAATCCTTTCCCCATTTCTTGTTTCTCTCAGGTTTGTCAAAGATCAGATGGCTGTAGATGTGTGGTATTATTTCTGAGGACTCTGTTCTGTTCCATTGGTCTATATCTCTGTTTTGGTACCAGTACCATGCTGTTTTGGTTACTGTAGCCTTGTAGTATAGTTTGAAGTCAGGTAGCGTGATGCCTCCAGCTTTGTTCTTTTGACTTAGGATTGTCTTGGAGATGCGGGCTCTTTTTTGGTTCCATATGAACTTTAAAGCAGTTTTTTCCAATTCTGTGAAGAAACTCATTGGTAGCTTGATGGGGATGGCATTGAATCTATAAATTACCTTGGGCAGTATGGCCATTTTCACGATATTGATTCTTCCTATCCATGAGCATGGTATGTTCTTCCATTTGTTTGTGTCCTCTTTTATTTCACTGAGCAGTGGTTTGTAGTTCTCCTTGAAGAGGTCCTTTACATCCCTTGTAAGTTGGATTCCTAGTATTTTATTCTCTTTGAAGCAATTGTGAATGGAAGTTCATTCCTGATTTGGCTCTCTGTTTGTCTGTTACTGGTGTATAAGAATGCTTGTGATTTTTGCACATTAATTTTGTATCCTGAGACTTTGCTGAAGTTGCTTATCAGCTTAAGGAGATTTTGGGCTGAGACAATGGGGTTTTCTAAATATACAATCATGTCATCTGCAAACACGGACAGTTTGACTTCTTTTCCTAACTGAATACCCTTGATTTCTTTCTCTTGCCTAATTGCCCTAGCCAGAACTTCCAACACTATGTTGAATAGGAGTGGTGAGAGAGGGCATCCCTGTCTTGTGCCAGTTTTCAAAGGGAATTTTTCCAGTTTTTGCCCATTCAGTATGATATTGGCTGTGGGTTTGTCATAAATAGCTCTTATTATTTTGAGGTACGTTCCATCAATACCGAATTTATTGAGCGTTTTTAGCATGAAGGGCTGTTGAATTTTGTCAAAAGCCTTTTCTGCATCTATTGAGATAATCATGTGGTTTTTGTCTTTGGTTCTGTTTATATGCTGGATTATGTTTATTGATTTGCGAATGTAGAACCAGCCTTGCATCCCAGGGATGAAGCCCACTTGATCATGGTGGATAAGCTTTTTGATGTGTTGCTGAATCCGGTTTGCCAGTATTTTATTGAGGATTTTTGCATCGATGTTCATCAGGGATATTGGTCTAAAAATCTCTTTTTTTGTTGTGTCTCTGCCAGGCTTTGGTATCAGGATGATGTTGGCCTCATAAAATGAGTTAGGGAGGATTCCCTCTTTTTCTATTGATTGGAATAGTTTCAGAAGGAATGGTACCAACTCCTCCTTGTACCTCTGGTAGAATTCAGCTGTGAATCCATCTGGTCCTGGACTTTTTTTGGTTGGTAGGCTATTAATTATTGCCTCAATTTCAGAGCCTGCTATTGGTCTATTCAGGGATTCAACTTCTTCCTGGTTTAGTCTTGGAAGAGTGTAAGTGTCCAGGAAATTATCCATTTCTTCTAGATTTTCCAGTTTATTTGCGTAGAGGTGTTTATAGTATTCTCTGATGGTAGTTTGTATTTCTGTGGGGTCGGTGGTGATATCCCCTTTATCATTTTTAATTGCGTCGATTTGATTCTTCTCTCTTTTCTTCTTTATTAGTCTTGCTAGTGGTCTGTCAATTTTGTTGATCTTTTCAAAAAACCAACTCCTGGATTCATTGATTTTTTGAAGAGTTTTTTGTGTCTCTATCTCCTTCAGTTCTGCTCTGATCTTAGTTATTTCTAGCCTTCTGCTAGCTTTCGAATGTGTTTGCTCTTGCTTCTCTAGTTCTTTTAATTGTGATGTTAGAGTGTCAATTTTAGATCTTTCCTGCTTTCTCTTGTGGGCATTTAGTGCTATAAATTTCCCTCTACACACTGCTTTAAATGTGTCCCAGAGATTCTGGTATGTTGTGTCTTTGTTCTCATTGGTTTCAAAGAACATCTTTATTTCTGCCTTCATTTCGTTATGTACCCAGTAGTCATTCAGGAGCAGGTTGTTCAGTTTCCATGTAGTTGAGCGGTTTTGATTGAGTTTCTTAGTCCTGAGTTCTAGTTTGATTGCACTGTGGTCTGAGAGACAGTTTGTTATAATTTCTGTTCTTGTACATTTGCTGAGGAGTGCTTTACTTCCAATTACGTGGTCGATTTTGGAGTAAGTACGATGTGGTGCTGAGAAGAATGTATATTCTGTTGATTTGGGGTGGAGAGTTCTATAGATGTCTATTAGGTCTGCTTGCTGCAGAGATGAGTTCAATTCCTGGATATCCTTGTTAACTTTCTGTCTCGTTGATCTGTCTAATGTTGACAGTGGAGTGTTGAAGTCTCCCATTATTATTGTATGGGAGTCTAAGTCTCTTTGTAAGTCTCTAAGGACTTGCTTGATGAATCTGGGTGCTCCTGTATTGGGTGCATATATATTTAGGATAGTTAGCTCTTCCTGTTGAATTGATCCCTTTACCATTATGTAATGGCCTTCTTTGTCTCTTTTGATCTTTGATGGTTTAAAGTCTGTTTTATCAGAGACTAGTATTGCAACCCCCGCTTTTTTTTGTTCTCCATTTGCTTGGTAAATCTTCCTCCATCCCTTTATTTTGAGCCTATGTATGTCTCTGCGTGTGAGATGGGTCTCCTGAATACAGCAGACTGATGGGTCTTGACTCTTGATCCAGTTTGCCAGTCTGTGTCTTTTAATTGGAGCATTTAGCCCATTTACATTTAAGGTTAAGATTGTTATGTGTGAACTTGATCCTGCCATTATGATATTAACTGGTTATTTTGCTCGTTAGTTGATGCAGTTTCTTCCTAGCCTCGATGGTCTTTACATTTTGGCATGTTTTTGCAATGGCTGGTACTGGTTGTTCCTTTCCATGTTTAGTGCTTCCTTCAGGGTCTCTTGTAAGGCAGGCCTAGTGGTGACAAAAATCTCTAAGCATTTGCTTATCTGTAAAGGATTTTATTTCTCCTTCACTTATGAAACTTAGTTTGGCTGGATATGAAATTCTGGGTTTAAAATTCTTTTCTTTAAGAATGTTGAATATTGGCCCCCACTCTCTTCTGGCTTGTAGAGTTTCTGCCGAGAGATCTGCTGTTAGTCTGATGGGCTTCCCTTTGTGGGTAACCCGACCTTTCTCTCTGGCTGCCCTTAAGATTTTTTCCTTCATTTCAACTTTGGTGAATCTGGCAATTATGTGTCTTGGAGTTGCGCTTCTCGAGGAGTATCTTTGTGGCGTTCTCTGTATTTCCTGGATTTGAATGTTGGCTTGCCCTACTAGGTTGGGGAAGTTCTCCTGGATGATATCCTGAAGAGTGTTTTCCAACTTGGTTCCATTTTCCCCCTCACTTTCAGGCACCCCAATCAGACGTAGATTTGGTCTTTTTACATAATCCCATACTTCTTGCAGGCTTTGTTCATTTCTTTTTCTTCTTTTTTCTTTTGGTTTCTCTTCTTGCTTCATTTCATTCATTTGATCCTCAATCGCAGATACTCTTTCTTCCAGTTGATCGAGTCGGTTACTGAAGCTTGTGCATTTGTCACGTATTTCTCGTGTCATGGTTTTCATCTCTTTCATTTCGTTTAGGACCTTCTCTGCATTAATTACTCTAGCCATCAATTCTTCCACTTTTTTTTCAAGATTTTTAGTTTCTTTGCACTGGGTACGTAATTCCTCCTTTAGCTCTGAGAAATTTGATGGACTGAAGCCTTCTTCTCTCATCTCGTCAAAGTCATTCTCCGTCCAGCTTTGATCCGTTGCTGGCGATGAGCTGCGCTCCTTTGCCGGGGGAGATGCGCTCTTATTTTTTGAATTTCCAGCTTTTCTGCCCTGCTTTTTCCCCATCTTTGTGGTTTTATCTGCCTCTGGTCTTTGATGATGGTGACTTACTGATGGGGTTTTGGTGTAGGTGTCCTTCCTGTTTGATAGTTTTCCTTCTAACAGTCAGGACCCTCAGCTGTAGGTCTGTTGGAGATTGCTTGAGGTCCACTCCAGACCCTGTTTGCCTGGGTATCAGCAGCAGAGGCTGCAGAAGATAGAATATTTCTGAACAGCGAGTGTACCTGTCTGATTCTTGCTTTGGAAGCTTCCTCTCAGGGGTGTACTCCACCCTGTGAGGTGTGGGGTGTCAGACTGCCCCTAGTGGGGGATGTCTCCCAGTTAGGCTACTCAGGGGTCAGGGACCCACTTGAGCAGGGAGTCTGTCCCTTCTCAGATCTCAACCTCCGTGTTGGGAGATCCACTGCTCTCTTCAAAGCTGTCAGACAGAGTCGTCTGCGTCTGCAGAGGTTTCGGCTGTGTTTGTTATTGCCCTGTCCCCAGCGGTGGAGTCTACAGAGACAGGCAGGTTTCCTTGAGCTGCTGTGAGCTCCACCCAGTTCGAGCTTCCCAGCAGCTTTGTTTACCTACTTAAGCCTCAGCAATGGCGGGTGCCCCTCCCCCAGCCTCGCTGCTGCCTTGCCGGTAGATCACAGACTGCTGTGCTAGCAATGAGGGAGGCTCCGTGGGTGTGGGACCCTCCCGGCCAGGTGTGGGATATGATCTCCTGGTGTGCCTGTTTGCTTAAAGCGCAGTATTGGGGCGGGAGTTACCCGATTTTCCAGGTGTTGTGTGTCTCAGTTCCCCTGGCTAGGAAAAGGGATTCCCTTCCCCCTTGCGCTTCCCAGGTGAGGCAATGCCTCGCCCTGCTTCAGCTCTCGCTGGTCGGGCTGCAGCAGCTGACCAGCACCGATCGTCCGGCACTCCCCAGTGAGATGAACCCAGTACCTCAGTTGAATATGCAGAAATCACCGGTCTTCTGGGTCGCTCGCGCTGGGAGTTGGAGACTGGAGCTGTTCGCTCGCGCTGGGAGTTGGAGACTGGAGCTGTTCCTATTCGGCCATCTTGCTCCGCCCCCTTTTTTGACTTTTTAATGATACCCATTCTGACTGGTGTGAGATGGTATCTCATTGCGGTTTTGAATTGCACTTCTCTGATGATTAGTGATGTGGAGCATTTTTTCGTATGTTTTTTGGCCACTTGTATGTTTCTTTGGAGAATGTCTGTTCATGTCTTTTGCTCTTTTTTTTAATGGGGTTGTTTGGTTTTTGCTTGTTCAGTTTAAATTGCTTATAGATTCTGGATGTGAGACCTTTGTCAGATGTATAGTTTGCAAATATTTTCTCCCATTCTGTAGGTTGTCTGTTTACTCTGCTCGTAGTTTCTTTTGTTGTCCAGAAGCTCTTTAGTTTAATTAGGTCCTACTTGTTGATTTTTAAGGACTAACCTCTTTTGAATGCCTTGCCGTTAAAGATTTTGGTTTCATTTCATACACCCTATTGAAACCCACCAGGAACCCTAAGGGGAGGGTGCTGTACCTTCATTTTATAGAGAAGGAAAGGAGTAACTTATCAAAGGACACCTGGTTCTTCAGCGTCAGACTGGGGACTTCGGGTTGTCTGTAGAGATCTGGCCTTCCCAAGCTTCCCTGCCTGGTGAAGGAACATTACCATGTTCCATCTCCCCTGCTCCTCAGTGTCCCTCTGTGAAAATGCAGGAGACGTGGCTCATCCATCTGAGGGTTAGAAAAACTCCCTATGGAGGTAGGCTTGCTTTTTTCGTTTCTCTTTCCTCAAGGATAGAGTGAATTCTGTGGTGGTTTTTGTGTATCATTTTTGAGTTTATTGCCAGAAAACTGAGGCTCAAATTTGTAGATTAAAATAGACCTTTGTAGACAAAAAAAGCAGGTGATTGTTTCTTTGATATAATTTTCCAAACCTACTTAATATTTGCTTTGTCTTTCCTTAAATTGTGTATATTCTATGAGTGCTCTTAAATTCTTAGTATAATAGGATGGATTGTTATTACAGAGAATGTCCTTGGCACAGAGCACAAATCCTGCCACTGCCTTTGGTGCTCTGGTCACATAGGGCTGGGTACAGCACCCAGAGCAGGCCTTGGACCTTGGGCTTTCAATCCTCATTTTTTTTTTTCTCATGTTCTCTCATTCTAGAATGGCTTTGTCATTTCCTTTATCTGTTGGTAAAATCCTTCTCCTGTAAGAATCAGTGAGTTCTTGGTGCATATCAGGCTAAATTTGCCTCCTCTTTGAACTCTTCTCCAGTTTTCCGGGCTTGGTTAGTCTGTTTTCTATGTTCCCATAATAGTCTTTCCAAACATAAATACAGTAAAATAAGGGGTGTGGGTGATGTAGTGTCCATTTCTCTCTGGAGACTTTGTGAGGGTGTGGGTGTGCCCTAGACAAGGTCTTTGGTTGCCTTTGTTAGTTTAGCACAGTGCACAGTATATAATTGTCTGCAGGTGTCATTGAACTGGACCTGAATAATTCAAGGATTGAAAGTACCCGTGGATGCTTCAGTAATTCATCCTAATTGAGGGTATGGGAACGTTTGCATGGGGAAGAAGTTTTGAGTTGGTACTTTAAGGACAAGTTAAAATTTAGTAGGCAAAGTGATAGCAAATCTTGATAAGCCCTTATTATAAAATGTTCATTTTTAATTGTTTTTTTTTTTTTTTTTTGAGACAAAGTTTCGCTCTTGTCGCCCAGGCTGGAGTGCAATATTTGTTTATATCATGATCTCAGCTCACTGCAACCTCTGCCTCCTGGGTTCAAGTGATTCTTCTGCCTCAGCCTCCTGAGTGGCCAGAATTGCAGGCACCTGCCACCATGCCCGGCTAATTTTTTTCGTATTTTTAGTAGAGATGATGTTTTGCCATGTTGGCGAGGCTGGTCTCAAACTCCTGACCTCAGGTGATCCACCTGCCTTGGCGTTCCAAAGTGCTGGGATTACAGGTGTGAGCCACTGCACCTGGCCTTTAATTTTTTATATGATATTTTAATTTTCTTGAGAATGCAGAAAGAATCCCTGCTTACTAAAAGGCAGATTCTACTAAATTTTCCATACCCCTAGACTTACTGCATATAAAAATGTGTTTAAAGTATAAATTACCCCTAGGGTACTAATATTATATTTAGAGGTAGTATTTGACTTCTTTAGGAGCTTGAATACTTGAAGTCCCTTTGATCGTTTTCAAAAAACTTCCCAGTGTATTTGTCTATATTGTATCATTAAGAAAAATTACTGAGTAAGCAATTCATGTAATGAGTCCCTCTTCTATACAACAGTAAAACGCTGCTTCCCTAGGCCAGTTCTCTGGGATCTCTGGAAGGTATCTACCACTTAGCAAGTCCTGAGCCCTCTTTGGAAGACTACTGAGAAACCGGAGATTCCTCTGGAGGCAATTCTGTTAATTCCTCTCCCTTGCTAATCCATGACATCATTTCTCAAATGTTACATGTAGAGTGATAGTGCATATAAACCAGTAGCACATCATTCAGTCAGAGCTGTTATTGCAGCTCCGTCTGCATATTTCGGTACACTTTGACTATATAATTAGTTATGGAAGAAGGTTTGTTAAGTGGTCTAAACATTAAAGTATTAATATATTTTTTGTTATTAATTTGCTAGCTTTAAGGAAATCTACCCGTTTCATACAGGTTTTGAAAAATATAGAAGGGAAGACTTCATTTGTTGATCTTTGCATCTCAATACTTCCTGATGTATATTTCTTTTATTCTTTGATTTAGGTGAAATATCTCTTTTCTGACAAGACTGGAACGCTTACGTGCAATATCATGAACTTCAAGAAGTGCAGCATTGCCGGAGTAACCTATGGGTCAGTGTTTATCACTTACTGAAAATTTACTTGTAGTCTTTCAAGAAAGTAAGTAGATATTGACTACTTAGTCAAATATCTTGACTTACTGATGATTTGAAAGGATAAAGATCCTTTCAAAATTAAAAAAAAAATCGAAATCCTTTACAATAGATTTAGATATGTAGTTACTATGGAATGCGTTTATAGCTGAATGGATCCCAAATTAAACTCAGAACAGTTAAAACATGGTTTATTTCTGACCGGGCGCAGTGGCTCACACCTGTAATCCCAGCACTTTGGGAGGCCGAGGCAGGTGGATTGCCTGAGGTTGGAAGTTTGAGATCAACCTGGCTAACATGATGAAACCCTGTCTCTACTAAAAATACAGTATTAGCTGGGCATTGTTGCATGCACCTGTAATCCCAGCTACTCGGGAGGCTGAGGCAGGAGAATCGCTTGAACTCGGGAGGCAGGGGTTGCAGTGAGCCAGAATCGCACCACTGCACTTCAGCCTGGGTGACAGAGTGAGACTCCATCTCAAAACAAACAAACAAACAAACAACAACAACAACAACAAAAGTGGTTTATTTCTGCAATTAACTTGGTAAGAAGTCCCTGAGAATCTGTAAGTTTGTATATCTAATCTAAGAATTATACATTTACTCAGGTTTTGATCAGAATGTCTGTCTTTTGATCACAGTTTTGTGACCACTCTGTTTTCCCTTTCTTTGGCAGTCACTTCCCAGAATTGGCAAGAGAGCCGTCCTCAGATGACTTCTGGTAAGTAGATTCTAGCACTTCTTGACACTTCAGTGGAAAAGCCTGTGGAATAGTTTTTATTTATTTATTTACATTTTTAGAGACAGCCTCACTCTATTGCACAGGATGGAGTGCAGTGATACAGTCATAGCTCACTGTAGTCGTGAACTCCTGGGTTCAAGTGATCCTCCTGCCTCAGCCTCCTGCGTAACTAAAACTACAGGCAGGCGCCACCGTGCCTGACTAATTTTGTAATTTTTTGTAGAAATGAGGTCTCACTATGTTGCCCAGGCTGGTCTCAAACTCCTGGCCTCAAGCCGTCCTCCCGCTGTGTCTTCCCAACGTGCTGGGATTACACGTGTGAGAAACCAGGCTCGCCCTCGAATAATTTTATTAGCATTTCTCACCTGCCTATTTTTTTATGTAAATAAAAGTTGCATATATGTTATTTTGAAAGAAAACCAGATAAAATTTAAGGATGAACATAGTTTGAAAAGTCCGGAGATACTACAGGACTTTTACCAAAAAATCGACTGCCCTTGGTTCAGTACTTCCCACTCACTCCCTATTCCCTGGAGGCAGTCAACCTCAGTGCTTTTGCTTTTTAAAAAATTTTATTTTTATATTTCAAGGTAATATTTATATTAATTTTTAAATTAAAGACATTTAGGCTGGGTGCAGTGGCTCACACTTGTAATCCCAGCACTTTGGGAGGCCAAGGCATGCAGATCGTTTGAGGTCAGGGTTCAAGACCAGCCTGGCAAACATGATGAAACCCTGTCTCTACTAAAAATACAAAAATTAGCCGGGTATGGTGGTGGGCGCCTGTAATCCTAGTTACTCAGGAGGCTGAGGCAGGAGAACCAGTTGAACTCAGGAGGCAGAGGTTGCAGTGAGCCAAGATTGTGCCACTGCACTCCAGCTGAGTGCACAGCAAGACTCTGTCTCAAAAAAAAAAAAAAAAAGAAAGACAAATTAAAAACATTTAGACATTATTCTACTTTTTACCGTGGATGATGAGAGTTTATCTCCTACTCTTGCTCCGCCCCCTTTGGAAGCATTTCAGATTTTCTGTACCTCCTCAGGCATATGCCATTTCAACCATGAAGCTTTGGGCAGATTTTAAAATGTTTCCTTTTTTTTTTTTGTTTTTGAGACGGAGTCTCGCTCTATCTCCCAGGCTGGAGTGCAGTGGCATCGTCTTGGCTCACTGCAAGCTCCGCCTCCTGGGTTCACGCCATTGTCCTGCCTCAGCCTCCCGAGTAGCTGGGACTACAGGCGCCCGCCACCACGCCCGGCTAATTTTTTGTATTTTTAGTAGAGACGGGATTTCACCGTGTTGGCCAGAATGGTCTTGATCTCCTGACCTCATGATCTGGACCTCCCAAAGTGAATTTTTTCCATTATTTTGGACATTCAGTGGACCACTAGTGAGCCATTTCTGTCTCTGAATTTCCTCTTCTTGATTCTCAGCAGTGTCTTTGTATTATTTCTATGATAGTTTTCCTCCTCTCCAGCTTCCCTGTTCCCTCTGCATCTCTTGATAGTCAGATATTGAATCTCTTGGGTTGATCCTCCAATTTTGTTATCATTCTCTCTCATTTTCCATATTTTTTTTGTTTCACTTCCTGGTATTTTTTTCACCTTGATCTTCTATCCTTTATCATGAGTTTTTCGTATGATCTCACTTTCGGTTTTTGAAAGCATTCCCTTAACGTTGCTTTTGCATTCTGTGTTTTCTCTGCTCTCCTCTCCCACCCTCCCTACCGCTCACCCGTGGTGTTTTGATTTGTTTTCTATAGGCTTTCTTCAAAAACCTGGTGATCATTAGCTGTGTGCTCAGATATTTTTATTTCTTTTTGTGTAAAATATGTGTAACATAATATTTATCGTTTGACTCTTTTAAATGTACAATTCAGTTGCACTAAGTATATTCATAGTGTTTTGCAGCCATCCGACTATTCATTTCTAGAACTTTTTCATCTGAAGCCCTATCTATTCAACAAAAATTCTTCATTGCTGCCTGCCTCCAGACCCTAGTAACCACCACTCCGTTTTCTGTCTCTATGAGTTTGCCTGTTCTAGGTACCTCATGCAAGTGAAATTGTACAGTATTTGTGTTTTTGTGTTTGGCGTATTTCCCTTAGCATGTCTTCAGGGTTCATCCATGTTGTAGAATGTGTCAGAATCTTTTCCCTTTGGAAGGCTGAGTAATGTTCGATTGCGTGTATATGCCACGCATTGTTTATCCCGTCATCTGTTCATGGGCATTTGTGTTGCTTCCACCTTTTGGCTACTGTGAATAATGCTGCTGTGAACATTGACATACAGGTATCTGTTTCAGTCCCCCCTTTCCATTATTGGGGGTATACACCTAAACATGGAATTACTGGGTCATATGGTAATTCTGTGTTTAACTCTTTGAGGAAAAACCTTGCTATTTTTCATAGCAGAGCCACCATTTGACATTCCTGCCAGCAGTGCACAAGGGTTTCACTTTCTCCACATCCTTGCCAACGCTTGTGATTTTTCAGGTTTTGTTTGTTTTATAGTAGCCATCCTAATGGGTGTGAAGTGGCACCTTATTGTAGTTTTGATTCCTGTTTCCCTTATAAAGAGTGATGCTGTCTGTCTGCATGTGTTTTAAAGCTTATACACAAGAAACCTGATTGCTAGGGCTGTGTGTGGAGTGGGGACCCTGTGGTTGATGACTGATTGCCTTCCCGGAGAATGATCAGCCAGGACCCATGATTGTATTAAGGGATCCCTGGATGTCAGTGTCTGTGGGTCTTTCTTGTCAGCCGGTCAGCTTTCTTTTCATAAAAAGAACTTTCTAGTTTCCTGCCAAGGGCTATAAATTTGGTCTAACTGTTTTGGAAGCTGTGTGGAGGCAGCGGGCCAGTGATTGTACCTTTCAGCATATATAGAATTTCATTTAAAACACTGTTTTGGGAGGTTGCCCCAGCCTATCCACATGTGTGCCTGTGTGCCCAGTGTCCCTGGGCTCAGGACTACTCTGGTTTAATTTCTGTAAAAGATAAGTTTTTTTTTTCTGGCTGTGGAAAGTTCGGTTGTCTGGCTGCTTGGGATGTGAGAGGATTCTTGAAGTGTTTCACAAGTGGACGTGGAAGCTGTGCCATCTTCCTCCTTCCCTGTACCTCACAGGTGCCTTGTACTGCCATTTGTTCCACCTTCCCACTCTGTTGAGGGCATCAGCTTGCATTATAGGTGCTCCCCCTTGCAAGCTGTTGGTTGCTGTTTTCTGTGCTGTACTACACTCTAATACCTATTTCGAGTGAAGACTGACATACACTCTGCTGTCATGTCTTCTTTCATTGTCTTTGTCTTGACAATGATGAAATTTCAGGAGGGGGCCGGATGCAGTGACTCATGCCTGTAATCCCAGCATTTTGGGAGGCCGAGGCAGGTGGATCACATGAGGTCAGGAGTTTGAAACCAGCCTGACCAACATGGCAAAACCCTGTCTCTACTAAAAATACAAAATTAGCCAGGTGTGATGGTGGGCATGTGTAATCCCGGCTACTTGGGAGACTGAGGCAGGAGAATTGCTTGAACGTGCAAGGTGAAGGTTGCAGTGAGCCGAGATCACGCCATTGCACTCCAGCCTGGGCAACAAGAGTGAAACTTCATCACAATAAATAAATAAATAAATAAATAAATAAATAAATAAATTTTTTTTTTTTTTTTTTTTTTTTGAGACGGAGTCCCACTCTGTCGCCCAGGCTGGAGTGCAGTGGCCAGATATCAGCTCACTGCAAGCTCCGCCTCCTGGGTTCACGCCCGTTCTCCTGCCTCAGCCTCCCGAGTAGCTGGGACTACAGGCGCCCGCCACCTCGCCCGGCTAGTTTTTTGTATTTTTTAGTAGAGACGGGGTTTCACCGTGTTCGCCAGGATGGTCTCGATCTCCTGACCTCGTGATCCGCCCGTCTCGGCCTCCCAAAGTGCTGGGATTACAGGCTTGAGCCACCGCGCCCGGCCCATAAATAAATATTTTTAAAAAATTCAGGAGGGAGTGGAGATAAATGAATATACAGTTGGTTCTTCACATTTTCTTCAGTGTGATAGCTCACAGCCATCATATCGTTTCCTTTCTTGTAATTATTTGTTGTCTTCTGTCTCCTACATATGAGCTCTGGCCATAAATGGCTGCATGTATACAGTGCAATACTTCCTCTTGTTTTATTTGCTTTGAGCAGACACTCTTGGAAGTTCTCTCGGGTAGAAGTGACTCAGGGGCCAACTGAAATGACAGTCATAGTCTTGATCCCTGGCTTCTGTTTCTTCTCCTTGTAACTATTGTTCCTCGTAACTGTTGTTCTTTACAATAACTCGTGAAATATTTTATTTATAGTAAACTCCAGGATTAATTGTTTTGAGGTTTGAAATAATAATACAGAATTCCAAGCCTTTGAAAGTTTAATGTGAATTCCTACAGGACTTTAGGTATGGTTCTTCTGGAAGGCAGATTCTTTCCAGGTTTGGGTTAACTTAACAGAAACTTTTGAATTGGATACATTTTCTCTGTTCTCTCTTACAGTCGGATGCCTCCTCCCTGTAGTGATTCCTGTGACTTTGATGACCCCAGGCTGTTGAAGAACATTGAGGATCGCCATGTAAGTGCTCTGTTTTACTCTGAAGACAGCAAACAGCTTACTATGCACCTTTCTTATAGATACGCGTGTAGTATTTTGCAAGTTGCAGTTTTAGAGGCCGGGAAAAGTCTCAGTTTGATGGTGTGAGTCCTTCTGAGAAGTGATCTGAGATGCTTTGTGGTGAATACTGTGCATGAATTAGTGTATTTCAATACATGATGACTTTGTAAAGTAGCACACCAAGATCAAGACAAGTCTTACCACAGAATTCTGTAACAGTTCCAATTGCTGTTGCTTTGTAAGATTTCTGCAGTACTATTTTGTCACAGTTGTGAATCTAAGAGGCCAAGTGTAATTGCATATCCTTTGACTAGGATACTTTAGGAAACAAAAGTAAGATCTATATAATAATAGGTAGCATTTATTGCATTCAACTGTGTGCCAGGCAACTAACATATGTTTCCTTCAACATTTTAGTCAACATCTGAATCACATCTGGGAGGTGACAAGGAAGTTAAATAAGAGATTAAATTGGCAAATAGTTGCCCAGCACATAAATGTAGAAATGAGCCTTAAACCTCGGTCTGTTAGATTTTTAACTATGACATCACACCACTTCAAATCAGTATTAGCTGCAGCATCGCATCAATTCACTGTTATTTTATTTATGTATGTATTTTTAATTTTTCTATAAGTTATTGGGGAACAGGTGGTATTTGGTTACATGAGTAAGTTCTTTAGTGGTGATTTGTGAGATTTTGGTGCACCCATCACCTGAGCAGTATACACTGCACCGTATTTGTAGTCTTTTGTCCCTCGCCTCCCTCTCACCCTTCCCCCAAAGTCCCCATAGTCCACTGTGTCATTCTTATGCCTTTGCGTCCTCATAGCTTAGCTCCCACATATCAGTGAGAACATAGGATGTTTGGTTTTCCATTCCTGAATTACTTCACTTAGAGTAATAGTCTCCAGTCTCATCCAGGTCACTGCAAATGCTGTTTATTTGTTCCTTTTTATGGCTAAGAGGTATTCCATCATCTCTCTCTATATGTATATATACATGTGTATATATTATATATGTATATTTCACAATTTCTTTATCCACTCGTTGATTGATGGGCATTTGGGTTGATTCCACAATACTCAGTTGTGAATTTTACTGCTATAAACATGTGTGCAAGTATTTTTTCCTCTGGGAAGATACCTAGTAGTGGGATTGCTGGATTGAATGGTAGTTCTACTTTTAGTTCTTTAAGGAATCTCCACACTGTTTTCCATAGTGGCTGTTCTAGTTTACACTCCCACCTGTGGTGTAGAAGTGTTTTCTGATCACCACATCCATGCCAACATCTATTGTTTTTGAGTTTTTCATTATGGCCATTCTTGCAGGAGTGAGGTGGTGTCGCATTGTGGTTTTGATTCGCATTTCCCTGATCATTAGCGATGCTGAGCGTTTTGTCATATGTTTGTTGGCCATTTGTATATCTTCTTTTAAGAATTGTGTATTCATTTTCTTAGCCCACTTTTTGATGGGATTGTTTGTTTTTTTTTCTTACTAATTTGTTTGAGTTTGTTGTAGTTTCTGGATATTAGTCCTTTGTCAGATGTAGAGATTGTGAAGATTTTCTCCCACTCTGTGGGTTGTCTGTTTACTCTGCTGACTGTTCCTTTTGCTGTGCAAAAACTCTTTAGTTTAATTAGGTCCCAGCTGTTTATCTTTGTTTTTATTGCATTTGCTTTTGGATTCTTGGTCATGAAATCCTTGCCTAAGCCAATGTCTAGAAGGGTAATTCACTGTTATTTTAAAGGCTACTCTGAAAAATGCCAACTTAGAAAATTATTCACTGATCAAAGCATTTCACAACTAGTTAAGTCAGTATAAATTAGATATCATATGATTTTTTTTCTGAAAAATGTCTAGATTTAAAATTAGGTAAACATGAGCAAAATTAAAACTTTATCTTTCCAAATTTCTGAAATTTTAAGAGACAGATATATTTAAGATTTTTCTAAGTTTTCATGAGGAAATCCTACTTTCCTCTATCACAGTTAGTACCCATTTGTTGCCAGCACTTCTGAAATGTGGGTGTGTACAGCTCACACACCCACAGGCTGTGATGCTGCTATCCCCACTCAGTTCTTGGTGAGGCTGGTGAAGTGGTCCAAGCCCACAGAGGATGCTGCTGGAGTCTATGTTCTGTTTCAGTCACAGACAGCTAGAGAATCCTTTCTTGGATTCTGATCTTAGAGGTAGATCCAGCTACTAGGCTAGAGGTTCTCCAAGCAGAAGAGTGGCGCCTCTGAAGAATCGTCTCTGCAGGAAGGTGTTTTTAATCAAAGATGTCAAAGAAACAAGTGTACTTTGAGCACTCGAGAGGAAACAAGTGTTTTCAACTAGTATTCAGGTCGCGGGTAACCACACAGGTGGGCAACTGAATATATCTGTTCAAGTTGGGATGGTGAATGGAAAAGGAGACAGTGGAAGGGTGACACAGGAGCTCCGGAGACTGTTCTCGGTCCAGTTTCACGAGTTTGCTTTCCTAGATCAACAAGGAGAAAGTAGCAAAGGAAATAAGATGAGCACAGTGTACGGAACATCACAGAATTCCAGTATTGGGCTAGGAATAGCAGCAAACTGTTGGATCCCCATTTACATCAGAGACTCATTTATTTATTCACTCATTTCGCAAACAGTTTAAGGACCTCATTTACATGAAATACCTTGCTGTCGGTACTAGGGGAAGAGATGATTTAAAAATACCCAAGGGATTCCTGTTCACTGGGGAAGCAGACATGGGAAATTCTTAGGAGTCATAGTATGCTTTTGCAGGATAGGTAAGGTGCAGCTGAGGAGGTGATTTTGGTTTGTGTAGACAGAGAGGAATCCCATTCTGTTTGGTGACTGTCGTGGCTACCATAACTGTTGACATGTGAGCAGTGTGGCCACCCACACAGAATGGTATTTGCACTGACATAAAGGTGGGATGCCGTAGAAACCCAGTGGCCTGGGGCAAATCTTTACTTGGAAAAGAGCTTCTTTGGGGACCCCCTACATGGTTCTGGGATCCTAGTGTTTGAAAGATTTCAATGCTTGGCTCAGTTAATTTCTGACTCTCGCTGGTGTTCTCTCCAAAGCTGGCCCGGGACTGGTGTTCTGGGTCCCTGTGAGGTTTTGGGGTTTTGACTGTCCATCCCACACTCTTCTTGAGCCTGTCCTCTGTTGATGTTTGAATGGAGATCTGAGCACAGCTAATACCTTTCCCATTGCCTTCCCCTGCCCACTGCTTTTTTCCTGACTCCTCCTTGGTGGCTGTGGTGAGTGGAAAGCACTTTAGGAAGAAATCTTACTGTTTATATAAGTCAGTGATCTTTCTTCTTCTTTCCTTTCCTCCTCATCGTCTGCCCTCCTGAGCCAAATTTCCTTTTAGTTTAGTGGAAAAGCCATTGAGAGTAGGGACAGGTGCAACCCCTGTGAAAAGGAAGCCCTGCCATGGGGACTTTATGATGACCATCCAAACACAGAGACTTCAAGGGCATTTTAATACTGGATACTCATAGAGTTTCAGTACAGGCATAATGAGGAATTGATTGATGGGTTTGGGAATTTATTTTCTAATTTTTAGTAAAAGCCTCCTAGCCTATGTGTACCATTTTTAAGCTTTCTTGGATCCTTGAGGCCTTCTGAGGTACTCTTCATCTTAGCTACTGTGTTAACTAAACTCTTTGACATTTAACTTCTAGCTCCACCATAATAATGAAGACCATAGAATAGGCTCTAATATTTTCTTTGGGGAGATGTGGGATTGAATTAAATGTACCCACTGGATGTTTTTAAGCAGTTTAAAACCAGGGCCTATTAGATTATTTTGCCCTGGTTTTAAACTGCTTAAAAACATCCAATGTTTTTGTTCATTTTGCGAAAATATGTTTGTGGAGAGGGAAGAAGTATTTGAGGATTTGCGGCTGCACATGCCCCACATTCTCATCTATATTGTCTTGGGACTATTGACTAAAATTAAAGCATTTGGTCCAAGAAAACCCTTCCTTTCCTCCCAAGGGAATACTTGCGTTTGCTACAGAATTTTCTCTCTTCCTGTATCATCATTTCAAATTTTGTGGGTCCTTTAGGACTGTGTTAAGCTTTGTGTGGGCTGATAGCCAAGATGGAATTTGGCTCTTAGAGAATCAACCTGTGAGAAATTTCGGGGGACAGTTTATGCAACCCCCTCCTTACATTGCTAACCCAGTGTGTGGGATAAATTTCCAAAGGTTCACCAAGGAAGAAGATGTAATTTTCTGTTGAATCATTATGCCTAAGACTTCTGAGCTTGAGTCTTCAAGAAGAAATCATTTATATATGTATATGATTTGGATAATTTGTAGCTGCAATTTCGCTTGCAAAACAATTTAGACATGTATCATTTTCTGCTATTTTAAATTCACCAAATAAATAGAAAATATTCATTTCTAGATATATGGCATTTTGTACATATTACAAGCTGTTAACTGAAGGAAAAATATTGTATGATTCTGTTTCTGTGAGGTACATACAATAGGCAAATTCATAGACACAGAAAACAAGATAGAGGTTACTAGGGGGTAGAGAGAAGAGAGAATGGAGAGTTATTGTTTAATGGGTATAGAGTTTCTGCTGGGGAAGATGAAGTTTTGTTTATAGATAGTGGTGATGGCTGTGTAGCATTGTTGAATGTATTTAAAATGTAATTGAATTCTATAGTTACAAATGGTTAAATGATAGATATTACATGTCTAGTTTACCACAATACAATTTTTTAACATCTAAGAAGATACACACACACATCACACACACACACACACACACAAATATAAGCATTCATAGGCTTCAGATTAATTTTGTCTCTTCTCCCTAATTTATTATAGAATGCAATAGGAAGAAAACCAATGATAGGTTAATTTTATTTTAGGATTAAAAAAAATCTTCATGGATTTTGTCTGGCTTACCATTTGAGGTAGAAGACTCTTCATGTGTGCAATTCTTTATAACTCTTAGAAAATATTTCACTACTAGGTTTACTTATTTGTAAAATCTAAGACCCTTTTTATGTTGTTTCATTATGGGACAAGGTTATGTTCAGGGTTGGATGGTTCTCAGGTACAGGGGAAGGCAACCTTGAATTGAAGCTAAATTCTCACGGAAAGCGCTTTTGGGGAAAATTTCTTACCATTTTTGCAATGCAGGCCTTGAGGAATGTGTAAATTCCTTAAGTTCATGACTTCACTGAACTATAATTTAATGTGCCTTTTCTTTTCATGGTAAGAAGTAGCCATGTGAATAGTTGTGATTTGATTCCATAAAATTCCTCTTAAGTCACATTCATAAGACAGAGAAGAAAGTAAAAATATTCTTGTGGAAGTCGTCATTCATTTATGACTAAAAAACCATAAAACTATAAAAAGAGGAAGCACATAACTGCTTCCTTCTTATGATGATATAAATCAATCTCAATTTTATAGCCAGTTGCCTATTTAAAAGGGATGCATTAGAGACACTGACATTAAAATAACCCCAGGAAAAGGCAGCTTGGTTATCCCCCTGCCTTGAACGTAATTCTGGAAGTGCTAGCTCATGCAGACAGGTGAAAATTGAAAGTTTGTATATTGGGAGGAAAAGGGAAAACTTCTCATTTGTGGGTGATATAATTGTCGACATTGAAAACCTAGGATAGTCAATGGCAATTCAGAGAACTAGTAGGAGCTCAGTGACAACTGGATATTAACTTACAAAAATCAATGTTTCTGCTTACATCCCAACAAGAAACTACTGTAAAATGTAATGGAAATAAGATTCCATTCATGATATAAAAGGCAATAGATAAAATGCCTTACTAGTACTTCATGTACAATGGTCACCAAAATAATTTTTGAGCAAATAAAATAATTAATAGACATATGCTAGGTCTTATATTTAGAATATTGAGAAGCTTTTAATCCATAGGAAGACACACTGTTTTCTTAGATGGGAAGACAGCATTATTTTCCCACTAGTTATAAAAGTGCTCTAATACCAATAAAAAAGTATATGTTTTTTCCCAGAGAGAATGAGAATTCTATTAAATACATATCCAGGGCAATTCTGGTTTTTGTTGTTGTTCAAGAGTAATGGGCGAGAGATGCACTGCTTTACAGGTATTGAGAGGTTATAAACCTAAAGGATGGACACTGCATAGAACAGATGTCAGGGAGGGGAATGGGAGCCTGGAGATGGAAGCATCTTCTGTTTATGGGGCCTGAGGTACAGCAGTGAGGGAGGCAGAACACAGGCTTCCGGAGGATCTTGCGGAGAGAGGCGGAAGCACCTGGGTGAAGCAGAAGCACCTGGGTGAAGCAGAAGCACAGGGGAGGTGGAAGCACTTGGGCAAATGGAAGCACTTGGGCAAATGGAAGCACGTGGGTAAATGGAAGCACGTGGGCAAATGGAAGCACTTGGGCAAATGGAAGCACTTGGGCAAATGGAAGCACTTGGGCAAATGGAAGCACGTGGGTAAATGGAAGCACGTGGGCAAATGGAAGCACGTGGGTAAATGGAAGCACTTGGGCAAATGGAAGCACGTGGGTAAATGGAAGCACGTGGGCAAATGGAAGCACGTGGGTAAATGGAAGCACTTGGGCAAGGCTGAGGCTCCCGAGGAGGCAGTGTGTGCTGAGGCACAAGGAAGGCTCTTCCTCTTTTCTCTCCCCATCTCTTGAGCTGAAGCGTAGGAGCTGCATTCCAAGAGAAACCCAGGATTAGTGCGCGCGAGAACCGGCTTGGGGACTCCAGACCAGAGCGGTAGGAGGAGGAGCTGAGGTCCATATTAAGGACCTCTACCCTGTCCTACAGGGAGCAGTAGGATGACTGGATGTTAGGCGGGAATCTGCTTGTGTGAGCCCTGGTGCCTGTTGAAGGTGTTGTGACTGACACTAATCCCGCCTCACGTTTGCAGCCCACAGCCCCTTGCATTCAGGAGTTCCTCACCCTTCTGGCCGTGTGCCACACGGTTGTTCCTGAGAAGGATGGAGATAACATCATCTACCAGGCCTCATCCCCAGGTGAGGACTCTGGCCGGGTGCCCCCGGCTGGCCCCTTCTCAGGAGACCTGGGTGTTGCAGTTATTCTTGGAGATGCTGCCGTGTAGTCAGCGCCATAGACCCAGCTGTCTTCTGTTGGCCTCGTCCTGAGGCCAGGCTGTGGCTACAGGTGCAAAGCCGTAGAGAGCCCGGGATGGGCTCTCCTGACTCTCATAACCCCTTTTTAACAGCAAAGGGAGGACCCTGGTTATGTTGCATTTCCTGGCAGAGGTGATTGGGCTTGACAGAGCTCTGAAGAAAGAACAGAGCTGGCTTCTTCCTCATCCTCCCCGCCTCACAGATTTTCTTCCTTCTGGGGAAGCTGTGCATGGGGGTTCTCTTTACCTACTTCCTGGGGCTTGGGAATCCCACAGCACAACTAAAATACTGCCTTGCTCAGAGGAGGTGTTTGGTGGGAGCCATGGGACTATGACTTAGGTTTATCGGAGAGAACTTGATCCCAAGCGAGAGTAGCAAGAATAGAAATCATTCTTGTCCTGGTGAATTAGCATAGATCCAAGCCCTCCACCTAACAGAAGTGCTCATTTCAGAACCCTGGTGGTAGGAAGAGCAAGCGCTTCTCTACCCCGAGTCCTCACTACTGCGCAGATAACACCAGGCCTCCTTCAGTAGAGTGGGTTTTGTTAATTTGAAAAGGGACACTGAACAGAATTCTATCGTTACCAGTGATGTGTCAATGTTTCACAAACTCCCAATTGACAGATGAAGCTGCTTTGGTGAAAGGAGCTAAAAAGCTGGGCTTTGTCTTCACAGCCAGAACGCCGTTCTCAGTCATCATAGAAGCGGTGAGTAACACGTGTGTGCACGTTTCAGATCACCTACTTCTTGAAGATTGTGCATGTGAAATGGCATGTCTGTTGTAAATGATAGCAGAACTTCTCTTTTGGTGAAAAATCAGACCTGTGAAAAACTGGAGTTAATATGATTGTATGAGCTTGTTTGAGTTGTTTGGCATTGCAGTACTGTTTCGCCCTTGAGGATGCTTTTCCACATGTCTTTCATACACTGATGTGAAATTATTTGTAGCAAAGAACTTCACAAATCTACTCTTTGTTCTATAATAATTGGGAAAATAAGTTAGCGGTCCACTTGTCTTTGAGGGCAGGTTCTACGTCTCTTTGTAGCCTCAGAGCCCGAGTTCTTACTCAGTGAAGCCTCACAGTCTCTTCAGAAGTCTCTTCGGCTGGGGGAGGAGTCAGAGTTAAGATCTCTCTCTCTCTCTCTTTTTTTTTTTTTTTTTTTGGGATGTAGTCTCACTCTGTTGCCCAGGCTGGAGTGCAGTGGTGCTATCTCGGCTCACTGAAACTTCTGCCTTCCAGGTTCAAACAATTTTCCTGCCTCTGCCTCCCGAGTAGCTGGGACTGACTACAGGCACGTGCCACCACGCCCGACTAGTTTTTGTATTTTCAGTAGAGACGAGGTTTTGCCATGTTGGCCAGGCTGGTCTCAAACTCCTGACCTCAAGTGATCCACCCGCCTTGGCCTCCCAAAGTGCTGGGATTACAGGCTGAGCCTCTGTGCCCGGCTTTGATCTTTTATCTGTATGAGGGATCCCCCCCTGCAACTGAAGTCAAGAGGTTTACATATTTTCTGATTTTCTTCTGAGTTTCCCTACTTACAGGCCAAAGGGAGAAACTTAGTGATAGAAAAATAATTATATCAACAAGAAGATCAAATACAGACCTTTGGAATGGGCAACAGGGGAAAATGGTGGTTACGACTGGTGAGGCAGTGGTGTTTTTCATGATAACCAGTTAGAAGGGCTGTTTTATTATTGTCTGGATTGATGATGAGGGTCTGGGGCTAGTCCCTGCCATCCCTTGCCTTTCCCTACCCCTCCATTTGGGGAAGACTTGGGGATTATAGTTTTTGGCTTTGTGGATGCATCCTTAAATCCATAGACCTTTAATGCATTTGAAATTCACTTCCAAATGGTATAATGACTTGATATTGTTCCTGACTTGGGAGTACTGTAGTAAGTTTTGTCTTTTAGTTACATGCAAAACCTATAAAATATCATATCTTATACAAAGTACCCATTTATTGGCATCTTCAGTTTTTTATGGAGTACAGAGATGAGTTCATTTGGTCATGTTTACTTTTACTATGCTTATTTTAGTCAACAGGGAATTTAGCTTAGGGAAAGGTACCACCATTAAAAGTAGAATGAAGTAGTGATTGAATATAGAATTTCCCTTACAGAAGCTTTTTAAAAATGAGGTCTTTTCTCCCCTTCAGTTGGAGGAGAATTTTAATCTTAGCCGTAGGATTTTCAGTTGTGTGGGTGCTGCACGTCTCTGCATTTGCAAAAATGGAGGTTGGGAGCTTGGATCATAGGTGAGAGAGACAGAAGAGAACAGGTGCTTCCACTTCACTCACAATGCCAGGTAAATGTGGAACCTAGAGAGCCTATTGGTGTCGTCCTCCTGGTGTTATATGCTGCATTGACCCCTCTTTGTTACCTCATTACAGTTTTAAGGTCATATTTCTGGGGATCACAAAAGACTACCTGATTAGTTAGGACTTGTAAATAAAAACAATAAAAAGAATCCTATTCAACCATTCATCAAACCACCAATTCTCAAATTTAGGTTTTGCATATGAGTAAAAGAACAAACTTACTGCTGTACTACCAAGTCAGGAACAAATTCTCCAATTCCTACATATTTACGTGAAGTGTCCTCGCCAGTAGTCAGAACAGCCACGTCCATGGGCTGCATCTGGAGGTGGCTGGTGTAACTGGTGCGGAGAGGAGGTGGCTCCTGGGAATGGCAGCGCTGGTGCTGGGTGGTGGTAGTAGCACCGGGTGTCTTCTGAATGGGAATATGATGGAAAGTTGGGACAGTCTGTGGAAAAAGGGAACTCGGAATTCATGGTTCCGAAGAGGTGAATAAAGATTGAGGAAGCCTAGGTGAAGTGGATCATTAGTTGTTTTGTGGGATGCAAAGAGAAGGAGTGGAGAGTTGTGGGTGTGAATGAAGATAATGATTCCATCATGTACTTGGTAATTTGAATGTGTTACTTCATTGATTACTTCTCTGAACCCTAAAAGACAAGTGCTTTTGCCATGCATAAGAAAGTCACACACTTAGAGGCAGAAACTGGATTCAAACTCACACGTATCGGATGCCAAAGGTCACGTTCTTTCCACTACGAAGTGCTGGGGAAATGGAAAGATTAGATTAAAAATTTGAAAATAGCGTACACACCATCTGGAATTTTTAGATGGAAAAAAATTGTGAATATTGACCTTCTAACTTGAAAGAACCCAAAGAAAAAGAGCGTTTGATTGATTGCTCTGTGACCAGGTACAGATGCACCATCTCTTTGTCTGCAAATTCAAAACCCAATGCCTTTGAATTCCAAAAGATTTTTTCCTAAGTTTGGTGAATAGTTATTTGGCAGCAAAACCTAATCAGACGTGGTGAGGCTGTTTATGATCTTTATGAATGTCACTTCCTGTGATATGCATACATTTTGCTGGAGAACGTGGATGTGCTGTATAACAGCATGTTACCCCAGACCCTGCTGGGGACATTATGGTAGATGGTCTAGAATATGCGTATATTTTTATAAAATTTGTAAAATCCTGAATTCAGAGGCGTAACTGGGCCAAAGGTTTCTGACGGACCTGGGCAGCTGGTGTCCTTTATCTGCATCTCTTGGAAATGTCTACACCAGTCAACTGTTAGGCCAGCCTTAGCACTGAAGAAACATGAGAAGCTTCCACCAGAAGAGGGAGCTCTGACCCCACCAGACTTGTGAGAAAACAGTACATGTTGCAAAGGGCTAGAAGGTGGGAAGAGAGAGAGCCTAAGTCTGTTTATGTTTTGGAGACAATTGCTTTGAGATTTTAATACTCTGCACCTTGGGTAAGAGCCTATTTTTCTTCGTTTAGATGGGACAGGAACAAACGTTCGGAATCCTTAATGTCCTGGAATTTTCTAGGTATGTTTCTCTTTCATACATTTGAAATAAAATAATTATTTCCCAACTTCATCAGAGTGTTTACATGATTGCATGGTATGATTCAATATACTACTTAAGTATTAAATGTAATAAATGTATCTCCATAAACTCTTCTCCTTGGAATTTGTGACTTTCATTAAGGAAAGTGAAGCAGGTTATTTTTCTTTGCTTTACTCAAGAGAAATGCTCTACTTCCATGTCCTCCTTTTTCTTTAGATTTCCAGAGCCTGATGTTCTTGCATCAGCAGCTGCAGACATGTCTGAATAGTTTGGAGCATGTGATGAGGGCATTATTTTCATTGGCGTTTCCCAAGTCCCATGAGGTCATTCCTCTTACTCTATGTGAGCACTCCTGGAGATCTGAGAAACTGACAAATGATGACAGATGAGATCAGTTCATCTCATTAGAGGCTGGGTCCACGTAGGGCAGTTTTCCTGGACTTATTCGGAAGCTTTCTTCCCCAGTACAATTTTGAAAAGTAAGACCCAGGAATATTTGTTAGACTTTTTTGTTCACATAGAACATTCATTGTTATAAGGAAACATATCTTAATTTTTTGTTTGCCTCTTTTTAACATGGAATTGTCAGTACTAAAGCAAAGTTCTATTGCTATCTCAAAAGCATCTTTTCCTATGATTAATATTAGGTGGATTTTTCAATAACCTTAAACGATTCACAAATCGTTTGCTCTGTTTTATAAGCTATTTTTAAATAAGGATTAGTTTTTTATCTTTGTGTAGGAAATACTTTCTAGCCCTAGTCTTTAGTTTTAGGACCGCAGGCTTGGACTTGGAACCATAGGGAGGGGAGGAGGGATGGTTGATGACGGTGGTGGCTCATGTAGGAAGTGGTGACAGTGTCCCTGCGTGTAGAGGTGAGCGACGTGCTAGGCATCTCTCCAGACTGTTTCGTGCCCCATCTTTTGCTGGAAACTGTGCAGTGTCCTGTGACTGCATTAACTGGGACCAGCAGTTATTGGATAGGCGAGGCGGAGAAAAGAGAGTTAGATAAAAACAGGTGAATATGGATAGAGACACAAGGATGTATTAAAATGTATTTATGGGAGAATAAGAAGGAACAGAAAGATAATTTGTGGTTATAGTGGTGAGTCTATTTGTTTTTCATGGACTCATCTCTTTCCCAGTGCCAGTTAATCTTTGTAATACTCCCTTGAAGTAGTTGCTTTACACATTGAGAAACTGAAACATGGGTTTTAAGAACGGCCAGGAGTGCCTACCTGTAAGATGGTTGAGAGAGAAAGCAAATCCAGGTCAGCTAGAGCGCTATGGGTTAGGATGTGGGAATTTATCCAGAACTGAAGAGAGACTCTCCCCTACTCTTAGAGACTTATAGTCCATCGGGAACCACCACACTGAAAGGCCACCGAGATGGGGGGTGTAGGGCCCTCTGTAGTTGGAGTGTGCTTCAGGAGGTTGAAATGTTGTTGGCAAAGGAGGATCAGAACGTGTAGAAGAGGAGAATGGTGAGTCCCGTGTGTGCTCAAAGCCTGGCGGTCGTGCATGGGAGGGTTGGTGGGAGATGAGGCGAGGCTGCACAGGTGGACGGAGAGCAGTGAGAAGAATTCGTAGGCAGTGGAGACTCACTGAGGACTCGGTGGGTGAGAATGGGCCAGGAGGAAAGACGTGTGAGGAAGTGTAGATGCTGTGGTGAGGGGAGGGAGAGTTCCTTGGTGCTGAATTGGGAGTGTTCTGTGGATTTGTGGTTTCTTTCACTCCAGTTAAAAGATGACACAGGGAGGAGCTTCCGAGTTAAGTGGCTCTATACTGAGTCTCCCACTTTTGTACCTACTGGGCAAGTTACTTAATAGCTTAGAGGTGGAAAATAAAGAATATTTTTAGAGAGTAGAGTCAGAAGTCAATCGGATGTGGACTGTCAGTGCTAGAATTCTCCTTTTCTGTTTTTCCTACTGCAGATAGCGGTGCTAGTTCATTTTCATGGCAGGGAAAGAAATAGGCATATGTTCGTTAGATGTAAATAAAAAGAGTAGGAGATACACAGTTAGGTCCTACTTTGAAGAAAAAGGCAGGGAAAGATAGACCTTGGCCATTTTTAGGAGCCCCAGACCATCTTTTGTTCTGACTGGTGTTCAGCTGGGGGACGTGCATCCTGTAAACAGACCAGTGAAGACTCTTTTATTTTTTTCACTCTCCCAGTGACAGAAAAAGAATGTCTGTGATTGTCCGAACTCCTTCAGGACGACTTCGACTCTACTGTAAAGGGGCTGTAAGTATCGGAGACGCCATGTGCACAGCAGACTTCTTGGCAGCTTTGTTAATCTGCTGCTTTTCCTAACTGCTTTCCTCATCACTCCCTGACTGCTTGTCCAGAGTGGAAAGGCTCTTTCAGGTGGGCTGTGAAGCTGCCTTTGTAGTAAAAGCCCACTGAAGATAATGGTGGTTCAGGGCAGTGTGGCAAAGATGGTCAGTGCAAAGCTTACCTTTAGCCAGTCGTTGGTTTCAGAAACAGTGACTCCATGTGTCATGCAAAATCCTTGGAATATGAATTCTTATTCCAGTTTTACTAGCATCGTGTTTTGACTTTGGGAAGATAAAGTAATTTGTGTTGACCTATGATAATCTTAAGTACTCTGATATATATTGGTTCTCTAGCACCTCTTCTTCTCAATTGTTATTTTTTTTTTCATACATTATAGAGAGCCGTGTTGTAGGTACAAAGGCAATGCCCATGTGTAGCTGCATTATTACTGCCCCTGTTAGTTTCCTAGGTCAGGCTTTGTGTCCTGTATACCTTCTAGTAGCCAAATCTAAATGGTTTATTTCAAAGGAAAGATGTTATTGCTTATGAATCTTAATTTTAAAACTAGATCCTGTTAAGTCGTAGTCTTATGTATTGAGGGAAAGAATTATTAAACTTATTTTATTTGACTACGTCAAGAATACAAAGCTCTCCTAGGATTAATTAGCGGTTGACAGTATTACTAATCTTTACCAGTTGTGGCAAGAAGGGTGGTTTTATTTGAGTACGTGATGACTAGAGCTTTTTACAAATGAAGGGATGCATGGGAATTCTAAAGACATTATATTTGGACTTGCTAAAGAATTCTGTGTTTATGGTAAAATGAATTAAGCTCATCTAGGTTTTGTTCTCATATGATATATTTTTAAAGCTTTTTGTTTATTCATTTGCTATTGTGTTCTAAGTACCACATCGAGTACAACAAGTGTCAGTGTGAGGTGGTAGAGGAGGGCTGTCAGTATAGAAGAGGTACATATGAAAATGCTGCAAAGGTGTATTTTATTTTTATAGGATTTAATTCTCTCCAAAACCAAACTCAGTTTTAAAAAAATTTTTTTAGAAGCCTAAAACTATGCAATTTGTAACATATTGGATGGATTATCTGTGGGATCTGGTCCCCTAACCCTTCTTGTCAGTCATGGAAATAGTTGTAGGCAGATGAGCTGTGCACCTGTGTGTTTCTCAACAGAATTGAGTTCAGCGCCCAGTGGGTTGTGCCCTCTATGCTTAGGATTGCCTCCCGTGTTGGGAAGCAAGGTTGTATTTGAGTAACTTAGGATGTGCATTTTACCCTTTCCCCTTCTGCACAAGCACCTGATAAACTTTGGGATATGAGTTTTGCGAATTTTGTTGAATATAGGCCCCCTTGTGTTCCGATGATTCTCCCGTACTTCTGGTTCTCCCCAGCATATTTTTGTTTGGCTTTTAAGATACAGATTTTGGTTTTGTTGGACACATTCATACCCCATTTGTTTTCCAAAGCTCATGCCTGAGCCCAGCCAAATGCTAAATTCCTACTTACCCACTCGGGTATTCTCATGCATGTTAGATAAACAGAAACAAAGCCGTGCTTAGCGTGCTGGCTGGAAGGTTTACTGAAGGGTTTGCCAGTCACAACGTTTCCCTATTTTATAGGATAATGTAATTTTTGAGAGACTTTCAAAAGACTCAAAATATATGGAGGAAACATTATGCCATCTGGAATACTTTGCCACGGAAGGTAAGTGGAATTTGGAAATGCTGTTTTTGGCCATTGGAGCTGTACTTTCAAGCATGTTGTCTTGATTTCCAGGAGCACATTCTTCCAGTGCCTGCCCCATCCCCTCCTGTGCCCATGGCAGTGACAAGATGCATAGCCAAATCCAAACTCAGTTACCTGTAGATGCCTCTGTCGCTCATGAGCAGTGGAGCGGAGGGAGAGGCAGGCCAACGCACAGCGTGTAGAATCACCTTTAGTTACTAGTCCCTTTCTCAGAAAACTCACGTGGTTATTTTCCTGTCCCTCTCTTGGTGTCCTTATGTCACTGGCTTATCCGTGACTTAAGGAAATAATTCATGGAACCCATAGTGAGCAGGAAAGGAGTTCTCTGGAAGGCCGTAAACGACACTGGTGTCAGGGGTTCCTGCTAGCGAATGTCGTGATAGCTGGAGCCACGCTGAAGTGCTGACGGCTGCTTTCTGGCCTCTGGCTCTGCATGCACATGTGAGTACAACTGACACATGTGCATGGGTGTGGCTGCCTGAAAGCCTGGATCTTTCATGGGATAGCACATGGGGCCTTTCCTTGCTGTCTTGAAACACACTTCCCACCTCCTCTGCTTGCTGCTGAAACCTGCCTACTGTGCATGGATCATGCACAGCTCCTGAACCTCTCTGCCATGGAGAATTCACTCTTCTGACTTCTTGTGCTCTCAGACTTACAGAAGAGGTAGTTTATATTAGAATACAGGCGAGTTGTTTTTACATTTCCCTTGGTAGATGTGGGAGTGTTGAATTAGAGTGACCTAAAGTACCGAGTCTCTTCAATTTTTTTGAGCATGCTCATGGGAAAGGAAGCACAGGCTGTCCCCTAGGAGGTCACGCGTTCTGCCTGCCTCCATTCACCGGTGGCTGTCTTGCAGGCTTGCGGACTCTCTGTGTGGCTTATGCTGATCTCTCTGAGAATGAGTATGAGGAGTGGCTGAAAGTCTATCAGGAAGCCAGCACCATATTGAAGGACAGAGCTCAACGGTTGGAAGAGTGTTACGAGATCATTGAGAAGGTAACCGCACCCAATACAGCCTTTACAGCTCCATGAGGAACTTAACCACCTATTTCACAAAGTCTTTGACCAGGAATCCTTTCACTATGTAGGGATGTTCTCTTTTCTTGTGTCTTAATGGACCGGTAGCTCTGAGTCATTTTCTTTGCTTTAGGAAGCACTTGATTTGCATGGTCTCTCTGAAAGGTCTAGCCACCCTCAGCTAAGCATTATTGATAGCTTAAGAAATATCAGGTCAAAAACAGCATCAATGACTTTGCTTAAGATTAGGCTTAATGAGATTAGCTCACGCTGTTGAGTTACAGGAGTGATCAGAATGCTATGGAGGCTGGTTAGATGTTGTAATGCTAAGCTTCCTCCACTAACTTACTCTAATGATACTTAAGCTTTGCAATGGCTACTCCACATTGTCTACTTTGATTTTACTGTTGTTCTTTTCAGCTTATCGTAAGGCATTAGCTCACTTTCAATTTATTGGTTTCCTTCAAGTATGGGAGCCAGATTTCAGCTTTTTCTGTTTCATGTTGGCAGCCATAGGGCCATCCAATTTCCAGTTTCTATGACTTCTTTTTTTTAATATAGAGATGGGGTTTCCCTCTGTTACCCAGCACCCAGGCTAGAATGTAGTGGCGCAGTCATAGATCACTATAGCCTCAAACTCCTGGGTTCATGCTAACCTCCCACTTCAGCCTTCCGAGTAGCTGGGACTACAAGATCATGCTACCATGCTTGGCTAAGTTTCATATTTTTTTGTAGAGATGGGATCTTGCTATGTTGCCCAGGCTGGTCTGAAACTCCTGGGCTCAAGTAGCCCTCATACCTGGGCCTCCCAAATCCCAAACTGCTGGGATTACAGGTTTGAGCCACCATGTCTGGCCCAGTTTCCATAACTTTGAAAACATCACCTATTTACTTTTTTCATTCCTATGTTGGTTTTAAAAAATTCTCCTCTGCTTTTTTATACTCCGTTTTTGGTTTCAGTTTTATATTCAGTTATGTATATTCAGTCATTTTAATGTACCGAATTAAAATGAACTGAATAAAACTGAATTCAGGTGTTTATTTGCCCTGTTTTACTGGAAATAGCCCACATTACTTTTAGAATTAGAAAAAAGTGATTAAATAGGTGACGTGCGTATGGTGGGTGCTCAAGAGGTAGCTGGATCTTCCCACAGTCTGTGACCAAGCAAAGGTGCTATATCCTGGAGAGACTAGGATGTGGGTACATGGAGCAGGCCCTTTGTGTAGTCTCTGAAATCTGCCAGACCAGCAGGCACAGCACAGGCAGCCGGAGGGAACCACACATCTACACCCATCCTCAGTGTGACCTGGTCTGCCCTGGACCTTAAAGAGCTCCAAAAGGGGCACCGTTTTATAGCTACCCTCAATCTTAAGATACTTGGATGTTTTTTTTTCTCTCACTGTTAAATCCTTAGCACCACAAGTCTCTTATTCCTATTTTGCTGTATCATCTAGAATTCTCATCATTTGTTAAATGTGATATAATGTACTACTCATTTGTGGACTGAAAGGGAGGGCTCAGGTACTGTCAGTGTCCTTGGAATAACCTGCCCATCTGCTCTGCTTTAAGATGGTTTCTGTTCTAACAAGCCCCTGTGTCGAGAAATCAGTGAGTACTGGGCGGCCTGTGTCTGTAGAGTGAGTCCATCACTGCAAGGCATTTGGAAATGCCACCCATCCAGATGCCATCTGCAGACACAGGTGTAAAACAGGAAATAGAACAACTGTCTCAGAACAGTTTGATTGCCTTTCTTTGTCAGAATGTATTAGTGCTGTTCTTAAGTATGTGCCAGTCTTTAACTGAGGATATTTTTTCAATCTAGAATTTACTGCTACTTGGAGCCACAGCCATAGAAGATCGCCTTCAAGCAGGAGTTCCAGAAACCATCGCAACTCTGTTGAAGGCAGAAATTAAAATATGGGTGTTGACAGGAGACAAACAAGAAACTGCGATTAATATAGGTAATGATTTTTACAAATAGTTTCCTGATGCTGGCTTTTGTATTCTAGTTTTTCGAGTATCTTGTAAATGTGTCTAAATGTTTCTCAAATTCATTGACACATGGTGTTTTATAGGACTCTTCATTCACAAGGCTACGAAAAATTGACCCGAATCAAATGAAGATGCCCTCATTCCTGTTACAAACATTAAAGCCATCATAGTTCCTAGAAAAGAGTTAGACACACTTACATAGGGCATAGAATTCAAGATTTGACAGCTTCGATTTTCTTGTTGCTTGCTTCACAAGATTTTAGTCTGAGACTAAGAGAGCATGTTTTTACTAGGTTTAAATATGCCTTATTATTTTATGTAATTATAACCATTTTAATGGTTTTGCCCATTAATGGACTCTTCTAAGAGCCTTGTGTCTTTCCCTGCCCAGCTTGGTTGACAACTTCCTTGCTTACAGAGCATCACAGAGATGAAAATTGAAGAAAAGGAATTTAAGTCAGGATAACTATGCCATTGTTAAAGGAGCACATTTTAAGTTTGAAAAGGAGTTGAAGCTACTCGTTTTTAAAAAATCTAATCTTGATTATTTGAAATATTTAAACATTATCTGGCACTTTTTTTTTTTTGAGACGGAGTCTTGCTCTATTGCCCAGGCTGGAGTCCAGTGGCGCCATCTCGACTCACTGCAAGCTCTGCCTCCTGGGTTCATGCCATTCTCCTGCCTCAGCTTCCGGAGTAGCTGGGACTACAGGTGCCCGCCACCACACCTGGCTAATTTTTTGTATTTTTAGTAGAATTGGGGTTTCACCCTGTTAGCCAGGATGGTCTCTGTCTCCTGACCTCGTGATCCACCCGCCTCAGCCTCCCAAAGTGCTGGAATTACAGGCATAAGCCACCATGCCTGGTCTGTCTGGTACTTTGATCACCATTATGGTGTAACAAGACCCGGTGCATATGTGGTAAAATGAGCACATAAGGACTGCATAACTTATAATATCTCGCTAGAAGTAGACTCTTTCTTTCTTTCTTTCTTTCTTTCTTTTTTTTTGAGATAGAGTCTTTCTCTGTCACCCAGGCTGGAGTGCGGTGGCGCAATCTCGGCTCACTGCAAGCTCCGCCTCCCGGGTTCCCGCCATTCTCCTGCCTCAGCCTCACGAGTAGCTGGGACTATGGGCGCCCGCCACCACACCCGGCTAGTTTTTTGTATTTTTAGTAGAGACGGGGTTTCATGGTATTAGCCAGGATGGTCTCGATCTCCTGACCTCGTGATCCGCCCTCCTCAGCCTCCCAAAGTGCTGGGATTACAGGCGTGAGCCACCGCGCCCGGCCAAGGTAGACTCTGTTTCTGTATCTGGTTCTATGTCGGTGCTCTGTGTGTGAGGAAGAAACCTACTAGAGCCTCTGTATTCGAGTGACTAGTGCTCTTCAGAGGAGTGTTCTTGGAATATTCTCAACAGAATCCAACGGTGTCCCTTTCCTGAAAACCTTACCTTTGAATCGTCTTTGTCTCTTACAACCTCGGTTGTAAATAATACCTGCCGTCTTGGGTAAATTGCATTTTTTAAAAGACAAAAGCCGTGTAATCGTTTCTGGTCAGGGATATAGCTAATTAAATGGAAGGTGGGCTCCCAAACAACTGAAGTTAAGCTCACAAGAGAGTGACATAGGATTCATAAGCAGTCCCTGAAAAACCAGCTGTAGATGTTGTCCCTGGATTTGTGCTGGTTGTCACTCAGATGCATGGTTTTGGAGAAGAGTATGATGGTATTTTAGTGCAGAATCATCACTGCTACTAGAAAATACAAACCCAAGCTTACAGCCCTTTGATGATGTGTCGGCCAGCATTTTTACAAATGAAGAACACATTTGCTTTTTGTATACTATGTTTCTGTGTAAGTATGTAGATTGGCCCTTTACGTGTTATGTTTCATATAAGTTTGGCCTAAAACACCTGCTGTGGATCTGTGGCCCCTGTTCATCACAGATGGCATGCTAAGTTGACTGCCACCCTGAAATACTTACCTAAAATGTAGGTGGCATGCCTTCCACCCTCTTAGAGCAATGTGAAAAAAGAGTGGGTAACTCCTCAAGTTAAAATTGAGCTGTTATGATAACTTTAACCTGCAAACAATACCTCAAATTTGCCCTACTATCACAATATAGCCTAGATAGTTTTTTGATGATGGGCCGTAAAATATAGTATCTTGGGTTAATAAAATGATGACTTTCTCAAAAAAAAAAATTGAGCTGTAAAGTGGTAACCTTTCTTAGTTTTCCAGATCTTGAGTGTTCCTGCTGGCCTAATAACCTATGCGTGTCGCTGGCCCTAGACTAAACTACCTTCAGTGTGTTCTTGGATGTGCCCTGGCTGGAAAAGGGCCACGGCTCCCTCTCACTGCCTCTCATCCACACTACACTGCCCAGCCCCTGGGAGCACATGCAGCCTTTTTTTTTTTTTTTTTTTTTTTTTTTTTTTTTTTAAATGTTCATTTTGTTATACCTGAGTCTATCTAGCTAAATTTGGGATAAACACTGAAAGGCGCTGAAAATCAACCCAGAAAACACAAATGGATTATTAATTGAAAAGGCAAGTTTTGCTTGTATGTGATGAGGCTGCTCTGAGCCTTATGAGATAATTGATACCATTCCAAACAATTTTTTAAAAATAACGATTGTTGTTATTTTTTACTTTTTTCTAAGAGGGTGTAGTCATATGTAGTGCTGGTGCCAGAACCACTCACATCATTTGCTATCTCTTAACTGATCTTTCTTAGCAAGTACTCTCCAAGACAACTAGAAGATGATGCTTTATAACCTGATGACTTTTTGTCAGTCTTACGTTTATCATGGAGGCTTTCTCTATTCACATTTTATCTAGTGTATCAGTCAGATTCAAACACATCTTGGGTGTTACCAAGTAACTTGGTGTTACCAAGTAAGCTTCTAACAGCTGGAGCTGATTTCTTTGAGAGAGCTGTGTCTGAATTGTTTCTTCACTTAGCCTTTGGAACTCAAGCTTGTAGGCCTGGGTGATGTTGAGAATTTAAATGTCATTTTATGATTTAAGGTATCTGTTGAGCCTACAAATGATGCAGAAGGCTCAGGAAAGCATATACGTCCAGACATTTTGTTAGACTTATCAGTGTCAGACCACAGGTGGCAGCTGTCAGCAGCGTGAGGTCATGCTCTAGATACATGGGTTTCTAAGCCTTTTCTCGTCACATAGCCCTCATACCCCTGGTAGTATGAACCATTATTGATTGTCTCCCGTAATACTTTACATTTTCATGCGTCCTGTGTGGGTTTTAAGGTATCCAGAAGATATTTGGGAAGATCAAGTATCTAGCAGTTCTCCTTCTAGATGAAAAAAGGGAAACAGAGCAAATTAATGGAGTGTCTGGCAAGTGCCAGGCACTTGCTTCAAGATCACCTTCAAGCACGAGTTGTGAAAACTCTTTTTTAAATCTTTACATATGAACAGTCTATAGCTAGGGGAGGAAATTCTGCGTTTCCCAGGGCTATACCCTACTTAATGACCAAACTGTTACTAGGTGTCAGGGCTCTTGACTTCTGGTGTGGGGCTTATTTAGAGGGATTAACATAGCTTTTGCAAAAAATGTTTTCTGAAGTTTGATTTAAAAGACCACGGAGAATGGTAGTATATTTAATCTATTACAAGGCGCACATTGTTGTTAAATGTTAATGTCCCTGAAATGGGGATGCCTTATGGTTGTTGACTCTTACTCTTTTAATTGACAGCATTATCTTAGTGGTATGTACCGTAAGAGTTCATCTGTAGATTTGGCGACATTAATTATCTTTGGTGTTTGGGGGTGTTGGCTCTTTTTAGTGTTTTTTTTTTTTTTAAGTATATCTATCTCATAGTTTGAGAATTTATTTTTAAAGCTTAACATTTTGTTCATACCTTGGAAAAAAAATACACTTAGTCAAATCAAGTACCAGGACATATGTGTCTCCTATGAGCCAGTGAATTTTATGTAGATAGACAATCATCTTGTGCATAGGTTTTAGTCGTTTGAAATGGTCTTGTTGCCAGAATCCTGCAGCACTGTGCTTGAATTTATGCTAACTAGGTGTGTTTTGAGGAGCTGGCGATTTTCTCTTCTAGCTTAAAAGTTTGGCATCAGCTGGTCTAAAGTGAAATTTCAGATGTAGCCCTGGTAAATCTCGCAGTGGTCATTTCCTTCTTACCACTGGATAAAACATCTATTAAATAGTTATGCAGTAGATGTGGAGTTTTCAGAGTCTGTAATTTTTAATGGATGTAGGATGAGTGAGAACAAAATCCTAGTGTGTATTCCATTTTAAAGTAGTTAAGTTGGCATTAGCTTTCCTCTTAAAACATTTCTGAATTGAAATTTCAAGTCTTTTCCCCACCCTCCCTGTATTTTGCTGCCCATCATTTGATACTTTTAAACCATTTCTTACGGTCTTAGAGGTTTATTTTTAAAACGTTAATAAATTCTATTGTGTATATTTAAGGTAAACAATAGGATGATGTGAGATACATGTAGATTATTTTTGAAGTTTAATTTTAGGAAGTGACTCAATATGTCACTTGCCCTCCTGTAATTGCCCGTACATTTTCTTGTTCGTTTAAAGGAAGGTGAGTTGCCATTCTCAGGTGAAGCTGGACTGTGAGGGTGGCAACACTGGTACTGCTCTCAATCTTACTGCTGGTTTTCACGGAAGATTCAGTCCTGTATTTCTTGATGACCTACAGCTGACGTTGCCAGGTGCTCCACGATAAGCTTGGGGAACTTCCATTCCACACTTGGGGCACGAGTTAATTATGAGACAAGTCAGAGAATGCAATAGATGAGGAAGCACCAATTGTGCAGTGTAGATGTTAATCATGACTGGCTTTTGTAAGTTACTAGCAAATATTATCTATTGTGTGCCAGATACTCCGCTAAGTCCTTTACATATGTTTTATATTTGATTCCCTTGGAGAATTTAAAAGGCATTATCCCCCTTTAAAGATAAAACTGAAGCACAGAGACATGAAGTAACTTAGCCTAGGTCACACAGATATGAGAAAGCTGAAAATCTTGAGCGCTTAACCACAGCACACAATGTTCATTTCTCAGAAGGAACAATAGGGGTTGTAAAGGACCAGAGGAGTCTTCCTGGATGAGACACGTTTAAAACTTGAGCCTTCAGAATTTGTTTAAAACAAAAATGACAGAGAATAGAATGGGCCAGGATGTCCCATCTTGGGGAGGAGCCGTGAGGTGAGGCTGAGGCAGCGCGTTCTTCTGTGTGGCGAGGGTTCCTGAGAAGGGCCTGAAGGGGCTCGAGGGAGAGGTGCCCAGGCGTGTGCTCCATGGCCAAGGCCTCAGCTCCCTGGTTCTCTGGATGATAAGGGGCTCTGGATGGGCTCCTTTGATCCTACCTGGAATAGCCTAAAAGACCATCTTTTAGGCCGGGCGCAGTGGGTCACGCCTGTAATCCCAGCACTTTGGGAGGCAGAGGCAGGCGGATCACAAGGTCAGGAGATCGAGACCATCCTGGATAACACGGTGAAACCCTGTCTCTACTAAAAGAAAAAAATATAAAAAATTAGCAGGGCGTGGTGGTTGGCACCTGTAATCCCAGCTACTCGGGAGGCTGAGGCAGGAGAATAGCCTGAGCCCAGGAGGCGGAGCTTGCAGTGAGCCGAGATGGCGCAGCTGCATTCCAACCTGGGCGACAGAGCGAGACTCTATCTCAAAAAAAAAAAAAAAAAAAAAAAACCATCTTTCATCATGCGTTCTTGTTGTCTGCCAGTGGTTTTCATACGTGCAGACACTGACTGACTGACTGGATTATCTGTAAAGCTGTTGAGAACCAGTCACATGTTCACTGCGGATTGGTACCATGTTGAATCCTGTGATGGGTAGCTTGGTGGATTCGTGATCTCAGGATACATGGTTTGTAAGGATACATTGTTCTGACTTGTTCAAAAATGTCTCCAGAGAAATCTGGATTTGATATCAAAACCAGTGTTCTCCGTTTTCAAGGAGGAAACTGGTTGAGAGAGCTGAGAGATTTCGTTTGGTAGTATTTTCTAGTGTGAAGCATTATCTTATTGTATTAGAATCAAGTCCTGCTGTAAGTACCATAGACTCTGTAATATTTTGGTTTCTTTGAATGTTGATTATACTCAGGTAGTAGAAAGACTAAACCGTTTTCTAGTATACTGTTAATTTCAACTACAGTAAAAAATGAAATCCCAGAGGTTCTCCTCTCAGTCATTTTATGGCCGTCTTGTTAGATTGCGAGATTAAAGAAGTAGACCTCAATTTACAAGTGTGGACTGACATTCTATACCTGGCTCTTCTCCAAGAGTTGATCTCATTTTATCCAAAAACATTAGAAATCAAGCACACCAAATGTGGATTGACACAATTTAATTTGCTACATTAGTTAAGCCACAATTAACTGGGTTAAACTTCCCTGGTCTGTCTAGTGCGAGTGCTCCGACTGATAATTCTCTAAGCAAAATCTCACTTCCGGATCCAAACTAAAAACAACAGTAGCAAAACCCTTACCCTGTTTCTTCTCAGAAGTCTTCAGTTTCGTACATTTAAATTCATGGAAGTGTCTGTAGTTTTTTTTTTCTCTTCCCCCAGCCATGGCTAGAAAAAAAAGACTTAAGAGTTTTTCCATAATATCTTTGTGTAGCTTCAGTTGTCAAATGGCATTTTGCTTAAATTGAAAAATATAAAATAAAGCAGCAAGTGAGGGCTTAAAAATTACAGCCGGCTTCTGCAGCTGTTGTTCAAATAAAAAACTACCAGTAAATCTTTTTGCATTAGTTACACTAAATTTGTAACAGTCTACATTGCATGAAGTTGCTGGAAGTCTCTGGGGATGAAGAAAGAGTAAATCTAACATAGAGGGAAATGATTAAAGTTGCAATATCGCTCTTTGCAAGTGAAAAGAAAATGTAGACCTCCCTTCTGGACCTAATCTAAGAACTTATAGGAAGGAAGAATGCATTTGTAAAATTTTAATGGGAAACAAAGAGTTCGATTATTCCAGTCCTACCAGGCAGAGCTTTTAATGGCATTTTGAGAGGGTCTCACTTTTATCCATCACTGTTGTTAAAATACAGACTTGAACTAGTTTGTAAATGTATAGAAAATTGCTCCTTGTTCCCCCCTCCTTTTTTTTTTTTTTTCTGTTTTAGAGATTTAACAGTTATTTGCCCATGTGGTATTGTGATTTAAAATTATTCAGTTTGTTTTGGCTTTAAAAACAATAATGTGTTTGTTTTAACAAGAGAAATAATCTGATTCCCTTGAGATAACTGTTGTTAACAACCTTGGCTATGTCTTTTTCATGTTGCCTTCAAAAATTCACATTTGGATGAAAAGCCTTAATTTTGCCCTTTAAAATTTGATCTCGGAGGTGCTTTACAAAATGTTCTACATGGTGGTCCTTAGGAAGGATGTACTTTCTCAGATAAACAAACGAAATTTTTTTTACTGTTTCCTTCAATCCCTTCGTTCCCCCCAAAAACCCACAACAGGGTTTTTTCTTGGTCTTAAGTTTTGTCTATCTTGAATTTCATTTTGTGCCTGTTGCGAGGATTTCTTGGGGATGAAAAGAGAACCTGCTAGTAGGTCTGAGCACGTAAATGCAGCCGTTCTGCTGCTTGTCCCTCAGGTAAATGCCGTCTTCTTTTCTAGCCATGTGAAGCGTCTGTGAGAAGGACGTCGTCTTCCCTGTCCTGTGAGGAGAGTCCTTGCTCCCCGTGGCCGTAGGAACAGGACTAGCCAAGCCGTTCCTTGAGACTGTCACCTGTTTGCTTGAAGGCTGATGATTGATTTCCCTTTTCTATAATCATTAATCCGTTACCTTAAGGTGCTGAGACAAAACTAGTTGTGAGGGCCGATTTTCTCTGGAGGAGGATTTTTTTCTTGCCTTTTCTCAATGAGAGATTGAGTTGGGGTTTGGTGGAAAGCACAAGTGATCGCTAACCCCTCAAGGCACCGAGAGGATGGCAGGGTGATCTGAGAGACAGGCCAGTGCGCTGGTGGGCACCTCTGGTCTTGGAGTTGCTAGAGCCCTCTCCTCCCCACCAAGGGTGTGGATCGGAGGGGAGGCATCCCGAGAGGGGCTCGTCTTGGTCCGCGAGTGCTCACCCAGGGCGAAGTGTGGGTAGAAAACAACCCAAGGCTTCTTCGAAAATACAGTCTTCTGCTGGGAGAGAAAGCAGAAAATAGTATCTTGCTTAACCTGTAGAGATAACTTGACTGAAAAATGAGAAGGAAATTGTTAAGAACTAGGACTACTTTTGTTCCAAATAAGCCTTTTTTTTTTTTTTTTTAAGCCTTTTTATAGTAACAACCAAAAAAAGACTTTTTTGAAACGTGGATTACTTTAAATTTTTCACAGGAAGAGTGACTCCCTCAGTGTATTCCTTTGAAACCTGTTGTGAGAACTGGCTGCTGTCTTAAAGGGAGGGAGCTGGCTATCCCAGTGGGCATGTGTGGGCTGATTGAGGGGCACCGTTGGGGTCCACTGCCTTCCTAAAGTGTTCACTGTCACTTTAGACAACCCGAGGCTTATCTTAATGATATACAAGGATAACAGAGAGAAAAATCCACTGAAAATTGGAAAGTATTTATTTTAGCCTTTAGTTATAAAGACATTCCCAACTGGTTCTATTCAATCTGTCTACAAGAGTCAAAATCAATGTACTTGTCCTACTCCTCACTGTTACCCTGTTCCTCTGTGTGAGCCAGTAGGCTTAAAGTGGCAGAGAGAATCAAGGAGGTTGAATTTAAGGAGCTCACAGAAGGAAAGAAAAATTCACACACGTTGTCTCTTCCCGCACTTCAGGGTATTCCTGCCGATTGGTATCGCAGAATATGGCCCTCATCCTATTGAAGGAGGACTCTTTGGATGTAAGTAGTTTTTCAAAGTTGTATTCGCTTTGCTCTAACAGTATTAAACTCTTTGTTTCTGCTACCATTGATAATCAGGCATCATGTTTTGCTAAAAAACAATTATGAAAAACTGTTTATTTTCTGTTTATATTAATATTTATGAATGGATGTCAGAAAGCCTTATCTTTAAACATCAAAACAGCAAGCTTAGACTACTGCCTCATGATAATACTTCTATTCATCTAGAATTGTGCATTTAAAATGGGATGGTTTTGATCTGATTTAGCTTTAATCATTAAATATGAAATATTAATGGAACCTATTATGACCTACATTAAATGATGATGGTTAACTTCACTATGAGTTACTAAGGAGACATGTATGATTTTCTTTCTAGCACCGACCTTAGAATAAAGCTAATATTCAAGTGTTAAGCATTGTTTAAATTTATATAGTAAGGCCAGATTCAGGGGCTCATGTCTATAATCCCAGCATTTTCGGAGGTGGAGGCAGAAGGATCGCTTGAGCCCAGGAGTTCCAGACCAGCCTCAGCAACACAGCAAGACCCCATCTCTACAAAAAATGGAAAAGTGGGCCAGGCATGGTGGCATATGACTGTAGTCCCAGCTACTTGGGAGGCTGAGGCTGGAGAATTGATTGAGCCTGGGATGTGGATGCTGGGATGTGGATGCTGGGATGTGGATGCTGGGATGTGGATGCTGGGATGTGGATGCTGCAGTGAGCTGTGATCACACCAGCTTGCTTTCCAACCTGGGTGACAGAGTGAGACTCTGTCTCGAAATAATAATACATTTATATAGTAATAGGATACACGTACCCTTAATTCTCTGATATCCCAATGCCGCCACGTGAACCCACCCCATCACGGCATAAAGCCACTGAACAGACAAGCAGTGGGAGCTGATGTGAGGGTCACCAGCAACCTGTGAAGTGGTATGATATGAAAATACGAGTTGAACAATGAGATTCCATTTGTCAGAACTTTTAACAAGGGCTTTGTTACTGGCAGGCACCCATAGTACCCTTCGAGGCAGTATATTTAATACTTATATTTAGCCAATGCCAGGGGCAGGTGGCACGGCTAATTACACTTTTAAAGGGAGGCAATAAAGTACAGAGGTTTCTATACTTGCAAATTGAGAAGGCCATAATTCCTACCATGAACACCAGGATACTCTCTACCCCTTCATGAGACCAAGGGCAGGAGGCAGGAGAGAGTCCATAGTTCTGTGTGTTTCCAAGGCACCATTGGCGAGGAGGCCACCCTCTGGCGTGGGTGCTTCAGAATTCATCTTGGTACACCTCCTATCCTTGTTCATGTTGCTGCCTGCAGCAAGCCCAGAGTCCCAGCTCATACCTCGTCTCCTGGAGTCTAATTCTCACATGCTCTGAGGAAACCTGTCCTCTACCCAAGTGTTTCAGTCTTCCCAGCACTCCCTCTCACACATGTCTTTGTTTTTCTCCATGGAACGTCTCATCATTGGAAATGCTACTTTTGTGTGTGTGTGTGTTAATTATTGTGAAATACATCATTTAATTGTACAGTTCAGTGGCATTAAGTATATTCATATTGTTGTGTAACCATCACCACCATCCATCCACAGAACGCTTTTCATCTTCTCAAACTAAAATTCTGTGCCCCTTTAAACAACTACTCCCCATTCCCACACCTACCTCCTCCTCTCGCAGACATTCTACTGTGTGTCTCTGTGAATTTCACAAGTCTACGTACCTCGTATAAGTTCAATCATATAGTATTTGTGATTTTTATGACTATCTCATTTCATGTAGCGTAATGTCTTCAAGGTTCATGCATGTTGTACCATGGGTCAGAATTTCCCTCCTTTTAAGGCTGAATAATATTGCATGCCTATACCACATTTTGTTGATCCATTAATCCATCAGTGGACAGTTGAGGAGCTTTCAACATTTTTTTTTTTTTTGAGACGAAGTCTCGCTCTGTTGCCAGGCTGGAGTGCTGTGGTGCCATCTCAGTTCACTTGCAACCTCCGACTCCCTGGTTCAGGCAATTCTCCTGCCTCAGCCTCCTGAGTAGCTGGGATTACAGGCACACACCATCATGCCCGGCTAATTTTTGTACTTTTAGTAGAGATGGAGTTTCACCATGTTGGCCAGGATGGTCTCAATCCAATTTTTGACTATTGTGAATAGTGCTGCTATAAATGTGGATATACAAATGTCTTTTTGAGATCCTGCTTCTAATTTTGGGGGACATATACTCAGAAGTGGAATTGCTGGATCATATGGGAATTTTACATTTCACTTTTTGAGGAACTGCCATACTGTCTTTTTTACAGCAGCTGCATCATTTTATATGGTTTGTGATTTTTCCAAATTCTTGCCAACACTTTGGGTTTTTAATAGTAGCCACCCTAATGGGTTTGAGAGTAGTATCTCATTGGAGTTTTGGTTTGCATTTCCCTAATTAGTGACAATGGACATCTTTACCTGTGCCTTTTGGTCATTTGTATATCTTCTATGATGAAATGTCTATTCAATCCTTTGCCCATTTTTTAATCAGGTTTTATTTTTGGTGTTATGAAATAACTTATATTTTTTTCTACCTCTCTTTAGTCCCTTAGACTGTAAGGTCATGGTTGAAAACCTGATTTAAAAAAAAAAAGCCGGGCATCTCCACCTTCAAGACCTTGCTTTGTAAATATTATGCACTCAGTAAATGTTGGAGTGAATGAACGAGCTTAAGATAATTTTCTAGTCATCCATAAGAACTTCTATTTAAAAGTCATGCTGATGAGATAGTGGCTACAGTAGCAATGAGGGGCTGAGCACACGTTGATGTGACTAAGAAATAGAAAATGAGTAAGCCAAGACAGCGCATTGGTGGACGGGAGAGTAGAGTGCTCCTGCAGGAAGACTCCCAGAACCCCTGGATGTGTGCACGTGCCTTATGAACACAGCCACGGTGTCTGTACTTGAGGCTTCCTTTTTTTCTGATGATTTTCTGGTTCAAAGGTATCTATAATCTCGAAAAAAGCTTCCTTTTTCTGGAGGTAACTCAGAAATGAGCCTCTGTTTTCCCCTTATAACAGACGTTCTCTGGACTCCAAGAGACGGACTCTCCATACACATTGAGACTTCTGGTTTACCTAGACCAAAGAGTGGTTTGTGATGCCAAACTAAGAAGGTTGTGTATGGGTGTGTAGCAGACTTGCCTTAGTTTAACCTCCTAAGAATGATTCTTCCTTAACCAATTTTGAACTTCATCTTTTAGTATAATGACTGTAATGTATTCAGTATCTACTGAGCAGAGGTGCACTTTCTATATACTGTTTTTGTTCATCATTCAAAAGGGCACTTCATATTTCTGATTAGCGTCTACTGAGGAAGATTTTCCTCCTTCCTTGCTTTCTCCTCCCTCTCATGCTTTAGTTGGGTTAAACCCATTCCTATTCTCATTAAAGTTGTATTTGGTGGTGGTGAGGGATGCAAGCAGGATTCTAGGGCAATAAATTATACAATAGAGCTTTGGAACTCCCAGGTTGAGTTTTTAAGTCTCAGGGCTCCAATGATGATGTAGACGAGACAGGGACACAGAAAAAGGCCCAACAGAAGCATTTGGCCTGGCTTCTCTTTATTTCATCTCTCATATAAGTGTGAGGGGAGAAGGGGCTAACCTCAAACCTCCAGACCTGGCCCCCATCACTTTCACCAGACCAGTAAGTATGGCCGGGTTCGGACTCCAGATACTGTAAACAATTAGGATTTATCTCTGTGTTTTGAGTTTTTCATATGCTGCTAAAATAACATCTAAGCTCCATAATATAGATGAGATCAGTGGTCTTTGAACAAGGCAGAGTGATGGTGGTCACCCCAGGGGGACACTAGATGATATATTAAAATGCAGGAAAAAAGTTGTGATTTCCTATTTTTTCCGTTAAAAAGTATTGAGAGATTAGCTTTACTGATAATACATAAGGATTGCCACTGGCATCCCCAATTTTTTTTCCTGGCGCACTGACCAGAAATCAGTCTGAGAGGAATGGGTAGGAGGGGGGAGGCATGGCATTTTAAGTGAGAAAGGTTGCTACTGGAACTCCCACTGTTTTGTTTGCTTTTAGCCAATTGTGAAATATTGCCATTCATGTGTACTAGTTAAATGGACTTGTGGACTAGAGTTAGTTTTCATTAAAATGACTCTCACAGATGCTGACTTAATAGAATTCCTGTTTTTTTTAAAAAACAGTGAATTGAGGATAACAATATTGTAAGCAGAAGCTGCAATGATTTGGCTTTGCTCAATGTGTGTGCCAGTTCCAGCTTTTCTCAGCTACTTGATAGTTAAAACAGTGATCTGATCTGACAGATTAAGCAAATTTCAAAATTATTCACAAGATTATTATGAACCATGAACTTTTGTCCTAAGTGTACATGGTATCTTGAAATATTAGGTGTGGTAACATGAAATTGTAGGAATTAATGAGATTTTAAAAACTAAGAATCTTGAGTAAGAGAATAAAAATCTACAATTTTACCAGCAATTTATTTTTTGAAGAATGCAGTAATCTAATCATTTACTCTAAAATTTCACAAAATCTCCTGCAAATTAGTGAATGATAAATGTTTCTGATATTTGTTAGTAAAGGACAAAAAGTGCCGAGCCCCTTGGAGAGCATTTGGTTTTCCTGCTGCAATAATATAGAGAACACAGTGCAGCAATAATTAAATTGGATATAGGCGGAAGACCTATACAAAACCTTGCCAGAGTTTCTGTGTGTGTGTGTGTGTGTGTGTGTGTGTGTGTGTGTGTATTTAAATTTTTTATTTCTATAGGTTATTGGAGAACAGGTAGTATTTGGTTACATAAGTTCTTTAGTGGTGATTTGTGAGATTTTGGTGCACCCATCACCTGAGCAGTGTACACTGCACACAATTTGTTGTCTTTTATCCCTCAACCCCTTCCCACCCTTTCCCCCAAGTCCCCAAAGTCCATTGTGTCATTCTTATGCCTTTACATTCTCATAGCTTAGCTCCCACTTTTGAGTGAGCGCATACGATGTTTGGTTTTCTGTTCCTGAGTTACCTCTCTTGGAATAATAGTCTCCAATCTCATCCAGGTCACTGTGGGAATGTAAACTAGTAAACCACTATGGAAAACAGTGTGGAGGGTCCTTAAAGAACTAAAAGTAAAACTACCATTTGATCCAGGAATCCCAGTACTGGGTATCTACCCAGAGGAAAAGAAGTCGTTATACAAAAAATGCACACACCTGTTTATAGCAGCACAATTCACAGTTGCAAAACCATGGAACCAACACAAATGCCCATCAGATGAGTAAAGAAACTGATATATATATATATACACACACATAGATACACACACACATATATATACAATATATACATATATATATATGTATGTATATCTCAGCCGTGAAAAGGAATGAATTAATGGCACTTGCCAGGGTTTCTAAGAAACAAGCAATTGAACAAATTGTGAAACATAAGAGATTTACTACATATTTGGATAAAAGTGTAGTTTCTAATGTGTTTCAGCTTATGGAATAAAACCAGAGGTTATTGTTGAGAAGCCATCAAATGAAAGATGTACTGGCAAAGATGTGTTTGCTCAGAGTAAGCATTCATTCTTTAACACAAAAGGATGTACAGTCACTGGTGGAATGGCTACTGAGCAATGAAAATGGAATCAGATAAAATTCATTAATGACGCCTGTGGCAGAGACTACATTTTCCGACATCCCTGTGGATGGGTGTGGCCATGAGATTAAATTATCACTGGTAGAGTGTGAGCAGAAGTGAGGTGCGACCCTTGTGCATTACCCATCGAGAAGGAAATCTCTTGCCCTGGTTCCTCAGCTCTTCCCATTTTGCTGGCTGAAAATGGTATAAGGCTGGAGCTACTTTGGGGGCTATTTATTGGCAAAATCAGAGTTGCTTCCCTAGATTGGGCCCCTGGATGACTTCGGGAAATAGAGTCTGCAGATTCCCTCTGGAATATTTTTGAGAAAAGGTTATATAGTTTGAACTCTTGCGTGGGGTAGTCTCTTTGTTTATCCTCACCCTACTAATCGTACAGAACGTAATATTAAAAGCAGGGTCAATACATGCTCCCCCAGCATGACACAGTGCAGGGCTGTCCTCAGAAAGGAGGAAGGTCTGATGCTGTTGGCCAAGGAGAGAGAATGGGATTTTGAAGGTCAAGGGATTTGGATTCATTCAAACCAATACGTATGTCCTCATTCAGATTCTTAAGGTCCCACTCTTTCCCATCACTGCCCTCACTTTCATGGAAGAAACCTGGTTAGTCTATGACTACAACATTGATTGAATTCTACAACCCACAGCATTAACTTTTTAGGCTGCGTATGTTGGGCTGCTATGAAAGAGGTTCTCTTAGTCTGTCATAGGGACTGTCTTGTCTTCTGACTTTGTCTTGGCCTCTGATTTTGCAATTTTCGTTCTTTAAGCTTCCCAGTGCAGTGAGAGATGGCTGACCTATCCTTAATCTTGTATTCTTTCTGCCCTAATGGTATATTTCAATAGCTGCTTGATCTGCCACAGACTTGGCTTTAATAGGCAGTTGTTACAAATTGGTCACAGGTAGTGATTTTAAATCAGCTCTATTGAGATATAGTTTATATACACACAAATGTACCCATTTTAAGTGTACATGGTGATATGTTTTGACAAATGTGTATATGCATGTAATCACCACTCCATTTAAGATATTGAACATTTACAGGATCTCAGAAAGTTCCAACCCTCCATTTCCCTAGGCAACCATGGACCTTCTTTCTAACACAATGGATTAATTGTGCTGGCTTAGAATTTCATAGGAAGACTCTTTTTGTCTGGCTTCAACACAATTATTTTGATATTCATCCATGTTGCTGTGTGTATCATCCGTTCATTCCTTTGCTTGCTGGGTATTTCATTTTATGGATATTTCACAATTTGTTCATTCACCTGTTACAGGACATTTTCATTATTTCCAGTTTGAGGTTATTATGAATAAAGCTGCTGTGAGGCGTTTTTTTCTGTATAAGTTTTAGTGAACATCTGTTTTTGTTTCTCCTGAGTATACCTAGGAGTAACATTCTTAGAGGGAAGATGTATGTTTAGCTTTATAAGAAATTGCCACACAATTTCCATTTTACACTCCCGCTAGTATTACCTGCGAGTTCTCATTTTTGCATATCTTCACCACTATTTGGTATTGTCAGTCATTTTAATTTTAGCCGTTCTAGTGGATATGTGTTACTGATAATATCTCATTGTGACTTTAAGTTACATTTCCCTGATGACTAATCCTGCTGATTTTCTTGTGCTTATTGGGCATTTAAAAAACTTCCTTTGTTGAAGTCTCTGTCAAACTTTTGCCCATTTTAAAAAACATGTTTTATGCTTTTTACAATTACTGAATTCTAACAGTTTTCTAAATATGTAATTTGGATATAAACCCTATTTCATAGATGTCTGTTGCAAATATTTTTTTTTTCCCCAATCTTTGTCTTGCCTATCCATTTTCTTACCAGTGTTAGGGAAAATACACCCTAGGGTGGCCTCCAATAATTCCTGCCTCCTGCTGTCTACACCTTTGCCTAGTTCCCTCCCCTTGAGTGTGTGTGGAACCTGTGACTTAATTTTAACAAGTAAAATATGGCAAAGGTAATGGAATGTCACTCCCTTGCATGATATAAGAGTTTATCTTAGCAGACTGGACTGAGAGACTTGTCTCCATTGATGGCTTTAATAAGGAAGTTGCTATGTTGTGAGAAGGCCTGTGGGGAGGGTCATGTGGCAAGAAATTGCAGACAGCCTCTACGAGCCGAGAGTGGCCAAGTCTACAGCCAGCAGGAAAATGGAGACCTTAGTCCGACAGTCACAAAGAGATGAATCCTGCCAACAACCTGAGGAAGGCTGGAAACAGGTACTTCTCCAGTCAGGCCTTCAAGTGAGACCCCAGCTTAGCCAACACCTTGATTACAGCCTCATGAGGTCCTGAG